>NC_051252.2:28197422-28836653 GCF_015237465.2 Chelonia mydas | reverse complement strand
CACAAATTCAAAGATTCATATAGTCCTTTTCACAAGATTGCATATATGCCATTAGTGCAGGTGTCCAGAAACCTTCCAAGCACATCCCTGCATCCCCACAACTATGGCATATGATAACATTGACAGACTTGAAGAGATACTCAGCAGTGTAAGAACACCACAGAGACTAAATGGTATTGCAGTGCAACCTCACATACCAACTATTGGACAACCCAAGTAGCCTCCACACGCAGAGAAAGTCAAAAATCACAGCATAACTTCTCTGCCATTACTGTTTCCTCCTTAAAATGCAGTTAACCAAGCTGACCCTGCTGTGATGGAACCAGTGGAGATAAACTATGAAGATTTCATTCAGGATGCTCAATTTAAGAATCAAGTATTGTGTCTGATCAGTCAAACAGATGCAAATAACCAGATGGTCAGCTCCTGGTCATCCAGAGAGACAAAAGGTCAATGTGACTCAGAACAATGTTGGGTATTTACTGACTTATTCATAGTTGGCAATGGAGATGTCCATGGTCTGCAAAATCTTTAATTAGGCTCTGAAAATGTTGGAAAAACTTGATTTGAAAGAGATAACATGTTTGTTTTGACCAGACACTGTATGCTAAGGCTGCAGAACTACTGTGGAAGAATGATAAATTCCAGTCCATAATTATCAGAATGGGAGGATTTCATACAATAGGCAATATAATGTCCATCATTGGGAAAAGATTCTAAGATGCTGGTCTCAGAGATCTTGCAGTTTAGTCCGGTATTATTGCTGAAGGTTCCATCAGTGGTATAATGGAAGGACTCCAGTACAACTGAGCTATTAGACTACATAAATCAGAGTATGAGGCCTTGCTGAGATAAGCCCAGAAGGATGGACGGAGGAACACCACCTGGTTAATTTACAAGGCATGAATGAGACAATAATACCAATGGAGAAGCTTCATGGCAACGTTACACAGGACCAGTTGAATGATGTCCTCAACCATAATCCTGTGTTTGGATCATTCAGCTTTTCAATGTGTACCTGAACTTCTTAAGGTATGAAAACAGTGACCTATCAGCATTCTGGATGAGTTACACTGGTATGGGTGATCTGGTTCTTAGGTTTATTTAATCATCCAGAGAAGGTGACCGGCTTCTCCACCTAGCTACGTAAAGAGCCATAGTACTTTGGTGTTTTGCTTATGACAAGCAGAATTATGAAGATAGCTGCCAGTGTACTACACACAAATGACATGGTTGGTAATGGAACATCCTGAGATGTATTATTTCAAAAATGAAGGTTTCTCTATACAGATGGGGTCATGAGACCCTTTTGGAAAAATTCCTGTGGATCAGCACATAGAAGTGACAGCCAATAAGAACATACAGACAGCAGGTGGAACCAAAAGATTCAGTCTGAAGGCTGGGACAGTGAGTGGGTATTATCTAACTGTGGAGTACAGAAGTACCTGTCTTAGAAAATAAAGGCAAATGGTATAGGTCCAGACACCTGGCATATTTCAAGCAGATCTTAACCCATCAAGGATAAAGAGAGATGAAAAAGATGTGCAGTCACTGACAGATGCACTGGAGAAGATGGGTCAATTCCTCTGCAGGACCAAATTAATAGCTCTTTCTCTCCACTGGTTGTGTAGCTCCAACAGACATTTGAGAGAACCTGTTATATGCAAAGAAGAAAGGAGAAGATGCATATACAGCATTTAGAGATAACAGACTAGAAACAAGAGCAGCCAACCCAGAATTTCTACAAAAGGCTGCCAAAGTAAAAACTGAAGACATTCAGTGACATAAACGAATCCAGGCAAACAAAAGCCTCAAACAAGGAAATTATATTAAAGTCAGATTACAAGGTTTTTGGGCATCTACTTTTGATATCCATAAGTAGGAATCTGGACATCTGGGAGGTGTTGCAGCACTACTGAAGTCTATTGCCTGGGCTCTTGCTAACTTTGAGGTACCACAAGGAAGACAAATAAAGTAGCCCTGTCAAGGAATCTTGAGAAAATAGTAACAGCAGCTGACACAATCCCTAATTCTTCTGCCTGTATCACAGATGAAATGGCTTTTGTACACAAAATGAATGTTGAGAACAAAACATATGATGATCTGTCTTTATGTTGGACTTGAAGACTGCAACTGACATTGACAGGGTAGATGTGATTTTTGACGTGTACAATGACATCTCCATTAAAAATTCAGATTCAGAAAATAGAAGGCCAGGTCCTGGAGTGCTATTGAACAATTTGAATATGGCCATCTGCCTTCATGCAAAGACTACCTCTACCTGCATGCTTTGTGTATCATCTACTGCTGTCTGGTGTAGGAGCCAGGAGAAGTATCCTATCCTATCCAGCCATGAAACACAGCATGACTGGCTTATGGAGGAGGGTTAGCCGACGATAAAATGGATGAAAGGCCTACCTGTCCCTGAGGTATTCTTGCATATGATGGCTTGTAAATGCATCAAAGAATGTAAACTAACTAATTGTCACTGCCTTGCTAATGTACTCCACTGCTCTCCAGCATGTAGGCTGCAAAAGTGTGAGAACATGAATGAGGATAAGGAGAATGTGACAGTTACTATGGAGAAGCGTTCGACAATGAAGACGGTGAATCAAAAGGAGATGACATTCCAGTCAGATACTGACTACAGGATTGTTAGTCAATTATCCATTCTATATTATTGTGGGCTTGATATGTCACTCATCTGTGTAATTACTACAGAACATATCATAATATTAGTAGCACTGAAAAATCTTCCAAAACCAATGGAGAGAGACCATTTCTATTGCATTATGTAGTATTTAGATGGCAGGAGTGGTTTAATTATATATTTTAGATTTGAAATTAATATCCACAACATGATACCAAAATGTACATTTTTGCTTATTAATGAACAATGTGTTGAATAAAATTGTGTTTCCTTTCATTTAAGTCATTATATAAGAAAAATCTACATAAAATTGATGACTAACAAAAAATGCTCAGTTCTACCAATAAGCTACTCTGCAGGAAGGTCCACCATGACTTTTTATCATTTGTTGTGACATGGAGCTATTCAAAATGCAAGAAGAGATTATGCCCACCCAAATGGTACTAATAAGCTATTTTTTAGGGTATGGCTCATGGACTAGTTATATTTTGATTCTTTGGGCTAAATGCCTAAATGCTATTTTTGGTGCCTAAATCCCAGAATCAGGCCCCCAGTGGGATTCACCAAACCCCCACTCAGTTGCCCCCAAGACCTGTAGGTGCCTTAACTCCTCTGGTACCTAAAGTAAAAGTTAGCTAGGTTCTATGCTTCTCCCTCTGTGAATGTGTGCTGCAGCCCCATGCCAAACATCCAGATGTGTTAGCCCCAAAGCAATGCACGAGCCAGGGGAAGAAAGGTGTCCCTCTACTTAATTTGCCTGTAGGGCTTGATCTGGTAAGCATGCTCAGAGCTTGCCTACTACATCGGTTCCAAAATTGAAAAGCATACACAAAATGGGGGTGGGAGTGGAGGTGGCCCAATGGCTAGAGCACTCATCTGAGAAGTGGCAGATCTCTGTTTAAATCCCTTCTCCCCTCAGGCAGGTGGGGGACTTGAACTGGGGATCTCTCACATTCCAAGTGAGGCTCCTAGGCACTGGGCTAAACATTATGAGAAAGCTTCTCCTCCCCCAGGTTGTTGATAAAAATGGCAAAGGTACCTTAGGTGTCTATTTTGAAGAGAGGGTCAGGGCTTAGCACACTTCCCTCAGCTTGGCACCCCCATTGCCCCATGTTGGCTAGGTTATGCGAGAGGCCACCTAGCATACTGACTTTTCCGAATCCCATTCTGAGGGATTCATCTCTTCCCATCCATTGTATAGGAAGACTAAAGGCTGAACTCAGGTTTTGTGAATCCCAGGGATTTTCTAGTTGCCTAAAATTTAGCTGTGGTGACACTGAGCATCATCCCCATTAAGTTTCTTTGTGAATCATTGTGTGTATTCCATGAACATATCAGCAGTGACATTGTTGGAGTATTTTATGGATTCCCGCCCGGAGTGTTCAGGTTCATAGTGTATGTAGTGTAGCTGTAGCTCTGTTGTTCCCAGGATAATAGAGAAAAGGAGGGTGAGATAATCTCTTTTATTGGACCCACTTTTATTGGTGAAAGAAAGATGTTTTTGAGTATCACAGAGTTCTTCACTTCTGGGAAAGGTTCATGTTGGCAGTTTATTTAATTAAAAAGAAAATTAAATGCCTCTTTTTCTCATGGAGTCAATACAATCCCATCTACTGTGATGAAATCTCTTTTTGAGCCATTCATATCCTGTGAGCTCAAGTTTGTAAAATGAAAAGTCATTTAGCAGGCAACAGATAGTATACCAAGGTTAAGGGACTGATATATCTTGAAATGCATAGGAACTAAGAGTTAGTTATTTATAAAATAACTTTTTCATTGGAAAGATAGTGCTAAGAACTCCTCCGAAATTTGTTCCAAACAATTAAATGTATTGGAATTACATTTAATATTTAATTTATCCTGCCAAAATTTATCCCTATGTCCATTTGCCCATTTGGTGAGCTCATTCTCCATCATCTTGATGTGAAAGTAGGACCTGGACTATTATCTGGAGTGGACTAAAATCACATTCCTGGATTTCTGATGGTCTAAATCTCCTCTTATTAGACCTAAAAATGTTGTGAGATACCAGAGCTCAAACCTGTTAGTTGTTCATGACTAAATATTGCCTATCATCAGCCTGAGGCCAGTATAATTTAGGGGAATGCCCACTACAGCATTTTGGAGTAGATATTCAAGAATTTCACAGGTGTGGGATTTTGTTTGTTTGTTTTTTAAATGTTGGCCCTTGAAGTTACTCAGAGGTTCAGAATGTTAGATGTAATCTCAGTGGAAATTCCTTCCCAAACACTTCTCTGAACCCATAATAATCTATGGATCATCTGGTAGAATGGGCTTGTGCTGTGAGAGGCTATTGTACTCAAAGCCATGTCCAGCATACACATTAATTCAGCTAGCGCAAGGAGCTGCAAACCTGACACCAATACCAAATGTTTGTCTCAACCAGAAACGCACCATGTGAAGCTGCCTCCAAGTCACAGCAATGTCTCTTCCCCCACCCTAGAGCCCCCTTTTACAATTGTTTGCTTGATTATTCTTGATGACTGTTCTGTGCAATGGGCAAAGTGCAACAATATGTCACACCTCATCTTTCAAAATGAAAGAATTTCAATATCCCATGAAGAACCATTTCTGGCTCAATTCATTTCTCATATGTGAGTTCATAACTCTGTTAATTTTCTTAAATTGGCTACCAGAATACACTGTAACTTGTTTAATGAAATACATCATGATATCTAGAAATGTCTGGCAATGTATGTGCCAACGACTGAACATTTGGCCCTATGTGATTTACTAAACATAACATTTGTCTCACTTACTAAATTAAATCCTATTCTTACAATACTTCATTAAAGTTTCAGAAACTTTCTTACTCTGCTTTCATTACAAAGATGCCTTCTTTAAAATACACTCTCTGAGGAGTGAGTCAGGAATCTTCACCCTGCTCTGAGGAGGTCAACTCCTATATATCCGTCATGTTGCTTTATTACTATTAGCAACTCTAACATACAGAAACCCAAAACAAGTAACACTTCAGTTTATCTACATTTTGCATGGAAGAATTTCAGCATATGGGAATACCTGGTAACCTATTTTATGAGTATTTGGCACCCTCTTTTATGAATAAATATACTTAGCAAGTCATTTTTCTCCATATCTACCAAAAAATAACAACATGGACTCTAAGAGGTTGTCAAAGTATTTCTTCCCAAGGGAGAATTTTGCTCTTCTTTCTCATTTATCTAGGCATGTGTAGAGGCTTTTGACCCAATTTAGCATAGATAAATGACCCATGATGTAAAATTTCCCAACAGTTTAATAATGCATTTAACTCAAAGTGACACTTGCTTGCAGCTGCCTTAGAGCAGTTTCCAGGCTATATGTGTCTCTTTGAAATGATGTATGACAAGTAGGAAAGCTTTTTTGATAGAACCCCTACTCCCATGGGTGAGTAACAAGAAAATCCTTTTTTAGATTGCCAGCAGCAAATTTATACTTTGCAAGTCTTTATTTGTTTAATTTTATATGTTTTAATATAATTTACAGTTATGACCATTAGTTAAACTGTAGTCTAAAGCTCATAGTAACTACTATAAAAATATTTTTTCCTGACAGTACTAAAAGATTTTATTGATTTTAAGTTTTTCACAAAAAAATAAAAGCAAACCCCTGGGCTTATTGCTTAGAATGTTGTCATAATCCATGTAATAATTTAGCAGTGGTGAAATTGCTTTATATAACTTTTGAAACCAATGCAGTAGAACAGAAAACTTTACATTGTGTTTGTTAAGCTCAATCACTATAAAATCAAGAAACACTCTCTTAACAAAACTCCCATTCAGAAGTACTCTTATAGTTTTAAAGACAGAGTGCTAAATTGTGATTTCCGTGATTTCCACTGGCATTGTTTAAAAAATCCCTCTAGTTACATGCCATTTTTTCGTGTCAATGTGTTTTAACTTAATCAGCTTCTAGATTAGTAACAAGTATCAGAGGAGTAATCTGGTTAGTCTGTATCCACAAAAACAACGAGGAGTCTGGTGGCACCTTAAAGACTAACAGATTTATTTGGGCATAAGCTTTCGTGGGTAAAAAAACCACTTCTTCAGATGCATGCAAGTGGGGGTTTTTACCCATGAAAGCTTATGCTCAAATAAATCTGTTAGTCTTTAAAGTGCCACCGGATTCCTCATTGTTTTTGTAGATTAGTAACAAAAATTCCCAGGATACATGCTTACATACTAACAAGTAGTGCAGGGTGAAATATGTCAGTTAAAACTACATTGTTCAGCAAATAAACTATTTAGCACAAACAAGAGTATTTGCAAATTGAGTCAAATATGTTGAATACTTTTGTCTGAATAAAAAAATGGAATGAGTCAAACTTTTCAAAACAAAATGTCTTGATATTTGAAAACTTGAAATTTGTTTTAAAATTTCACCAGATTTGATTTTTAAAAATTGTAAAAGGCTAACAAACACCTGAAAACATAACCCAAAATAACAAAAATATTTTTTTCAGTTTTTATTTCAGCTATCAAACTGAAAAATCAAATTTTCACTCAACTCTAGTAGCAAGAACTGATGAAATGGGTTTGCAGGTATGATTTACATCAGCCATAAGTAGAAAGAGCATATGCTGTGTATTTATACAAAATAAAATAAAGTCTGTTATTGTTGTTCATTTGACTGCAACTTTAATGCAAATACTAAAGGTCCCAGTCAGAATTAGGACCCTATTGTTCTGGATGCTGAACAAACAGATGACACAGGCCCAGTTCCATTCAATGATGATTCCCTGTTCCACTCTCCTTAAACTCACAGCAACCATTCCCTGTGGGCTCTATGGGAAGAGGATCAGACCATGATGAGAGACTAATGTTTGGATTGGGAAGAGGACAACCTAACCACAACAAAACAGATAATTAAGAGAAAATGCTGAGAGAAAATGAGGTTTGTCACTTCTGCTGTATTGCATCTCTTACCCTCACCCTTCATCTTTTTTGTCCGGGGAGTTTCAATAGGAGCAAGGGTCCACCTGCATGTTGGCAGGATCTGGGGCTTAGATTGTAAATTCTTCAGAGAAAAAACTGTCTGTTACTGTGTGTGTTGGTACAGCCTTCAGCACAATTTGGCCCCAACCCTGACTGTGCTCTAGGGGAGTTACTGTAACACAAATGTTAATAATAGAGTGTAGAAGTACACTTTGGATACATGTGCAGAAGTCTGGACGCTTACTCAGAAACACTTTGAGTGTTTAGAATTGATTTGGAAAATTAGGGCCCAATCCTGTTAAATCCATTCCTACAACCTGTTTAATCAGTAGTTACTAGGGGCATTTTAGCTCCTTACATTAGGCATTTAGCATATCACAGAATTAATTGAAAAAAACATAATATTAAAAATGGATTTAAAAGTTATATTCTAGTAGGAACAGTCCAATATCCTCTATAAATGTCCTGGAGACATTTACATGCATGAAAAATCCCATTGAATTCAACAGGATGACTCATTAGATTTGGGCAGGAAACATTTTTCCCATTTGTGATGGGGCATGTACCCACCCCACACAGGCAACTAAAAGGTGAAGGTGGGCCTGAGAGACCAATTATGCTACTTGGCTGCTCCTGGAATGTGGGCCAAGTTTAATTTAAGATGAAGTTCAGCTGGACAATGAGCTGAGCGCTGACTATGAAGAAAGGAAGTCTGGAGCCAAAGGAGGCTGTCCTACAGCTGTTCTGATTTTTAGCATCATTATCACGTGTATTGGCAGTTAAAAGGGATACCTCAGAAAGCAGGAGTCATCTACTAAATGAAATGTTTTTTGACTACAGAGTTAGCAGGCTTGGGTATGAACATAGCATTAGCATGTATTCCAGCACATGCAATGAAATGGCAGAGAAGGAGGTGAAAAATGAAGAAATTGATATAAAAATGCCTTTGAATTAGCAGGAATTTATTAATTTAGTTAAAAAAGGGATTAAAAATGTAATGGCAAGAAATATGGACCAAGGAGGAAAGAAGAAGATGATTCTATGAAGTATGCCCTAAAATAGAGGATAATGTGATACACCAAGGTTATGATGGGATCAATGTACTCATATTTAGAAACTGGCCACTGTGGTTTGAATATTAATTTATATTTATTGAATAGACACCAAGATGAATTATGTAATACATGGAAGGTTACAGAAACAGTTGATCACCTGACATAGGAATGCACAGAGCATTCCCAGGAAAGAAAGGCACTTTATGAAGAACTTTAGAAGCTTTAAGGTGACAGACTATATGGCTTTAGTGAGAGTATTGGGAAAGCAGGATAATATTATAAAAAAGCTCTGCTACGTTTTCTTAAGAATATAGAGCCGGGTAAGAGAGGGCAGAGACATGACTGTAAAAGGAATATGGTAGGTGATATAGACTCAGTAGAGGAGTCTGCTTCACCACAGAACATAAGAAATAGAAGAAGGCTGCAGGGAGAGAGGGAGGAACTCTACAGTCTAAAGAGGGGAGGGACCAGGAAGTTCAGGGAGGAAGCCTGGGGGCAGCTGGCTCTGGGATCCTCTCCTAAGTAGAGAAATCTGGCAGGAGGCCAGGGGAGACATGGAGCAGCCACTGAGCATGGAGCAGACTTCTAGGGAAAGAGCCCTGGGAGCCATTTAGTGGAGGAACAGATCAGAGGGAACATGAGAGGTATGAAAGGACTAGCCTGAGGTGGGCTGAAGTTTGGTTTAATATATATACTTTTGGTTTGGGATTTATTGGAGGATTCTAAGGGATAGTCCTGTAAGTCCCTGAAACAAGGGGGAACCTTAGACAAGCTGTGGGAGAGACCTGCTGATAGGCTATGGTAGGAAGCAGTCTCGGAATGCAGCAGCCAGGAGTCTGAAGGAGCAGACTGCTGGTAGTCATAGCGTCCCTGTACAGGAACCTAGTGTCATGGGTGGGCCTGGGTTCTGCTACCAGCCACGGAGAAGGTGGTGTGAGGCCCTTTAGAAGAGGACAAGGATGAGTGAAAGCCCTTAGAGAAGAGTATGGGGACCATGGACCCCAAAGTCAGGCCAAAAGACCTTATGTAAGGACACTGGACTGTTATTTGTTGGACTTTGTGTTACTCCAGAAGGGATGGGACTAAAACTGGCTAGAGGGCTGAGTCAAGAGAAGAGGCAGACCACTGTGGAACTGGAGCAACTGTTGACCAGGGATGGTAGAAGAGGAAAGCCTGCTACAGCATGTCCAGCCATGACGGGGCACACCTGTGGTGAGTCACTTATTACACACCATCCTACAAAATGTTTCTAATATTTAAATCCCATTTGAATTGGGATGAAAAGTCAAGATCTGAAATTTTCATGAGCCAAAAATAAAGTTTTCAATTTGAATTAATCAAAATATTATGTTTCAATACTTTTGAAACATTTCATTTTGATTTTTACTATTTTAAATGTTTGTTTTGTTTATTTATTTATTTATTTTTTACTCTGGTTAGCTTAAATTTCTAAATGAAAAGTTGTTTTGAACTGGAAAACTGGATTTTTTTCATTATGAAAATATTGAAACAGGACATTTCAACAATATTCAAACTTTTCAAAAATTTGAGAGTCCAGAAATCAGTCTAAACAGGCCCTTGCCTGCTAAAAGTTTCATTTTCAACGAATTGGCATTTTCTGACCAAAAGAAAAAGTCAGAAAATTCCTGACCAGCTTTACTATGCATGTACTTAAAGTTAAACATATATCTAAGTCTTTGCAGAGACAAGGACTAATTTTTTTTTACTATTTGGTGTGTGTTCTTGTGTGTTTAAGTGGAAACAGTTGCTCCTTAGGTTCACTTTGTCCCATGTGTGGGCCAGTATTTCCAGTGTGACTATTGATTTTGGGGGCTTAAATTTTTGGATGCCCAATATCAGACACCTTAAAAGGGCTTAGTTTTCAGAGCATGAGCATTCAGCATTTTGTGAGAATCCGTGTCCTTTAAGATGTGTCATGTTGGACAGTTAAGAATTGAAGCATCCAAAACAAGTAGTTATTTTGATGTTTTGTTACTGGTATTTTTATAAGTTCTTTACCTATTGCCTGTATTTAAAAACTGTATATTTTTCACACTTATAACAACACGATTCAGTCTTTTTCTTTAGTGACTTGTATGGCAAACACTGGGAGTCAATGCTGCAAAATGCTACTAAAATGGCTTCTCTTTTGTATGATTAATAGCCATTTTCTAGCCATTATTTGTTCATAAAAATGCAGACATGCTGATGGAAAGATACCTTCCTTTCCCTTTGACTTTATGAGTGCTTAGGAGTCTTTATTTCAGTGTGGGAGCCAAGAGGGAAGGGTTATACGTTGTAGCATTCTCAGTGACAGAAGGCAGTGAAAAAAAATCATTTAAAAAAGTGATACTTTTTCTTTCTACATCTTATTTTTTATTAATTAGCAGTTTCTGAGAGGGTCATTTTGTGTCCTGACTTTTGGATAATTTCCACAGTTTTGATTGATGTGCCAGTGTAATGTTATGTATATTGCATTTATGCTGTTGTAATAAGCAGTTGTTTAAGTGGCATACCATGACATTAATATTTTTATTAAGATTCTGGAAAGATTTTGGTCAGGTCTGAACTTGGGAATACAATCCTCCTCCTTTGTATCAAAACTTGAAGCAGCAACCAGGTGCTGGGGTTTGATCTGGATATTCAAATGCCCCTGAAATTCAAAAGGAGCCAGATTCAAGCATATAGCTTTGTTGCATCTCTAATTCTGAGGTGACTACCGAGGATGTAGCTACCAGTCTCAGAAAGAACCTGTAGGATCATCCTTAGCCATAAGTAAAGAAATCACCTTTCATGTATCCGATTTTATTTGCCTTTCTTGTTTACTTTCACAAACCCTCTTCGTTTGAAATCTTTCCATTTGCCCAGGGGACTCTGAAACCACCATATCTAACCAAAGCTGTAATTTTAAACTACTATTACAACAACAAAAAATACTACTCACTGTCTTCCAAGTTCCTGAGGGCCTGGATGACCTCTGCACTTCATGGTTTCATTCCTTGATCTTTCTTGGACTCCCTAGAAATTTGATGGTCTTTTATACACTTCAGCTCCCCGCTCATCACTGACCTTCTCCTTGGTGAATGAGAGGTCACTTGAGGGTGCATCCCCCTCAGGTTCTTCCCAAAGCACAATTCCCATATCATTATAATTATTATCTATAAGTGGTTGGTGGTGGTGGTTGTAAAGTTAGGATAAAGGTCAGAGTATGATAGTTGTCAAGGCATGCTTCTTTCAGCTTTCCACATATGGGATCTGTAGAACAGCCCCTAGGAGTTCAGTCCACACTTATGTTTGACATTTCTTTTAGAATCAGAGGGACAGATTCTCAGCTGGCTCACTGACTAAACTGGATACTCCTCTTCCTGGGGGAGCCCTTCCATTTTTATTTAGGATTCCTCTTCAGTGGCTCTGTGGGCTGAGTACTCCCCATTGGTCTCCAATAGTGATGGAGGCAAACCATGGAGCAAAGGGAGTTTTTCTGGTAGGCACTTTTGCCTTCATAACTCCACATTCACTCTCCTTCCATTCCCATGTGACTTCTGAGTCCTGTGAGGAGCTGAATGGGACAAGGTCTATATGTCTCTTCTGGTGTTAGTGCCCTCTAGTTTATACCGTAAGGCATGGGAGCCATAGCTAGGCTGGAATCTTCTGAGCAGAGTTGTGTGAAGTTTACCTTTAACCCTGAATCCACCTGAAGACAGAGTGTTTGGAGGTTCTGGTGTGTCCATGAACTTCATCCCAGCTCTAGAAATGGTCCAGATTTGAATTTATCTAGCTACTGTGCTGGGAAATATAGGGTGCATCTGGCCATGAGGTTATTCAGTAAGGCTTACTCTACACTTAAATATGTTGACGGCATAGTTATGTTGCTTAAGAATATGAAAAAAATCACATCTAAGCTGTGCCAGCAAAAGCCCTACTGTAGATTCAGTTTCACTGGCAAAAAAAGTCCTGTTGCTGATATAGCTTATTTTCTCCCATGAACTGGTATAAGCTATATCAGCAAAATAACTCTTTTCTTTTGGTGTGAAAGGGGCATAATTTGTTTCTGTAAAATAGGAGAGTTTGCCCGTATAGCTTTACCAGTATAGTAAAATAAACTCTTTCCAGTATAGACAAGGCCTGAGTCACTGGCGGCAGTGGTAGCTTCTCTGCTCCCACTGCATGATTGGTCACTGGGAATGGACCACATTGTGCCACACCCTTTACACAGAGAAGACTCTTCTAATGACCAGGGTGAGAACAGCACATACCAGGTGGGCCCCCAGAAAAGCCTGCTGGAGGGGAGCCGTACTAAATGCCCTGAGAAGACTTAAGCATTGGGCAACAGAAATACAGCAGAAGTGGGGTGGAGAAGACCACTGGGAATCCTGAAGATATTAAAGACAATGAAGAAGGTCTCCGGTTCCGGGAAAAGGAGGATATTGTTCCCGGGGTTCAGGTTCATGTGAAACTGGAGAGATCAATTCACTCTGACCCATCTATTATGCTAGATCCAAGTGACTTGATTTGCTCTCTCCAACAGCGTAGCTCTGAGGTAGTAACATATTCAGAACCCCAATAGCAGGAAACAATCTCATTTTGTATCTAATACTTGGATTTCCATACACTCATTGAGAAACAACATTCCAGGATGACATAACTAGACGAAGCATTTAGCTAATCTGCTGACAGAAAAGACCAGTGATCAGTAATACTCACTTTTTAAATGTTAAAACAAAGTTATTTTTTACCTCTTTCTCTACTAGACAAACACTGGATCTGTAAATATTAACTGATTTTTTTGAAAGCCCATATGATTATTGCAGGTTTTCTCCCAAATCATATTTGGTTTCAAACATTATGGCATACTAGACTTGCGGCCAAAAATAAATAAATAAATAAACTACTAAAGGAAACTTTTTTCAAGCTACTTCTTTAAAGTGCAATCTGATTTGATTTAGGCTCCTTCACCAGTCACTGCTAATGAATAATTATTCAGCTTTTCAAACTGAAACAGATAACTTCATTTAGTATGATTAATACTGATGTATAACCTCATTTGTGTAATTACAAAATATAATAAAATAAATCTCCAATAGGATGTTTTGTTACTGTGTGCATATTTCCAAAATTGGGTGAAAGCGTATTCCAGAAAATAATTTTGTAATAAGTAATGTATTACAAGACACAACTGTAACATTCCATGCTATTGATGTGTAAGTTACTAGCTAGAATTAGCTAGAACTAGCTTTTCATCATCTTGCGTCACAAAGGCATTGATATCTGCAGGTTTGTATCTCTGGGGAAGATATAGTTGGCCTGTCAATTGCATATACCTGATTAAAAGCACCATTCTTCAATACTATTTCCTTAATTTTTAATATTTGTGGTTGTTCTATGTGAAGCCTAAATAACATTCTATTTAGTTGTTTTTGTATTACTTAGAGTATTTTTACTTTCTCACCTATTGCTGTTTAAAAGCAACTGTCCCTTATTTTACAAATCTGAAAGTACTTTTTACCAGAATAAATTTAGGGTTCCGTTCTTCATTAAATGCAAGCTTAGCTTAATGGAAAGTGGACTTGGCAGACTAGAGAATTTGGTGCTTAATTTTTATATATTGTAATGTTCTTTATAGTTGTTTAATCTAATGCTTTGGTTCTGGTCCATCTCGAGAAAAATCCATGTGACACCACAGAGTTTTGCTCCGTTGCAAATGAAACCATAAATCCCTTCCTACAACCTATGAAGAGGGATGTAATTCACTCAAACCTGATCTGACAATTGGGTTTCATAGTCATTTGGGTCTTATAGTCATGTGGTAGCACAAATGAACACGAATACAGTGATTGGAGGATCAGGGGAGTCCCAGTGGAATCTTCCTCATGCTCCATTTGAATCTTTCAGTTTGCCTATCTTGTGTCAACTGGTCCCTTTTGTTTTCTACTGGAACAGCCCCCAGTGCAGATTGATCAGTAGACTCATTGGTCTGTTACACAGTTTACATGCCAAAAGACAGCCAGGCAAAACACTTCAAATGGAATTTTCATTAGGGAAGTAGCAAAAAAGAGCCCAAAATTGGAGGGGTGAAATAAGTGAGTAGGTAGGTGCCTATGAGGTTTGAAAACAAGGGAGCACAGTGTTGAGATGGCTATTTGAATTTGGAAATGACAAAGATAATAAACATAGGTTGATTGGTGATGATTTGTTACCACCTTGCAAAATGAGTAGGTAGCCTTATATAGTGGACCCTTTGAAATTAAAGAGTAAAGAATTAGGAAGACTGTGCTGTACCTGTTTCTGTAAATGAATATCTGTGAGGGAACAGAGGTCTTCTATTTCCGGGGCTTCCACCAGAGCTGAAAAGTACAATATTATTGCACCAGAATCTACAGATAAGTACAGTGACATTGCTAGGATACCGAACACTAGATGTTCCTATTGGATCAGTCAGCAATAATAAGTCCAAGTGTTTCAATACTTGATATACTGAAAATTCCATAGAGTCTTCCCTTCCCTTAAATTACTGCGTAGGCTCAAGACACAATCCCAGTCATTGCACACAAAAAGCAAAAATAATTGCTCCAAGCTAGTTTCAAAAGCAAAGGTAGTAGATGACAAGCATCCTGTCTTCCTCTCCCTTCCCACACACAGACCACTAGAGCTGGTCTCATACACAAGAGATGGAAAAGAAGAACATATCCAATTGCAAGGGAGGATTCTGGTGAACTGAAATTTGGCTAGGCGCTTGAGCTTTTAACACCTTATGAAAAGTGAACTAGAATCTTTAAAGGCCACAAGTGCTCAGGACAGGGGATTTATACCATCTCCCAAGGAGAGCACCCCACGCAGCACAGCGCTTCCTAACATCTGCCTGTTGTATACGTACAATATTGACACAGAAGAAAGACTATAACCCACTGAACCCCAGCACGATTCCCTGTGCTGAAATAGCTGTACCATGCCCTTTCCACTGGAATAAAGCATCGTCACATTTTTATGACTATCTGAATGTGGCAGGTGGACATGCACTGTGATATTTATAGTGGAAAAATACAATGCTTTCATTATAGTGTTGAAGTTTTTATCTACCCATCATTGGTGAAACAGGTAAATGTACCCATTTTCCCGTTGCTCATCCCTTAATATAGGAAGTAACTAATAGTCATATTATTAATTGTTAAATTTAATATCTAAAACAAAATCAAAGTATTTGAAGGAGGGGGAGAACTCTCTAGGGTTGTGACCAGAAGAAATTCTACTCTCTCTGAATAGTTTAAAAGCCAACCCAGCTGGCCTTTGAATTTTTACTTTGCTGCTCATAAAAACCTCTAAAATTATCCAGAACAATGGATGTAGGAAGTTTTGAATAGGGAGGAAAATTCTTGCCATGTACAAGTGGTGTTTTGTGGGCCTTTCAAAATGAGGCTTGCAGCCTCTGATTGTTCAGAAATGATTATAGGATTAAAAGAGTGATTACAAATGAAGGCAGTAAAAACAATAGCTGCACTTAAGCCTTCTTTTTTGACAGAAAAATTAGTGTGATCACAGGGAATGTATGTGAACACTAAGCAAAAGTAATTTTTATATGATGGTAATGCTATAGTGAAGCTAAAGTGCAAATCACTATCCCTTTTCCCCTATGCTGAACGTTGCTGATAACTCCCATTCAAACTGTGACAAAGGCAGGGACAGAGAGAGAATGTCCTATAAAAATAAATTATGAATGAAAAATATGAAAAAGAACTTTAAAATAATTTTGGATCCATGTCAGTATATTGTCAAATCTGACTGTCTATTCACAGAGGTTCTGGTTCATGCCTCTCTTTCCCCACCCCCTACACACACAGCTTTAGCACACAGGCTGCAACAAAGCCCTTTCAGAGTCTCTAGTCCAGCCTCTGGATCTGGAATAGTGTCTCAGCCCCTCTTTGTGAGAGTTGTGGACCACTGGGTCCGTGTGAAGTCTGGATCCAGTAGATCCTCATTCAGGCTGCCCCAGGCCACTTCCCTTGGCTACCTCCACAGCCCACTGTGGTGCAAAGGTGGCCTTTGAGGGAGCTATGTTGACATTCTCTTCCTACCCGGGAAGGGAGGCATGGAATTTATCAGTGTAGAGGGTATTATGCAAATCCTCAATATCTGGATCTATTTAATCTCTCAGCCCTGCTTTCATTTGGTAATCAATGCATAGTAGCACACCACTAGGTTTTAGCAGATTTTCATCTAAAAGTGGGTAGCTTGTTTTGGCTTAATACTCTTACTCTGAATTCTCTGAAAGTTTGTTTTACTTTCTGAAAAATATAGCCTAAGACCCCATTCTGCAGGATACAAGTAGCTCCCATTGTCTCCACCTGGGATGTTAGAGTTTAACTATTTTAATGCCACCAGCTGGTGAATGGCCCAAATCTTCTGGTGTGAAAGCACACACTATAAGAAACCAGAGAGGAATGAATCCATTCAGTGAAGTGTGTCTGTATTTGCATTAAAGTGCCTGAGACATTGTGGAAAACGTGAGACCTCTCCTAAATCCAAAATAGTCTGTAGGCCCCATCATGTTTATGATCAACCTCAGGACAATTGCTTCCGGAAATGAGATTGCAAACATAGAAAGTCACCAGTTTGTTGATGCCTTTCATATCATTCCAGTAACATCACCTTTGGGAGGCAGCATGTCTAGGATCATGCCAATCCCCACCTTGTTGAGTACCTTTATTTAGGTTGGGTAGTTTGGGGGGAGGAGCATTTGTTAGTCCCCAGAAGGCACAGAGTATTTCTAACTGGGCAGCTATCTAATATCAAACCATTAACAAAAATAAATTTGGATCAAAACTTTGACATTAAATTGCAAATATGGAGATCAAATTGCTATGGGCAATCTAAAACCCAGCAATTATTTAAAGGGTTTAATTAAGTGCCGTTCTTCCTGTATGCTGATTGAATAGGACATAACCTAACATTTGTAGCCAATAAAATGTAAGGAATAAAAGACTCCTTTTCCATTTATTTCTACCATAAAATGTATGCTGTAAACTATCAGGAACATCTGAAGATATTTCACAAGCAGCACCATCTGTCTTCTTGGCAGACTGTCTAGGCAATGTGCGTGGCTTTGAGTTACTTGCCTCTATCTACAGCTTGACTTGCTTAGTCTGCTAGATGGGCTGCCCTTTTCTTTTTGGAATGGTTTGAGTGTCTCATCTTTGGTTCCATTTTTTTATGTGCTCACTCTATACACCTATATAAATTACCTGGCAATTCACTCAGGGAATGTGTATACAGGTAGGTCCCTTGGCATGAAAAGGAGAGATTTCATATCTATGTGTATGTCCTACATAAATCTCTGTTAGTGTTAAAAGTTTATCCCAAGTGTATCCCACTCACACTGCTTTCATGCTAAATCAGGATTACAATGGACAGACGTACACAAACACATAAAGCATGTTTCCTCTCCCTTGAGCCTGTTCAAGAAACTCCTTGATGGACAGGTCCCTCTATATAAGATTTTAAGTTTCATTTCAACTGCATTTTTTCCTATTACTAACATAACATATTTCATAGAGGATTTAAAGATTTTGGGCCAAAACTTAACACCTGCAGAAGCTCAACCCTGTTGATTGTGATGAAGTTACCCCTGCAGATGACAATAGAATTTGGCCCTTTATCATACAAACATGGGGCCTGATCCTGTGAACTCCTGAGGCCCCTGCAAGATCTAGTGCTTATAACAAAATGTTTCCTACTTGCATATACATAATTTTTGTATCAGACATACTTTTATAATATATGATAACCTCATTTATATTAAATAAACTCAAAGATAGTCAGCCTGTCTTTTTGCTGTTCTCTGTTTATTTTTACGTGATAGTTCCTGTGATATTTGTGTCACTTGGCAGCAGAGCTCTAGCCATTGCGCAAGGCAAAACAGTGCCCAGGCTGCGAAAAAAGCAGCTGACAAGAAAGACTAAGCATTATACACACATCAAATAGCACAACACAAAATTGTGATGTTATTCCACAGACAAGGAGAAAACATGTACTTGCGCACTGGATGGCTTTTATATTAGGTAGACAAAATTAAGAAATACCAGGTATTCAGAAGAAAGTGCAGTCTGTGGGCCTTGTCTTGAACTGATTCCCAGGTTATGTCCATGAAATAGGCCGGGGGTGGCCAACCTGAGCCTGAGAAGAAGCCAGAATTTATCAACGTACATTGCCAAAGAACCACAGTAATATGTCAGCAGCCCCCCATCTGTTCTCCCACCCTGCTCCTAGCGCCTCCCCCACACTGGTAGCCCCGCCAATCAGCACCTCCCCACACCTCCTGATCAGCTGTTTCGTGGCATGCAGGAGGCTCTTGGGGGGAGGAGCAAGGGCACAGCAGGCTGCGGGGAGGGGGCGGGAAGGGGTGGAGTGGGGGCAGGGCCTGTGGCAGAGCCAGGGGTTGAGCAGTGGGCACGCGCCGGCCAGGGGTGAAACTAACTGAGGACACTTACCGGTATGGGGCAGGGCAGCTCCAGCCCCAGGAAGGGGCAGGGCTGGGGGGGGGTCAGCATCCCCCAGCCAGGCCTTCCAGACGACCTGGCCCGCACCGCCCAGGGGGTCCCGTGTTGATTTAAAGGGCCCGGGGCTCCTCTTGCCCTCTGCAACCCCATTTCCGTACCCACACATATGCTAAGGACCTGACCCTGTGCCCACTGAAGTCAATGCAAGGATTCCGATTGACCTCAGTGGGTGCTGGATAGGCCCATACATGAATACATTAGCAAATGTTATTTCTCATGGAGTTTAGGCTCCATCAGAGCTGACATGCTACTAAAGTCAAGAATACATTGTGTGTATGTTCTAGTAGTTTTAGGACAAAACATCCCTGGAGCTAGAATACCTGCCTGAAAAACAAAAGAGGAAAAACAACTATTTGTTACTGTATGTGTCAGTGTTTTCTACCAGAGAGAAATATCTCTGTGCTAAAAGCAGTGTACTGTACTATGTCAAGCACTTGCTTTATGGCATGTGCTGTACTTTTTTTTATGTTAAACTAATGAAGCAGACCAGAGTACTTTCCCCGCCCCCCTATCCATATATTGTGTTGCTGTTTCTTTTTAATAGAAAAGAAGCTGAGTTTTGCAACAATAGCTGCTTGTATTTACAAATAAATTACTCCTAAGGAAGGAGCAGAATTTGTTCTTTTCTCAGGAGTGCACTTCAATCCTGGTAAATACTCATCAAGAACCTACTGAATGACAAGAATGTCATAATGATATCTCTGAGTCAAGTACATCCAGAATCAAGCTCCCAGTTGTACCCTCAGGGAAGGTAGATTGAATAAAATCCTTTTCAAACTACTGAATTGCCCATGTGGATACAAAAAAAGATAATTAGAGTAGATAAATTATAATATTCCCCAAGTCAGCCCAGAAGACAGCACTATAATGTCATCACTACATATCTTAGTGATATAAATATATTGTGGTATACATGGAAACTTTGATAAGAATGACATGCCCTCTGCCGGAGGCTACGTTATGTATCATCCCTCTGCTCAGCTGAGCAGAGTAACCCCTGCATTGGCTAAAATCTACTCAGGTCTGGATTCAGATCTAGTGCTCTGCTCTCTCTAGATATTTCCAGCAAGAGAGTTGGCAGAGAATGGCTTCATCCTAGTGCTTACTACTGACCAGAATAGCTGGCCAGGCATGAGGAGAAAAGTCAACTGTACCATTTGAAGGGCTATAGTAATTTATTTCCTTCCCTGGAGCAAGAAGAGAAGAATTGTACCTGGGAGGAGTTGCTCCAAGGCACAATGCTTCCCAGGGCTACTCCAGAGGTGGCATATTTTACTTACCACCCCTTGCTCAGGGCTGTGCCTAAAGGCACAATCTAGCCCTATCTGAACAGCAGACATTTTTAGTTGTTCCTTTGTATGTGACTTTGGCATCCCTTTCATCCCAAATGAAAAGTTAATTTTATATTCAGACCTTGGATAATGCAAATACTACATAATCCAGTCAAAGATTTTGTTTAAAAGTTGCCTTCCTCTCATGTCTGCGATGTGGCTTCTGTTATTCTTAAAGATTATCTAATGCAGAAGTCCTGTTCTTTGGGATAAGAAACTGGGAACATGGGTCTTATTTTCAACAGCCTTTCATGGGAACTAAAAGCTTATCAGGAATTACAGTCTGGTACAAGAGAAGGATCAAGTTCTTTGGTTATAGTGTCTGCTGCTCCTGCCATAACAATTTCAAGTATGGTTTGAAACTTTAGGATAAAGCAACATGGGGTTAAAATAGGCTCCTCCTACCCATAAAGCCTGTAATTTAGCAAAACTCATCTAATACGAGCCATGACTGTTTTTTTCAGGCTTGTTCTTTTGGCACAAAGTTAGGACACTACCTTAACATTCAGCTTCATTGCATGCTGTCAATGCAATTAAACGGTTAGGTTCTTCCACTCTATTCATTTTGTGCAACTTTTTTTCATCAGTGGGATTACTTGTGGAATAAGGTCTATTTAGTGTATCCGAATCTGGCCCATAATAAGTCTGATTAATGATCAGTAATGGTCAGTCATGGAAGGCCTACTGCTGAGCTCCTACCCAAGCAGAACTTCCATTGACTTCAACAGATAGTTGGTCAGAGCAAAGAGTGCAGGAGTCACTGGGGAGCTGGCATTTCATGCAGTTAATTAAGACTTTCTGAAAAGGTGAATGGTGCTTTATTGGTTTTTACCCCCTCAAAAAACTCCAGTGAGTAGACTGAGTGAGTATACATGGGAACTTTGATGACTATGTCATACAATACTCTATGGGCAACTGTGCTCCTGTCTAACTGAATGAAACAGAATAGATCCCAGGCCCTTTAGCAAGGTCATTTGAGTACATTTTAAATGATTTCACAGAGTAATATTTATCACCATGATGGGAAGAAAACTTCTGGAGGAGATTCAGGAAATCCCAGGCTCTGTTATACCAGTATAGAGAACAGAGAGAGCCTGGGATTTCCTTGGATATATTTATTCAATGATTTTTTTTTTATTTGTAGGCTGATTGCAAACATTGTGCTGTGAGAGGAGCTGGACAACTGGCAGTGAAAAGTGTGTTCAACTAATTTTACTATTCTGGGGCTTTGATTCTCTTAGGGCAAGCATGGGAACAGTTTGCAGAATTAAAGGGAGCTGGGATGGCAGGATTAGGGAATTTATTTGGATATTTTATTTTTTCTTCTTTCTGAGAAGCTTGATTTAGGCCATCCCTGCCCCCCCCCCAAAAAAAAAATTGCTGAGGGTGATTATAGTGCTCTTCTGAAATTAGTCTATGAATCTGTGTCACTTACAATTAACTTTCTTTCATCACACTCACACAAATTACTGTCATTGTTGATATGCCCTGTGTGTGCAGTTCCAAGATGCATAGTCAGATCCTTTTCTATCTTGTTTAGTTACCTCTGTAGTGTGGCTGTGTCCCTGGGTTTTAAATGGTCCCACCTACAAAGGGTGCAGTAATATACCTATGTCCATCTCATGGCTATACTTTATGTGCAATAACAGGATGATGTTCAAGGTCTGAGAACAAGCTGAGAGGTCTGTCCATGGGCATGTATTCTGTCATTTCCTGCAATAAATTTGAAATTTATCTGAACAGCTATCCTCCAGCTGAGCATGAGAGACTTAATTATGACCGACCCCCAACTGAATGTGTGGGAGACTTAATTATATAGTCATCTCTCTGATTCCCCACAACTAGGATCAGGCATTATAAACAGCCATGAATTCAGCCAAGAGGAGGCCCAGGAGGGAGGAATGAACAAGTTCCTTCTCTGGGAAAGACCTAGTGAAGTCAGACTGGAAGAAATCTGCTGGTCTGGCTTCCGTGGGGAGCCCTGGGATAGGGCTTGTAAGGGGCAAGAATTGCTCTGAGGGGAAGCTGACAGAGTCCCTCAGAGGGGAGACAGTGTGGGAAAACATCTTGGAACCAGCAGCATAGAAGTAACTCTCCAGGGGGAAGAAATAGGGGCAAAAAGGCAGAGATTGTTGGTAGCTCATTAGGGGCAGAAGAATTATTAGTTTCTATATTTATTTGGACTTTCGGTTACTCTCAGAAGGGGATTGAAATTTTAAGCGACCTGGCCAGAAGTGGTCAGTAAGGGATGCTAGAGAGAGATCCCAGTAATGCAGCTTCCTGGCACAAAGGAGTGCTCTTGAAGTGAAGGCACACTCTTTACACACTTACACAGATATAAACTGTGCAATGGCAGACAACTCAGAAGAAGCCCGCGCTCAATAAACAGCATTAGCTGATTTACCAAGGCAGGGAGGTGTCCCTTAAACTTGTCGTCAGAAAAGGTAAAGGGTTCTTCAAAACCCTGGGTGACTAGGGAGTAATATACCAGGCCTACTTCGGCTTCCAAAGGGTGGAATAGTATACTTGAAACACAACATGGAGGCCCTGAACTGTACATTGAACCAGTCAGTGGCCCGCTTCTCTCCTTTAGCTGGTCCCTGCATTTTCCTAGGTCTACTTTACAATGCATAGTACTTAAAGAATGCCGTTAGCTCAAGGAACACAGGGAGAGCTGCCTGCACTATTACAATGAGACAGTTAATCACCTCTGACAACATTCATTTATGGCTGAAATGAAGCATTTACTGCCTAGAAATGTTTGACACCTTGGTATTGCCTTGCCGTTAACACGGCTATCGCAACAGATGTATGGAGAGATAGGTGCTGCCCAAAGTTTTAAGCATTTATCAGATTCAGCAGAACCTTCAAATTCACTCAAAGGCTGTGGGTTTGAAAATCTTGGAACAGAACCAAACACAGAGGTTTATGATCCATTAAGTAGCTGTCCTTTAAAATTTGAGTCGGGGAAAAGGAATGAGTCTGGGTAGGAAATGAGGCCGCCCCATGAGTTAGTCATAGGGATAGATCCTGCTCTCATTGACCTAGTGCAGAGCCAGGGTAGCTATGTTACAGGCAGCAGAGTTGGGTAGGCTTTACGACAATATCAGTAGAGTCAGTCAGGCCCTTGTACCACTGGCAGCCAAGTCCCTCTGCTCAGAAGGATGAACTGCTAACTGTAGGACTGGGTTAAGGCCATATAAGACCCAAGGCACACGATGATGCAGGGCTCCCAGTAGCTCCACCCCCATGCTGTGAGCCTCATTCACATAGGGAGTGACAGGGGTCTCCCTCCCAGAGAAAAAGGGGCAGCAGCATGAGAGGGCTCCCTTCTTTCTCCCCAGGAGTGGCAGCAGGGTCTCATTGCACCTAAGCAGCAATAGGAGATGATCTTTTCCCCAGAGAGGTGTGGTGGCAATAGTGGGTTCTCAGTACTTACCCCTGCAGCTGGGGTGTGTTTACCTGTGTTAGCAGGCTGATCCCCCAGAACAGAGGGTCTTGGAGTCAATGCCCTATAGAGATGCATGAGACCATTACCCTTCTCTGAGCATTGTTTTAGGCTGTCTGCATACTCAGGCAGACATTACTGCAACGTTTACACTCAGCTCATGGTTTAAGTTTTTGATTCCTGACTGTGAAGGCTAGAAACTTCCCTCTTATTTATTTTTTAAATGAAAGTTGAGATTCTGATGCGATCACAGGACTCCAGTAGTTGAAGCTGTAGGAAAGGGCCTCTAGTGGCTACGCCTTATTCTGAGCCTGAGTAGGTGCAAAGGAGTGATGCTACAAGGAAAAAAATAATGGAGGCAGGGAGGGTGCAGATGGAAGAGGAGGAAATTAAAATGGTGATAAAAGCTCCTTTAAGCAGAGAGATGGGGCTCACAGAAGAAGCGGGAAGCCTGAGGAGCAGAGAGAAAACAGAATGAAGTGCAGCCTCAAGATAGGGGGTATTATTGCAGTAGACAGACCACAAGGATCTCTCTGTATAAGACAATTGAGGGGCTTTTAAATTATTTTTATTTACAGTTTCAACAGACATAAAGTTACACACTGGTTAGGCTGGGATTTTACAGAGAGCCTAAGGGAGTTAGGTGTTCAAACCTCATTGACTTTACTTGGGACTTGGGGTGAGGGAGGGACTTTCAAAGCACTTAAGTGAGTTAGGTGTATGAGACCCACTGGCTTCCAATAAGTCACTTAGGCTGGCAGCCTCAAAAGCGTTTAGGTTCCTAACTCCCATTGACATGAATGGGAGTTAGGTGCCGAAACACCTTTGGGGATCTGGACATAATACAGTTTTGAAATCTGGCTCCCTTGAAAATTCCAGCCTGAATAAAAACTACACTTCATTTCATTTCATTTCCACTGAGGTGCTCTAAATACTTCCAATGCTCTGTAAAATACTGTAGGAAAGAGTTGTTTTCTTTGTTTTGTTTTAACTTAGAACTTATTACTTTTTCTCATAGTATAAGCTACTGTTGCTGCTTTAATTCATCAGGCTTTAAAATAGCTCATTAAAAATTACAAATGAACGTAGAACATCACCCACATGTACTTAAATAAATGCACTGTCATTTATCCACAGCTGGAATGGGAAATGGACAACTGGGCTGGGAAATGAGTCTAATCAAAATAAATTAAAAAGGCAAAAGTAGTGGCACTAAGAGATTTTTTTCAAAGCCAGATGCTGATCAGAGTATGGTGGAAATAAGGTTGCTGATCTGATTTCTGTTCTAACACAATTCTATTAGTACTGTATATGGGTAAACTATGAAGAAAGTGAGCAATGCCAGATTTAGGATTAAGTAATGCATTTGATATGATTGATGATATATTGGGAAGGGAAAATCTGGGAGGCAGTAAATGCGGTTTTATTAGGTTGAATGCTGAGAAATGAAAATTAAAGGTGGCAAGATAAAAACATTAATCTTTGGCGTGTCAGGACTATACTGTACATGAGTCCAGTCAAATGGAGATGATGTAGTGCAATGGACTAACACAAAGGGAAATGGAAGCAACTCAGTGGGATATAGTCTAAGCATTAGGGCAAGACATTGTGTGCACAAGTCAAAGGCTGGATGCACAGAGATGGGGCGGTAGATGGCGCAAGGAACCTGTCACAATGTTGTTTTTCATAAGCATCCAAACATTGTAGTGCTTATTGATACCGACTAGTGACTAGTCCTTATTTTGAGGTTCAGTTACCACTAGATATTGGAACTGCTATTTCCCTTGTCAAAACACTGAGGCACTGGCAAAGGCCAGTAGCAGTTGCTTGCAGAACTTGCACTGAAACAGATACAGGAAGCGGTGGAAAGTGAGTTACATGGATGATTGATGAGGATATTAAAGCTCAGAGTCTGACATTGCAAAGATAAGCTTGGAGTGAAAATGACTCCTACCGTATGTGTATCTGGGGCATCAATGAGACCACCCCAGTGTGATGGTTACCCACCCGTCTGTAATGAGAGGACAATCATAATTGGTAGGCTTATTCTCATTGTTGTTTAGTTTGGTTAAATTATTCTGAGGTCAGTGATTGATATAAATAAGAGAAGGCATAGACCAGGGGACAAAGGGCCTTGAGAAACCAAGTTTCTCAAAGGGCCTTGAGAAACTTGAGTCAAGTTTTACTAGCCCTGATTGAGAGCTGATGAGAAAAAGCACCCACAATACAGTGCATCCAGTGATGCATCCAGAAGGGGCTACAGAAAGATATCATTTGAGCATGGAATAGGATTAAAAAAAATAAAAGAAAACATGTTCTCAAAGCTGGATGGAGTTCAGGACAATGGAAGGAAGCAAGGAGATGGAAAGGTCAGAAGAAGGAGGAGGAGAAGAAAAAAGCTTCAACATACTCTGATAGAGAGAAATATATCTGTTATATTTATGTTAGCAAGCAAAGATTACCTTGTGATTAAGGCACTGAACTAGAGCTCAGGCTTCAATGCTCTGCCAGACTTCTTGTGTGACTTAGGGTAAGTCACCTTATTTAGGTGCCTAAAGGGGAGTGGTTGGGTGTTCAGCTTTCTTGAAAAATGCCCTTAATCTCTCTGTACCTCTAATCCTTATCTGTAAAATAGGGATAATGCTGATAATCTTGCCTTTCTTCTACCTCTCACCAGTTTTTAGAGTATAAGGCCTGGATTTTTAAAGGTATTTAGGTGTAGCTGTGCTTAGTGTCACAACATCTAATTTATTTAGGAGCCTAAATCTCATTTTCAAACGTGATTTAGGCACTTAAGAATCTGAATCCCATCGATAGAATTTAGACTCCTGAGTGCCTAAATCCCTTTTGAAAATGAAACTTAGGCTCCTAAATCAGTTATGTGTTGTGAGGATCAGCATAGCATCACCCTAATATCTTTAAAAGTCTGGGCCTAAGCTCTTTGTAGCAGGGAGCGTCATATTTTGATACGTACAGTACCTAGGACAATGGAGCTCTGATCTCATTTGGGGTCTAAAGGCTCAACTTTAATACAAACCATCATGATTATATTTGATGCTACTCTTTCCACATACAAATGAAGGCAAATAAGAGGGTTGTGTATCCCAGCAAACCTTTGGTTCTGGCTGTCATCCTTTGAAAACACAATCTTCTAGTGCCTTATTGGTAGTGTGTGTATTATCAACAGCCCCTGTTGGAACACAATTCCTGCTGCCACAGAGTTAAAATTTACTATCATAGTTCACAAGTATGTCTAGTTTCCTCCAGCTAGTCACTGTAGCTATTTCCTTTCACTCTCTGAAGGGAGAAAAAAGTCCTATTCTTCAAGTAGATCCCCAAGGTAATCTTCATTCAGCTGTCGTGTTCCACATTTTTACTCTGGAGAACTAAAAACCATAAAGTACTAAGCCCTCAAAAATGATTTGATAAGTCCAGCAGATGCAGCCCAAATGGAGAGGAATTATTGTATCATAAAAGGTCCATTAGACAGATTCCAACCAGCATACAATATTAAGAGACATAACCTGAAGGGTGAATTGGACTTCTTTGATGCAATAGCGCCATAGCCTTGCCAATGTGTATGACCTATCACCAATCACTTCCACTTTTCTTTGGGACATCTGATACAATGAAGAAAATGCGTAATTAGGTATGGATAAAAGAAGAGATGTTGTTCAGTTTCTGTATTTCATTTCCCTTCGCTTGTCAGACACACACTATAAAAAAAGAAATGCCCAACAGAGTGAAAAAATCCAAAATATTAGGTTCTGTATCATATCCTTTTCCTTCAGGTTTCTGCAACCAAACCCCAAATGGAATATACAAATTAGAATGCTGATTATGATTCTATGTTTTAATAGCCTAATTGTAAAAGTTAATTCTGCAAAACTAGAAGACGGCTAAAGAAATTAAAATCACTGATTGGTAGAGAGACCTAATTGATCTAGCCACTCAACAGTGTTAACATTTCAAATGAATGCTAAAGCAGAGACAAAATGAACCTAGTTTTCTGCAATTGTATGATAAAATATATACTGAAACAGCTGAGCTGGTTTTCTTTGGTATAAAAATACTAGTGTTTTACAGTTTAATTTCTTGTTGTATGTATTTGATGAGATGTGACTGCTGCTGTTGATTGGCTTTCGATAGAGAGGTTCTAAACCTGGGGGCCACAACCTTCAGGGGAATTAGAAATACATCCTGGTTAAATGGCAGTTGAGATGGGAGGAGGTCCTTCTAGATCCCAGGTAGATGGGAATGAAGTCCAGGAATGGTCTTGGCACAGCAAAGGGAACAACTGGCTTATTACATCTATGAATTATGGGCAAAGCTACCTACTCTACACTTAAAAATTAGATCTAGCTACATTGTTTAGGTCTATGAAAAATTTTGCCCCCTGTGCCACATAGTTAAATTGACCTAACGTGCACTTGAGATGCACCTCTGGGTGAGGTGGATTACCTACACTGACAGACAAAAACCTTCTGTTGTTGTAGGAAGTGTCTACACTACAGCAGCATGGCCTATTCTAAAACATCCTGCTATTATTGGTACCCCATCCTCCTTCCCCCTTTCATACTTGTTTGTCTTGCTGAGCTCTTAGGTCTTGTATTTTTACAATGTAAGCTCTTTAGGATAGATACTGTCATTTACTATATGTTTATGTAACGGAACTCATATATATTTTAATATATATGATAATAATTAATAATAACATGTACATGCATATCTTAGTGGGGAAAAAGCAACCCAAGTATAACAAGAAGCAAGAACCAGAAAAGTTACTGTTTCCTGCAGTGTTTTATATATAGTATGCACTTATGCCAATCTGTTGGTCAGTTTGTTGTCATGAATTTGTTTAAGAAGAAACATTTCAAAGACTTCTGGATAGAACTGGCCTCACTCAGATATAAATTCTTCATCATTTCAATGTAAAAAAAATGTCCCGTAGTTGGATGTGATTTTATTTACTGTTTATTCCTTTTAGTAGTAAAATTGAATGTATACTTTTAAACAAAATAATATGATCTAATGCAGTGAAAATCATGCCAGTGCAGATGGCCTGTGCAATGCCCTATACATAAATTAGCAATGGATAGGCATTTATTTTTAGTGGATGCATATTTACTGTCACACTGTCTGGAGTGGCTCATACCTGTGAGTGACTAATGATGATTTAGTTGGGGATTGGTCCTGCTTTGAGCAGGGGGCTGGACTAGATGACCTCCTGAGGTCCCTTCCAACCCTGATATTCTATGATTCTATGATTAATTCAAGGCAGACTGTCGGAAAACAGAGCAGACGCCACCAAGCTGATGGTGTGTTCTATAATTAGATTTCAGCATGCCAGTACCAAATGTGAACTCTTGGATCACTATACCAGTCTTACCATGAAGTCACAGACTGTGCCCTTATACTCTCCAGTCTATCTTGCCACCCTCCCAGTCAAATTGGACTTTGTGCTAAAAAGTCACTCAAATAAAAAATCACACCATATCAGGTTGTTCCCAGTCCCAAGATACCAGTCACCTACCCCAAATCAGTGGTACTCTAGATCTTACACCGAAGACAATTGTGGTAGCCAATTCTATAGTAAATTAATTAAAGGTTTATTAGCCATGGAAAAGGAATAAGAGTTACTGAGAGGTTAAAGCAGGTACAATACATGCACTGGTGAGTCACGTATCAGAGGGGTAGCCATGTTAGTCTGGATCTGTAAAAGCTGCGAAGAGTTCTGTGGCACCCTTATGGACTAACAGACGTATTGGAGCATAAGCTTTCGTGGGTGAATACCCACTTCATCCGATGCAGTGAGTCACAGTTTGTAATTCCAAATGGTGGCAGTGATGTAATAAACTGCCAATTTCCTAAAAGTCTTTTCGGGGTACCTAGACTGTCTCTGGGGATCTCCACTTTGCATCTGGTACACTTTCCTGTAAGAGTCCAAGCAATCCAGATATGAAGGATCTTTCCTTGAATCTATATTTATAACTTATTTTGACAGAAAGCAAGCTGACAGTGTCGCTATGCACATGGGCCTTTTCTTTGAAGATAGTGAGTGAGGAATGCACTTTGAGTCTTTGACCTCCAGGCATCACACACAATGGCAACTTGCTTTGAAATTAGCTCTTTTCTGTTAAAGTCCTTCATTAGCATTCCACAAGTCTTCTTTGATTGGTTATTTACTTTCAGGGGTATGCACAAATGCTTGCTGCTGCATTATAACAGGCTACAGAGAAGTGAAAACAATGCAAGTAATGTCTCATTAGTTTTATAACATCTTAACGCCAAATACACTGCTCTAACTTCAACAATCACTGAAATCTAGACCAAACTGTGCGAATATTTGGGGGAGGGGGGTGCAGTGGACCTGGGCCAACCCCTGGGGCGAGCGGGACGGGACTGCCACCGAGCCTTACACCATACCCAACTCTGCTCTGGCCATGGTCCCAGCTGCGTCTCCACTCCCAGCCTCAGTTCCAGCCTCATCTCCAGCCTTGACCCCTGCCCAAGGCCTGGCCATGGCTTCTGCTCCCGTCCCCGTCCCCAGCCCCGTCCCCAGTCCCAGCCATAGCCCTGCTTGTGGCCCAGCTACAACTTCCGCTCCCAGCCTCGGCCCCCGGCTGAATCTCCCCCTTCCAGGCCCAAGATCCACCCCCAGCTGCAGCCCCAGCCTTGGCCCCTTGCTTCTGTCCATGTACCCCTCTCAGGAGCTGTGGCCCCACTCCCGGCCCTGGCTGCTGGAGGGGGCGGTGCAGACAGAGGTAAGGGGGCATGTGACCATGAAAAGTCTGGGACTACTGATTTAGACTAATACATAAGTGAATTGGCCTGAATGCACTTAGGCATGACCTGGTCTGCCAGCATCACATTTACTTTCCAATAAATAAATAAAAGAAAGAACAATTGAGCCTCATATTAAGAATGTATAATGCCCAACATGTGTTATCATATCAATCTGTAATATGTGATCATCTCTGTTTATATTCAGGTATCATCAGTAATAGATATAGTATGGCAAATATAATACCCCTACTACCCAAGCATAGCTCCCAGTAACATTACTGAGAGTAGTTCACACTTATTTGATTGACCTGTCTTAAATGACTGGACGTTGAAGTCAACATTGATCCAATAGCTGGAATTTAAAGTCAGCAAAATTCAAACTGGAAAAATTGTGCATTTTTTTAACAGTGAGGGTAACCACTGGGACAGATAACCAAGGGATGCAAGAAAGGCTCCAGTATTTGAAGTCTTTACCTCAAGAATAGATGCCTTCTAATGATATGCCCTCATTCAACTTCAGCTGATTCAGTTCAGCAAAGGAATCAGTGAGTGAATATTCTAAGTCCTCTGTTTTGCAGGTGGTCAGATAAGATTATTATAGTATCCCCTTCTGCCCTTAGAATCTAAGAAATGTGTTAAATAAACTGACCTGTAGTACTTATATATTTCTAGAATGCATGCTGCATAATACAAAATATTTCCATTTATCTGAATGGGGCCTGGCGGTGTGAGGGGGTTACAAATGCCGCACTGATGCGGAAAGGGTTAAGGAGCATCTCTGGGCCCAGAAAGCCGCACCCAGCTGCCCCTGCTGGGCATGCTCACCATGGAAGCTGAGCTGAAAAGGGCAGCAGCTCATCTCAGTCTAGGTGGACTGAACAGGAGATCAGTTGTGTGATGCAGGCTCCTGCCAAGAAGCTGCTGGGGATCCAGGTGGCCATAGACCTGTTAGTCACAGAGGATGGCAATGACGAGCCCTGACTGAGAGAGGAAGACCCTCCAGGCTATGACCAGAGAGGACTCCCGGGGGAACTTGCCAGTGAAGCAGTGGTACCAGCAGAGGAACCAAAGCTGGGGTAGCAAGTGGTCCAGGGAGCAGGTGTAGGGGCACCAGCCCCCTAGTTGGCATATTTTGAATTATTGTTTCATTGGGTCCTGCGTTCAAAGCTGGCTGAGCAGGGAGGTCCCAGGTTTCCCCTATCCCCTAGCCATTGACTCTCAACTCTAGGCAATGTGGCCGTCAACTCCTGCTGCTGGGTGACAGGGCTGTAGACTCTTGCTGCTAGGTTTCACAGCTCAGAGTATCACCACTAAGTAGCACTGCTGGCACACCAATCCCTCTCCCGACAGGGGGACATCTAAAACTTTTAGTTAAATGGGCATCTGAATAAGCAGAAATGCTGCTTTGAGCTTCAGTTTCACTGAGATAGAAATCCTCAGAATGCAGGTAGTGATGCAGATGTTTACTTAAGGGATTAGATCTCCATAACTGCAGGTAACTGCTCAGAACCAATAGAGAAACACAAAGCCATTGATTAGCACTAACTAGCACTAAGAGTCTAATTGAGAAAATATTAGCAGGTGATTAACCAACATGGGGCTACATGGGGGAGCTTCTGTGGATTCAAATAACTAGAATTTTCAGATAAAGGGAATCTGGATAACTGGAATTATGTTGTATTATGTATATTCATGGAGCAATACTTGATACCAGTTGGTGGATTTTAATATTAAATAGTTTTTTCGGGAAGTGCATATTAGTTTTAGGCACAACATTACTGTGTATTGCTAGAAGCAAAAATGTTTGTAATTTGTATCCTGTTTCCAATTTCTCACAGTCCTGAAGGTACATTCCTCAATAGCACAGATGCCTTCTCTTTTGGGACAGACATCTGAGCAGAAGATGCAGGGTCAGAATTTATACTTAAATGTTTAGGAAGTGCACCTGAATTTATGAAAGTCTAGAAATTGCAGCAACTTTGTTTAGCAGAACTCTTGAAAAAAATCCAATTTTCACTGTTGGTTTGCCAAACCTAACAGTTTTGTGGAAAATCATGAATTTATTAAAAGGTATAATTCTTAATTCCTGTCAATAATGCCAAGTTTTGATGCAAAGAAAGATTACATTTTCTTCCCACATTGTCAGTCTTGTTGGCAACTTGATTAGAATGACCTTAATGCTGGTCCTGCTAGAAATTATTTTTTTTCAATTAGAGCAGGTTTAATAAAATAACAATAATAATAATAATAATAATAATTAATAAAAACCATAGACACCTATAAAAAGAGTTTTTGGCCAGTTCAAAAAATGACTGCTGACTGACCTTTTTTTTTTTTTTTTTTTTTTTTAACAAAGAGAAGACATTTACCTTCTAGCTAACAAATTGTACATAACTTAGTTTATTGATGAGGTTATAAACTTGCCAGAAAAGGTTTCTGATGGAAATAATAGGACAAGTTGAAATTTCCCCATCAATATTGTTTTGGGGGGAGAAACACACTATGTTTTCTGCCTTTCCTCAGATATTTTCAATTTTTCATCTGAAAACATACTTCCAGGGGAGTTACTCCTCTCCAAGAAGGCAGACAATGACTCTAATTCAGTTGTTAGTCCTTAAGAGACATTTCAATGAATCCATTGCTGGAAGTTTACCTCCAACCATACTGCCTGAGATGGAATGACCACATTCAAGGGGCCCAGGACAGACAAACGATCTTTTAAATGGATAAAAAGATGGCCTCCTCAAAATGGGAGACAGAGAGTCAGCAGAGAAGCAGGCAATAATTTGGACCCCAGAAAAATGGAAAAGGGAATACCAAGGCTCAGTTGAGCCAAGCTACTTGCATGAGGCAAATACTAAGTTTAGGTAACACAACTGGCATTTAGACTTTTGTCATTTTTAATCAATATCTCTCTGCTTGTGGTGTTCCTAAGTACAGAGAAATCATACTCTGCTTTTGAACAAGCTGTTCTCTCTCACTGTGTTTACCAGCTGATCACAGCGCCCAGAGAGAAATCTATAGCAGTGGGCCAAACCCAGTTGGATCTGCTAAAGGTAACCCGGTTGGTAAACAGGGGATGCTGTAATCTGGTGATACAGTCAACAATGAAATGCAGGTGACAGCCAGTCACTGTGAAAGAGGTGCCAAGGGAGAGAGAGACAGACCCTATATTTGGGGTCGGGAAGGAATTTTCCTCCAGGGCAGATTGGCAGAGGCCCTGGGGGTTTTTCGCCTTCCTCTGCAGCGTGGGGCATGGGTCACTTGCTGGAGGATTCTCTGCACCTTGAAGTCTTTAAACCACGATTTGAGGACTTCAATAGCTCAGATATAAGTTAGGGGTTTGTTACAGGAGTGGGTGGGTGAGATTCTGTGGCCTGCATTGTGCAGGAGGTCAGACTAGACGATCATAATGGTCCCTTCTGACCTTAAAGTCTATGAAAATATAGCTCACCCCTGAACAATAACCAGTTTCCTTTCCTGCTGCTTCCCAAGATCCATCAGCTTGAAAGAAGCTCGCAAAATCGATAGCTCCCTTAGTCCTTCCACCCAAAGGGATGCTTTAGGGAAAACTGTAAAGGTATATTTACGTCCCCTCTTTAACCCTATGAGTTTTTCCAGGAGCGTGGTGGTCTGGTCCATCACTGTTTCATCAGCAATAGCAGTGCCCCAGTACAATGAGACAGTCCTTCTTGGAAAAAGTAAAAATAATAACTTATCAGGGCACTTTTTAATGAAATTTGTTTATACCATCAAAGCAGGATGCAGAAAATCTATACTGCTGTGATAAGTTTTCTGAATGCAATGCAAAAAGTATTTAATTGTTTTAATTTCATATGTGAAGGTACGAAATGTTCAAACTCACGCTGCCTCTATAAAAGAGACATTGAATTTATTTTAATTGGCCCTAATCTAAAATTTGTGAATACATAAAAGAAATATAAAACAAGTCATCCGTGATACAAATGTTCCAAAACAGACGATTAAAGAAATATTTTGATTTTTATATTCCTCTGGTCTCAGTGTAAATCTATAGTGTCACTAATATAAAAAATGCTTGTTACGGAAAGTGGAGGCTATTACGCAGCAGTACTACAGTATAACAATTCAGACTTAATGAAACATTTAAAATATGCTATTACTGATATTGTTTCATTATACAATTTCATGTACACTGTTTTCATGCTTAAGTGACCTCTAAATTGGACTATTGCAAATCACTACTAATGGGTTTGCAATGTAATACTCCAGACACTTTTTTTTTTGCTGGGACAAAATGCAGCTGAAAAGGTACAGTGGTCACCATTACAATTTTACAAATTCCTTTGTAAGTCACTACTAGCATTGTAAGTCACACTGTAGCATTCACAGTATCTCCTAGATTAGAGACACAATAAACTGCAAATTCTTCAATAATCATAGCTAGCTGTAGAGGCAAGTATTTTTACGGTGTGTTACGGGACTTGCAGAAGCTCTGATTCAGGAAGTCACTTAAGCACATATTAAAACTACCCTGATTTAGGAAGCACTTGGATACATCCTTACCTTCAAACACGTGCTTATGTCATATTGATTTCAATGGGACTTAAAGTTCAGCACACACTTAAATGCTTCCCTGAATCAGGACCAGAAGTCACAAACAATATGGTTTAACAATGCTAAATCCACAAAACTAGGACAAAGTGAAAATGAAGGCTAACACCCCAACCTTGCAAATACATAGCCACATGCATAACTTTACGCTGAAGTCAATATCTCATTTTTGTAAATATAATCAAGGTGCCAGTTCTCCAACCACTCAACCTGTGTGTAAGTTTACTCACATGAATAGTCTCATGGACTGTAATCGAAAAACTAAAGAGTAAAGTTACACATGTGCTTAGGTGTTTCAGGGCCTCGGTCTGTAACCATACCATCTTGCTGTGATCTGCTGAAAAAATACATCTAACTGCAGAAAAACAAATCAAAGACCTTTACAATGAACTCAGTCTCCCACTGAATAGTGAGAGTTTTGCCATTGACTTGGATGTGGGCACAGTCAAGCCCCAGATACTAATATAATGAAGCATTATGATGATGATGTGGTTATTATTTCATAGGAAAAGTGTTGCCAGCTCACGCTGATGTTTTACACCTGACCCAGAATGCTTTCCTCTTAGTTACTGGAATCCCCAGCCTATCTCAACCAAAAACTACACCGAGTCTAAAGTGAAAAGTTATCTCTTCTTGGGGGACTTTTTATCAAAAGTAAGAACAACTAAACTGGAAAGGGATTGATTCTCCTCTCACTCCAGTTTTGCACTATGCAAAGCCCTGAATCTCCGTATAAAACTCCATCTTTACGCGAACATAAATGGAGTCTCAGGCCAGAGACTCTAGCCTAAACTTTAGTCCAAGGCTTAGTTTGTCTAAAACTTCCATCTTGATACCCCCTTGTCTCAAGTTCTAACTTCCTTTCTTGGAAACTAAACCTTCAAAAAGCCACCCCTGCCTCAGTTAATGAGCAGAAACGAACCTCTAAGACAACTGTGAGCATCTTACTGCCCTGATGCATTTTTGAATAGCAAAAAGATAACTACAATTTTACTGATTATTTGCAGAAATTCAACTCAGTTTAATATTGGTGGCCAAAGCTGAAATACATCACACTGTAGGGGAGAAAGCTGTTCCCACTGTAAATATTGGAACTAATATTTTCAAAAGTTTGGCATTGTTTGTAATATGTATTACCAGTGTGCTGTGTATTTGGTCTTCAAAGCTTCACAGGAATTGCTATCAACACTACATTGTAACATTGGGAAGAAAAATTACATTGTTTTCCACAACGAAAAATATCAGTTGCTGGTTACGGCAGTTTAAACATTCAGTCACTGACAAGTAGGAAGTACGGTATAATGCATTACTATGATTTATTACAGTACAGCTCCAAAGAAGAGAGGCTCTTCACTGAGGCTAACTTCACTGAGCGCCTGAAATAAATGCAGTCAGGAGAGGTACAGAAATGTCTTGATAGGACCCCCAAATTTCTGATAAACAACATTTTGCATCTATTAAATGTGTACAGCAAAGTTTCTCATCAACTTTCCAGTCCTGTAGAAGGATCAGCTGCTACATTTTCATAAAGAGAAGCAAGGCTGAAAAAGAAGTTCTTGCTGCTTCTGTGCAGATCCTTTGCCACTGAACTGAAGATGAAAGGTTCGAGCCAGTCTCGCCTTCACAACATCTGACAAAGGCTGTTTTTCAAGTACAATGGAAAGAAGACATATTTAACAATCATCTGGAGGCAGTAGCAGCAAATAAATTTCTCTACTGTTGTCTACTACTCTTCTACCATCAGAGCAGCAGCAAAACTAGCATACTCCACATCAGTTGAATCACAGCATTTGACAGACAGACATATTTAGGCCAGGAGAATGTTGGGTGAAGTAACACAGGAAACAGTTATACTATTTCTGATAATGGAATTAGCTATTGTGATAATCAAGATAGTGAAGTGCCCACATACACCTGACTCCACCAACCCAGGGAATGTGTACATGATAGAATAAATAAGCAGAGTGAAAACATATAATACATAATTATTATTGTCACTGTAAGTTTATGAAGTGCTTTACAAAGATGTGGTAAAACACGTTCCCTTTGTCAAAGATCTTACAATCTAACTAAGACAAGATGAAAACAAGACAAGAGACAGCTTTGATAAGGAGGGAGTAGAGATCACTGATTATGAGTAAAGGGTAAGAATTCTGTTTGAAGAAGTGGGTTTCAGTGAGGGATTCAAAGGAAGAGGGTGGATACCTGCATACAAGATCAGTGGGATTGTTTGAGGCACAAAAAGGAGAGGGGGAGAATATGATGAAGCGTGGAATAAAGTAACAGATTTGTGAGGCGTGTAAGGACAAGAGACTGGAGAGGATGTGAGAGCAGAGATATACATGGTGAAAAGCTTTATAGAGCCTTTGCTATATATACTGGAAGTCATCAAACCTTCCACAAAAGCACTTAGCAAGAGAAGAGGCAATGAATATAGGGAAATTTTAAATTCAAGGGGTTTAACAGGATGGATGAAGGGGAATGAAGGAGTCAAACACAGAGCAGAGCTGAAAGCAGAAATAATGAATGTGAGGTGGGGAGAGGGGCCAAAGAGAAAGAGAGAAAAGGCGGGGGCAGTAAATTCAGTGGTAATTATGAAAAGACTGAGTGCTGTGGTGAAGGAGAGGCTGAGGATGATGGATAGTACAAGAGAGTATAGGGGATTACAGAGAGGGAATGCTGGTTGTAGTAATCCTGCAAAGAAACAAGCTCAACAGTCTGAAAAAATTATGTAGGGAGAGAGTTTTGTATATTCCAGACATCTCAAAAGAAATGGGAAGAAACTTTTACCTGTGGCTAGAATTTAGTGGCTTTCCCCATCAATATGCTGATAACCCTAGCTATTGCTGTGGCTGGTGACTCCTGCTTAATTCCCTCCCCAAAGGCTAATACTATAGCTGGCTGTATGTATCTGCTATTAACCCAAGATCTATACATTCTAGTGCTTGATCCAGCTTCAAAGATTTTGCTCAAATAACTTACTAGGCATGTCCCTGACAAACTGCACAAAACAGACAAATCCTAGGGTACATATTGAGATTTTGAGAATGTCAGGGGCTGCTTTTCACTTTGAGCAAACAATGCAAAGGGATTCTGGTGAAACTAGTTTCTCACACATCTGGAATGCCTGAGGTTACTTCTTTCTCAAGAAGACATTTTCTATTTGCATGTGAGGAAATGTATCTATATTGATAATTTGTTACAGCTGCACATGACTAAAATCATGCATGTGTAGAAAGGCATTTACAGTGTGTGAGCGTAGAGGAAAAAAAATTGCTACAGTCGTATTACCAGGGGTGATTACTGAATATATTTTTTGCTTACATAACAATGAACAAATTCAGACTGCATTAGACACAGACCACCTATGGCTCTTTTTGAAATGACTGAGGAGAAATCCTTTTTTTTCTGTTGACATGACTTGTAGCCATACTTCAATTATTATTTCAACCTACTTTGTCCCCCTCCCCCGACATCTGCAAAAATTAGGTAAACATGAGCTGTGCTTGTGACTAGTAAATTTATTCCATCAAGACCTATTATTTACCTGAAGTAAATATTTGGTTTCTGATATAGTTGGTATTATTTACCAAGACTGTTTCGAGTGTGTTCTATATTTACAATGTCACAGCAGATCAAGAACTAAGTATCTTTCTCAATGGACCTCACTTGAAATATGAATCCCATCCAGTCTACCTTGGAATAAACCTCAGTAGATCTTGCACATATCTTAACCACCTGAGGAAAACTGTGGCTAAAGTGGGGATGCATAATATCCTTCTAAGAAAATTGGTAGGAACGTCATGGGGAGCAAATGTTCAAACTCTCTGATCATCTGATTTAGCCCTTCATTACTCTGAAGAAGAATATAGTGCTGTGGTCTAGCTCCATTCACCTCATGTCAAGTTGGCTGACATACAACTACACTCAAATATGCATATTGTAACTCGGATGATTTGACCCGCCCCGGTACCGTGGCTTCCCATGTTAAGCAACATCACTCCATTGTGAGGATGCTACAGCCAGAATGGTTGAGAAAATCAGGCCAAATCTGAGCCTACCAGTACACACAGACCTCTTTGACAACCCAAAAGTGCTCTTGTCATTGAGGCTCTTATTGTGGGCCCACTTTCCCTGCAACATCGATGTAGCATAAAAATGGTCTGAAACCAGTCTTTTATAACTAACCAGTCCATGCGTGCACCCACAATTGATTTGCCACACTACTCATGGGCCTTCCGAACAAATTTTGAATGGGCCAGGTGTGACCTGGTGTGCTTGGGGCAGCCATCATTGAAAATGCCAAGGGCAGGGAAGGCTGTGAAAAGGAGAGCAGATTCTCCCAAAGTTGGTGATTAACACTGAAGTTCGACTCACCAACAGACACAAACTGTGCTCTTGGCCCCCCATACTGGTTATCAAGAAGCTAAAAAAGAAATCAACAGCCCCCTTTATTGCATTCCAGTTCTCTGGCTCCCTGTCAGCACATATTCCCAGTTCAATGAGAAGTTATTTAAAACTCTGCTCACTGTACAAAATGTTCTTCTGACCCCAAAGGGCCAGCCACATTGCCATGTCAATATTAGTTTGGATCTTACTCAAAATATCATGCTGCCAGCCCATCCCTTAGTACCTGAAAATAAAGGTTTATTATACAGAAAAAAGAAAGAACAAGAAGAGAGTTGTTAAATGATAAAGCACTCAAATGCAGACAGAGAATTCAAAGTCCATATACCAGGTTCTCAGCAGTGTTGGTGAGTTTGCTGGCTTGAAATTCCCCCTGGAACACATCACAGCTTGGATGGGTCATTCAATCCTTTGCTCAGAGCTTCAGTTTGCAGAAAGGTTACTCCAGAAGTAAGAAGCAGGAATGAAGACAAAATGGAGAAGATGCAGCTGCCTTTCATATTCTTTTGCCATGTGGCTGGTACTTCCTTTGTCCTAAACACATGCTCCACAGCACACGGCATGGAAAAGCCTTATAGCTCTCTGTCCACCGGCATGCCTCTACATGACTGGCTGACTCACAAGGTGTATCCCCTGGCTCCTTTCAGTGGGTTCATTGTACAGCTGATGACCCCAATGAACCATCAATCAGACTTAGTGCTGCTGATGCCATTCTGTCTTGGGGTGTTACCCAAAAACACAGTACCAGTTTTGAAATACAAATATACCCTACATATCTATAACTCATAATACAAAGGTGATACAAACATATAGACAAGATTATCATACTTGGCAAATCATAACATTTTCATAGATAGCTTACACCACTGGTTCTCAAAGCGGGTCTACCACTTGTTCCGGGAAAGCCCCTGCCGGGCCGGACCGGTTTGTTTACCTGCTGCGTCCGCAGGTTCGGCCAATCAAGGCTCCCACTGGCCGTGGTTTATCGCTCCAGGCCAATGGGGGCTGCGGGAAGTGGTGCGGGCCAAGGGACATGCTGGCCGCCCTTCCCACAGCCCCCATTGGCCTGGAGTGGTGAACCGCGGCAAGTGAGAGCCGCGATCGGCCGAACCTGCGGACGCGGCAGGTAAACAAACTGGTCTGGCCCAGCAGGAGCTTTTCCTAAACAAGCGGTGGACTGGCTTGAGAACCACTGGCTTACACGACCTATCTGGCCAGATTCCTTGCAATTGGTATCAATAATATCCTAAAGTGTTCCACATATTCCATACAGCGTCACACCAGGGTCTGTGTGCAACCAGCATTCACACCTGTGGCAAAGGAAAGGATTCCTCCATGCAGCTGTGGCCAAAGACAGAGGTCACACATCACTGATGATTGTCCACTGATGGTAGTTTGAGGGCTCTGCACTTCACTGATGAGGCTACTGCAAATTGGCTTGGCAAGCTCTGCATTCGATAAGAAGATTTACTTGAGGTAAAATTCATATTCCTATTTGTTTGCATTAGATATGAACATTGAATATTTTCCTTACATACTGTCTGGCCATACATAATTTACAGCATTTTAAATCTCTTTCACTACCTGAAGGGGAATGCAAACTCTTCACTCCCTGTGGATGTTATACTGTGCTAAAGATTTGCATTCTTTAGTGTACATATTGGGTGGTTATGGGGAGCTATGTGATTCCTGAATTCTCATCAGCAGAGAAAGCAAAGTTTATCTGCAAGTGTCAAGATAACATGTTCCTTTACTTTTGATCAGTACAGTTCCTTTACTTTTGATCAGTGCAAACATGGCAGACATATAGAAAGGATTCTGGGTTCTATTAACAGCTAAGCATTTTGGATTAACAGATTTCAGAAAGTAACCTTCTTATCTTTTGATCAGAATTGAAGACTTGTTGAAAGATAACAACTGTTACATGCTCTCCTATGTGGCAAAGTGGTTGTCTTGTTTTGTGGCAAAGCAACATGTTACAACACGACTAGTCAAAACTGTAATATTAATTCAGCAGCTGACAGCATTTCCCTTCATTTCTCATCACGGACCTTGTCTAAAAGAGAAACTTGGTGTATTCCTGATAATGTTTACTTAGTAGGTAAGCAGTATTCAGAGTAACTGAGGCTACACTGTATAACATTTCAGCCTATACATGCCTTAAATTCAACATCTTCTGAAGTTACAAAATATAGATCTTGAAACAGGGGCATCTTTATTAGAGCTTACAGTGTATGAGAAATAACTTTGATGAGTTCTTACTGTACATATTCTGTGACTGCAAATTTTGAAATGAGTGGTGTGTTTGGTCTCCAAAGTTTATTTCTATGTAGGCTTTTCTATGCTGCTCTACATTATAGTATCTGAGCACCTGTTAAACAGTAATTAATCTTTACAACACCCCTGTGAGGTATAGAAGTTTTATTATTAAATGGGGAACTGGAGTACAGGGAGATAGAGGGCTTTATTCTTTAGCTCAGTTGGTGCAAAGAGGCTGTAAATCCAGCTGCAAATCAGCAGTAGAAAATTCCTCTTGTGCCGGGGAATTTAGACCTGCCTGTCATTTTTCTGCAAGGAAGCAAAGAAATCTGCAGGGGACATGCACAGTGGCACAGAATTCCCCCAGGAGTAAGTTTATGGCTGACATTGTGTGAAACTCAGTAGTTCAATATATATATTAGGGCTGTCGATTAATTGCAGTTAACTCATGATTAAGTAAAAAAATTAACTGCAATTAATCACAGTTTTAATCGCACTGTAAAACAATAGAATACCAATTGAAATTTATTAAATATTTTGGATGTTTTTACATTTTCAAATATATTGATTTCAATTACAACACAGAATACTAAATGTACAGGGCTCACTTTATATTATTATTTTTATTACAAATATTTGCACTATAAAAATTATAAAAGAAATAGTATTTTTAAATTCACCTGATACAATACCATAATGCAATCTCTTTATCGTGAAAGTGCAACTTACAAATATAGGTTTTTATGTTTGTTACATAACTGTGCTGAAAAACAAAACAAGTAAAACTTCAGACCCTACAAGTCCACTCAGTCCTACTTCTTGTTCAGCCAATCACTAAGACAAAAAACTTTGTTTACATTTACAGGAGATAATGCTGCTTGTTTCTTCTTTACAATGTCACCAGAAAGTGAGAGCAGGCATTTTCATGGGACTTTTGTAGCCAGTGTTGCAAGATGTTTACGTGACAGATGTCCATGCTGATGACGCTCGTTAAAAAATAATGTGTTAATAAAATTTGTGACTGAACTTCTTTGTGGGAGAATAGTATGTCCCCTGCTCTGTTTTCTGCCATATATTTCATGTTATAGCAGTCTCGGATGATGACCCAGCATATGTTGTTCATTTAAAAAATACTTTCACTACAGATTTGACAAAATGCAAAGAAGGTAACAATGTGAGATTTCTAAAGATAGCTACAGTACTTGACCCAAGGTTTAAGAATCTGAAGTGCCTTTCAAAATCTGAGCGGAATGAGGTGTGGAGAATGCTTTCACAAGTCTTAAAAGAACAACACTCGAATGTGGAAACTACAGAACCCAAACCACCAAAAAAGAAAATCAAGCTTCTGCTGATGGCATCTGACTCAGATGATGAAAGTGAACATGCATCGGTCTGCACTGCTTTGGATCGTTATCTTGCAGAACCATCAGCATTGACGCATGTCCTCTAGAATGATGGTTGAAGCATGAAGGGGCATATGAATCTTTAATGCATCTGGCACATAAATATGTTGTGGCGCCAGCTACAACAGTGCCATGTGAACACCTGTTCTCACTTTCAGGTTACATTGTACACAAGAAGCGGGCAGCATTGTCTTCTGCAAATGTAAACAAGCTTGTTTGTCTGAGTGACTGACTGAACAAGAAGTAGGACTGAGTGGACTTGTAGGCTCTGAAGTTTTACTTGTTTTGTTTTTGAATGCATTTATAAGTTCAACTTTCATGATAAAGAGATTGTATTACAGTTCTTGTATGAGGTGAATTGAAAAATACTATTTCTTTTGCTTTTATAGCACAAATATTTTCAATAAAAATATATATGAAGTGAGCTGTATACTGTGTTCTGTGTTGTAATTGAAATCAATATATTTGAAAACATAGAAAACATTCTATTATTAACCATGCGATTAACCGTGATTCATTTTTTTAAATCGTGCATTTAATCACAATTAATTTTAATCACTTGACAGCCCTAATATATACATATATTATATTATATTTATATTATTTTTGTTGAAGTTTGCAACAGAAAATATTGACATTTTGTCAAAATATCAAAAATTTCTGTAAGAAAGCAAAATATTTTTATTAAGATGGTAGCAATGTGCCTCATGAGATTTGTAGTCCGGGTTCCTTATGCTCCCATTCTATTCCGTGGGACAGATTTACAAACCAGAATACAGCTCCCAGGATGCACTATTTTCTTCCCTCTTCATGAAGGGAGTGGGGTTGTCATAGAAGTCAGAGCCTGTGGGGTATCATGAGAGATGTAGTGTGGGCAGAGTCAACAGGGAGAATGAGAGCATAAGACAACTGAATGACAACTCCATGAGGCATGGTGCCACCATTTTGAATCAATTGATTTTGGTTTTCAGCCAAAATATTTCAGTTGTCATACAAAATCATTTACAATTTTGTCTTTTCAGTTTGGGGGCTTTCAGTTTTTCAGGGAAAAAAATCTAAATTTTCTGTGGATAGCAGACATATGTAAAAAATTATCTACCTCATTATCCTCCTTAGAACTCTCCTGTGCTGTGATGCTTGTGACAGGTATGGACCTGGGCAAACCTTACTGAATTAAGTTAAACTTTATTGACATTTTAAAATATTTTTGGAGTCCACTGTATTAAAAATGCAACATTTATGTATTATTGTGGAACTGTATGCAATGTCTATGGGGGTCGGGCCGGGGGTGGTGGGGGGAAGGCAACATGACCAGTGCAAACACTGAGAAGTGTTTTGAGCTTCAAAGTACCTTATAACTGAAGCAATTACGTTGTTTGTAGCCTCTGAAGATATGTCTACACAGCAAAGAAAACCCAGCCAGCTCAGGCTCACGGGCCTGAGGCTACGGGGCGGCTTCATTGCTGTGTAGACATCTGGGCTCAGGCTGGAGGCCAAGCTCTGGGACCCTCCCATCCCTCAGGGTCCTAGAGCCTGGGATCCAGCCTGAGCCCAGACGTCTACACAGCAGTGAAACAGCCCCGTAGCCTGAGCCCTGTAAGCCTGATCCGGCTGGCACAGGACAGCCATAGGGTTTTCTTTGCTGTGTAGACATACCCTGGGGAGAAAGCAAAGCAGGCCTGCATAGGCAGGATTGCTTGCTGGGGAATTCACAGTATAGGCAGGGAACTGTGCAGTCTAGAAAATCCCCAGTCAGGAGGAAGAGAGATGCATGTCTCCAACCAAGAGAAATGATGGCTGAGGAGAGCCAGTAGCTAGAGTGGGTACCATTGCAGGACTACAGAGGGGGAATACAGGTGCAGATGCCCTGAAATGTGACAAATGCCTACAGAAAGCTTCACAACAACTAGGCTGATGGTGTGCTGGAAACACAGCCTATCATGCTGACCAATTTTGGCTTATTGTTTCCTTGTGATCCGTCATCTGCATGTCTGCATCCACCAGTTGTCTCTGGTCTTATATTTAGGTTGTAAGCAATTTGAGACAGGGACTGTCTTTTTTTATTCTGTGTCTATGCAGCACCTACCACGGTAGCATCATGGACCATAACTAGGGCTCCCAGGCACTACAGTAAGGCAAATAAATAATAATAATATGATGATGATGATGATGATGACTCTGTGTACTTCTTGCTTCCTACATCTCTCTCTCTCTCTCTCTGTTTTTTATATTGACACCCATCACTGAAGTGTGTGAATGACGACTGTCTGACCCTGCTTGCTCCCCTTTCTCAAGTTAAAAAATGGAGGGACATTTGTGTAACCCTTTCTTGCCATTCCAAACTTTAGTAACCTCCTTCCTATTTCAAAGCAGCAAAGGTGATATAATAATATTAAGAACCTCATGTCTAGGTTTAAGAAGAGTTACCTTCTCTAATGGATTTTTTTTCTCTATTTTCCAGTTTATTATCACGGCTTCTTTCTTTTCTTTTCTTTCTTAGAATTCTCTATATTTATTTTGCATGCATAATTTCTCAAGGATTTTTGTCATTACTTTCATATAAAGCCAAGCTGTATAATACATTCATAATAAATAAGCATTGGTATTATAAGCTTGAGAGAGAATTAATTAGGAATAGGATAACAAAAGAGCATCTCAAAAAATAAAATATGAAAAATTAATAGATTTATTGTAGAAGAACAGAAAGCAAAGAGAATATAAAAGAAAGCTTATGGCAGGAAAGTATGTTTAATGTTTATTTATGTAAAAACAAAAGGTAAAGAAAGTTGGATTAGTGGGTAGATGAAAAAAGACACCTGATTAAGATAAATAAAAAATAAGAAAATAATAATGTTTATTGAAATTCCAGAAATTTCACATTTGTCTCATTCTGTTTTCTATGTCATTTGTTCTCTCAGAAAAAAAATAAAATAAAATAGAATTAGCCATGATCATAGAATTCATATTATGTTTCTTTGTACAAAAAAAGTTGATGTCTTTAAAAATGCAAATATATTTTACATGAAAAATTAAGTTTCCCAGTAGGAGCAAAGAACAGAAAATAATACTATTTGTGCAGTAGCTATTTTCACTATTTTCTCAAAAGCACTACTTTAACTGCAAAATATATCACTTCCTTAGCATCTTATGAAAATGTTTCAGGTCTGGTGAATAATTACATGTCTGCAGCCATACACACAAATCTTTTTGGCTCCCAAATTAAGTTGTCCTGTGGTATTTCATTCTGATGTGTGCGTGTGTATATACGTAAATCCAAGTAGTGCTGGGGAGGCATTGCGTACACAGGAAGAGATCATAATTTTGAATATAGGCTTCACACCTATTCACATCATTAAACTATCTAGACAGTACAGGGTGAATGGCATACACCATTGACTGGGCGAGACAAGATACCATTAGAATGCTAAATGTCACATCTCAGCTTTAAAAGAATTCTGATAGTTGCATATTACAGCCCATGTTTTGGGAACTGTGCACAAAAAAATCCCTGTACATGATTTGTGTGTGTGTAATTACCATGTCTGCACATGCATTCATAGTGATTTATTTACTTACTCTAATTTTTAAAGATATGCCTATCTATCTGGGAGAACAGATAAATCTTGCAGAATGCCATGAAGATCAACAGATTTGGGTGAAGGCAGGGAGTGAACTCTAGTTGCCTTCTCATGGCTAACCCAATGAGCTGTCAGCTGATCTCAACTGCAGTAATATCAAACAAGGAGATAGATGGTTTCTCAAACAACCAGGGTATAAAACATCCAGGGTCCCAATTCAGCAGAGCACTTAAACATATCCATAACTTTAAGCACATGGTTAAGTCAAACCCTATTCAATCAATGGGACTTAGGACTGTTTCATGTATCATGTGCACTAGATCATCACATAAGAAGACTCAGTGTGTCTAAAACTATCTTCATTAAGAAAGCTATTTACAGAGATGTTGCAACTGTAACTAGCATGCATGCCATGTGTACACAGACTGACTTCCTTGTGCCTTCTCCATACTCTTACTTCCTGCAACCTGTGCTCTTCCCTCCAAGTTCTATGCAGGTTGTTACAAGGACTATATTTAAACTTAAACACATGTGTGAGTGCTTTGGTGAATCAGGGCTTTATAGAGCAATAAATTCTTTGACCTGGATTTTGAAATGAATTGGAAACCTGTTCATGTCTTTGTGCATAGATGTGATGTGATTTCCATGTGAAGTATGGCTGAAAAGAGTAGACTGCCACATTCTGCACTAACATACATTTCTGAACAGTCTTCAGGTGTGGAGAGCATTGCTGTTATGCATTCTCAGAATGACATAGGGTGGAAATATGTGAGGTTTACATCTGAGATGTAGTTACAACTCTCTAGCCAGTCTCATATTGTAAAAAGATGTCCAGGCCAGTTCTTTCAGCAGTAGTGATGGAGGGACACAACAAGACCTCAAGTTCTGAATCTATATGGTAAACAGTGGGCATCTGAATAGGGAGTGTCAAATTGTGCAGGGGTAAAAAGGAAAATTATTCAGAAAAATGTATGTAATTAAAAGAGTTGAATTTGGTTGACTGTTTTGTGGCTCATATTAGTTGGTATTGACAAGAGGATGAACAACAATAAACAGGAAACATCTCTATAAAATTCAACTTATTTTAGAAGCCTGGACCAACTAGTCATCATATCACCTGCACAACGCTGTACTGTCTCCCAGCAAGAAACCAGAACAATGAGCAGTTTAAACATAATCAAATGAATAAATAACTAGAATAAATAGACCCAAGGTGCTAACATTTCATTGGCAATCCAGGTTTGCTTAAAAATATATATTTTGACTCTTCTGTCAACAGCTATTTTTTAATGTTTTTAAAATCTCCTGAACTAGCAAGTTGTTGTTCATTTGTTTATGGATAAAATTTTTCACATCACTGTAAATAACTTCTGAAATGTTGTTCTCTCAACTGTGCTAAGCTTTAATACAGCATGGTAATGAGTGGGATGTATAACTTCTGCTTATCTGGTATATTATGGGCAGTGCCAGTGGCTCATGGTTATTAAGGATGTTGGCAACGAAACTGAGTCCTTGCTTTCCCAGCACTAGATAAACAGTGTCTGAGCTAACATTTATAAGTAACTTGGAAGACTCATTTAAATACAACCCCTAAGGGTACATACTTTCCTGGATTCAGAACAGCACATGAAGCTTTCACGTTTGGAGAGGCATTTGGAACTGACGATTGAATATTACAAAGTCTAGCCATCATTTTGTAGAAGGCACAAAGTAGCTATATTTGAACAGCATGTTCAGGCCATTTTCTGTTATATGTAGGCCTCTTTTCTGAGTGAGCCATGTATTCTTTCAGTGACTTCAAGCAGAAGATAGAGTTCATCTTGACATCCTGTTTTTATTTGTACCATAAGATTCTTCAGTGTTATAGATTTTATTAGCCATCCTCACTTAAGAGAAATTGAAGGTAATATTTCCTCCTTCCCTCAATACTAATAGTGGATGCATCACCTTAGAATCAGTGCATTGTGTCCTCTTCATGCTATGCTAACCTGTGAACAGTGTCTTTACTTAATCAAAACATTTTTTTAATCTAGATGTGTCAACTTTGCATGTCTGTCTGAAAAGTGTATGTTCTCTAATGGTCTAATCTATTTGAATCAATTCTGCTGATCAAATATATCAGCAGTTTAGCCAATGGTCTTTATTTCATATTATCACTGTTCTTAATTCTCAGTGGGCAGAACCAATCTGAATATAGTTGGGTTTCTCTGAGGAGTCAATAGGAATGGTCAGGTAGGCAATAGGCACTAGGCAGGGTCAGGTATTTGCCTATCTACTGAGTCCATAGTTAATATCGTAGGTGTTGATCTGTGTCAATAATTGTTACCTGTGCATCATATAAATCTAAATAAACTGGGCAATGGAGAAGTGGCATTTCACAGCCTGCTATCTTAGGTCTCTAGGACATGTGATGTGGAATAGCCATGCGATAGGGAGATGCGTGTCACGTTTCCATACAGGGACATATTTTCAAAAGACTATATTTTGCATTTGTCTGATCTGTGCAGACACAACTTTCTGTGTTTGTGCACAAGTTGAGATTTGTATGAGCAAACCCTGACTTTTATGTGTGCTAAGGAATTGCAGATGGACAAATCTGCTGCTTTGAACATCTGGATCATAGCTTCTATTGTGGGGAAATTTTACATTCCAGCTTCCAAAGAAAGGAAACATACAGTCATGCTGATGGTACATAAATGCCTGAAAAGCCCAAACCTTTGATCTGAGATCCCCAGAATTTGTAAGGCTAGGATTTGAATCTGGTTTTCATCACTGTTCTTTAAGCACTTGATCCTGCTTCCTTTCCAGATCGTGGAAAAACTCCTATTTACTTGAACAACACAGGTAACCGTCATAGCCTTAGCCAAAATACTAGATGTGAATATTGGCTGCTTTGGAGAAGCTTGAATTCAGATCCTAACTTTTGTAGCAAAATCTCATCTCTTTGTATGATTATACTGCATGCATGTTGAATCTGACCAATTGTTGGCCCAAGGACTGTAAGAGAACTTGAAAAACAATGACAAATCTAACTGGAAAGGTGGTGCAACAATTCTGAAACCAGTGGAGTTATACCAGCTTGCGCCAACAGCTATTGTGACTCAGAATTCAACTGTAAATTATTTTTAATGCAAAATGTCATTAATTGTAGTTGTAGCTGACATCATGTGGCATTTCCATCCCACGTGTCCCATTCAGGGGCAACATGCTGCTGCGTTTCTGAAACCCTGTCCATTGGTTTAAAATTTTACTGCAAAAGTTCCTTTTGTACCAACATTTTCCTTGAAAAGTACTTATTTTGGGGGAGGACTGTCTATTCAGTGCTAGAAATTACAAGGTTGAGAAACTTTGCCATAAAATCATCTTGCTCCTCTACCTCCTCCCCTTTATGTTTTTTTCTGACCAGAAGAGATTAATATGTTTCCTTCCCAGCACTCCTGATGCTCTCAAATAAGGCAGACACTCAGGCTGCCCATTCTGCTGCTAGTAATCTCTCTCTCTCTCTCATTCACATGGAAGGTTGAGAGCAAGATCTGTTTTAGTATTTATTTCTTGTTCAATAAAAAAGAACTGTTATTCAAAGGAGATACACTGACACCAAATCCTGATAAGATTACTACAGTTAGTCACAGGATATACCAGTAGGGTGTATGGTGACCATACAATTCAAAGAATCAAAGAACAGCTCTAGATTGTTTTAATAAATCTGAGCATTTTGGCCTCTCTGTTGACTGTATAAGCCAAGAAGATAATCATAATGTTAATATCTGTCATCCAAGAAATTGAGAGAGACCATGAATTTATCAAGGAGGTATCAGATGACAATGCCTCGTATTCACTCCTGACCTGGGCTGAATTAAAAATAGCAGCCTATGGGTATGTCTATACTTTGAGTTGGGAGTTGTGAATCTCAGCTCAAGGAGGCATACTCACAACAGCTGTCATGGAGCTAGTGTGCTGAAAACAGAGTGTAGCCATGGCAGCATGGGCAGTGGTATGGGCTAGCCACCCCAAATACTTACACATCTGAGACCCTAGGCATGTATCTGGGATAACTAGCCCATCCCACAGGTCACTGCAGTGGCTACACTCTATTTTTAATGTGCTAGCTGAATGAGAGCTAAAGGGAGTATGTCTCCTTGAGTTAGGATCATACTCTTAGCTGGAATTGTAGATATACCCTATGTCTACATTGCAACCACAGGTGTGACTTCAGCATGTGTAAACGTATCTGAGCTAGCCTTGATCTAGCTATCTCAAATAACAATGGCCATGAAACCACAGCAGTACAGGCTATACAGGTTCACCGAGGATTCTGGTTATATACTCAAGCAGCTAATGCTTCCCATGCTGTAATGGTTTTGTTGCTATTGGTACCTGGACTAGCTAGATCAAAGCTAGCTTGAATATGTCTACATGAGATGCAGTCACATCACAGTCTGATTATAGTGAAAGATGGCAGAGTTCATTGCTAGCCCATCAAACAATCCAGTGTAAACCACCTAGGGTGGGCTTTTCAAAAGCACTTGAGGTGCTCTACTTTTGATCCCTCTGAAGTGAATATTAAGTCTCCCATTGACGTCCATGGGAACAGCTTTAGTTCAATACTATTTGAAAATCCCACCTCTAATGACTCAAGCCTATATCAGCTTTACATGAAAATAACTGATACACCCACAAAAAATAGTAGAATTAAACAGTTCTAGAGGCAGCTTCAACCTAATATTCAGTAGTAATGTCAAGGGGCCCATAGACAACTGGATCCAAACCTCTTGGAATTCCAGGTGGAAGGAGTAGACAGAACATATGGATTCTGAATTTCAGCAAAGCAGGTTTTGGAAGTTTGAAATGCTTGGTTCATTCAAATGGGATTATAGGAATTGGGGGGTGGGGAGGAAAACTTTTATTGTTACAATATTGTGATGGGTTTGGTCACAGAAACCCCCTTGGGACTGTCACCTGATGTGCTGAGACTACATCTGAGCCCATTTTCTCTGCCAGTTTAGACCTTCAGAACCCTACCTTGTTGACCCAGATATGCTAATCTGCTGCAACCCAGACCCAGTATCTGACCCATGCCCCCAAAGCTGCAGATTTAACTGAAAATGGCTTAGCAAGTGCTCCTGTCTCTAGCACCCAGACACCCAGCTCACAGTGGGATCCAAACCCCAAAATAAATCTGTTTTACTCTCTATAAAGCTTATACAGGGTAAACTCATAAATTGTCCGCCCTCTATAACACTGATAGAGAGATATGCACAGCTGTTTGCTAACCCAGGTATTAATTACTCACTCTGGGTTAATTAATAAGCAAAAAATGATTTTATTAAATATAAAAAAGTAGGATTTAAGTGGTTCCAAGTAATTACAGACAGAACAAAGTAAGTTACCAAGCAAAATAAAACAAAACACACAAGTCTAAGCCTAATACAGTAGGAAACTGAAAATAGGTAAATCTCTCTCAGAGATGTTTCAATAAGCTTCTTTCACAGACTAGACTCCTTCCTAGTCTGGGCCCAGTTCTTTTGGTCTGGGTCCAGCAATCATTCACACCCCTGTAGTTACAAATCCTTTGTTCCAGTTTCTTTCAGGCATCTCTTTGGGGTGGAGAGGCCACCTCTTGTGCCAGCTGAAGACAAAATGGAGGGGCTTCCAGGGCCTTTTATATTCTCTCTCTTGTGGGCAGAAACCCCTTTGTTCTTCTGTGCAAAATCACAGCAACAAGATGGAGTTTGTAGCCACCTGGGCAAGTCACATGTCCATAAATGATTCAGCTTTTTGCAGGCCGACACCATTGTTTACATGTTAGTTTGAATGTTCCCAGGAAAGCTCAGATGTGGATTGGCTTCTCCCAAAGTCCATTATCAGTTAAGTGTTTCTTGATTGGGCACTTACTGAGAACAGTCCTTTCTCAAGAAGCTGACCAAATGCTTCACTGAGGCTACTTAGTATCAAACACATTGAGATACAAGTACATAGCCAATATATACAAAATCGATACAGACAAAATAATCATAACCAGCAAATTACAACCTTTCTATAGACATCTTATTTGACCTCCTTTGTACAAGATTTGGTGCAACTATAGGACCTTGGTTGCAACAATGATCTATACTTTCACAGTTCATGTCAATAACATCACAAATATATCAACCCAAAAAATAGAGCACATTTTCATGGTTAAAATTTTATTAAAATTCTTTCTTACTTTTCCACAAAAGAAAAACAAAGTTATAAGTTTTGGTGGAGCTGTGACATCTCTCAAGAAAGACAACAGAAATTCTCAAGGCAATTACCACTTTTTTTGAAAAGGCAATAATATAATTAGAGTATCAATAACTAGGACATGCAATGAATGAGCCAAGAATTATAAAAGTACTGCATTAAGAAAATAGGAGAAGTTTTTGGAGATCAAGTATATTCATTTTGTAGGAAGTGAGATACTGATAGGTTCTGGCAGCAATGAAAAAGATGCTAGAAATGCTAAAGCAACAAACAGGGAAATGCGGAAAATTACTATTTAATGGACAATAGCATGTATAAATAGCTCTGTTCTCATTTTTGGGGAGAAACAACTGAAAGACTTCACAGAGGGTGGAGATCATAGATGTAGTTGTCTTGGAGGCTGGGGACCCTGTGAATGACAGTAAACAAGAACTCAATCATTACAGATTTAGAAAGACTGCATTGTGACTTCATTGCATTGCAACAGAAGATGCACAACTCTGAAAAGAATAGAGAGATGGAGAAAAGGTGACTCGACTCAGTGTCATATCACTTAAGGGAGTATGAACTTAAACTAAAGGGAGTCTGGCCCTAAAAGCATTTTAGACATATTTCTTAAAAAAGCAACAAACAAAATAATGTCAGAGTTAATGTATGCTGGCCTTCTTACATCCTGCTATGTCATGTGTCCCTACGGCAGATGGATAAGAATGCATTATTTACGCAGAACTGTCTTTTGAATTCTCACAGTCACATTTTTCACCTACTTGTATGTTGTACCCCAGGCATCTGGCTGCAGAGCAGGTTATTCAGAGAGGGGATTTTTACCATTGTATTCTTACATCAGCCTCTCTTCAGCCTTTGGTATGGAGATGAGCCTATTTTGCAAACACGTGTGCCTAAATTATTGGTGTGCTCTTGAATTCTGAAGAAGCCATCTCAAGACTTCCTTTTGTAAGGACAGTGGACTGTTTTCTTTTGGACTTCTTGAGCTACCAGGGTGGAGGCAGTGAGGGGATGTGTGGCTAAGAATGATGGGACACTTGAGACTATATTTAGTCCTCTAAGCAAGTGGAGAACTGTGACAACATATGATTATCTTGTGTGAGGGAGGATATACCTGACTAGTTTCCCTCCAGTTAGAGCATTATTCAATTATTTTATAAGCCATGATGATTTCACATTGGTATTTTTTTCTTCCAGCCCATCTTTATTCTTAATTATATTTATGGTTTTAGAGCCTTGATAGCTTTATAATTGCATATTCTCCTCTGCCAGATAAAGACTGAATCGGTTAGTTCTTCTAGGACTTTGTTGTTATTGGTTTTGTTTATAGCTTTGTTCTAGTTAGGATGATTTAATATTAAACATTAACGTATTCCCTTTTCACCTCTCAGAAACAGGCATTTTAATCCTCTGTAAGAGGCATCATATGCTGCAACATTGACTTAGTGATTTGGTCTTGTGTCAGCAGCCTGCATGGAGCTGTGGCGGCAAGTTAGAATTCAGACACCAAAGACTGCATTAGTCAAAATATATGCATAAGCCTCAGGCTTCAGCTCCCTGTGATGTCACTCACATAGTTGATCCCTGCAAAGAATGTCAACACCCTCCAGAAAAAAAAGAAAGAGAGAGAGAGAGAGAGAAGCATTCTCCTTATTCTAATAATATCTGTTGTTCAGTTTTAGGAAGCAACGCTCTGAGTTCCTTTGCTATCATCACATGACGACTAGATAATAGTCGAGGTCTTCTTAATTAGCCATGGTGCCTAATTTTGTTCTCATCCATGCCAATTTCACACTCTTTACAGTTAGGTAAAAGGAGGATCAGACTTGTAAAATGTAGAGATGGGAAAGTCATATTAGATCTTCAATACATCTCCCTTCCAATGATAATCTTCTACAAAGTATTCTCAAGTGCTTTAGCCTTTTCTCATTGATCACTCCTTCCAAGACCTCAGTCCTCTTTAATGCCCTTTTCTAGATCAAATCCAATTTGTCAATACCTTTCTTAAATTGAGGCACTGTCAGATAGCTTTCCAAAGGTGGAATGATTCTAAAGAGGAATTGTTACCTCTTTGGTCTGTGCTCTTATGGGCTCATATGTGCAGCCCAGTCTGGTGTAAACACTTAACATTTATAACTTTATAACATTTTGGAAAACACTGTATCCTTTCTGGTCACAAAACTTAACAGTCTAGCTAGCCTATCTATCTATTTTATCTCTCTTATCTATCTGTAGGCTCTCTCTATTAATATCCACAATGAAGTAATTTATTAGGACAATAATGAACTTGATCTTACAAAGGGAGTTTTGCTGCAGAACTTCAGAATTGGACCGAATGTTTTCTTTTCCTTTCAGAAGTGAGACAATTTCACAGCAGATACACAGTCCATGCTTTCCTCCCTCCACTTTAATTCTGTTTCTGTCAAAAATCAGAACCCTGTGACTGATGTTCCAAATGAACTGAGGTGATATTGAGGTTCTGAACTTTACCTGAGCATGTCATTCACTTGAAGGAGCTCTAGACCTCAGATGGCTCAACGCTATTCTTCAGAAATGGGACAGGAAAAAGTATTGATTTTTTTTTCTTTTAAACTGAGCACCTAATGAGCAAATGAAGATATAGTCGGCCCTGGATTTATTAGGTGATCTAACAGGCTTCTTACAGTTCAAATCTACTGACAACAATTTGCTGCAGTCATCCCTTTTTCTATCTATGTAGTCTGACTACCTATCTATTGAGAGATACGTATGTTATCTAGGTTTTGGATATAAATTAGATCAATTATGTTGTACTGCATTTCTATAGCAAACTCAGAGTTCTCACATGTAAAAATATATGCCTTGGACCTGACAGGAGTCTGGTACAATATTGCTGCATGTTCTTGTTGGCTACTTAACAAAGTGAACAAAATTAAAAACCATGGAGAAAGAGAATACGTTCTTCCCCGAAGGCGCAAATGTTTCTTCAAGTTGAAAATTGCACATTTATGAGAAAAGTCAAGTGCTTCACAATAGAGAATGAGGGATCTCAGATCAGCTGAAGTTAAATGAAATACACATATTGAATAGATAACTGAATCAAGCGCATAGGTTGAAGGTAAATGCATGCTCTCTTTTCAAGAAGTTGGTAATGAATATATGCTTGGAAGATCCTACGAGCAACTGGAATCAGGAATCATTTCTAAGAAAATATTTATATTAAAATGTAGGACCTGATCCTGCAAGTTGATGATATATCCTGTGATGATAAAGCCAATGGGCATTGAAGATAAAACGCACCAGACTTGCAAAGGTATTTTTAGGCACCAAAAAATGCAGATAGCATCTAGTGGGATTAGCAAAGTTGCATAAATGAGTTAGGTGCCTCTCACTGACTTTCACTGACAGTTAGGAACCTAACATGCTTAGGTACTTTTGTAAATTTCACTAGGCATCTATCTATATCCTTTGATGCCTAAATACCTTGGTAAATCTGGGAGCTTGTCTACACTGAACAGTAGTGCATGGCAAGTCAAGGAGTATATCAATGCACACTGTAGAACTTTTAGTGAGCTGCAGCTGTGTCCACACAGGACATTCCTGCTCAGCAAGCTAAGGTGCTGTAGATTCACTAACTTCCCATTTAATGTCCCACACAGTGTAGCAGGATTGGGTCCTAAAAGAGTTCCCCCCAGCCTCCCTTCTCTGAAAATATAAGGGATCTCTTCAGTCAGTTGCCTTCAACAAAATCGTTGTGTTTCTTCTTTTTCTAAACTACAAAGATCATCAATTTACCTTAAACCTGTGACACAGTGTTCAGCCCTGTATGTTTTCAGAGTTAATGTAATTGAACTCAAATTGCCTCTTTCAAATTTGTAGTGCTAATGATAATTGATATTATTGATTCACCCCATTATGTTTGCTTGTTCTTTAAAAGAAAGACACACTTTACATTTGATGTTTGAATGCATTATTGCTGAAGAAAAGACAAGAAAGTGCTCGGGTTGAGAGATAGAGACATGGGGAAGACATCTTCAACATATCAGATAGGAATCTTCTGCACATTGATGAAGGCTCTGTATTCATCTCACTTTACTTTTTATCCATAAACTCTTGTGTTGGGTTGCTGGAGTCATAATAACTACTACGTTCTTCTTCAGAGGTGGCTTCATTTTGGTGCTGGGTAAAGAGACTTCTCTGATTGGGTGAAATTCACCCCAGTTTGGAGGATCATCACATGGCCCTCTTCACCACTTAAACCCTGCTTAGGGTCTAAGTGCTGAGCACCCATGCATAGGACCCCTTGTGTACCGCTGTCAGAGTCTCAATGCCAGCCACACTGGGAGCAAGCTAGGGATGGTCTGGTGTCATTCTGAGAGAAGGGCTGTGGACCTGTGTTTATGTAGTTCCGGTGGCTCTGCATAACCATTGTAGAAGGGCTGCAGATGCTATTCCAGTATCCCGACTGCTCCACACTTGGCCCTCATGCAGCCAGAATACTCCATCTCTATGCAGAAGGAAGGAATTTAGCAGTAATGAATATGAATACAGTGACACTCTATTTGTTGTTCTGTGGAAAAAACAAAACAACACAAAGCAAAACAAAAAAAAACCCCAGCTTCACCACAAGAGGGTACAATTATAATTTGCAATTCCCCATAACATCTGAACATGTAAAAGACATGAGGCAAAAGGCACAAAGCAGGAACAATCGATATACATAAGGTAGGATCCTTTTGAAATTTCAGGGAGGTGTTTTTCCTATTTAAAATGTTGCATGGAGTTGAAATGTTGTAAATATACAGTTGCATATGTTATTAATTTTAATTGGAAAGAGCCAAGATATCATTTCCCATTTACTTTGGACTGTGACATGTGTTGTAACGTATGATATAGTGTGCTGCAGCAGTGGAGAGAGAAAATGCTATATTCCTATTGTACATAACCTGCGGCACTGTAGGAAAAGCTGCCTTTAAAAACAACAATCAAATGGATATTAACATGGATAATTCATAGTCATATAATAATTCCAGGACTCTTTTTAGATCTGTCTTCCTACAGCATAAACAATTCAATGTAGTAAATCAATATATAACAATTAGCTCTGAATTACAGAATCCAATTTAATGCCAAGTGATAAGTCTTTATGCTAAACTGGAAATTCAACTGCTGTCAATTTGTTATGAAACAACCTCTGTGAGAATCTGAAATAACATAATGTACTGTTCAGGTCATGTATCATCATAATCTAAATAATATTGCTGAGATTAGATAAGATAGCGTTGATAAGTTAAATGCATTTGCAACAAAATGCTTCATATAAAAGAGATGAATACTTTGGTTATTAACTTTTAACACAGGATTATATTTAAAATACTAGACCAAAATGTTGGACTAAAAATAATTCATTAATTGATAATCCTTTATTATCTTTGCTTCCCTCTTGGGGGAAAGAAGGTTTTCCAAATATTAATCAATCAGTCAGTAATGTGGAAAATTTCAGAATGATAAATCCAAATTTTGAGAATACTCTCATATTGACATGAGTTGCTCTGTTGAAGTCAATGGGATCAGTTGTGAAAGTAACAACTAATCCTGTGAGAAAAGGTTTCAGGTCTGGAACCTTCAATCAGCATAGGATAATTTTTAGTAGAGCTGTATAGCAAACCTAAACCTTGCAAGCCTAGCGTTAATTAAAGTAAAAGAAGAAATCACAATGGAAATTCAACTATTGTGTTGGATTTGTATTTGTTGTCTTTGTTTGCTACCCAGATATTTTGTCTGACTTTGAGGACAGTAAGAGCCATTGCTCCAGTAAAAATTGCAGAGAGGCGGTAAGTGAGATGGACTGGATGGGGGAACATAGGGTGAGCATTGACGCTTGCCTGTTCCACTAAGCCTTTGGCTCACACTGTATTTGCTCTAGTTGTGTATGATCGTGGCTCAGGAAGATTATGCAGGAAATCAATGTTGCTGTAAGTATAGGGTGTTTTCTATGGCTTTTGCTGGGTAGCTAGAGAAGGGTAGGTTAAAATGGTAGTAAGTCTTTTAGAAAGCTATGCTAGTTGTGGACACCATGGATCATCAGCGAGGGAAGACAATCCAGCTGGAAGCTTTGGTATCACAGTGTTTGGCAAGGATCCTTGGACTCTGTAGGTTAGAGGCCCAGGCCTCTACTCTCTTCATGACCAACTCAACTTCTTTCTGTCCCTGGTTGGAGCAAAACACACAAATGAACTTTACAAAATGTCTGGGCCCCCCATCCTTAGTAAAGTTTCTATGGAAGGGTACAAAAGGGCTGTGAGTACTTAAAGTGTGCGTGTTCTTTGTTCTGGGCACACAAATATGTTCTCTCCTGAACCAGTGGTGCTTTCAGAATCAACTACGGATAGTCCAAATGTAAAAATATACAAATACTGGCAGCCAATAGGCAGCTTTTCATCCCAAGCAGGAAAACAGAAGTAATTCTGAAAGCTTTTCCAAGAGATGCCTGGAGGGGTTTATTTGCCAAAGTTTGAATCTCTAATAAACAGCTCACTGCTGTTCTTATTTTGAAGTCCTTATATTTAACATTTGTTGATGTATTGCTATATTCAGAACGTGTACAAACAAGGCGATGAAAAGAGGCGTATGCATGAATGTCATCAAGGCAGACTGTTTACAAGGACTTTCATCTTATATAGGAGTTTTCCTTTAATTTTACATTTTATGAAATAACTTGGAACCATTAAATGAAAGACCCTTTATCAGTGTTTTTGGTATGTGACTAGCACATTTACCAATGATTTCTGTTCTGGGATGAGGGGAAAATATGTTCTGGAGCTTTAAAATGCTACGTATCTTGCAGGAAAGGAGTATGTGTTTTAGAGGAACTCAGTTTTCCATGAAATTCAAGGCAGGTTCTACCTTTCTCATTCTCCTTTCTCTGCAGAAGTGGAATTTTAATATGCCAAGGCACAAATCCTTCCCCTCTATCTGCAGGTGTGGAGGGCCCCTGACACAGCAGAATTACATTTAATTAGAAATTATTGATTAGAACAGGGTCACCGTAGATTTATACCTATGAGACAGAACAGAATTCAGAACCTTGTTTATAATGGTATGATTTTGCAGGTATGAACTTTATACTTCATGGTACACATACTCTAATAGGGGATGGTGAGGCATGGTAAGGTGGTTTTATTGGCATGATTTTCAGATGTCTGTATTGATAAGCCATGAGGGCATGCCACAGGAGTTCCTTTGTACGCCACCACAGCATCATGTATTCTGTGTAGAGCACACCACATCAATTACAGAAGAAAAACACTCTATGATCAAGATGTTTTAGACCAGTGGTTCCCTAACTGCAGTCCACAGAGCACTTGCTGCTGTTGGTCCCTAAGGAGCTGATTGGACACACACTGCTGGCTTCCGTTTATTATTTCCAGCTGCTAAATTGCATTAAAAGCTAAAATACATTAAACACTTTCCTCATATTTCTTTTCTATGTAAGCAGTATGTGAAACAGTAAATGAGAGTCTTGGACTTTCCTTGCTATGAACAAATAATTGTGAGGTGGGTGGGTAGGCAACCCAACCCAAAGCAGAACTATTTTAAACAACTTTTATTTGACTCAATAATGGTACACAAAATCAGTTCCAACCTTGGGGATTAACTTGGTAAGATAACACAGAGGCGGGTGGTTTTCCAGCATGATACTTCCTAACCTATATTTGAGTCAGACTCCTAGAACTCAATAAAGCTAGTTTATAGAAACTAAACTTCCTTACCTCAAAATGAAAATGAGTTTTGTTATTTACGTGTCCTCCTTGTAATTCACCCTGTTGCTGAATAGACCACATTTTCTTCTAAAAACCCATAGTATATCAAATGAATTATTGCTAAAGACTTATTTAAAAGTCATATCTAGTTGCTCCCTCTTTCTACCCATGTGCAAAAAAAGGAAAGCTAGTTTTAACACTATACTCCTAAAACTTATGTTTTGCTTTTTCCACCTTGCTATATTAGCAGTTTTGCTAAAACCTGGCTTCTTAGTAACAGTAGCAAAATTGGTTTTATATGCATTTTACTATGTGTTTTCAGGAGTCATTTTCATTCTTTACATTAGGAAGTCTCAAAGCTCAAGGGAAATTTAGGTAAAAATCAATGGATCAAATTCAGACCTGGTGTTAATAGGTACTACTACCCCTAGATTCAATGAGAATTGTGTCTGCTTATTCCAGGGCTAAATTTGGCTCAAATATCTTATGTCATCTGACTCCTTGAGGCAGATACACCCTTCTTGCACATCTCAGGCATTGCAAAATGACAGAATCCACTGTGATGGGGCGTATGCCCCATCCTGGCACTGAGAGAATTAACATGGGCCTGAGCAGCCAATGATGCTACCAGGCTGCACCTGGAGGTGAGGGAGGAGAGTCAGGCTCACCAAAAGATGAAGACTATCTGGGAAAGGAGCTGGTGCTGACTATAAAGAAGAGAAGTACAGATAAGCATAGGGGACTCCCTAGAGAAACTCTGCAGTTACTTTCAGTGATTAAAGACTAGGGAGAGTTAGTTGAGTGATTCTTTCTTGAGTAGGAAAATCTGGGAGGGGATAAGAAGACCTATAGAGAAGATACTGGTGATAAGGGACCCTGGTAAAAAAGATATTGGTAAAAAAGCAGGAACTGGACTTCTAGAGACAGAGTGCCCTGGCACGTGTTCAACTGAGGAACCAATTTGAATGAAATATCCTGCCAGAGGACGGAAGAATTGGATTTATATTGTACTTTTAGTTTGGGATTTTTCTTGGGGGTTTCTACTGAAGAGTCCTGGCCCTGTGAGAGGGTGAACTGCTACGGGAAAGGCCTGCTGATATGCTAAAGTAGGAAAAAGTAAAGGAATTGAGCAGCAAGGAGTCTGAAGGAGAAGACATTGGCTGCTGGTTATAGGGTCCCTGTGCTGGAACCCAGTTTAGTGGGGTGGGGGGAGGAATTGTTCTCCTATCTGCCACTGGGGAAGGTGGCATGAGGCCTCTGAAAAGGGGACAAGTAAGCCTGAGAGCCCTCAAGAGAAGGACGTAAGTACCATGGGACCCGGGTTAGGGCTGAAGACCTTTTGTAAGGACAATTGGCTGTTTTCTGTTGGACTTTGTTACCCTAGAAGGGGTGAAACTAAAGAATGACATAGCAAGAAGGCTGTATTATGAGAAGAGAGGCTACTGCAGGATTGGAGCAAATGTCGGCGGGCCATGCTAGAGGAAAGAGCCTGTTATGTTACACTCACCCATGAAAGAGTACTGCAGACGTGAGTCTACCCTTCTACACCACCCAAGTTCTCCCAGCTGGGAATTTTGCTTGCTGATAGGTTCAGTGCTAATGATGCTAGTGGCCCTCTAAAAGGGAATACTTAATAATCATATAGATCCCTGTTGCTGTTCCCAGTGAAGTCAATGACTAAACTCCCATCCACTTCATAAGGAGTAGGGTTGGCCCACAAGATAGAGTCATTCATTCTAGTTAATGACAAACTAGTGGCTCTCTACATAGCTGGTCATTAACTACCAGAAATTGCCCTACTCAGAAGTCATTCTTGCTGTTGTAAATATAATAAATTATTGGCTCATTACATTTTATCATCTTGTATGCATTGAATAATAAACAGCTGAGCTGTAGGATTTCCTGGATGTGGAGTTCTGGTTACTGTGCCAAAGTAAAATCCAATTTACTTAAATCATGCCAGGATTTCACCTCTAATCTTTTTCTTTGCATGAGAAGACTATCACAGTAACTAATATAGAAAGGAAGGACTTCATTTTAGAGTTCCGGTAGGCCTATAATGCACCCTAACAGACATTGTTCCTTTATAAACAATTATTTTTAGTGACTAGGCTGCTTAGTTGTCAAAAAAAATGCAAATATAGTCTGTCTTTGTAGTGCTTGCTGTGTTTTGGTACATGTAAATCAATACGATTATGACATTATCTTGATTTTAAAAAGTTGATTGCAGCTGATAACAGCTGAGTTTTGAGGGGAAAATAGGCTATAATTTGCCTTCACTAATCACCTTGGACACCCTTCCCATAAGAGAGGATTAGTGTGGTGGCTGCTTGTTATTAATTACAGAACTGGAGAACATTTTCCAGTGGAAATTAATTAATTAGGTTCCTTTGGGTGGGAGAAGTCTAGTGTGGCAGAGGAGTTAGGGTCATGATTCCCTACATCAGGTTTTTTATCGTTCATGATATTAGATCTGACAAGTTCTACATTGGAGTCAGTCTTGTTCATACAGTAACAATATTGTTCTCCTATTTTGGTGCAACTCTATTTTGATAAGAGTCTCTTTAGTTTTTGTACTCCTTACTTGTTGAGACTTTGGCTTTCCCTTATAATTACAAAGTATTTCTGAAATTCCTGTTTCCTTTTTTGCATGAATTCTGAGATAGGAACCCTAATTATGTTTGTTTTATTTTGGCTAGGTACCTTAACCATTTGAGGGAGATATCAAATGTATACTCCCAGGCCAGTAAATTGTTGTGACATCCACTGGCAACTGAGGTATAAAGGTGGTTTAACAAGATAACTTATCCCTGCAAGTTTAGGGGAAACACACTCTACCAGCATAAACACCTTTTATATAGGATCCACACTAGGGCTTTCTAAACCAACGCAGTTAAATCACTCCAAAAATTGTGTGTGGATAAGCCCAAACATGTTCACGTTTTATTGCCCAAACTAGAAGAGCAAAGTGAGCTTTTTTTCCCCCACACTGTCTCTCTCCCTGTAAACAAATCCCACTCATTTACAAGTATATTTTCATGGTTTTGACTGGTTAGTTTTATTTGCTTTTGGGGGAAAGAGCTGTTCTTAGTCCAATTCATTGCTGATTCACTTTCTTCTATTCATTCAGTATTATCTACTACAGCAGGGCAATTGTGTTTGTTTGTTTTGCCCAAAATGATGTTCTTTGTTTGGAGAGAGTGGAGGTAAAAATGCAGATTTGGTGACACTGCTATATACTGGTATAACTGTCCACGATAAAGGTTGTACCAATATAACTAGTGGTATAAAAATCTCACTCCTAATCAAAATAATTGAACCAATTCAAAAACTAGACCAGGCCTTTGTTTCAGCAATTCTGGGTTTTCTTTGTCCGTTGACATACCTAACAAATCAAATTATATTTATTTTAAAATATTTCTCCAAGGGTCTGAAATTGCATGTGAAATTGCTGCACAATATGAATTCAAAGTATCAAGTTGCAAGTACCTAAAAAGCAGGGTGTGTGGGCATGTGTGTGTGTGTGTGGAGTTATAAATTATAATGGAAAGTCTGATGGAGCTCTAACTCTAGCAGCATGACGACTGCAGTCCATGGCATTTGCTGCTGAAATAGTGGTGGGCAGATCCTAACACTCTCAGAATTAATGTACAGTAACCTCCTCTTGGTGAGGTATTGCCCAAGGTATGGTGTTTTGAAACCTAATATATCAAAATGATTATACTTCTCCATTTAAGTTGGTTGGGTTGCTTGCCACACACATGCTGCTTCAAAGTTACTTTCCATAATTTCAGAATAAAATATACATGGAATGGAAGAACCTGAAAAAGATTCTGACTTGTATTTTCCAAGTCCTCATTAATACATGTCACAATCTGTCTCTGCTCGAGCAGCTTTATAGCTGGGAGAATATTATGGCACAGATTTGCCTTGTAAGATTGGGGTTTTTGTTCTTTATCTCCCTCTTCTCCCTTCATGAGCAACACGCTTTTGGCCCAAATCAGCAACCACTCCGTGCCTGGACTGCCCATTGTTTTCAGTGGGAGTTCTACTTTAGAAACATAGAATCAGATCCCCTAGAACTGAATTACAGACCCCTCTCCCTAGAATCATGGTAGTGATAGTCTGATGCATCCCAGAGAGACTAACACTTGATATGCATGTACAAATGAAATGGAGAGCCCTGTCCTAAACGTGATCCAACAGATGCAAGCAATTGTCATGTGGTAAGTCTCTAAAAAGTTCATCCTGCTGTATTTAGTTTCCTTTAAAAACAGAGAGATCACAAAGAATGATTTCTAGGTTGTTTTTCTTTTTCATGTGTTCATGCAATCACTCAGCTCTCTGTAGGCACCAATGGTGTACGGTCCACAGTCTGAAAACCATTGCTTTAGTGTTGGCAAAGCAAAGGTGCTGTAGAAATGCAAAGAGTTATCAGTAGTATCTTAATTGATCAGTAGACTGTTATTAAGTATAATCCTTTTTTAAATTGGATGAGTTTCAAATGGGGTCTGATCGTTCCATGCCCTCTAAGAAAAATGCCCATATGATGGATTGAGTATATCTGTCAAAAACAAACAAAAAAACAATCAATAGTCACAAACCAAGGGAGGTGATGGGGTGAGTTTCAGATCTGTCCTGGGAACAGGGGCAGCAGAGCCTTCCCAAAAGTGGTGGAGTCAGGGACCCTGCCCCCTCCATGGCCCCATCCCTTTCCTTCCTGTTCTGCTCAAGGCCCCTGCCAAGCTGGAGTGGGTTGGGAGCTGCAGATGGATCCTCCACCTGCCCTCGATGGGGGAGCCAAGAGCAGGCCCTGGCCTGTGTCCCCACCTTGAGGGTCCCCCACCCCGGGCGGGAGGGTTGATGCTGCCCACAGCTGTCCAAATGGCTCTTCCCCCAACCTGGCTCCAGCTGGGGGCCACAGCCCGGCCATGGTAAGAGACATGCGAGCAGCTGTGGGGAGCCACAGACCTTCCACTTGCCCTGGATGGCGGGGGCCCACAAGACGGGAACACAGGCAGGAAGCTGCTCTCGGCTTCCCACCCTGGGCAGATGGAGGGTCCGCAGTACAGCACCCAACAGCTGCCCGGGCTCCCTGGCCAAGCTCTAGCTGCCAGCCTGGGCAGGGTGGCAGGGCCTTGGGGGTGGGGGGAGATGAGGGCAGGGCCTGTGGTGAAAAATAGGAGGGCCATGGCCCCCTGACCCTCCCCATTCCAGCACCCCTAACTGGGAAAACAATTGGGTAGATGCCAACAAGACAATGAAAAGAGACCGGAGTTGGTGGCAGGGTAGATATAACAAACTAATAGTGAGACCACTCTTACCCTCCTTCACCCCCCCCCCCAAAAAAAAAAAAAAGAAAAAAGAAAAAGAAAAACAAATTAGCTATTTTGGACCAAAGATGAAGAAAGAAAAATAAAAACTACCCTTGATTTCTGCATGCAAGCCCCAGTCAGTGCGGTGAGGATGATCCTATTGACATTGCTATTTACATTATTTTTCAAAATGATGCTTGTTGCAACTTAATGCTAATGTAAGCGTCCTTCCCTTTTTATCAAGAGAATGATGTACTCAGTTTTAACTACTAGCCATATGATTTAATCGCCTCCTTCTCCTATGTTGCATCATTGGCAGGTGGTCATGTATAAGCTATTTTCTCTGGGCCTGATGCCAAATCATGCCAATGATTCCTTCATGTCTCCAGTTTTCACTCCAGTCCTTCAATTTTTTCTACGTGGGCAAACCCTTTCCCCCAGGCAAAGCACCACTGAAGGCATCTATGCAGGCTCAGGGACTGCCTGCATGGAACAGGTTGCAGCAGGTTTGGGGTCTTAGCTGGGAAATGTTTTACACTGTCATAGTGAAACCTGTCTAGTTCTATGTTAAGATCTTGGAAAGTGGAAAGTTAAAGGGACATAGTCAACTTAAAAATCATACATCTGTTTAATGGCCAGCCTGTTTCGTGGTTTGTGAACAAATTAGTCAGATGCTTGCATAAATTCAATTACAATTGTCTAACATCAGTTATGTCAACAATTTATTTTAGTTACAACTTGTAGGTGCAAAGCTCAAGGCTATTTTTGAAAAGTTAATCCTTAAAATGCAATTTGTGTCTGCCATTGATTGTCAGTTAAATTATGCCCTTTGTGGGTATAAAATAAGAAATCAAGGTGGCTTTTCTTATGAAAATGTAGTGCCAAAGACATTCATTCTATTGGTTTTAATAGTTGCATAAAGTATTATCATATGGATTTTTTAATGTGCTGTAGATACAGAGGCAAATACAAACACATATACACTTACGTTCTTCAGTGCTAGGTGTATAGCCTTGAGTTAAGAAAGACCCCCACCCTCACTGTCAAACTTGCACAAGCACCTGAAACACACTGTAGATGCACCCACACATGTAGAGCAACATTAAAATAGGATAATGTTTAATTCAAATTGTAATGTCTTTAATGTGAAAAGCCTTTTTATTCTTTGGGTTTGCTATATACTTATTCTTTAGAAAAGTCCTTTTTCAAACCAGATGGCTTCCCTTAATTAATTCTTATCACAGAGACATCTTTGTCATAAAGTACTTTTATAACAGATGAGCAGAATTTTATAAGTGCTTTTGTTTACAAGATTACTAAAAGAATAACCATTTCACAGGGGAAGTGCTGTTGTAATTTTATCTTTAATTCTTCCAACATCCTTGACATTTAAAGACAATTCTAATATTATTGCTATTGAATTGCAAAAAAAATAAGGTGTTGGATTTTTATTGATTTTTAAATGCGTACGTGTGCTCCGAAAGATGGCATTTCAAAACCTCCTCTAAATATAAGTTTTCATTTTCAAAATAAACACCACATAATAGGCTTCATTGATGTCGGTGCCTGAATAAGGAAGGGGAAATGTTAGTTTGTCCCAAAGCTCTGAGGAACTTAAGAATGTACTTTACAATCCACAGAGAGAATGAAAGGTAACAGCAATGTCACTTATTAAGTTCAGAGAATTTGACTACAAGCACCATGTCTTTAGCAGTGACAACAACCTTCAATGTTGAAGGTTATCACTTTCTTTTGCAATGCCAAGCATAAAATCACCCCCTCTTTAAGGTAACTCAAACTTGTCGTACATAGAATCATAGAATCATAGAATATCAGGGTTGGAAGGGACCCCAGAAGGTCATCTAGTCCAACCCCCTGCTCAAAGCAGGACCAAGTCCCAGTTAAATCATCCCAGCCAGGGCTTTGTCAAGCCTGACCTTAAAAACCTGTAAGGAAGGAGATTCTACCACCTCCCTAGGTAACGCATTCCAGTGTTTCACCACCCTCTTAGTGAAAAAGTTTTTCCTAATATCCAATCTAAACCTCCCCCATTGCAACTTGAGACCATTACTCCTCGTTCTGTCATCTGCTACCATTGAGAACAGTCTAGAGCCATCCTCTTTGGAACCCCCTTTCAGGTAGTTGAAAGCAGCTATCAAATCCCCCCTCATTCTTCTCTTCTGCAGACTAAACAATCCCAGCTCCCTCAGCCTCTCCTCATAAGTCATGTGCTCTAGACCCCTAATCATTTTTGTTGCCCTTCGCTGGACTCTTTCCAATTTATCCACATCCTTCTTGTAGTGTGGGGCCCAAAACTGGACACAGTACTCCAGATGAGGCCTCACCAGTGTCGAATAGAGGGGAACGATCACGTCCCTCGATCTGCTCGCTATGCCCCTACTTATACATCCCAAAATGCCATTGGCCTTCTTGGCAACAAGGGCACACTGCTGACTCATATCCAGCTTCTCGTCCACTGTCACCCCTAGGTCCTTTTCCGCAGAACTGCTGCCTAGCCATTCGGTCCCTAGTCTGTAGCGGTGCATTGGGTTCTTCCGTCCTAAGTGCAGGACCCTGCACTTATCCTTATTGAACCTCATCAGATTTCTTTTGGCCCAATCCTCCAATTTGTCTAGGTCCTTCTGTATCCTATCCCTCCCCTCCAGCGTATCTACCACTCCTCCCAGTTTAGTATCATCCGCAAATTTGCTGAGAGTGCAATCCACACCATCCTCCAGATCATTTATGAAGATATTGAACAAAACCGGCCCCAGGACCGACCCCTGGGGCACTCCACTTGACACCGGCTGCCAACTAGACATGGAGCCATTGATCACTACCCGTGATCACATGGTTATAATCATACTTGCTTTTTTTTTTTTATGAGCTCTGTGCATTTTTAAATGTGTTGCAAATAAAGAGCTCAATTACATAGTGACTGTAAAAGGCAGACTGATAACATTTGCCCACTCGTATGTTATGAAGGTTTCCTTACATACACTATTAGCTCTCTCACTGTATCTTAGACCTGATCTGCAAAAGGCCAAACTTCTTTTTAACCTTAAGATCTGTGATCAGTCGTATCTAATTATGTAGTGGTGATTTTATGATATATACACATGTCTATTAGATTCCAGATTCAGGCCATGAAAGAAATCTGCATTTTTATTTGAACCCAAGTCTCCGTCGCCTTCCACTACATTGTTTTCTTTTGTGAGTATACAACAGCTTTTGCAAGCAGGTGTGTATGACTCCATTTCCAGCAGAAGGTTATAGTTTACATTATTGTATGCAATCTTTTTGTAAACGGACATCAGTTTTGTAAGGCAAAAACACTTTGCCCCAAGTGCACAAAATTCAATTCAGTTTATCCAAGATATATCAATATCCGTACCTCTCATATCACCCACAACAGTCATCACAGTTTGAGTACTCTGATATGCCAAATGTAAAATTAGGTGGAGCTGGGCTTGCATGGGATTTATAGAACATAAGAATGGCCATACTGGGTCCTACTAATAGTTCATCTAGCCCAGTAGCCTGTCTTCCAGCAGTGGCTAGTGCCAGATGCTATAGAGGGAATTAGTGGTGCTGGAACATTTTTAGTAGTGGGGGTGGTGAAGCCAGCCCCCTTACCCTGTCCGCACCCCCCACCAGAGCTGCAGCTGGGAGCAGGGCTATGTCTCCGGGACCGGGGGGAGTCCGGGACCCAGAGTAAGGGGGCTGAGGCTGCGGCCACAGCTGGGGGTGGGGGTGGGGCCAGTAGCAGGGGCAGGGCACGGGGCTGGGGGGCAGGGCAGGGCAGGGCTGGACGCAGGGCCTACAGCTGAGGAGTGGGGCTGGCGGCCGGGGTCCCAGCAGTATAGCCCCAGGTGCGGGGCTGGGAGTGTGGGGCCTGGACACAGGGCCAATGGCCGGGGTGTGGAGCCGGGGACTGGAGTCCTGGGTGCAGAGCCAATGGCTGGGGAGCAGGGAGGTTGACTATGTTTTGTGAAGAAATATTTCCTCCTTTAAAAAAAAAAAAAAATTCTGCCAGTGAATGACCCTTGCTTCTTTGTGAGTCAAATAAAATAAAACTTCACTATTAACTTTCTCCTTATCATATCTCCCTTAGTCATCTCTTTCTTTTCTAAGCTATACACTGTACATTGAGTGGATATTTTTCAGACAACTATCCACACTGACTCCAAGATCTTTTATGAGTGGTTGTAATGGGTGCAATCCCCTGGTGTACTGCTGAGCCCTCTGTCTTACCAACCTGGGCTCCCTCTCACACTGTGATGCTGTGACAAGCTGCAAACCTCTCCAAGTACTGCATTTTAACACAGATATCCACAGGCAGGGACGCACCCAGCTGCATTACATGAATGCTTTCACCAGCCACTCATGAACCTACAGTAGAGAGGCTCCAGCCAATTTCCCACTGCTCCCCAGCCTAGGACCCCAGAGCTATACCATCTTGCCCTAGTCAGGAGCCTAACCAGTGTAAGTTTATTACCCAGTCTGCCCCTCCCTCAATGTGGGGGGGACATTCACCAGTTTTTGTTCCTGAGCAGATTCCCTAAGCACTTTGAGCAAAACACACTGTTTTAGGTAAAGTATAAACCAGATTTAACTACAGAAAGATACATTTTAAGACAGGATTTAAATCAAGGAGTGTCTCACCCTGATGGTGTAGTAGAGTTCCTTAATAGTACACAGGCTGGGATTCTCCTTTCCAGCCTGGGACCACCTCGCCAGTTCAGTCTTTGTCCTTGTAGTGGGGTGATCACCCCACTCAGGCCCTGAAGTGGTTAAAGCAGCCCTGGAGAGGGCTGTGGCAGAGAACATCTAGGCTGATGGGGGAAACAGGCACAGCTGGGGCTGCACCTCAATCAGGCCACAGCTGGCCCTTATAAGAGAGCTGTGGGCTGGAAGCTAAAGGAGTCTTACTCAAGCCCTGGAGTGGGAAGGGCTAGCTCCCTGAGAGCAAGGGACCTGACCCAGGCAGCTCTAGCTTAGTAAACCCTCAGGCTGCAGGCCTTGGTAAAGACCCAGAAAGGTACTGGGGCAGTCTGGGCAAAGGCAGTAGGTCCTAACCCCTTGCCAATGATGAGAGGCCATTACAGATTGCAGCCTGCCCATGTGAGCAGGGGTTAGATGATGACTGGCAGTAGCCACTGAGGCAAGGTGGATTTAGAGGGTTGGGGGTTCCCCTGGGAGGGGTGACCCAGAGAGTGTGGGGGTACTGACAGAGGGCAGGACTCCAAGGTAAAGGGGCACTGGGGTCTGGGAGGGACATGGGGGCCAATGGCAGGCGAGGCACTGGCCAGTAGGGGGCGCTTTGTATGCTGGAGAGCTAATTCCCAGGACAACCAGCAGGAGGTGCTGCACCGGTGAGTCGTCACCTCGCTACAGACCTCCAGACATGTTTCCAGATGAGTTGTAGGGGGGAGTGCGGCCAAATTATGATTTTACTTCCCCTCCTTTATAGGTTCTTCCAGCTTGATGGAAAGATCTTATACGATGATGTGAGTCAAGCAGTCTCCATTGCTTATGTGCTGTCTCTGAGAGGTTTCCATTTTATACAGTTCATGGGGTAGTCCTTGTGAATGTTTATTCCCCTTAATGGGCCATCATCAGTGTCTGGCTGCTCCATTGTTGTAACTGAAAGGCCGATTGTGGGTTTCCAATCTTGCAACGTATTTCAGGAATACATGCATAGCAAAACTTCATAACGCCACATACGGTTATAGCACATACAATCCAACTGGATATTAATGTTCAACAGATCAAGACATTTAAAATGATACCTCATAAGGCATATGTTTTATACAAAGTATCATAATTGTATCACCATTGTGAATATGGAGGTGCTAGGGTGCGGCTCGGTACTAAGTTAATGAGAGGAAAAATATGTGTTAAAGAACTTTTTCATTGTTTGCCCAAATGTCACCCTTTTGGACAAATGTGGATTATGTATGTTTACCAGCTACAAAGTAGTAAAGGGGAATTGCATATGCTGGTATTCTATTCTCTGTGTGCATAAGTTGTGCATCTCTAGTGATCTTTAGTGCATGTCATACAGTTCTAATTCTACTACAGCCCATGGAAAACATGGGCTTGACTCCTCTCCCTCTCTTATTGATGCCAGTAGAGCTACATCATGTGGCTTCTGCTCACGTGAGTGGAGAATCATTCATGTTGTGAAGTAAACAACTTCAATTACTTGCTTTCCTCCAGCTAACAAATACTTCATCTGAAATTGTGTCAAGGTACAAGGGGGAAAAATAAAATAGAGGCTTCAGTGGCATGAATAAACAATGCAGTGTGAGATTTAACCATCTGCAGGATGAGTGAATTTCTCATCTTCTAGACAGCTGTGGCTCCTAAGGAGTTATGGTCTGCTATATTAATGTGACTGACCGTCATGTAGTAGTCTCCTGTGTTGACCTCATAATTACACATACACAAGATTGGGACAATATTCTGATCTACTGGACCTTGGTTGGCAGACACTGAGATTGTGAGCATTTCTGTATTTCCAAAATAAATGAAAAGTTGTCATGATCTGAAATGACTAATAAGGTCTTTTTGGGACACTATGGAGACTTTCAGTCTTCATTATTGCCTTAAACTAAAATAACACAAATTTACTTGTGTTTAAAGCCCTTGATGGGATAGTCTAAACAAGGGAGGATGGAAGCTCTTCTAACTACTTGCATCCATGGCTGCAGATTAAAAAGGCTTCTGACCTAAAAGCTTCACACCCATTGTCCTAATTGGTGAGTCTGTATGTAGTGACTACCCTGTCTAGTGTGCACTAGATTTATATTGCCATCTTGCCCCACATTATGTACCTGACATGTATGAGTCCTGACTGTAACGGTATATCCACAGCTGTCTGTCCTCTTGCAAAAATCACCAGATGTAAGATCAAAATGCTGAGAGGAATATGGCCAATAGTAGTCTGAACTGTCATTTTCCACCAACCTAAAGTGGATCATCTTTGCGTTAGTGTCGTGTCTCATACCTATAAATCAAACAGTATCAAAAACTGAAATACTTAAATGAAGCATTTGTTTTGCTGCAAAGGTGTTGCTGAAGGTAAACCCAGAGGCAGAAATGATTACTAGAACTCATGCTTGCTGTATGCATGTCCCCTTCTAAAATGACAAAGGATACACATTATAATCCTAATCTGTTTGTTTTTTATCTTCCTGTTATTTGATATCTGGAGATTTAGGCATCAGTTTATCTTGCATTTAGCAGTTTATAATGTTGTCTTTGAAGAACCTTGCATTTCTACCTTCCTGGTTGGGTGGAGCTCAGACACAGATGAGGCAGAATTTGTAGCCTTATAAAATTCCTTCTGTAGTCCAGAGGTGTCTTTCTGCTGAATTCTGTGGGAGTTGGACTGGCCTGTAGGGCTTCAAGAAAGTACTGTAACTTTCTTTCTAATCTATGGATTGCTAGTGAAAACGAACTGGGGAAAATGCCATCCTCTCTTTTTTTTTTTTTTTTCCCCTCAGTTGGTGGAAGAGTGTTGTGACTGTCTATATAAAAAAAAAAAGTTTTGTAATGAAAATGAGAACCACTAAAATCAAGCAATTAGAAACTGTATCAAGTCTGGACCAGTTTTCATATAGGATTAGGTTCTTTGAGGGGACAATCTTCATAGCTCTCAAATATTAAATTGGTTGTTTTATCATATAAAAGTTAGATATGGAAGACTAACTATGTCATTTAATCTCTTCCCCTCAGAGTGCTGGATTACTCTATACAGTATATCTGGTAGTATCCACAACAATTTTTCTTTGACTATTCCACACTAGTCAGTCTCCTCCTTGAGTACACAGCTATCCCTCTGTAATTAAATATAGATCCAAATAGTCAAAAAGCAAGAGCATTTATTCTGTGGTAATGCAAACTATAAATAGGTTTGGAGGGGGAAAAAAACACTGGAAAGCTTCTTAGTGATCTATTCGTTCTACTGTTTCTTCAAATAAAGCTCGTAGAAATTAAGGAAAGGATCAAAAGCAATAGGCACTTAAGTAATGAGAAAAAGGAAACATACAGCTCATTATTCTCCTGTAAAATGTTTTAAATTCATTTCTTGTTCCCATGCACAAGAGGAAGATCACTGCTCAAGTTTAATCCAATAACCATTCTACAAAACTCCTTGTGTTTATTGCAAGCCTTGATGCCTCAAACTTTGATTCTACTTATAAGGCTCCTACTCTCTGATACGGTGTTCATCTCTTCTGTGTGTGTGTCTTGACCTTTTGGAGCTGCTCCCCTCCTTTCTCACACTCCCATTCTCTCCCCTCTTTAATCTTTCCATACATATTAACTCTGCAGGATTTTTGCTCTAACCTTAATTTTCCTGCATCCTGAAGCTTCATAGCTAAAAGGTTGCTGCTAATCCTTTTTCTATTTCTCCTTCGATAGAGTGTATTTTGTTCATCCATTTTCATCTCCTGAAATACTCTGAGTAAATGTCTATGTATACAGAGTGGTGTATGCTCCATAAGACACTGCTTTCATAAGCCATTTTTAATACATTTGAGAGTCACAATAGGGGTCAAATGTAGAAAAGTGTCTATATGTTGGGAGGGGGGGAATTCTGTTCAAACTGTATTCATGATACATCATTAAAACTGTACAGTGCTGAGAAATCTATCCATAATGATTGGGTGTGGATGAAATGACTCCTGTTCACAGGGATGGCAAAGCAAAGGAGGTCTTTGTACCTGCTCTCTCGACACAAAATCGGGGAGCAAGCTACCGATCAATGTTTGGTGACAAACCAGATCTTCAATGATTTGCATTACGTAAGACTGGATTCTTTATATCTGTTGGCACAAACTTGGAGGGAGGGTCGGGGAAAAGGACTTTAAACCACACTTCTGCTTCACAATCCTTGTGCCAGCCAGCATCATCCTGGTCCCCAGAGCAGGCAATTTTTGGTAAGCAGCTCTATCTTACTGTTTATCTCCAGATACAAGGGAGGTTGCAGATGAGGTTTTTGGGACACGTAAACAATCCTTGGGGAAGAACTCTAGAAGCATCGAAACTGCAGGAGGAGAGTTGAGCTGGAGTTTGTTGGAAAACTGCTTTATAAATAAGTTAGAGTTAGTTTTGACCGTATTCAAGCTGGAGGGCTGTAATGTGGAGTAGACTGGGATAGTCAGTTTCTCTAAACCAGAGGCTTTATAATTTCTCTTGTAATCCAACACAGTTTTGCAGGAACTGGTGTTTGGTTTTTTTTTTTTTTTATTTTTAAAAAGGCTTCTAACTGATAACCCAGGGAAGTGTAACTGACCCTAAAGTATCCTTTATACTTCTGGAATTCCAGAAAAGAGACACCATGTTGTCCAAGAGGACTGGAGGTAATTAACAGGAAATTTCTGAAATACTCTAGACATATCTGTTTACTTGGGGTTTCTTTATCTATAGGACATAAAGTTGTAAATCCCCGATGAAGGCCTTAAATATAAAATATTGAATAAACAGAAATTTTTTTGCTTAAACTTCTGTCCGCAGGCAGAGAGGCAACCTGCTCTGGAGGAATGAGCATATACCTCTGTCAAGAAATCCTGGATGCAATCCTGACCCCATTGAAGTCAAAGGCAAAATTTCCCTTAATTTCAGTGGAGTCAGGCTTTCACCCCCTGAGTCTTAATCTTGATGCCTTGGCCAAAGGCAAATCCTACTTTAATCTGATTTTTAGTTTCCCCAGCTGTTAAATGGGGATTTCAATACTTCTGGGGCTGGTGGAAGACATTCTTACTGTTTACAGAGTACTATGCAGAAAAAATGCTAATAATTATGGCTTTCTCTTCATTAGAAAGCACTTTATCACTGGGATTTGACTGCAAAGGGGAGAGGTATTGGGACACTATTTACCACACATTGAGAAATGATTTCCCTACTGAAATGTATTCACATCTAGGCTGGAGCACGAGCAGCAGGGAGTCAGCATGTGTGCTGTGCACCGCACAACAGACACAGAGGGACCTTCTACTCAAGCATTTTAAGTGTCCATGTGAGGAATATGTGGGGCTTTTCATCACCTGGTGGATCTAGGACACTGAAACTGATGCCTGTTTTCCTACTGTAGAAAGACTAACAAATTGAGTCAAAACTACTAGGATTTGAACTCTTCTAAGCTTTCTCCTCTGCTTTTCACTTCCGCATGTGCTTGCAAAACATCAAGTTAACATGCAACAAATGTCAGAAGGAATTATGGGGCGGGAGAGGGATTTTTTTTTTTTTCAATAAATCAACAAACTTCTTAATTTCCAAAAGGTTTTGTCAGGGAAAATATAAACAATTACTTAAAAACTGTCCAGCAACTCCTACCAGACTAGGGGTATGCCACCACCTGACATGCAATAAAAGTAACACACAGCACATGAAAAGAATCTGGGACATGATTTAGATGACACACACCTTCATAAGAATGTGTACAAGGAACCCACCCCACAAGCTTGTCCTTACCTAGTCCAGAAGGACATAATCATACACTTTATACTTGAGTAGCACAAAGACGGCTTCACTCAAATCTCTAAAAGGGTGGTATGATGGCTGAGATCTAGATTCTATCCCAACTTGTTCACAATACTCAGCATATTTGGGCACTATAGAGGGCTCTCCATGCTTCTTGGACTAGTAAAAATGGCAAATATCTTCTGCAGGGAAAAAAAGCATGTAAAACAAAATGTTTTGTTTTTCAACTTATTTTTGGGTTTCTCTCCCCCCCCCCCCCTTGTCTCCACAGAAAATGGAAAAATTAAAAGGCGGGGGAAACCCCAGAAAATTCAAACATTTACAGTATTTCAGTTAAAACCTGAAGGGTGGAATTTATTTTTTGTAGGGTTTTTTTGGAACCACAATATGGTGTTTCTATTCAAAAAGGTTTTGGTGAAAACCTTCTTACCAGCTCAAAAGGCTACAGCCTTATGTGTGTATTAGCAGCCATACTTATGTCCTGGATTTGATCTCGCAACTTTTTCCTCAGACACTGAAAGCAGTTTGAATGTTTCTCCTTAGTGACAATATCAGAGGTTTTCCTCCCCCCGCCCCTTTTTTTTTTTTTTAAATGAGCTACTCTGATTTTGAATAAAGCTGCCATTTCTCTCCTTAGGCAGAATAAAAATATCTTGCACTCTTTCTCTGGTATTTCAATAGCTTTATATAATTGGGGGGTGGGGGCAACTGATGATGATTTCTGATGGTTCTAAGCAGTGCACAGCCAAACCTATGTTATCCTCTCCTCATGTAACCTGGTACAATGTGATCTATTCTGCTAAGATTGTAAAATTTCCCCCTCTGAGGGTTTCATTTTTAGAAGCTGTTGCTGATAACAGGTGGCAAAATACTTGCATTATCCCAAAGTCATTAGTTACCCCATGAACCTGCTGACACAAATTAAGCCTAGGTGCTCACTGCTGCTAGATGTTGCAAGTCTGTGGAGTAAACTTTGCAGGAAAAAATTGTTTTCACCTGGAATGTACCAAATCTGTTGCCAGTGGCTTTTTTTTTTCATACATGCATCTTTGTGCCTGATTTTCCCCAAACCTGTTTGCATAGTTTCACATCCAACTGTGGGCAATGTAATGCCTAACCTGCCAATCATGCATTTGTATGGGAAAATGACTGAGTGGGCCTTCTACTGGCCATTTGTACACCCACACCTACCGTCTGCATCCACTCCTTATGCATTCAACTGTGAACCAAATCATCAACTCTCTTAAAAGATCAGGCCTTTAATCTCCTTGTAACTCTGCTGTATGTGAGGTTTTCATAATGAATCTTAATTGCTGTTGTGTTTTCATTTCTATAAACTGACTACCCTATGAAATCTATGCACATTAATAGGTACAGTAGTAATTGGTGTCTCTTACAGGGTCTACTCCATTTAGGGAGTAGTCATTCTGCACTTCATCCTACATGTAAGGACCTAGTCAAAGATATTGGGTCAGATCCTGACTTCCCCACTCAGGATGCTTTATAGAAAGCTGATGGAAAGTCAATGGATCTGCTCCCCTGAGCATTCTCTGTGTGTGGAGCAATTCTCTGGTATAGACCTGCAGTGACTCTGAACCATGCACCCTCAACCCCCATATGGCAGGTAGTATAAAGGATGGGGAGTGTAGCCTACGTGTTTCAATACCCTGGTGATCACTGGCTTATGGAACAGTCCTTAAGGGGTCTTGGTTGCTGGTGAAAGATGAAGCAGATGTTAGGCTAGTTTAATATAAAGCAAATAGATAGTCCCAATCTAGGGTGGGTAAAAGTTAACCTTGGTGCCACCTTTACCCCATTGAGAAGATTTAAGCTGCACCCAGTGTGGCACATATCCAGCGTGAGATCTGAGCCTGAGTTCTCTGTTTGATATTGTACATAAGCATTTGGGCTGATTAAATGGGTGAGGCAGGGATAGCAGTTGGGAGAAGCCACCACAGTTAAGAATGGCAACATGAGCACTCCAAGGGGTTGGCAGGTATATAAAAACTTGAACAACTTTTAGTATAAATTATATAGTGGCATGTTAATTGGTTTTTAAAACAACCATATGGAATATTGCAGGAAGGCACTTTAACACCTGAGGTTATTGCTATATGGCTGGGGAGAGAATGTAAGTGCAGGTTCTATCCAGCAGTCATGACTGGGATCACTTTAAAATCTTACTGTGCCATCCAGACCCTCAGGGCCTAACACAACAGTCCTACAAAGAGGATATTTCCATAGCTAGCCCACTGACAATTATTTTAATTTGTTTAAATTGGTATAGCCCTGTGGACAGCTTACTTAAAAGCTCCACACTATTATGTGTTCATTCCCTAAAGGTGCCTTTTACTTTAGGCGCACTTTATGAGTTGAATTAATTATTGCTCAAAAAGCACATTTTTGAATCAACCTAGTTCTAGTCAGATGAAAAAGCAGTGGGTGGAGAAGTGGTGATTGTCACATACAATAATTTAAAGTCCATAATGCTTTACAAATGTCAGCTCAATTAGTCACTGAAGGAAACCATGCCCATTGTTCTGAAATTAACTGAACTGAGTCTTTAAAGGCTATTAATTGTAATGGCATATAGTGTACTTTAACATTATTAGAGGCTCACAAGAACTTGAAATCTCCTCATATGATCTTGTGGAATATTCAACACAGTAACTTCTGAAAAAAGATATATTGGTCCTACCTAAATATTGAGATAATTGAACATCAGGAAATATGAGCCTAATCCAAAACCCATGCCAAGTCAATTGAAAAGACTCCCATTGACTTCAGTGGGCTTTGGACCAAGCCCTCAGAGGAGAACATTAAGCACCCACATTCATGACAAAAAACATCTTCATAGTGAAACTGGAGGGAAAATGGGCTGAACCTGTTGCCTTCCCTTCTGTGGTCACAGAGCTTTGCCAAGAGTAGATCCAGTGCCTAAGGTTCTTGGGTACTGGAGTACCCCTCAGAGATGTGCAATTAATGTACACTTGTGGCCAACCCGCAGAGATGCATGATTTACAAGTAGGCTGGGGAAAAAAGGGGTATAACTGTGGATCTACCAAATGTTCCTTCCCGTAGGGACAACCAATGTAGGTGGTACAAAGGGTGCTTCAGCCTTAAATATAGAGATGGGACCACAGAGGAGTGCTACTGCCACTGTGCGTCCTGGCTAGTTACCTGGACTTTGTGCCAGGGAAAGAAGTTGGAGCAGAATGAATGCTCAGGAAACATCCGGATAATCTATTAGCCACAAACACCAGTTATCCAGCAGTTACTCATTAGCCAGCTATCAATTTTTATCCAAATCTAGTCTTTCATGCCAAGTTTCTATAAAAGAAAAAAAATGAGACTTACAACCCTAAACAAGCAATGGCACCCAACATTTTATATATTGGAGTGGACATCAATAGATGCAACCTAATAAGGTAGTCGTCTCATTGTGGATAATATAGCCACACTAATGCTGTGGTTCCATTATTTATGGGGAGAGTCCAGTGCACTTCCCATTCTGATGATGATGCTCATTTCCTAGTATGTACCATTACAAAGCCATAGCTTTGGATATGAACACAGGTTTATAGGAGTTTGGGGTGGTGTAGGAACAGCATGGAACTATTGACAAGCAGTATTACCAACTCCAGGAGACTTGCAATAAGTCACTGATATTTAATGTTGGGGTTTCAGGACAGACATCTGGAATCAAGAAACTGGGGAGGGGGGGAATCTCAATGGTCCCTCTTTTAAAAAAAAACAAACAAAAAAAAAATAGCCCTCATAGTTTCAGAGAACTACATAAAGTGAGTTGCACACAAATGGTTTGAATCAGATAAAGAAACCAAAAGTGTTCATTTAAAAACAAAACAAAAAAAACCCAACAATTAATTTCATGCTAGTGTCATGATCTTTGGTGGCCCGATGCATTATTTTTGAATGTTTGGGTCTGGCAAGGTGTTACCCTAGCACTGGCGTGTTGTGCATACTAGCACTGGGGGCTTATTTTAGATTTACATTTAGGATCAAAACAACTTAATATGTAGATTTCCCCCCCCCCCCCGAGGGCTCAATCCTACTTTCTGGGTGTGGGAAGGCTTATGCTCTGACATTCAGAGCAAAGTTGGTGGAAATAGAACCCCTGGGAGGGCGACCCAAGCCAAGCAGGTTGAAGGGCAGGAGCCACACTAAAGGCAGTTCACCTCTTCATTGCTCAACTCACAACCTCTAACTGCCCATTCCCCCACACATGCTTTCTGTTACAGAAACAAACCAGAGACCAGGTGAGTTTGTCACCATTTTGCATATGTGATTGACTATGGAAAACCATGATCTGCTGGACCATGATCAGCAAGATAATACTGTCCAGTCCACACAAGAGATCCACTTCCTGGACACTACAGTGCTAATAAACGATGGTCACATAAACACCACCCTATACCGGAAACCTAGTGACCGCTATTCCTACCTACATGCCTTCAGCTTTCACCCTGACCACACCACATGATCCATTGTCTACAGCCAAGCTCTGCGATACAACTGCATTTGCTCCAACTGCTCAGACAGAGACAAACACCTACAAGATCTCTATCAAGCATTCTTACAACTACAATACCCACCTGCGGAAGTGAAGAAACAGATTGATAGAGCCAGGAGAGTTCCCAGAAGTCACCTACTACAGGACAGGCCTAACAAAGAAAATAACAGAACGCCACTAGCCGTCACCTTCAGCCCCCAACTAAAACCCCTCCAACGCATTATTAAGGATCTACAACCTATCCTGAAGGATGACCCAACACTCTCACAAATCGTGGGAGACAGGCCAGTCCTTGCCTACAGACAGCCCCCCAACCTGAAGCAAATACTCACCAGCAACCACATACCACACAACAGAACCACTAACCCAGGAATCTATCCTTGCAACAAAGCCCGTTGCCAACTGTGCCCACATATCTATTCAGGGGACACCATCATAGGGCCTAATAACATCAGCCACACTATCAGAGGCTCGTTCACCTGCACATCCACCAATGTGATATATGCCATCATGTGCCAGGAATGCCCCTCTGCCACATACATTGGTCAAACTGGACAGTCTCTACGTAAAAGAATAAATGGACACAAATCAGAGGTCAAGAATTATAACATTCATAAACCAGTCGGAGAACACTTCAATCTCTCTGGTCACGCGATTACAGACATGAAAGTTGCGATATTGCAACAAAAAAACTTCAAAACCAGACTCCAGCAAGAGACTGTTGAATTGGAATTCATTTGCAAATTGTATACGATTAACTTAGGTTACCTTGCATAATGACTTAGCCACTCCCAGTCTATATTCAAGTCTATTTCCCCTTGTTTTTTCCTACCCTCCCCCTCCCCCAGACATTCTTGTGAAACCCTGGATTTGTGCTGGAAATGTCCCACCTTGATTATCATACACATTGTAAGGAGAGTGATCACTTTAGATAAGCTATTACCAGCAGGAGAGTGGGGTGGGAGGAGAGAAAACCTTTTGAAGTGATAAACACCCATTTTTTCATGCTTTGTGTGTATCAAAGATCTTCTATACTTTCCACAGTATGCATCCGATGAAGTGAGCTGTAGCTCACGAAAGCTTATGCTCAAATAAATTGGTTAGTCTGTAAAGTGCCACAAGTACTCCTTTTCTTTTTGCGAATACAGACTAACACGGCTGTTACTCTGAAGGATAATACTGGTCAATCAGCAAATCCAGTTGATGCTACGATGGAGAATCAAAGTAATAAAGAAGTTCTTAATCTTACCTGTGAAGATACCTCATTTCAGATTAAGACAAGAATTGGGTGTTGGCATGTTAGGTCACTTTGGAGCACAGGTAGACTGACACAAGTTACGAGAGAAATGAAAACCTTTGGCCTACATATACTTGTACCGAGAGAGAGAAAGTGGACTGGAGGAGGCAAATTATCACTGGAAGTTGTGATTTTTATATTCTGAAAGAGAGGATGACAAACACTGGAAGATGTAGGCTTTTTAGTGAGCAAGGAAGTTGCTAAAACCCTGAAGTAATGGGAAACTCTCAACTCAGAATATTGACTGCTCGCTTTGTGATGAACCATGCAAAAGTGACTGTTCAAAAAAAGTGTTTTTCTTTTCAATTGTAATGGTCCTCAAGTGCAGGCTTCTATCTAGCACTCTGGACTGAGCTTCTAGGGAGTCTTGCTATATGGACTACAACAATAATGACTACAGAGCTCTTTGACACCATACCCAGCATACGTGGAGTCAGGTGTGGGGAGAGAATGAACTAGAAACTCCTGCTGAAGCCAATAGGGAGGCTCTTGCATGAGTCAATACGCAGTTTGCGGGGCCAGCAATGAGCATGGGCTGCTTGGCCCCCTCAGTGGGAGGGGATAGCCTGATCCCAAGACTAGTTTTAGTTTGTTTGAGCTTTGAGTTTGGGACCTGAGAGAGAAGCAGAACAGCTCGGGAGTCCGCTTTAACTCCCCCCCCCCCCTCCCCCCCATCACAAAGGGAGTCTTTGAACTGCTGTGGGAATTAGCACATGGGTCCACAGTTCCAGTCCCGTAGAGACCAATGTCCAGAGTGGAAGAGATCCAACCTGGTGCTAGCTACTGAGAGGCAGCTAAGACATCTTCAGGATTCCAGTCCAGGGCCTGAGGGGTTAAGGCACTGCAAGAGGATGACTTTTTAAGCCAGCCAATGTTCACAGCATGGCAGCACTGATCTCTGAACTAATCCTCAGCATACCATCTGCTTGGGAAGAATTGTGAGAGTTGGGAAATGAGATTTGTTTTGTTAATGTGTTAAGTCGTTATTAATTAAACCAAACCCTCTCTTTCCCCAGATCCTATTCTTGTTCCCAATAATGTCCTTGATTGTTATATTTTTGGGGGTGGTGGTCTCTTCTTTTTTTTTTTTTTTTACCCTTGGATATGTGTTGATGTACTGTGTTGTTTGTTGTTCTTATACTTTAGTTCTTATACTCACAAGCAGGGATGGCATTATTCACTTCCCCAAGAGTCAGCAGCCCCAGCATCTCAGGCATAGTGAGGACTCACCTTGTGTGGAGAGACCAGCCATCACAAAAAAAAAACCCTAAAACCAAAAAACAACTACCTAGGATGCAATCCATGTGAGGAGAGGGAAGAAGTCACTTCAAATTGCAAGAACTACAAAGGAGAATTGAGCCATACTTCAAAGGAGTGGTAACACCCTGTGAATTGGCTGATGTTGGAATGGACCACTCTACTGATCATAGCAGCTAAAGACAAACCCAGAATTCCCCTCTTTCCTTCACTTCTGTATTTATAATGCACTCTTTAAAAGAGAGGGGGAAATATTTGCTAGTCATATTTCAAGGACACATCAAATCAATGGAAATAGTGGAAGAAAACCTGGGGAAAAGGATAAATCAAAGAAACAATAACAGAAGGGTCTTGCATAGTATTCAAGGATTTAGGAATTTACCACCAGGTGCACTTTTTTAATGCAAATATACTTTTAGTCTGTAGTTTGCAAACCGTTACTTGTGGTGGTATTTCTGCTGCTGATTGTGTATAATTGAAAACAATATCTGCCAAACATCTGTGGAGCAGCATAGCAGTGATTGTCTTCAGGTACTCCTGGGATATCTCTAATGAACACAGATGTAAAATCTCCCCCTGCCCCCCAACAGTAAACACTGCTAAAATTTCATTCTGAACAGGAGAAAAATATTAGGATTTGGAGAACGTGGTTATGTTGTAGGGATTTTTTTTTTTATTTTTTTTTATTTTTGAGAGGTAGAGTTGGTCAATTACTGGAAAAAAATATTAACTTCCTCCTAAGACTTGAGTTTAATTCAAATGTATGCTAGTGGGCTTGCATATCTGATATCAGAAAGGTTTGGAATTAACCTGGTTACATACATTTTTCTGAAAAGTAGTGACATGGATTTGACTGCAGATAAATATAAGCTGAATAAATGCATTGAGTTGCAGTTACATATTCGGGTAAAATACTTATAGTCAACCTCCTAGATATTTGGGTGACCAATTCTGAAATTCAAATACTGACTCCTGAACATCCACTCTTTTTTCTTTACTTTCACAAAAAGAATTGATGCCCAAAGAGTCTGAATAAAAAATTCAAAAGTGGCACTTTGTGGGTTTTTCTTGTTTTTGTGTTTAAAAACACTAAAATTGGCTGTACTCTGGAGTTCACCTTGGTTTTGTAAGGTTAATATTATTGAAAGATTGCATCTATTCTATGACTGCCTTGTGCAGTGTCAGCTAAAGAACATATTAGAAAAAGAATCCAGGCAATCAATTGATCACACAAGGAACATCAGAGCAGTAATGGTCAACCTGCGGCCCGCGGGCTGTATGCAGCCCAGCAGGGTAATCCAGGGTGGGCCAGAAGACAGTTTGTTTACATTGACCGTCTGCAGGCACAGCCGCCTGCAGCTCCCATTGGCCGCGGTTCACCATTCTCTGCCAATGGGAGCTGTGGGAAGAAGTGAGGGCTACAGGGATGTGCTGGCCACCACTTCCCACAGCTCCCATTGGCCAGGAACAGCAAACCACAGTCACCTGAAGCTGCAGGCAGTCGTGCCTACAGATGATCAATGTAAACAAACTGTCTTGTGGCCTGCCAGTGGATTACTCTGACGGGCTGCAGGTTGCCCACCACTGCTCCAGAGTGTTTGTTTCAAAAAATGTTATTACAGGGCACATAGTATAGCCAAAGGATTCTAGGACGTAGCAACTCAATCAGGGGAAAGATATACGTGCTTGCCAAGGTTATCACACAGTACAGCATCCTGTGTGGCAACATTTCCACGCTTTCCAAACAATCACAATCATTGCAAATCTATTCTGTTCAACGCTTTCATAACATGCCTCTAGCATGAAAGGTCCTGTGCACTTGCTGAGTGCCCTGCATTTCATTGAAATTAATGGCAGCTGAAGGTGCTTAAAACCTTTCCAGATCAAGGACAAAACCTAGAACTGAAAGAAAATTAAACCTTGACCTTCTCAGGGTCCAATCTTCGGATCCAGCTGTGCTTGGCACAGGAATCATTAATATCAGGGTTGGAAGGGACCTCAGGAGGTCATCTAGTCCAACCCCCTGCTCAAAGCAGGACCAATCCCCAATTAAATTAAAGGACTCAAGGAGAGAGGGAGCAAATCACTGGAAGTTTCATGGAGTGAGAACTTGGCCTCAGAATGCTGATTTTTTTTGGTTTTGTTTTCATAATTCATCTGGATTGATAATTATGTACTAGTTGAATGTTTGTTCTAAACTATAATGGAAATACAAGCTCTACTTAAGATGTTGAATATATCTATTTAATGGAACTGGAGTCCAGTTTCCAAAGCCACAATGTCAGCTGTGCTGGCCTTCCTAGAAGGTTCTTTCTGTACTATTGTCATTGAGATGAGATAATGGGATTGTATGGGGAGAGTAAGAGCCCAGCATGAATTGAATGCTGACAATGAGCTCTTCTTTCCCTTAGATTCACCTTCCTTTCAGACCTTGCTTAGTGATTTATTCCCCCTGTGTATCATGATCAGTTGAACTGGAGTCAGAGGGCTCTCGTTCCTTGGAGGGAGTGTTATGAACTGGACACCAGGGGAACTGGGAAAGGTACAGAGTGAGGCTGGAAGCAATGCAGCCACATGGGCCAAGCAGTGCTTGGGATTTAATAAAGTTCTGTTTGTTCAACTTAACCAGCATTCAGCTTCACACATTGCTAATGAAACATGATGGCAGCATCTGAGCTCATGGGGACATTTTCAGAGGTGATGGGCCTTGATGGATAACTGTGACTGGAAGTAGACCCACCCCATTGTAACCAGTATGCATTTCACAAAGGACACGGTGCCCTGGTCTACACTACAGGGTTAGGTCAAATTTAGCCACGTTAGGTTGATTTTATAATGAATGCGTCTACACAAGCAACCCCATTTGTCGACCTAAAGGTCTCTTAAAATCAACTTCTGTAATCCTCCCCAGTGAGGGGAGTAGCGCTAAAATTGACGTTGCTGGGTCAAATTTGGGGTACTGCAGATGCAAATCAATGTTATTGGCCTCTGGGAGCTATCCCAGAGTGCTCCAATGTGACCGCTCTGGACAGCACTTTCAACTCTGATGCACTAGCCAGGTACACAGGAAAAGCCCTGGGAACTTTTCAATTTCATTTCCTGTTTGGTCAGCATAGCGAGCTCAGCAACGCAGGTGCCCATGCAGTCCTCCCAGAATCGCAAACCAGCTCCAGCATGGAGCAAACGTGAGACACCAGATCTGGTTGCTGTATGGGGAGAAAAATCTGTGCAGGCAGAACTCCAATCAAAAAGAAGAAATGCTAATATATATATACCAAAATCGCACAGGGCATGATGGACAGAGGCTACAACAGGGACACACAGCAGTGCCACGTGAAAGTCAAGGAGCTCAGGCAAGCCTACCAAAAGACAAAGGAAGCAAACGGTTGCTCTGGGTCAGAGCCCCATACATGCCACTTCTGTGATCGGCTGCATGGCATTCTAGGGGGGGATCTTACCAGTACCCCACCACTGTCCGTGGACACCTGCAAGTGGGGAATCTCATGCAACATGGAGGAAGATTGTGTGGATGAGGAAGAGGAGAATAAGCAGCAGGCAAGTGGTGAATCCATTATCTCTGGCAGCCAGGACCTTTTCATCACCCTGGAGCCAATACCCTCCCAAGGTGGGATCCCTGACCCTGAAGCCACAAAAGGCACCTCTGGTGAGTGCACATTTGTAACTACACTACGGATTTTCATAGACTCGTAGAATAACAGAGTTGGAAGGGACCTCTGGAGGCCATCTACTCCAACCCCCTGCCCAGAGCAGGACCAATCCCAACTAAATCATCCCAGCCAGGGCTTTGTCAAGCCTGACCTTAAAAACTTCTAAGGAAGGGGATTCCACCACCTCCCTAGGTAACGCATTCCAGTGTTTCATCACCCTCCTAGTGAAAAAGTTTTTCCTAATATCCAACCTAAACCTCCCCCACTGCAACTTGAGACCATTACTCCTTGTCCTGTCATCTGCTATCACTGAGAATAGTCTAGATCCATCCTCTTCGGATCCACCTTTCAGGTAGTTAAAAGCAGCTATCAAATCCCCCCTCATTCTTCTCTTCCATAGACTAAACAATCCCAGTTCCCTCAGCCTCTCCTCATAAGTCATGTGTTTCAGTCCCCTAATCATTTTTGTTGCCCTTCGCTGGACTCTCTCCAATTTTTCCACATCCTTCTTGTAGTGTGGGGCCCAAAACTGGACACAGTACTCCAGATGAGGCCTCACCAATGTCAACATAGAGGGGAAAAATCACATCCCTCGATCTGCTGGCAATGCCCCTACTTATACACCACAAAATGCCATTGGCCTTCTTGGTAACAAGGGCACATTGTCGACTCATATCCAGCTTCTCGTCCACTGTCACCCCTAGGTCCTTCTCTGCAGAACTGCTGGCTAGCCATTCGGTCCCTAATCTGTAGCGGTGCATTGGATTCTTCTGTCCTAAGTGCAGGACTCTGCACTTGTCCTTGTTGAACCTCATCAGATTTCTTTTGGCCCAATCCTCCAATTTGTCTACGTCCCTCTGTATCCTATCCCTACCCTCCAGCGTATCTAGCACTCCTCCCAGTTTAGTGTCATCCACAAACTTGCTGAGGGTGCAATCCACACCATCCTCCAGATCATTAATGAAGATATTGAACAAAACCGGCCCCAGGGCCGACCTTCGGGCACTCCGCTAGATACCGGCTGCCAACTAGACATGGAGCCATTGATCACTACCCGTTGAGCCTGACAATCTAGCCAACTTTCTACCCACCTTGTAGTGCATCCATCCAGCCCATACTTCTTTAATTTGCTGACAAGAATACTGTGGGAGACTGTGTCAAAAGCTTTGCTAAAGTCAAGGAATAACACGTCCACTGCTTTCCCTTCATCCACAGAACCACTTATCTCATCATAGAAGGCAATTAGATTAGTCAGACATGACTTTCCCTTGGTGATTCCATGCTGACTGTTCCTGATCACTTTCCTCTCGTCTAAGTGCTTCAGAATTGATTCTTTGAGGACATGCTCCATGATTTTTCCGGGGACTGAGGTGAGGCTGATCGGCCTGTAGTTCCCAGGATCATCCTTCTTCCCTTTTTTAAAGATGGGCACTACATTAGCCTTTTTCCAATCTTCTAGGACTTCCCCCGATCGCCATGAGTTTTCAAAGATAATGGCCAATGACTCTGTAATCACATCCGCCAATTCCTTTAGCACTCTTGGATGCAACGCATCCGGCCCCATGGACTTGTGTACGTCCAGTTTTTCTAAATAGTCCTAAACCACTTCTTCCTTCACAGAGGGCTGGCCACCTCCTCCCCATGCTGTGCTGCCCAGTGCAGTAGTCTGGGAGCTGACCTTGTTCGTTTTAAAGCAATAGTGTTTAATGTTTGATTCACCCTGAAGACTTGGGATGCATTCATGGCCAGTACAGCTACTAGAAAAGTCTGTTAACATGTTGGGGATTGAACGGGAATCCTCCAGGGATATGTCCATGAAGCTCTCCTGGAGGTACTCTGAAAGCCTTTGCAGAAGGTTTCTGGGGAGGGTTGCCTTTTTTTGTCCTCCACAGTAGGACACTTTACCACGCCACGCCTGTAGCAAGTAATCTGGAATCATTGCAGCACAAAGCATGGCAGCGAATGGTCCTGGGTTTTGGTCACATTCAAGCAACATTTGGTCTATGTCTTTCTGTGTTAGCCTCAGGAGAGTGATATCATTCATGGTCACCTGGTTGAAATACGGGAATTTTTGTAAGGGAACAGTAAAAGGACCCCGGTCATGCTGAGCTGTTTATGCTTGGGTAAAAGGGATCATCCCTGAGAATAGCCATGTGGCGCGGGAAGGGATGAAGGGATCATCCTAAATAGCCATGCAGAGGGGTGGGGGCAGATGTTTGCTGCACATCTACCCAAAAACCGCAGCCCCTCCTTTTAAATGGCAAACCCAACCAGCATTGCTTGCTATGGGAAAGGAGGGTGCTGCAGTTTGAAAACATTCCCACATGTTATGAAGGCATTAGAAGCCAAACCCGCGTACCCTTTTGGTTTACCATGGCTGCCTGGAAACCGAATTCTGTTGCCCAGCCGTGTGTGATGTGTCACCATACCGGCAGGCACTCAATATAAAAGGTAAAATGTGACCTTGTACCTAAAGCACATGTGCTGTCTGCTGTGAATTGCTTGATTCACTATGAAAGAGTCTCCCTTTTGTTCTCAGAAATGTATCACCTTAATTTTACTCTCTTTTTATCCCCTCACAAGTGCAAATGTTTCTATGCTCCCCCTATCATCTCCGTCCCTGAGGTTATCACAGATTAGAAGGCAAAAAAAATGCACTCGCGATGACATGTTTTCCGAGCTCATGCAGTTCTCCCACACTGATAGGGAACAGTAGAATGCATGGAGGCATTCAGTGGCAGAGTCCAGGAAAGCATTAAGTGAGCACAGTGAGAAGAGGCAGGATGCAATGCTGAGGCTAATGGGGGAGCAAATGGACATGCTCAGGCATCTGGTGGAGCTACAGGAAAGCCAACAAGAACACAGACCACTGCTGCATCCACTAAACAACCACCTGCCTTCCTCCCCAAGTTCCATATCCCCCTCACCCAGACGCCCAAGAACGCGGGGGGAGGGGAGACTCCGAGCACCAAGCCATTTGGAAGGCTGTCATTCAAACAGTTTGCTTATTGTAGCCACACTATAAATCAAATCTGGCCTTGTCTTCCCCTCCTCCTCTACCCCACCCGGTCTACCTGTCACACCGTAGCCTGGGCAGTCATGAAACCTTGCTGTGCTCTTCTAATCTCCCTGATGTCTGGCTGTTCAAAATTGGCAGCCAGGCGATTTGCCTCAACCTCCCACCCCACCATAAACATCTCCCCCTTACTCTCACAGATATTATGGAGCACACAGCAAGCAGTAATAACAATGGGAATATTGGTTGTGCTGAGGTCTAACCTAGTCAGCAAACAGTGCCAGCGAGCTTTTAAACATCCAAAGGCACATTCTACCACCATTCTGCATTTGCTTAGCCTATAGTTGAACTGCTCTTTACTACTGTCCAGGCTGCCTCTGTAGGCTTCGTGAGCCATAGGAGCAAGTGGTAGGCTGGGTCTCCAAGGATAACTATTGGCATTTCAACATCCCCCACAGTAATTTTCCAGTCTGGGAAGTAAGTCCCTTCTTGCAACTGCTCGAACAGCCTGGAGTTCCTAAAGATGCGAGCGTCATGCACCTTTCCCGGCCATCCCACGTTGATGTTGGTGAAACGTCCCTTGTGATCCACCAGTGCTTGCAGCACCATTGAGAAGTACCCGTTGCAGTAATGTACTGGTTGGTAAGGTGGTCCAGTGCCAAGATAATGATATGTGTTCTGTCTATCGCCCCACCACAGTTAGGGAAACCCATTGCAGCAAAGCCATCCACTATGACCTGCACATTTCCCATAGTCACTACCCTTGATAGCAGAATGTCAGTGATTGCATTGGCTACTTGAATCACAGCAGTCTCCGCAGTAGATTTGCCCACTCCAAATTGATTCCTGACTGACCGGTAGCAGTCAGGCATTGCAATAGCCCCATGGAAGCTTGCCACTCGCTTCTCAACTGTGAGGGCAGCTCTTATCTTGGTATTCCCGCACTTCAGGGCAGGGGAAAGCAACTCACAGAGTTCCAGGAAAGTGGCCTTACACATGCAAAAGTTTCGCAGCCACTGTGAATCATCCCATACCCGCAAGACTGTACGGTCCCACTAGTCTGTGCTTGTTTGCCGGGCCCAGAATCGGCATTCCACTGTATCAACCAGCCCCATTGCCTCCATGATGTCCCAATTGCCTCATCCCATGCTTTCAGGAACGTCTGTGTCCATGTCCTCCTCACAATCGTCCTAGTGCTGCCATGTCTTAGCCAGGTTCTGCACATACTGCAGTATAATGTGCAAGGTGTTTACAATGCTCACAACAGCAGCAGTGAGCTCAGCGGGCTCCATGCTTACCATGCTACAGTGACTGCATGGGTAACCCAGGAAAAAAGGCGCGAAATGATTGTCTGCAGTTGCTTTCATGGAGGGAGGGAGGGGAGACTGACGACATGTACCCAAAACCATCCGGGAGAATGTTTTTGCCCCATTAGGCATTGGTAGCTTAACCCAGAATTCCAGTGGGCAGTGGAGACTGCAGGAACTGTGGGATAGCTTCCCATAGTGCACTGCTCCATGGGTCGATGCTAGCCATGGTAGTGAGGATGCACTCCACCGACTTAATGTGCTTAGTGGGGACGTACACAATTCACTGTATAAAATCAATTTCTAAACATCAACTTCCATATAATTGACCTAATTTTGTAGTGTAGATATCGTTGCCCTAACTAGAACGACATATGCCCTACCCCTCTCATGGAGGTGGAGTTATTATGTTGGTGTAGTAGGGCACTTACATCTGCAGGAGCAAGGCTGTAGTGTGCACACTGACATAATTAGGTTAGTGTAAGCTGCCTCAGGCCGACCTAACTCTGTAGTGTAGACCAAGCCTTAAACTTATAAATGTTACTGATGCAAAATGGCATCACTTTCATCCATATAGCACTTACTTTCCACAGGTGTAAATGATTGCATATTCTTCCACACTGTGGAGAATCAGAGAGATTACCAGTTGATGAGTGCTCCAATTTGTTAACACCAAAAGCATGCTAAATACCTAGTCCACCTTGTTGTAACACTGAGGTCCATTTTTAAAAGGTAGCCTTTCAATTTAACTTGATGTGCAAATATTTTCACTCTTCAAAAGGCATGCTGAATTTTGTACCAGAGGGGAGGATATTGTGGCAACTGGACCGAAGACTTCAAAGGTAATGCATTAGCTTCAAAACTAGTGGACAATTCCATCTGGCTGTAATACTCAGATTCCCTTTTTTGTGGAGCAAGAGTCAAATGTTTTTTGTGCTTGTTGAAGATCATTAATTTTGTAGGAAGTGCTCTGTAGTTTTCAATTCGCTGTGTCGTTATTCATAAACTTCCCTTTTTAATGTCAGAACATAGCTTTTGATCTGACTATTAAACATAGTTTTTTTTATTTTGTTTGTTACAAGCCTCTTTGAGTCTGTTTGAGATGAGTCAAATCTGGAAGAGGTATGGTTACAATTGGTATAAACAAATCTATTGTAAACTAGCCAGTTTTACCAGACTGCCACATTACCTTGCATTTCTGCTGTGAAATCTGCATATGAAGTGACTGAGAATTTCCCAAGTGAAATCTAGAATAAATCATTACATTTTTGGCAAAATCTCAACACTCTGTCAGACAGGCACATTTAGGCCGATATATAGATTATGCAGCAATGTATAACTGGATTAAATGGAAGAACCTCAGCTCTGCACTGTAGCTGTAGCTTTTTTAGACAAGAAGCCCCTACAATATCATTTGGATCTTCCCCCTCTCTGGTCAACTGAGCCATTTTGTCAATATACAGCTCCACTCAACCATCATAGTCAGTTAGTTGGCTTGTTTCACTTTGGTGTTTTCTGCATCAGAGTAACTTTTGTTGTCTTCAGTTTATCCATTCAATGGCACTTTTTTTGTAGTTATGACTTCAATGAAAGATTAAATCTTATTTTATTGTTGTATAGCACATACAAATCCCCATGCTTTGACCACTCCTCTCCTGAACCATGGCTTCATTCATAACCACTATGTTCAATTTCTCAATGAGCTGAACTGTTTACAGTGTTTTATAACCACCACCAACACGGCTTGATACATAACATTTGTCACTACTCAGCTGTTCCCCTCCACCTCCCCTTGCTTTTGAAAGACATTTCTTCCATCAGAGGTGGTTTGAAACCTCCACCTACCATTGTACTGTACCAAAATAAGCATGGTTGGTTTGCTTGAGGGGGATCCTGAATAACATCCATGAATAAACCAGTCACTTTCACATTAGGTAGAAAGATGTGAGAATTTTCTTCCCTCTAATTTTCTCTTTGGATAATTATAGACACTTTGAGTGATAATGTGAACTGCTACATGGCTTCACTTTCTTTTCATAAATGAGAGAGGAAAATACGAAACATTTTGACGAAGATAGAAAGGATCTGAAGTAGAACGCTTAAACTGAGTTTTAAATGAATCTATACCAGCAAGGAGAGTGTAATTGTACCAAATTCACTGTGCTATAACTGTGAGGCGATATGAATGTACTGATGCCAGCCCAGCATACTACATACTGCTCAGTCTAATTTAATTAGGAACCCTGCATAAGATGTGAGCAGGGGACAATATATACATGGTTTGCAAGTAGGTTGTGTAACAGACTTTTAATAAAGTAAAGCTAGAGATGTACAAATAACTGGCATTCTTGTTTGCTGTCAGGATTTTTTTTTTAAATGAAACAAATTTCATGAGGGGTCTACCCAAAACCGTTCTTAAAAAAAAAAAAAGGGCAAATTGAGAAGTCGGGGTGGGTGGGGGGAGGAGAGAGACCATTTAGGATAAAACAAAAGATTTAGTTTGACCTGAAATTAAATGTTGTGGTTTGATTGTGGGCATCTTTATCTTTTGTTTTTAATAAAAGCAAAGGAAATGAAGGTCTATGTTAAGAAGTGGGGTTAGGTGCCATTCAAGGAAGAAGTGGTATTCTCTTTATACCCCATAGTCTGGTGGTTAGGGCCCTCACGTGAGGGGGAAGATCCATGTTCAAATTTCCCTACTGGGGCAGGGACTTGGACCCAGATCTCCCTCCTTCCAGTGAGTGCCTAATCATCAGGTTATTGCGTATGAGGGGGATCATCATCTCTGGGCTGCTTGGGTTCTGATGGGAGGGGATCTTAAACTATTGGACAGAGTACCCCAAAACACCATTTTGGGAAACCTTGAGGAGCTTATGGAGACAGGAGACATCACATCTCTGCATCATTTGGACTACCACTTTGATTCACTTATAATGTATTTTATCGGCTTTAACCTTTCAATAACTCTAATTTCTTTTTCCTGGTGAATAAATCTCTGGCTTTAATTTACTAAAGGAATTGACAGCATTGTTTTTGGTAAGATCCTCAGTATCTGGTGATCTGTGGAGAGTGACTGATCCTTTGGGGTTGGAAGATCCTAACATATGATGATTTTTGGTTTTAATAACCTTTCATCATAAAGTCCGGTTTGTCTGGGTGGTAAAAAAAAAGGGGTAGAGAGCTAAGGGGACTGCCTGTGACTCCATGGTGAGGGTAGCAGAGTAATCCAGGAATGCACTTCTGCTACTGGTTTGGTGAAATCTAATTATAGACTATACTGCCAGTCTGGGGTGTCTCCCCTATTTTCTGATAGTGTGACCTGAGTTTTGCTCTCCCAGTTGCAGCCACATTACCAGGCAGTATGACACAGATGTGTGTGTTTTAGAAATTACAGCCCTTTAGAGCACATTGCCCCAAGGTGAAGACAAACCATTAGTGTCATGTACTGGACACGAGATCTACAACCAAATTCCAGAGTTATGCCAAAGTCAAACTGTAGCATCATAAAATTATCTACGAGGCTGAACAATAGAACCCTCCTTGGTGGCAGAGGAATCTGTTTTAAAGGTAATGGCTGAAATGCCACCTATGTATATTAATGAGTACCTGCTTTTGTAGTGTGGTGGCTCACTACTGCTCCGTGCCAATGTTCGTCCACTCTCCTGCAGGCTCAGACCCTAAAGTAGGTGCTAAAAGGGTTAAGGAGTTAATTTCAGGTGGCTTTGTTCCCCCATCCCCCACCATGGGTTTTCAAGATGATCATGATTATTCTGCTTCATAGATAGTATTTTAAGTGGTGCCACCCAATGAAGAGCTGGCTAAAGAAATTTTAAAAAGGAGAAGACTTGAAGGTGGAATGTCCCAAAGCAGACCATCAAATACACATAGAATCAGAGGACAACCCGATAATATAAGCATACTAAATAATAGAGTTGTGTCAATAAATATAAGCATGTTACAAGTAGCAATCAATCTTCGTTACAAAAACAGAAACAGGTTGGTCAATTTGTGCCTAACGTTCCTAGTCTATGGATTGTTTTTTGCTGAACATTGGTGAGGAAATTATTTAAAACTGAAAATTTTACTCAGTGAAATTAACCTTTTCTGGTTGAGGGTTATTCCCAAACATCAAGGGTTTTCTAATTTAATTTTTATTTTATTTTGTGAATATTTTTAACTCTAAGGATTGAGTTCTCACTGAGTATTTGATAAAGTCAGTATACAGTAGTTACTTAGATGTGATTGGTCAGATAATTCTCATACTACTGTTTCTGCTTACTGATTTGATGAATTTGCTCCTTCTGTGAATACTTGAACTTAAAATTCAATTTCCATGAAGAATCTGTCATTCATGCACTTGGGAGTCTTCTTCCCGTGAAACTAAACACCAGTAAAACTTGATTGTATGCATGTTTGATGGAAGCAAAACCAGGAAGGGTGCAAAGGCAAACAAACCAAATTCACTGAAATATCCAGATGTACATGTGCAGAAAATCTCTTGCAATATTTTTCCTGCTCCATGCTGAATGTAATCTTAAGAAAAGCCTGTTTTAAGCACAGCATGTCTGAATACCCTTAGTTTGTCATTTTCTTCACTTTATAAGCAAAGTGATGGTAAACTATGGGGAGGAGGGTGGGCATAAGAAGCGGGAGGGAAAAGCTCTTGTAGCACATCAAGAAAAATGATGATACTATGGCATCTTGCCTGAAATGATATGCCACTTTTGGCATTTTGCCAACAAAAGATGAGCATTACCCAGAAAAATATTGAAGTATCAGCTTTTTAATTTATCATATTGTTTTCCAGATGTATACTTCGGGTACAAAGTGACTACTAAGCAAGCACTTGAGGACTTATAGGAGAATTACTGGTTTAATAATATACCACTAATTTGTTTGATGGTTGCAAGAAGTTGCTCTAAGACCATTCTTAGATGTTCAGAAATGATTAATACTTGATGAGAGGAAGACTCTTATCTCCATGAATGATGAATTGGTATGTTGTGATATTGTGTATTAGGCATGCTTCCTGTGGTGGGGGTGGGGAATGGGGTAGCCAGCCGCACACTGATCCAAAATGAATATAACCTCCTAAAACTACAGTGCAAACCTGTGTAACATTCTGTATGGTTCTAACGTTCATTTTATTTATTCATGTGCATCTTTCACTTATGCCCTAACTTTTTTTTATAGTATTGAAAGGTAGTGTTTGGCATTGTTTTGAATGCATTCCCTCCTTTAAAAAGAGGTTATACACGTAATTGGAAGAAGTGCATCACACTATAATTTGGGGAATCGAACCTTGTATCTCTCGGTATAAATCTTAGACTTCTGCTACTTGAGTGAAAAGACCATCAGCTGAACGCAGTAGCAACCAGCTGTTTTCTATGGGTCAAACAGAAGCGGGGAGGGGGAGCAAAGAGCCACTTGACTAGTTTATTACACACGCACTTAACATGCAACTAGTGGTGTGCTGTCTCTGTATGCCTTGCATAGCCTGCATATTTTCGACCAGCTGTGTGCTGTTCACTTGGTGGCCTGTGAGATGATTCCATTCATCCCCATTGGAGGGCACCATTCTGCAGAACAAAATGGTGTCCTCTGCACAGTGTGACTTCACATACACTATACATGACAGGTCACACTGCATGGAGGTTGCCCTTTTGGACCTCCTAAGGCATGCAAGTGAGTTGTTGCATGCCTTATTAAAACCCTTACAGCATGCCACTGCATGTCGCTGACATATGTTTATCCTATATCTGTGTGTCTCAAGTCCTTGCAATCCTTACTGGTTGTTGCATTCAGACTGGAATAAGACAGAGTCCATCAAGTATATATGGAATTAGGAAGAATCTAAACTGTAACTCATACCTTTCTTAATGAAATGAAAAGAAGATGCAGAAGGCCCTGCTCTGACAGTTCTGCCTCTTTCCACTCCTTCGGTCTCAGTGAGCATTTCTACATTTGTCTGGGGGTTTTCCTCTCCTCAGATGCTTCACTGTCTGTTCTTTGTCCTTCTATATGCTGCATCTCTGGCTTGTTGAATCAACCCCCTTGTCAGCTCATTCTGCTTTTTATTTTAACTGAAATTAAATGTTTATTATAAAGGGGGAAGAGAAAGATGGAAAAGAAATCCTTGAAGTAAACAAACATTTTGTCATTGGATTGGGAAATATATCCAATTTACAGAAAATCTACCAAGAGTCCAGTTTTGCTTTCAGTGGGAGTTTGTGTTTTGCAAATGAATACAGGCAGATTCTTGGATAGTAGAACTTGCCCCTAGCATTCTTAGCTAAAGTTTTGCCTTTAAGGAGTGGGAAGGAGAACAAACAAAACAAAAAAAATGCATATGTTTTATGAGAGTCCTATCAGTTATCAAAGAGTCTTCAAAAGTAGTCAGATGGAGATGATACATAAATGTTTTTAGGGGGCTTATAGACTTGGGGTGGGGAGGGCTCAATTTTTTGTGTCCCCAACTTGAGGCACCTTTAAAGAGGTCTTATTTTCAGTAGTTTCTGAACATCAGGCCACTTTCAGGTGTCTCAAGTTGGCCAGTCAAAGACTGAGGAACCCCAGATCAGTAATTACTTAAAAGATGGTCCTAAGTGTCTTTAGTTATAGTAAGTGTTTCATGTTATATCATGTACTTGGATCCCAAAACAAATCTCAATTTAAATTAATGTTCTCAGGGCAAAAACTGAAGGATACTTACACGTTGTGTGTATGTGTGTGTGTGTATGTATGTGTGTGTGTATGTATATGTATATATATATATATACACACATTGTGTGTGTGTGTGTATAGATATATGGCCTGTTCCACTCTAATAATTATTCTTTAGGATTTGTTTAGTATTAATTCATGACAACAAGGTAATATCTCTTGAAAGGAATCATTTAAAAATGAATTCCAGACTATATGAAGAATAATTCTGATAATTCCCCAAATTGTTTTGAACCAATCATTTTGATGCCTGTATTTCTGCTTTTTTTCTCCCTATATAAGTCTCAGTAGACATAATTAATTGTGAAATTGTTTCTAATTTTTAATGAGAATATTTATCTCCCCATAAAGATGAGGGCATTTTTTTCAAATTAATTCCTTCTGTAAAATACATTTCTAATATCATAACTACATTTCTCCTGCATGAGTGGGAGGCCGTTGTTGAACCTACTGTGAATTTGTAACTTATAGACACAATTCTGAATCAAGTTCTGAACTGGTATAGAGAAGCATAAATCCACTGAGTTTAGCAATGCTATCTTCCTACAGCAGCAGTAAAACTGGCCCATGTTAACATTCAGGATATTAAGCATACCAGCAAGTCACTGCCTTTCTTGTTTTCAAAACCTTACAGTGCACTTAGAAGCTATAGAAACAAGTAGTATGGTAGATTGTTAATTTAAGATGATCTAATGAGACTGTATCCACAGAAGTATGTTAAGTGACACAAAGAGTCTGTGAGAAGTATGCAGCTCTGTCATCATCTCTGGGTCTTTTGTTGTTGACATAATGCAACTAGTATGGAGAGTCATTTTCTAATTACCTGGATAAAGGGAGGTGTGAGTTGGTTAGGGGGAAGACAATGAAAAGAAGCTTTCTCTTTTTTAATTAAATTGTCATTGGCATAATATATTCTTTTAAGAATCTCGTTCTCTCAGCATTTTAGAAATAACATCAGTCTGTTCTTACTGTTGACTTGAAAAGTATCAAGGCAAAATTAAAATAACATTTATCCCCCTCCCCCAAAAAAATCTGCTCAGGGAAAATTATTTTAATTAAAAAATAAAAATAATTTAAGAGTAGAACCAGAATACTTGTCTGTAAGCAAGTACCTTCAACTACCAAATCTTGCAAACATTCAGCATCTTTTGGGTTGGTTGCTTTGTTTCCTCAGATGATAACTTTGGTTGTGACAAGCCTCCATTTCACTTGGTCTCAACACTTGAACTAAAATCTTTTTCTTTTGGAGTTCCAGAATATTCAGCTACTTTGTGACGTAACACTTCTGGGATGTGCCTGATGCCAGAGACAGAAGCCCTGAAATAGTGCTAGAAAGGATGGTCCTATGATATTTCTAGCTGAGTCTGGAAGTGGCTATTTCAGAGATGTCATATTGTGTGACTTCTCAGCCTAATTGTATAGGTTGGAAAAGTTCAGATACTTTGAGCAATATCCCAAAATGTCTGGATACTAGAACCAAACCTGTATTCAGACTGAAGGAAGTTTTCCCATCAGTATCATACATACATAGTTGGTCCATAACAGGGAATCCTTCTTATCCTCTGTATCACTATAGTAGGACGTTATAGGCTGCATTTGCAAGGAGGGATGTACATGCCTAACTGCCACTTTAGGTGCTTAAGACCAATATTCAGGTGCCACCAGCATTCATAAAATCACTACTCAGCTGCTGTCTGGTGGTGCTGCAACCCCCATATACTTGCTTAAATATTTTAGTATTTAAATATTGTATAGAAAGTGGAACAGCTTCAATGGGAGAGAGTGAGACCTGGTGTACACCTAAATTTTATGTCAACCTAACTATGTCAGGGGAGTAAATTTTTCACACCTTTGAGAGACATAGTTAAGCTGACCTAAGCCACAGAGTAAGCTAGCTACCACTTGTCAATGCGGTAAATTTACTGCATCAATGAGGAAAAAAAAACCCTCTTCCATCACTGTAGCAAGAGCCTAGAATACAGCGGCATAGCTGCAGCTGCAGGACTTTTAATGTAGACCTATCCGGAGAGATCCACCCCAGAATATCCAGTGGTAAGGGCAGTCTCCTGGGCTATGGGAGACCCTGGGTTTAGATCTCTGCTCCATATCAGGCAGAGAAGAGATTTGAAGCGGGGTCCCCCACATTCCAGGTGAGTGCTCGGAAAGGGCTGATATGCCTTAGGTGTCTGACTCATTGGGATGGTTCACAGCTGTGAGTCTCAAGTGGCAAATAGTGCCTCCTGTGACCTAGACATCTTTTGAAGGGTAAGGGTTCGGCCTCACCACTCTTCTCAACATTTCCTACTGTCTAGTTTGCTGGCTTTGTGAATCCATTTTATAGACACCTAACTGTCTCTCACCCAGGGTACTGCACACTGAGCTTGAGTGCCTAACTTGGGATTGTGAATTCCATGAGGCAGCAAAAAGAAAAGGAGTACTTGTGGCACCTTAGAGACTAACCAATTTATTTGAGCATAAGCTTTCGTGAGCTACAGCTCACTTCAGCGGATGCATACTGTGGAAAGTATAGAAGATCTTTTTATATACACACAAAGCATGAAAAAATATCTCCTCCCACCCCACTCTCCTGCTGGTAATGTGCTGGAAATGGCCCACCTTATTATCATACACATTGTAAGGAGAGTGATCACTTTAGATAAGCTATTACCAGCAGGAGAGTGGGGTGGGAGGAGATATTTTTTCATGCTTTGTGTGTATATAAAAAGATCTTCTATACTTTCCACAGTATGCATCTGATGAAGTGAGCTGTAGCTCACGAAAGCTTATGCTCAAATAAATTGGTTAGTCTCTAAGGTGCCACAAGTACTCCTTTTCTTTTTGCGAATACAGACTAATACGGCTGTTACTCTGAAATGAGGCCGCAAGGCACCCAAAAGTTAGCCACTGCAATGTCTAAGTCCACCATGTGTATCTAGCCCTATGAGGTGCACATGGCTGCCATTGTAAATAGTTGCATATAATTTGCTTCTATCTGTGCCATCTCATCTGATCGTAACAATAAGGGTCTGATCCAAAGCCCATTGAAGTGAATGGGAGTTTTTCCATTGACTGTAATGGATTATGGATCAGACCCTTATAGAATAAGAGGGGGGGAGGGGGGAGGGAACAAACGGAAAACATCTGAAAATTGAATAGGGTATGAGGAGTAGAAAAGTCATTTGCTCAGGCTTGAGCAAAACAAAATCCTCACCCAGCATCCTGCATGAATTCACAGCTGAAAAATATTTACTGAATATATTTAAACAAATGGATTTAAGAGCATATAATCCATTTACAAAACATTTACCACTCTCTGGTAAATTGAGCTCATTGTTTGTATGGTTGTCTTTGCAATCGAACTGTAGTCATGTGTAAACGATGTGCAATCATGTGCAGTTCATCTGCAATTACTTACAAACTGTTTTTGTGTAATCCAATTGTATTACCAGTGATAATGAACTTCAATGTCTAATAGTTTTGCAAACATCTTTAAAATGCTTATGAGTGCATTTTCCCTTCATATACTAAGACTTTTGGAAGTTAAAGACCTTTTAATTTATGCTATAACTTTGGGATTACCATATCATGTATGTGGTAAGTGTCATGTGAGCAATTGTACAGCCACGTGACAACCTGTATTTAACATTCAGTTCTAGTCACCTCCCTTGCAGTTTGCCCCGTAACCTGTCTCAACAAACTACTTTTAGCATTCCAAATAACCACTGTTTCTTTTTCTTAAAAAAATCAGACTTTTTCTATCTTTTTTCACAATTTTATCTAAAAATTAAATTTAATAGATAATTACCAACTTGCTAATTTTTCCCATAGAATTTTGTGTCACAGATATAATTCTATTGGAGGACTAAAACATTGATGGGTCATCTTTCTGTATTAAAACTGAAATATATATAGAGAGAATTTTTTTCTATATTCAGTTTTAGACTAATCACAAGTTTAAGACCCAACATCATGTACTGGATAGAGCACTGGACAAGGAATTGGGAAAACTGGGTTCAGTGTCTCAGTCGTTTACCTGCTGAACAGCCTACCACAAGTCATTTCACATCTCTATGCTTCTGTTTCCCTGCCCATCACTCCTGTGTATGTCAGGTCAAACTGTGTACGTAGAGACTAGCACAATGGAGACAAGATATCATTTGCCACCTCTAGGTGCTACAGTAATACAATTAATTGACAAAAAACAAAACAAAATAAAAAACCCTACTATTTCATGGGCCAGTAGGGCTAAAATGAAAGCTTTAAACCACAGGAGAGCTTACAATCCTCTTTATGACTGTTTCTAGTCCTAGCAGATGACGAGACATTGGACCTTTAAAATAATGTATCTAAATAGATATTTTAGATCACTTTCAGGGCTTCTAAAATGTATGTTACAATTTGCCTCCCCATCAAGGTCTGCACTGGTTAAATTCCTAGTACTAATGCACACTGGCTTTACATGGGGCAAGAAATGAAAAATATTAATATCATTTTTTTTCAAATACTCCAAAAAGTTTCTCTGTAAAGTACGTAACACAAAAAAATCCAGAAAATTGTAGTATGATACAAAAGATTTACTTGTACCAATTAAACATGACTCATAAATCAGTTGCAGCTTCAGCACTTGCATGTAATATATTCATTCCAATAACTCTTTTATGCCAAATCACGTCTTAGTGTGTTGTCTCTAATCCTAAAGTGCACAGTATTGCTCCACTATAGGTTTTTCTGAGTCTCTTTTGGCTTGTGACAGATAAAACAGCTGAAAAATTGACCTAGGCCCCACTTCATTTCACGATCCTTCTCGGGTGCAAAGGATTGTGGGTGTTGGGTCATGGGATGACTTTTTGTGGGATGCAGATCAAAAAGAGAAGGGGGGTGGTTGGTAGTCTTGCTGGTGTTGTGGTTTTGGAGAGTATAGTGATGCTGGAGTGAATGCAAAGGTTGGAATGAGAGAGACTGGTGAACTTATGGCAGTGATGGGTTTGATAGGGAGCAGGGGCTGGTGCAGCTGAGGTGTGGTGGAATTTGGCTTCCTTCTTCCCCTACCATACAGCATTCTGCCCAGGAGAGGTAGAAGAGCTGTTCTCTCATTGAGTAGAGGCCAAGGGGAAGGAGCAGCATGCAAGTTTGTGGCTGCAATGTCAGAGGAATTACATACCACAGTGAGGGGAGAATATGGTTCTACCAGTCAAATTCTTCAACCCTTGACTTCCGTGGAATTACTAGTGTAAGTGCTACTCTTCATGAAGGAAGTAAAGCAGAGTCCATCCTTCAACTAGAGTGAACAGCAGAATAAGCTTCCCCTTCTTAGTCTTAGATAGCAAATTATGCCAGCAACTGTGTACACTTGTGACTAAATTGTTGTGTGTTTCTGTAGGTGTGTCACTTCTTTACAGTTTCACCTAAATTTTGGTTTTTTATGAGGTGTCTTCCGAGAAACATGTCACAGGACAGTGGTCTGCTACTAGGAAAAAATGTCAGTGAGCCTAGTAATGTATCATCTCTAAACACTGAGGCACAAGAATTTCAAGGGACAAGGTATTTATCATGTGATAGTGTTGTATTATGACTCTATATTTCTGTTCTGCCAGGTGATTGATGCACAGTGTGTGTAATCATTCTTTTAGTGCACGAGGGTGTCAGTTGCTCACTGTACCTTTGTTAAACTGCTGCATTCTGATTGAGTTCAACAAAAGACTTGACAATTTGAAACTAGGGCATTAAAATACCAGTGCATAGGATTTATATTTATTAATCAAAAAAGGAGTTTTGATTATTCTTTGCACTACAGCACAACTTTGTCATTAGCTTGTAATAAATACTGTTAGACAAAATGGATGGAAAATAGATGTGTAATCTGGAAAATAACATGTTACTTTAGATCCCAAATGTGCATTTAGCTGTACGTGGGGGGATCCCGACATCCACGCAGAGCCCCATAAAATGGCTAATTGTATTGGGGTTTTTAGAGACATTTAATGGCCATTATTACACTATGGCTAATCCTCCTTTATTTACTCATGTGAGTTATCCCATTGAAGTCAATGGGAGTAATTGCAGTTCATGCACAGTCATTTGTAATTATCTTAATTATAAAGAAAAGAAAAACACGTCTTATGTTTTGAGCTTTAACTAAGGAAAATGGAAATTATACCCGTTAATTTAAAAAAAAAATGTTTTCTATACATGAGCTATTCACAAACAGATTCTGATTTTTATAAATGTGTTTATTATTTATTATCTTTGCCAAATATTTGCGGAAACCGGCCAAAGGGTTTTTTCTGACCTATCCATTTCCACATTCAGCTTGGCATTCCTGTGGTGTTTTTACTAGATGCCAGGGATTTGTAGTATTTTGTCTTCTGTATGATTTGATGTCTGACCTTTCACTTTAAACAGAAGAATAAATAATGCACTTCAGGTCAGAAATTTCCATCAGATAATCATTCATGCTAAACTTCATGAACCTGTTGTGATTCACGAATGTTTTCATGAATAAACCAGGGACTGTCCAAATACTTATGAATAATATGACCTCACAAGTTCCAGCAAACTGAGTTGACCATACATAGTTGCACAAATATTTATGCATTGTCCTATTCAATCAGCTCTAGCAGCACTTAGAGGTTTGGAGCCTTATAGTACTTTTGTGTATATCATCATAGAAATAGTCTTGTTTGTATGTAGTCCAACAGTAGTGGAGATCTTTATTTCAAGCCTTCAGTACTTTGACACTTCCACAAACTTTTTCCTCCTCTTCCCACAATGTGACTAAGAAAAGAGGGGGACTCTATTTAGAAAGAATCAGTAATCATGTGTGTAGGTAGAAACATATTTCAGTGCTGCACTCTTTAGTGAATATGAAGTGGAGAAGTCAACCGTGGCCAGTTAATTTTCTTTAATTGACTCCAGTTAAAAACAAAACACATGCAGTAGGCAAAATGGGGCAATTTTCACCTTTCTTCTCTTTGCATTCCTAGGTCAAAAGGAGGCAGTGTGGTCTAATATTCAGTATGCAGGACTCTGATTCAGGAAAGGTGGGTTCTGTTCCTGGCTTGGCCTGCTAGGTGACATTAGACAAATCACTTCCCCTTCCTGTGCATTATCCCCATCTATAAAATAGGGATAATGTAAAACACTTTTTATCTAATGATGGAAAAAATCTATGTAAGAGCTAAGTATTATTATCTGGGGATCCAGACTGGTGACTGTCAACTAACTTAGCTCTCTTTATGGTTTGCTTAGGGCCGGATTGCAGGTGTAATTACTGCCCCATGTTGTGGGCTAACTGTTCCACTGAACACACAAGGCTTTATGAATCCAGGCAATACCTTCTGGAGCAATCTGGTAGATGGGTGGAGTGCTTTAATTGTGTCACCCTTTAAGGAGGGGTGGAATTCACACCCCTGCATAAACCTGCCAGCTCTTCCAGTGAACTATGGTATAATGGATTAATTGCCTCCTTCCTTTTCCTTCCCATAAGTTTTGGGGTGGCTTGCTATGAAAAGGAGTTTAGCAGGGAGCAGTCTGAGGAACTGCAATTATGGCCATCCATGAGGAGGGAGTGAAACGCAGGGTGGATGATTCCTTCCACCTTCCCCACGACCCATTTTCATTCAAGTACCAGCAAAATATTGGCCTGAGCTTGACGCTTTCATATTGGCTACCAGAAAAATCGAAAACAAAACTCCATACATATGGTTCCATTTAGAATTTAGGAATGTAAATGTTTGAGTATGCTTGAAATCTATCAAAATATATTTTTCATCCTTGGGATGTTGCTTTGTAATAAAGAATTTGATTGGGGTAGAAGTGCTAATAGGAAAAAAGATCCGAGTCCTTGTTTCACCTAAGTACATTTGATTATTTTCTTCCTTTCTATCTGAAGAGCTCATTCAAGTCATATATGGAACTGATTGTTTAGGAAACAAGGCTAATTTGTTTTTAATTCAACAACCTATTCAGATAAATAAACTCCAACTCTATGACTTTTATAATAACTTTATTGTGCATTGCTGTGCTGTTTGGAAGGAGATGGGTTTTGAGAAAGTCATGTGGTTTTATTCTTTTGTGTGTGTTCCCAAAGTTTGAAAGACACCTTGAATAATTTTGTCCTTAATTTTCATTTACGCTAAGGCTGCTTTATACCATTCTATCGGTATAAAGGAGTCTTCAGGTGAGTGTAAATTATAATTACATTTCTTTGACAGTCCCTTCACACTGTGAGAGATGTGAAGTAGTCTTAGTCTAAATAAGAATTTGGGCCTTAGGTCACTTTTAAAAAATCTAATTAAATCTTCCAAAACACAGGACTTGGTGGTGATGGGGAACTTCAATTATGCACATGTCTGTTGGGTAATTACCCAACACCCTAATAATTTTCTTTGCCCTCCGCTGGACTCTCTCCAATTTGTCCACATCCTTTTGGTAGTGGGGAGCCCAAAATTGGACACAATGCTCCAGGTATGGCTTGACCAGTGCTGAATAGAGGGGAATAATCACTTCCCTCGATCTGCTGGCAATGCTCCTACTAATGCAGCCCAAGATGCTATTAGCCTTCTTGGCAATAAGGGCACACCGTTGACTCGTATCCATCTTCTCATCCACTGTAATCCCCAGGTCCTTTTCTGCAGAACTGCCACTTAGCCAGTCGGTCCCCAGCCTGTAGCAGTGCATGGAATTCTTCTGTCCTCAGTGCAGGACTCTGCACCTGTTCTTGTTGAATCTCATCAGATTTCTTTTGGCCCAATCCTCCAATTTCTCTAGGTCACTCCGAACCTATTTCTACCCTCCAGTGTATCTACCTCTCCCCCCAGCTTAGTGTCATCCACAAACTTGCTGAGGGTACAATCCATCCTATCATCCCGATCATTAATGCAGATGTTGAACAAAACCAGCCCCAGGACCAACACTTAGGGAACTCCTCTTGATACTGGCTGCCAACTAGACATCAAACCGTTGATCACTACCTGTTGAGCCAGACAATCTAGCCAGCTTTCTATCAACCTTATAGCCCAATGATCCAATCCATACTTTTTAAACTTGTTGGCAAGATCATATCAAAAACTTTGGTAAAGTCAAGATATATCACATCCACTGCTTTCCCCATATCCACAGAAGGCAATCAGGTTGTCAGGCATGACTTGCCCTTGGTGAATCCATGTTGACCATTCCTGATCATCTTCCTCTCCTCCAAGTGCTTCAAAATAGATTCCTTGAGGACCTGCTCCATGATTTTTCCAGGGACTGATGTGAGTCTGACTGGTCTGTAATTCCCCGGATTCTGCTTCTTTCCTTTTTTTAAAGATATCAATTTGCTCATGCAGACATCTACAGATTTTGGTTATTGTGGGATGTTAGTTAAACCACACCATGGAACAACAGGCAACTTACAAAAATAGAACATTTTTTGTCTATTGGCAAATTTCATGTTTGGCAAAATTATTTAGGAAGTTTAGACCCATTGCTGCAATTGCTCTTAGATAAGCATTAGTAAGTCATGGCATTTTCTAGAGTATTATTCTGGTAGCCCAGATAAATACTGGGGAGTAGAAAACACAGTTGTTTTGACATTGGATCAGAACTGGTGTTTCAAATAACCTGAGTATTCCAACTCAGACTTCCATTTATGAGTAAGGGTTTAATAATGTTAACATCCTAGCAGTGATGTAAACAATGAGCAAGATTGTCCATTGGTCTAGGCACCTGTGGAGAGACATAAGAGAGGGTAACTCTCACCCTTATGGCCCTGTGTGTTTGGGGGTGAAGAAGGGGGTGAATAATTTGCGCAGGAACAACGGTGAAGTAGGTTGGGGAACTGTTGCATCTCTGAGCCGCCACTGGATGTTCCTGGGACAGTACAGCAATTTTCTGCCCCTTATTATGGGCTGTGTCCTCATGGGACAATGAACAACCTGAAAAATTAGCTGGTTGAAGAACAGTTAATTCTTTGTGTCTTGTGCTGGGTTACCTGTGAGTGAGACCGAGGTTTTTTCCACATCTACTACCAAATATTGAAATGGGTACCAAAGAATTTAGAAAGATGAGTTTGCACAAATCAGGAGCATGGGGCAGATGAAACAAATGTGCATGTGAGCATGAGGGTGATCACTTTGATTTGACAATGATAATCCACTCAACCCTACGTGCATTTGTGCATCTGCAATATATTTAGGGATAGATGATCTTGTACTGTATCTGCACTGAGATTGGTTACTGCTTAAATTCCACAGAAAAGGTATGTCTGTATCTGAGCTGGGATTGTTATTCCTGGCTCACATAGACATACCCACATTACCTCCGCTTAAGCTAGTGTGCACATGATAGCATGGGTGACAGCCACCCACTTACATATCCAGGGGATCTGGGCTGGTACATGCTCAGGCAGCTAGCCTGAGCTGCTGTCCATGCTATCCTGGCTACGCTGCTATTTTCAGTGCACTACCTTGAGCAGAGCTAGCGTGGGTATATCTGTGCAAGCTGGGAACGACACACTTCCCAGCTCAAATACAGACATACCCAAGGAAAGACGTCAAATACCTGTAAGGTGGCAGGGAAGATAATAGAGGTGAATTTATTGGATGTAATTAACTTTGTATACATAATGAGCTCAAGATCCAGGCTTAATTAAGTCCCACTTATGCCCTGTCTTGAGAACTTAAGAGCATAGAAAATGGTGAATAGATCATCACCTCACTTTGACTGACAGCAGTGTTTGAAATAGAGTTGGTTGAAAATTGGAATTTTTGTCCAATGGAAAATTCAAACATTTTGACATCTCCTTTTCTCCCAAATTAGGTTGAAAAGTCAAAATATACAATTTTTTAATGGGAAAAAAGTCTTCAAAAAATAGAAAATGTTGAAATAAAAATGTCAATTTCAATTGAAATTGAACAGTTCGACATTTCTAAATGAAATATTGTGAAACCAAGCAATTTGTTCCCCAACAGAGTGTCAGAACATCATCAAAACTGATATTTTCCCCATGGAATATTTTGACAAAGCCACATTTTCCAACAGTAAATGGTTTGTGTGAAAAACTTTAACCTGCTCTACTTCTGAGCTGAGGACCTTTAGCACTGAAAACGTGAGCCTTTAACACTTGAGTTAAAGGACTAACTCTCCACTCAAAGTTTGCAGGTTTAGTGTGTAAAAACCCCCTTGTCTTCAACCACTGCAGCCATGTGTCTCCAGCTACATGCAGAGCTGGTCAAGAGATTTTTCTTCCTACACAAAAGATTTTGAAGAAAACTTTATCACTGATAACTTTTCTTTGAAATTATATGGGTCTTCATAGAAAAAACCAAATCTTCCAAAACCGAACATTTTTCAGTTTAAAAAAAAAATCTTGTCAGGTTTTTGGTTTCTCAACCCCACCCCCCAATTAAACACAGGGAAATTTTCACAAAAAAATCTGTAAAAATTTAATCGAAAACCCATTTGCCATCAAACATTCTGATGGATATTTTTTTTTTTTTTTACCAGTTCTATCCATGTGGTCCTCCAGACAGAGCTAGGGCTTAAGCTCCTTAGCTGGAAGCAGTAGCAGAATCCTATACATACTCGTGTATATCTAAAAACCAGCCACTAGAGGGGGACAAACAGTCCATTCTCCTTATGGGAGTTTTGTACTGGTTCCTTGCACAAATGTGAATTCCACCCATTCTGAACAATTTAATGATTACTAATTATATGTTCTAACTGGAACGAAACAATTTAAAAAGTTGTCAACACTTGAGCCTTCTTCTTGTAAATTGGGGAGAGTCATTTCTCTCCTGCTTCTTGGTGTCTGGATAGTGTAATCCCTACTTCTTTACTCAGCCCATAGGAACTCCTCAAACATTTGTTCTAACTTTATAAACAATACTTTTCAGACTCTAATGACATCATCAACAGTCATTGCTTCATTTTTGGAGTAGAAATCATTTTAATAGAATTGACCTTTCTCCCCAGGAGTAGGTGCAATGGCTTCCATCTGTCAAAATCTTTGCAGGATTTTAATTAATGGTGAAAAATGTTTGTTCCCCATATGATATCATTGAGATTATGTGAATCCCAAATACCTCAGCACTTCAGACTGTCCTGGCACTGTTTTAAATAAAAAAAATCCATGATGAGAACAGATTTCCTGGAGCAAAATCAGGAAAGCGGTAGAACTGACTTCTCCCAGTTGCTTTTGAAGCCAGAAAATAATGAAAAGTCATTAATCATGTTCAGCAGGCTAGGAAATGATAAATCCAGCTTCTAGAGGACAAGCATTGTAGTAAGACAGTCACTTTTTTGAGAGAGAGAGCACGAGAGAGAAACTGGTTAATTTGAATTGTGTATCAAAGATCTGCCGTCGTCTCCCCCTAGAACATTTAGTGTTAACAGGACTAACAATAGGGTCAAAGGACACTGCTGGCACACAGCCCTAGTCAAATCACTCTCCTTCGTTTGTGGATTGCAGAGTTGTACTAATACTTGTTGTATTTTGTTGTCTTTTAAGTGATATATGTTGCTTTTGTCTTTGGTGGGGAAAGTTTTGCCCTGAAGGGAAGGCACAGACTCAGAGAGGGATAAGATCCAGGAACAGTCCCAGTCCTTTCTCTCAGGGAGCTGAGAGGCTGCTCTGTCTGAATGCCCACTAGGATGCACATCTTCTCCAAATCGGTAAGAAGGAGTCAGGGCCACTGCTCTGCTTCCCTCCACTCCACTCCCACATGGCTGGCTGGGTACAAAAGGGGCAGCAAGCTGCATTGTTCTAGAGGTTGCACCATCCCTTTAAGCACCTGGGGCCTGTGAGGGGAACAGTCCCTCACCCTAATCTTTGTAGATAGCATGGTTCGTCTACTGGGGGCTGTGTCTAAATGCTGCAATCCAGCCTTTGATATTTGCATTTGCCCAGCAACATTAAATGCTAAATCAATGCTCCTTCCCTTACAGGTCTCTGACCACGGTGCAGGTCACCTGACTTGTGACTCTTTTGATAGCTGCCCAGGCTGCTCTGCTATTTCATTATCCTTAGATTTCAGTTAAGACTACTTCAGCATTCACAGCTTCTTACATACATTAGTGAAATATGTGTTGTTATATGACCCGTATACATGAGTAGAAATGTATTCCCCATTTCTTTTACTACTGTAGCGAGTCTTAATTCCCTACAGTGGCTCTCTCATATACAGAAGCGGCCACCACCAGTACATGTGGTACATTCCCACCGTGGGAAAGCATAGCAGTTATAATATAGTGAGATTTCACGTGTGTAGGTGTTCTGGCTCGCTCTCATTAGTCCTGCTGTATAATTCTCAGCTTCAGCTTCATTACACCCGGCTCAGGCATTGCACTCTATTTAGAAGCAGTCCATAAACAGTCAAAGTGATAGCATAACAAGACAGTGAGGAGGGTTCAGTTCAGACCCAGTGTTAGTTATTGAGCAAATACCAATACCAGCATTCATTACATTGCAGAGACAGATGGTCTGGACTGAGAGACATGCAATTAATGTGCAATGTGTTCTGTCTTGGCATTTACCGCAAAGGGAACTTTTTTTTTTTTTGTCAACTGTCTTATTTTTAAGGCTTATTGTGTTTGGTGGCTGTAATGTCTGTGTGAGGGGTGGAGGGAACTCTCTATTGGCATAAAGAGGAGAAATCACTCTCTCACTCTCACCCACATTCTACACTGTAATGACTAATATATATATATATATATATATATATATATATAAATTGCTTTTTAAAGATTTTTTTTCTACAGGTACAGTTGTGGAATCTTGATATTTTGCCTGTGTTGGAGACGTTTTCCTGCCTTGTAATGTGAATGCGACTGAATAACACTGAGTTCCTGGTTTGGGGAGGGTTTCCAAGACATTTTCTTTTTTCTGCACAACACGTGGCATTTTAATACTTCAGGACTGAATAAGTTTGAGACAGTAACAACACTTCCTTGGGCAGACTCTCAGCTGGTGTCAAACAATGCAGTTCTATTGTGCTAAGAATTTGGCTTTTTTTAAAAAAAAAATTAGTATGTGTTACTTTTATTTTCCCTGTTCAATGAGCAGATCCCAGCTTTGTTCACTACATGCTATCCAACCTGATCATGGGAAGAGCACAGATGACCATTGGGTCTGTCTTGTTTCCTGTCTCATTGGCTGTACATCATCTATCCTGTGCCTAGTTCTTCTTTCAGTTACACCTGTGTAATTCCACTGGATTTACTCTGGATTTACGCTTTTGTAGTAGCGAATACAGACCACAATCACTGATGCACATGTGCAACTTTACTTGCCTACGTTAACCCCATTAAAGTCCACGAGACTAGTGATGTGAGTCAAGTTATGCCAATACTTCACGATTTGCAAGATTGGGGCCACAATTTGATCCAGAATGAGGCGCATATCCACAAAATCCTTTGCTTCAATACGCCCCATGCATCATTCACCCTGCTGTGCCCATTCCCTTCAGTGGAACTTTAAGGTTCTGAACGTTTCCCAGGAGGTGCTCAGCACCTTATTTGATCAGGACCTGAATGAAGCTCCGTTCCTGATGAAATACTATGAAGTGATCATGTAGTTAAAATCTTCATCCTCATGGACAAAGGCCTGAGTTAAAGTTGTTGAGCATCCGCACCTCTGGCACTGCCTAAATTCTGAGTGCTTCATTGTGCAACCTTACTTTTCTCTTAAATATACACATATATATATATATATTGGCATAAACTAATTTAACTCAGGCCTTTGTCCATGAGGATGAAGATTTTAACTCTCCATAGATGTATATTGCACCCACCTCTGCAGTTTATGTATTTATGGCTTCAGTTCTTCCATTAGATAACTCTTGTATGTGTAATTAATGTAGGGCCAAATTCTGTGTTGACACAAATGGATACAGCTCCTTTGAAGCAACAGTCATTTACACCAACAAAGAATTTGCCCCATTAACATCAAGGAACTGCCCATATGAGTAAGCACTACTTGTTTGTAATAATTTGCAGTATAAGGCCCAGCTGCTGTTACTCGTGTTGAACTGGAAATGTTCTTTCCAACGCAGACAATGATGTCTTAAGCACAGTCTGTTTCTCTGAGTATCTTTCTAAATGAGAAGTGATTGCCATGCAATAAATAGAGGAACGTATTTAAGTACTCGGAGCTGGCAGATGCTGATGATTTGTTGGCTTTTTTCTGGCACTTGTTACATCTTCTAACTTCTTAAATTAGCAGCTCCAGAAGTCTCATCTTCGTTATATGTTCTGCAGAAAGAGCAATTTGCCTATGTTCTAGGTCTATGTGATGATAGTATTCTCAGCTCTCACTTGCATTATTAGTTGTTGTTGTTTGTTGTTATGCCCAAAAGGTGTGTTTGAGTGTATTAGTACTAGCAGGCTCTGTACATTGTATCTATATTACCTCTTAGCTCTTCAGTTAGTTACGTGTTGTTAAATATGATAGTGATAGCTCTATAGAATACTTTTAAATGCTTTTCCAAAAACGAACAATGTATATTATTTTCCATTTCACTTCCTCTTTTCTTACTCTGATTTGTGATAGACTCCAAAATTATAAACATGACAAACAGCACAGTAATCACTTGGGTAGAGTTGCTTTATTCAGAGCAGCAGTCCATTTTCCCCAAAATAAATAACAATAGTAATTAGCACTTAGCATATGCTTGAAACACACAGACACTAACTAATTAATCCCTGCAATAACCCCATGAATTAGGTATCAGAGTGTTCAGGGGGCAATCCAGACCAGTGAATGGTTGTCACCAGTTGCCCTGTAACTCTGAATGCCTTTCTATGTAGCTCCCAGCCTGTGATGCTCACAACCAGCCTACAAGCATCCAAGTCACACCCTGATGCATCTGTGTGCTAGACAGCCCTGGTTCAGCAGCTCTGACCCCAGCAGCCTGTCTACAATCCCACTCTGGATGCCAACAGCCTTGATTAAAACCAGTGAGGTGACCCCAACACACTCCCAGTCCCAAGTGTCCCCAAAACTATGTGTTCTGCAATGTCGAGCCATCTCCAGGACAGTTCAGGGAAATAATAATGTTTGTTTGTTCTATCCCAAGCAAAAGGCACAGACTTCCATTTAGATTACATTTTAGGAAAAGCTTCCTAACTGTGAGAATAGTAGAACAATGGAACAGACTGTCCAGGAAAGACATGGAAGCTTCTTCAGTGGAGGTTTTCAAAAAGAGGCTGGGTAACCATTTATCTTGTATGGTATAAACACAACAAATCCTGCATCTTGCCAGAGGGTTAGACTAGATGACCCTGGCAGTTCATTCTAAGCCTATGATTCTAGTTATAAAATTGATTATTTGGGTTATTTTGGTGGTGATGGTTTTAATTGAATTCCCTTAAATAGGGGAGAAGAAATACATTTAGTGTCTTTGTGTTCTGTGATTCCAGGATGGCTAGCCCTGTGGCTCCTGGACCAGAATGTGGGCTCCTGGGCTTTACCCCAATACAAATAATTAATAAATAATAATAATTATTGGAGGGGGGGTGAAGGTTTGAAATCTTGAATGTTTTCATGAATGCTGCAACTCTTTGGCAATTTGTCACACACCATCTACCTTTAAAATATTTTCTCTATCAGATCCACTATATGTGAAGCATTTGGTCCTGTGCACCTAGAACCAATTCTCATTCTTCCACTGACCTCTTTTAATCTGCATATGGGCTGCAAGATAGGATCCACAGTGAAAGCCAATTTCAACACAACTTCTATTCCGCAAGCTCTATTAAACACATCTCACCCCAAAATACTGGAAAGTCCATTGAATTGCTAGAGTCATTAGAGAGAGAGAGATATTCTACCTCTTTTTTTTTTTAAAGGGATGAAAACCTGCAGAATGTTTGTATGCAAACAAACATGGTAAAATGTTTTGTAATAAATTAGTCTAAGACTCTCTCTCTTTAGTGTATACCTCTTTTCTGAGAGGCAAAACATTAGATAAAGGCATAATATCAATTTTTTTTCTGACTGTTGATTTGAGATTTCCTTGATATTTCACAAAAGGTAGTTAAAATAACGCAATTTCTCACTTTTTCGTTCCCTCCTTTGCTGCACTTTTTTCCTGACGCTTTGCTGAGATGCTGACTTTTCTTCAGTTATTCTTGTAGAAATAAAGTTGAAAGTGAAACATGTTTTTTTTGTAAGTAGAATAAGGCTACATCTACTTTAATTGGAATCAAATGTCTTACACTTTGGTGTCCAACAAGGCAATAAGAAAGCATGAATCAACAGCCCTCTTATTAAACAAACAACCCTCCCCACCCCAAACACACACCTTTTATGGAGGTGAGCTTGGTGCTTCTGGTATGCAATCACTCTTTAACCTTCTTACTATTAAAAAAAATTAATTGAGCAATCGTCTTGGTATGATGGAACCCAGATTAACTTCAATGAATGTAATATGGATTTACAATGAGTAGATGAATTAATCCTGGCCTTGCAGGGATAAAAATAACGGGGGAGCATATACCTAGGTGACACTACCTTTTCCCTTGTATGTGTGGTCTCCAATTTTAATGAGTTCTTAACATAACTCTTTTATTCCATGTGTATCCTACTCACTGTTATAGCATCCCGATTTTCTTCCCCCAATTATTATTTGCAATTAATATTTGAAATTAATTTGTAATATTAATTACTGATAATTTCCAGTTACCTGCTGTTACTCCCAGTGCTAGCTTTCAAAATCCAAAACAAAACTGATTTAACAATGTTTATATTAAGATTCAAACCCCATAGTGCCAATGGCTTTCTTCTCATGCCTAAGGGCAGCAGGCAAAGTACTACATTCCTCCTGATTGTCTGGATGGCTGAGAGTCATTTTTTCATTATGAACTAATTTACTATGCAAGAATCTCAATATCATCTGTTTTACTACCTGTGCTCTCTGTAGTGCTTGCCAGGAGCACTCACTTAGTTGATGTCACTTTGAGGGTTGGCTATACTGCTGAAGTCACAGGAGGAGACACCTACTCTGACCAGAATGCCATACCTAGGGACATTGCAGCCTAAGCTTTGGATTCAGATACAAGTGTGATCACATGGCAAAGCCCACCTATTGTCAGAGGGACCATGTGTATGGCAGAACCACTGCGTCACTCATGCACGAAGATTGGAAATGGCTGGAGCAGTCATACAGGGGGACTTCTGTCAATCCTGAACAGTATGCAGAAGAGCTCTGTGATGGTTGTGAGGCCAGCATGGGTAATCCTGGGAGGGAGGGGACAAATGGGGCAGACAACTGGATCCAAAGTTCATAAAATGTCTCAATGGAGTCACATAAGAATCATTGCTAAACTTGGCCCAAACACTTTTTTAAAATTCACAAAAGAGATTGAAATTTCAGAGCAATGGTGGTGTTTGTCCTATGGGAGGCCACTTACAAAGCTCAATTCCGGGGGCCCCAGCAGTGACCTCATGTGTACAGTGCATAAAAGGTCACATTGTGTAGAGGATGGCATTTGTAGACCAAAATGGTGTCCTCCATGGGGCAAGGTGAGTACAAGGTCACGTTGTACCATTTTGACCCCCCGGTGGCACTCAGCAGAATGGAACAGCTGATGTCCAGTGGACTGGATCTGGCTCTCAGAGGGCCCCTTGCTTTCTTTGGGCCCCCTGTGATTGCAGTGGTTGCCAGTGCCTAATGCCACCACTGTTTCAAGGTAGTTCATATCTTGTAGGGTTTAAAGCAAATCCATCTTCCATGTTTTCAAACTGTTTTCATCTATTTTTAACTGCATTGATTCATCAAAAATCTTACAGAAACTATTGCCAAAATGGCTATCAACTTTTAATGAAAACCAGGTTTTGGCAAAAGAGAATTTTGATACCTTTGTAAAAAAATCAGTTAAAAATGTTGGGAAAATGAAACACATTGAAATTAAATTTTCCCACCTCCACACAGCCCATATATTCAAATGAAGGTTTCTTACCCAAAGTACTTTAAGTCTTCCTGCTGCTGGTCATGTGAGAGTTGCTGCTATTTGTACGAGCAACAACTCCCTAATGCAGTGGTTCCCAAACTTGTTCCGCCGCTTGGCCCACGCCGCTTCCAGCAGCTCCCATTGGCCTGGAGCAGCGAACCGCGGCCACTGGGAGCCGTGATCAGCCGAACGTGCAGACACGGCAGGTAAACAAACCGGCCCAGCCCGGCAGGGGCTTTCTCTGCACAAGCTGCAGAACAAGTTTGGGAACCACTGACCTAATGATTGTTGCCACTTTCTTTTATTCTTAATACAGATGAAGCTACTTTAGGGTCAGAGTTTTCCACCAGAGTTGTTGTTTTCTTCTCTGCTCTCACTACTGAGAGTTTAAATGCTACTAAATGCAAGACTGACTTTTTGTATCTAGACCTAGGGAAGAAACCAGTGCATCAACCGTGAAAATGAGCCAGAAAAAATGGCTTGTTTTCCCTTAAATGTTGTCCCCCACAAGCTATTTTCACAAGAGAAAATGGTGACAGAGGCAACCCCCTATTTCCACCCCCTACATTTTGCCTGGGTCACACATTTGTTTAGTTACAGATTAGAATTCCTCTCTCTTCTGTATCAGTAATGGATACACTGTGCCTTGGATCTTATTGCTCCACTGTGTTAGGTGCTGTATGAACACATGCAGTGAATAATTGAACTCCCATATTCTATTATAAAGCACACCTTATGTCTCCACTTAGCACTAAGCAGTCACTTTGACAAAACCTGCTTCCTCTGTATGATGAGAACTCATTAGATAAAAACATCAAAAATGTTGCTGTCTTTTTTTTTTTCTTCCCATCTCTTTTGAAAAGAAACCTAAAAATCCCTGATCTGCTTATTTTACTCTGAGCATGTCTCTGTGCACTGGGCAACTCCTGTGGGCCTAAAGAGTGGCCATGGTATCTCTCGGGATGTCTATACTACCCGCCGTATCAGCGGGCAGCGATCGATCCAGCGGGGGTCGATTTATCACATCTAATCTAGATCAGATAAATCTACCTCCGAGCGCTCTCCCGTTGAATCCTGTACTCCACCGCCACAAGAGGCACAGGCAGAGTCTATGGGGGAGCAGCAGCAGTCGACTCATTGCAGTGAAGACAGCCCGGTGAGTAGATCTTAGTACGTCAACTTCAGATACGTTATTCATGTAGCTGAAGTTGCATAACTTAGATCAATTTTCCCCCACCCCAGTGTAGACCAGGCCTCAGATGCAGTGGTACCAATGACATTCTGCTACATAGAAGGAGCAGCAGCTCAACAGATCCACTACTCATGCTACAACTCAGCTCCAGTAGGGTTTCCATGCACCATAACCCACAGGAAGATCTTTGTCGTGATGAGGAATGGGAGAGCAGCAGGGTTTAGAGGAGTGGTCCAGTCACTGCATGGGAAGGGGAGAACTGAGCTGCAGGTCTAGAGCAGCCTTATCCCTGTAATAGGGGTGCAGTTCTACTGCTGATCCATGTGTGTGTAGGAAGATTCCACCAGCTCTCCCCAATACACTGTATGTGATGCTCATTGGGACTGTGTGCTGGGGAGAAGATTTGGAACATCATGCCTGCTTTGATATAGCTGTATAATAGTATGCAGTAAACAGCATAGAGCATTAGCACTCACTGACACAAATATATTTCTGGTAGCTCGTGACATAAAAACATGGCTTATTTATTCTAGAAAGGTACTAAGTATTTTGGCAGGAGTGGATGCCTCCTGAGGTCCTGCTTTGAGCAGGGGGTTGGACTAGATGACCTCCTGAGGTCCCTTCCAACCTTGATATTCTATGACATCTTTGCCCTAAGAAATATCTATTAATTTGACTGAAAAGTACTTCAAATGAGGACGATGTTATTTCAGAAATATTTGGTTTATTTTAGAATGCATAAGAACAGAATGTTATGAAATGTCTCAGGACATTTAAAAGGATGTGAATAATTTTACTCATGTGAGCTACAGTACTTAATAGTGAACTGAGCAGGGCTAGAATGTGAATAAAATTTCTCACATGTGTAAGTGTTCAAAGGATCCAGCCATTAGATGATATCAAGTCAGATATTTTAACACTAACAACTCTTATGGTCATTGACAATAAGTGGGGATCGATAGACACAATACTGTAACTTCCCACCAACTGTCAGATAACATTGTTGCCTTACAACAATGTGATCAGGCTTTAACATCCATATCATTTTAAAGAAGTTAATTTTGCAATTTCATTACAAAATGTAATATGTAATTGATAAAATGTCATAAAACTCTGATTGCTTTATTTGATTTTAAAGGTCATTCAATAAGGTGATTTTCACTCATTAACATGAAATGCAGGGAACCATATGTTAAAATAATCTTGTCTATTGAATGAGTACACCTAGTCTCACATTTTTGTGATCATTTTATTAGGCTTTCTGCTAAACATTTTTTTTTTTAAATCTCAATTTAAAAAATCCTCAAAAATTCATTAGGACCAACCAAATCCTACCAATGGTAAATCACTCCATTTTTAGATTGCATGGTATTTTGATATTTAAAATGCATAAAATCTGGCAATTGTTTAGAAATGAAGCATCAGCAAAGAAGATTATTGGTCTACCTAAATAATAATACAACCATTAAGATGATAACATTTTCCAATTGCAATTACATGCCTTAATTTTTAAGAAGCTATCATTTACAATAATTTGGCAGATTCAGTCCATATTTCTTTAACAAATTTATTTCTTCATTATGCCTCAAAACAAATTTATGGTGCATTTATGTTAGTGGAGATAATTTGCTTAGTTTATTATGAATGGAAATCAGTAATTACATGCAATCTCATTTTCTACAGACATAAAGTTAATTCATGGTAGTAATTTTACACAGAGTATTAGCCAGTGTTAGTTATGATGAAAATGTTACTGTGGCAAATGCCTCTATTATGGGTATAATTTGCTTGGACTTGATGAAAAAGGAAATATTGACTTAGTAATAACACTTCAGTGGTTGATTTTCTGACAAATCTGGGTCATTCTAGTGATTCATTATTGGTTATAGACAAAGCTTTCATCTGTCCCTAAAATAAGAACTTCTGCAAACTTTTCCAGTGAAGCACAGAAGCTTAGTTAAAAAAAAATAAGGCAACATTCACAAAGTCAACTGGTATAGAACATCAAACTGAATATCAGGACAAGCTCCGAAGCACTAAGATGTGTTAAGCTCTGGAATACATTCCCAAGGGAATTTGGAGGAAGTCCCATTGCTTAAAAACTTTTAAAGCTAAGGTGGACAGAAAAAAATATATATTGGAAGCTGGAGTGAGTGAACAATTCTTCATTAGCAGGGAGCTGACTTGGATGTTATAACAGGCCTTTTCAGTTTTCTACCTTCTATTATTCTATGAAAGGACCATTGACATTTAACAAAATGGGCCTTGTTTGCTAAAGTATTAGGTACATAATTGCACAGGCAAAATTTGAGAACACTTGCATGCTTATTTTTTATGGACAGTTGCCTCCTTTACACATGGAAATTGGTTAAATGTATACCTACATGACCTATTATTATAGGCTGTTGTTCTTATGACCTATTGTTGTAACTTGTGCTCACAGTTACTTATATGCAGTTCAGTGGTGGTAACTGCATGTGTAAATAAAGTACAATTTCACTACTAATTACTTTTCCCCTTTTAAATCAGGCCTATTGTGTCAGACTGGAATTTTCTTATAGTGGTGAAGGGAGCCACTAAATATTTGACATTCTCTTTTATGTGATTGCAGATCTGTGTATGCTTCTGGCTTAGGTATTAAAAGTGATGAGCCAGTGTCTTCAATGTCTTTTGTACCCAATATGTGATGCAACTTACTTTTTTTGTATGGAATAATATAAGTGGGTGTTTTCTACCTATTTTGTATCCACAGGGGCTCCATGGATTTGATCAAATATTCCATTTGAAACTGCTTCTGAGATATGTACCTTCCAATTTCAGTGATGGAATTAAAAACAAACAGGGATAGTAAGCTTTTTTGGAAGTCTGACTTCCATGGGGAATTGGGTAATGCTAAATTGTCTTATTCTTCCAAATATGTTGCTATAAGTAAAGCTTGTGTTCTCCTCACTGAGCAGAAGGAACACAAATCTGTCATTAGCCTTTATATCACAGAATGAAGAAAAAAAAGATACACACTGTAAAATATCTACCATCTCATTAAAAATAAATGAGCTTTGGCAAACTCTAAATGTTTAGAAATGAAACGATTACCCAAGTGTTTAAACTGGGAAGGCTGAATTACTTGTGGGATAGTTTAAAGAACTGTTTGACCTCAAGAAATATTATAGAAATTATTGATTGCTACTGTGTCACATTTGTAGAAATATTTATTTAAACATTTTGCCTTAAACCGTATTTAAAGTCAAGAAAGCACATGGGGCTCTGGAAACATTTGAAAATGTTTATTGCAAGAGGAACTGACATGTCATAAAATATTTCTTGCATAAATTAACAGGATCAAAGATGGCAAGTTCCAACACCAACATTTTCCAAAGCAATGAGTGATTTTAGGTGCCTCAGTCTTCTGAGCATTCATCTTCAGACCTCTGAGATGTTACTAATTTTCAGAACATGCCAAACACCCACCCTGTGATAACTAGGTTGCTTTAAGGCACCTCAAGCTAGGCACCCCACAATAGAGGCACTGGTAAGAACATAACGAGTTTCACAGGTTAGTTGTGTGTTGTATGAAAAAATACTTTCTCTTGTTTGTATTAAACTTTCTGCCTATTAATTAGATTGGATGTTCCCTGGTTTTTGTATTGTGTGAAAGGTTAAATAACACTTTTTTTCCACACTGTGATTTTATAGAGCTCTAACATAGCCATCCCCCCCACCCATCTCTTTTTTAAGATGAACAGGCCTAGTCTTTTTAGCCTTTCCTTATATGGAAGCCGTTCCATACCCTTCCATGGTCCAATAATCACTATGTTGGAAAATATTGACCAAAATGAAACTCCAGTATTTAAAAGAAATTACAATATGCTTTATTGGGCAGCCATGGTCTCTGATGACCCTTTTGGCAATATCAAACCAAGTAATCATATATTCCCTCTTATTATCCTCCATATTTATGCCAAACCCTTAAGCATCCTCATTATCATTTCACCTATCTCATACTTTCAAGGTCCCATGTCATGGCCACCATCCTTCTGAAAGAGCAGAGTTAGATGACAAAGCTCCCTTGACAATACTCTTTAATTGGCTAACAGGATTGCTCTGAATCATTTCCTCTCCTCCAATACATGATTGCTCTGTGTCCATTGGCTGGGTGTGGGATATTGAGACCAAGACAGACAATAGAACACAAGACTTGAATAACATGAGAAGAGCAGAATAATATAACCAAGCTAGTGGGGAAATAGCGTGGATTAACATTAGTTTATATTGAGCAATAGTATTGTCACAGGGTTCATTCGCTGCTGGGGGCTTCCTTGTGGCTACATCTGGGGAATCAGCTCTCTTTCAATCTGACACTCTCTTCTGTTGTTCATTCACCTCACAGACTCTCTTTCTTCACAGAAATCTTACAAATGTAGGGCTGGAAGGGATCTTGATAGGTCATCTAGTCCAGTTCCTGTAATAAAGCATGACAAAGTATTATCTAGACCATTCCTGACAGATGTTTGTCTAACCTGTTCTTGAAAACCTCCAACCTCCATAATATCAGAGGGGTAGCCGTGTTAGTCTGTATGCACAAAAACAACAAGGAGTCCGATGGTACCTTAAGGACTAACAGATTTATTTGGGCATAAGCTTTTGTGGGTAAAATAACCCACTTCTTCAGATGCATCTGAAGTGGGATTTTTTACCCATGAAAGTTTTTATGCCCAAATCAACCTCCCTAGGTAATTTGTTCCAATGCTTAGCTCCCCTCACAGTTAGTAAGTGTTTCCTAATGTCTAACCTAAATCTTCCTTGCTACAGTTTAAGCCCATTACTTCTTGTCCTGTCCTCTGTGGTTAGGGGGAACAATTTATCCTCCACCTCTTTATGACAATGTTTTATGTACTTGAAGACTGTTATCTCCTCTCTGTCTTCTCTTCTCCAGACTAAACAAACCCATATTTTTCAATCTTTTCTTGTAGGTCATGTTTTCTAGAGCTTTAATCATTTTTTGCTGCTCTCCTCTGGACATTCTGCAGTTTTTCCACATCTCTTCGAAAGTGCAGAGCCCAGAACTGAAAACAATACTCCAACTGAGGCCTTATTCATGCTGAGTAGACTGGAAGAGTTTTTTCTTGAGTCTTGCTTACAACACTCCTGCTAATACTGAGCATGACTGAGCTCTCCAGCTAGGTCACTATATAATCCCCACTTCTGGTGTATCAAAGTCCCTCTAGACCAGCTGTCTGGATGGTATCTCCCACAATCCTGTGCCACTTCCCAGTAGATGGTAGGGAAACCCAGGCTTGCCTGCTACTCTGGGTTCCAGCCCAAAGACCCTACAATAAGAGCCAAGCTCAGCATTATCTCTAACCTTGCTGATCTTTTCCTGGGTTGCTTCCTACTCCACCTCCCAGAGGCTTCCTTCTCCCGCACCCTTATTGGTAAAACTTTCCCTCAGAGCCAGGATCCCAAGGCTTCTCTCTCTCCCCTGGGTTTCCTCCTTTTCCCTCTCTAAGCCCAGAGAGTGACTGCTAGCTTCCACACTGCAGCCCTCCTCTGTTCTCAGCTTGCTGGCTTTATACAAGGTCAGCCTGACCATGCCCACCTGGGCTTCCTCATCAATTGGTCTTTCGGTTTGAGACTGTCCCCCAGATACAACCTATCGGGTTAATTGTCCTAACAAGCTGCTCTGCCTTCCGTGGGATGGACACACCACAATACATGTGTTCATATTTTGTAAAGAAACTACACCTGGATTTCTTAAATTCAACTTTAGGGCTGCTCATCAGGTGACTGGGGAGCAGTTAGGAGCATAATTTTCTATTATCCCATGGTTCCTCAGATACTATGATGTTGGGGACCATAAAAATACATAGATAATACCCATGAGAATGGGGAATTAACCCAGAAGCACAATAACAAATATAGTCATTTAACATATTTTGCATCCACTCCATACACAAATTTAGTGGGTAGATATCTTAAACACACTAGTCCTGCATTGCTTCAGTCAACGATTGAGAGTCTCTTCCCCCCCCTCCCCCCCCAAAATACATTGTGCATGTGGAAGCAAATGTTTGACCAGAAATACATCTTGAATTATGGGCTTTCCCCTGCTCCCACTGAAGTCAATCGTAGAACTCAGCAGAAAATGGGATATTATGATCATTTAAAAACATTTTTTAAACTTTTTTTTATTTGGCATATTTATCAAAACTGACCCTTCCCTTTGAACAGTTTCAGTTTTGATGAATCAGCATTTTCTGTTGAAATAACATTTCTTCAGAAAAATCCCAAACAGCTCTAGTCAATGGCTAAACTTCCATTGACTTCTGTGGTGCGGGACAAAGCCCCAGCCTCTGAGGGAACACCTACACAGAAATAAAAGACCTGTGACACGGCCACAGCTGGCCCAAACCAGTTAACTCGGGTTCACAGAGCTTTGGCTATTGGGCTAAAAATTGCTATGTAGCCATTTGGGTTTAGGCTCCAGCCCAAGCTCTGGGATCCTTCACCCTTTCCGGGTCCCAAAGCGCAGGCTCCAACCCCAGGCTGAGCGTCTATACAGCGATTTTTCAACCCTGGACTCCAAGTCAGCTGACCCAGGGCAAACACTGTTTTTTAATCTTTGTGTAGACCTAGCCTGAAGATCAACAGTAGCATTGGTAGGAGATTTTGTATTGGAATAATCTTCTGGCACAAAAGGCCCTTTTTGCAAAAATCAGAATTTTCTTCAGGAAAATTTCAGTTTTACCAGAAAACTTGGATATTTTTTTCCTGTCAGCAAAAATTGAAATGATAGCTCCCAGGCTGTCTGTGTGGATGACTTGTCCATTTCACTTTCAGCCTGCAGGGAGAAAACAAAATTGATGAGCCTTCCAGACAGGAAGCTGGGGAACTGCAACCAGACTACTGGGGGCATGGAGGCTGAGCGCTCTGCAGTCCGGCTGTCCGAGAGATAGTTTGTGGTCTTTTGAATGTCCCCTGGATGCCTGATATTCTTTATAGGGAAATGCTAATGCTACATGAAAATTTTCCTTAATGAAAGGAGCCCTGGCCCTACTGCCATAAAAGTGTTAAATATCACAATTAGAAAAAATGAACACCCAGTTTGGTAAAATCAAAAAAGAAGCCTTTCAAAGGAAAGTGTCAGAAACATTTTCTTATAAGGTTGTGTGTTTCTGTGTCTCTGTGTGTAAAAACAGTATCCTGAGATGTTTTGTAGCTTTGGATCCCTGAGTTCAATGTTTTGCCTATGGGAATGAATTTCACAGTATATAAAAGTCTGCATCATTTCTAGGAGAAATATTGAAGTAGTTAATGTCAGTCTGTTCCTTATAATCTTCGCAGTCAGTGTCCTTTTTTTTTTTTAATCTTGACTCCTATATTGCAACATACTCAGAGCTCTAAGATGTAAGGCTACCTTCTAAAAGAAATCATATATATAAAATAAAATAGTTAAAACTTTATGCAAATCAGAACATCTCAAGGAGAAGATGAAAGAAATTGGAGATTACAATGTCATTCCAGAATAACTTTTTTGTTTGAAGAAATACTTTATTAGTTCAAAATTAACTCAGAAGTGGATATTACTTTGAAGAAAGACTAAATGGACTTTCAAATGGTGCAGTCGAGCATCCAAACAGTTACAGTAATGGTTATGATTCTATGGACTTTATTAGCAATAGCTAGCTCTGTTAAAGTAGATCTTTCAAATACAGTGAGATTTTTTTTTTAACAATTACAGAATAGACTCAGAGCTGAAAAGCAGTTCAAGAGAAATACAATGAGATTTCTCCCACCTCCTCGGTGATCAGAGAACTAAACATTCTGAAGTATTCATTTCACCTTCTTGGAAAGTAAAAGAAAAATCTACAGTATGTAGAATAATACAAATGTTAAATTCTGAGGCTATTAACAACTTCAAGAAAAGTGTCACCATATAAAACTCATTTTCTCTTGCTTCTCTATATCAAATCAAGTGCTATTATTTCTGATCATTTCAATCTTTAAGTGTTTTATATGAACTACTCTAAAGGAATATGAATGTGGTGTTTCATACTCTCATTACTCTTCCAGAGGGTTGGCTAAAGGCAGATGTCCCCTTCTGCACTTATATCCTAAAATTCTCTTAACTACTAGCTGGTGGAAGTAGGCAGTTCCAGAAGAACCCAGTTTTGGCTTGAGCCAATGGCCATTGAACTCAGTGGAAAAAATCTCATTGAAGTCAATGAGCTTTTGTTCAGGCCCATTTTGTAGATACTGTGGAAATATAGTTGTGTGTGGAGGTCACTAGAGATACAGGGTAACACAGTGTGTGGAATGGAGGAGAGTGGTTTAGAACATCTGAGTTCTATTCCTGGTTAGACCACTGACTTGCTGAATGACTGTGGTTGAATACTTTTCTATAATTTAATATGGAAGTAATCTCAGGCCTGGTCTACACTAAGGGGGAGGGAGGAGGATCGATCTAAGTTACACAACTTCAGCTATGTGAATAACATAGCTGAAGTTGAAGTACTTAGATCTACCTATCACGGTGACTTCACTGTGGTAAATCGACTGCTGACACTCCCCTGTCGACTCCACCTGCGCCTCTCGCTCCGGTGGAGTACCGGAGTCAACAAGAGAGTGCTCGGCAATCGATTTATCGCGTCTAGACTAGACCCGATAAATCGACCCCGGCTGGATCAATCACTGCCTGTGGATCCAGTGGGTAATGTAGACAAGCCCGCACTGTACTTGCCTTACTGGCTGTATTGTGAGGTTGGATTCATTTATGTCTGCAAAGCACTTTGACATTGTAAAATAAAATGTGCAGTGTTGTGTTGGATTATTTTAAAGCCAATCTGCGTCTTCATGTGTGGCAAAATCCTTCACTGAGATAACATTTTTGAACGTACCGAGTCTGTGAATGACAGAAACACATGTGATCTCACCCTGTGAATTCATACAGCAGGTAGGTGCCAAAACATTCAGCCCAAGGTCTAGAAAACTCCTTTCTTCAAAGTACTCACCCTTCTTTCAGCTGATGTATTCATTTACCAACAAGCTGACTCTTGCAGAAATTGTGTGCCTCCAGTGCATATAGACACTTCCCAGAAGCATTATGGGCAAAGACAAGGCATTTATAATCAATTGTTCTACTCTAAAATTCCCTACAAACAAATCCTGAATCTGCACAGACTTCCTGTGTGACCACAAACACTTACTCCTTCAGTTCCCCCTCAGTAGAATGGGGATAATCCTTCCTTCTAGAACTCTCTTTAGATTGTAATTTCCTTTGGACAAAGTCTGTCTCCTACTATGAGTTTGTATAATGCCTTGCACAATGGACCCTGTTCTCATTTGGGCCTTTAGGCACTTATTATAAATAATACAAATAATAGCCAATTAGCTGACTGGGAATGCTAATGCAATATTTAGTAGAATGTAATATTGTATGTTGTGCATATTGTATGTCAGGCATATTGTAATCTCTGCCCGCCCCATTTCATTACAATTTATTCAGACTCATCAAATGCAGCTCATTTACCACCTCTAATCCAAATGCTTCCCCACAGATAAATATGCAAGCTCTACAGGTTGCTAATATTTTGTTAAGGATGTTCCATTTCCATGCCATACACATTAGATGCAATGTTTTTGTGCTATCCTGAGGATTATGAACAGATAACTTTGCCTCCCCCAGCTATGTATTTCGATGTAACTCTCAGTAGTCAGGAACTGTTGATTTAACCTTTCTTGTCCCCATAATTTCCCAGTGCCTTCCTCCATGGCACACAAAAATGATACCTGCTGTTTCTGTGCTCAGCAGCCTGATTACATATGACTCCTCACTGGAGCTTCTCTGGGTATCTTTCCATTCTCACAGAACATTGCAGAGACAATACAAACAAATTACTACAAATCTCTGCACTGAGAGGCAGCATGGCCTAGTGGATAGTGCAGTGGACTGTGTCAGGAGAGGGGGTTCTATGTTTGGATTTTACACTGACATAGCGTGATAGGCACAGTACAAACTCAATGGAGCACCAATCTCAATTGGATACTGTTGGAGCAAAACCTATAAATAATATGTGATTCTGAGAAAAAAACATTTCTTGCCATATCATAGCCTTGTTGAAGTTTTTTTAATCAGGTTTTATTTGTGGGCCTTTGTGCACTCAACTAAGTGTTTTCAAATCATATATACAGCACACTTGACTAGCTAATGGTTGTTATGGTTTCTTGTCACCTATGCCCTAGTGAAACTGTCTGACCAAGTAAACCTCGCCACAGGGCAAAAATCATCATGGGCATGAGGCATTATTGATATATTGTTCGTTTAAACCCATGTATTGTTTACAAAGTGTAACTGAACAGTAATCAGTGTCAAGGTTAGAATGAACCTTTGCACTATTACTCTGATGTGGAAGTTTTTTCTTCATTGTGCTAAGTGGATTTTCTAAGTGAAAATATAAGGATGTCCTTTATAATTTATCAATCCGTGCACTGAGCTGTCTCTCTCCTATTAGTGAGCTGTCTCATGTTCAATGATTTCCAAGAACCCTGAGTAGACACATTCTAACAGTTTACATTGTAAGAATGGGATGTGCAAAGCTCTAGCTCTGTTTCTCTTTTCAGAATTCTAAACTCTATCTGACAGAATGAAGTTGAGACAGCTTATGACTTTCCCAAAGAAATGACAGAGGAGCATTAAGCGTTTCAGGTTGAATAGCCAAAAGCATGACTACTCACTGGACTCTCTTTGTAGTGCATGAAACCTTTCTGAGACTCTTCCACTTTGACCCTCACTTTTATTCTGCAGATGTAGTTCCCCTTCCTTTCTGGGGGGCTGCACTCTGGGGGAAGTTTGTCAGCCAATCTTCCCTTGCTCTTTATAGGGCTTGTTGGGGGTAGATTCTAGCCCTTGATTCGCCAGTGCCTTGCACTTCATGTCATTATTTACACCAGTGCAAAGTGAACATAAAATGCTCCCAAATCAGAGTGATACTATTTCACAGCCCCCATGTACTTTCTTTGCACTGGTGTAAGTTACATACAAAGTAAAGGCAGAGGAACACTGCCATTCTCTTCACTCCACACTGCAGGAGTCATTTCAAATGAAGGATCTGAATCCCACAATTGGAAGGATTCTTGGGGTCAGGAAAGATCTTCCTCCTTTTCCCCTTGGCCCTGCATGAAATTGTCTCAGAGCGGGCTGATCAGCTCTTTCCATAGCAGCCGTTGGCCTGTGGTATTTAAATTTTGATGGAATAAATGGGCCCAGAGAGTCAAAGGACTTAACATGACCTTGTCACCGTACAACACTAAACAATGAAACATGGTTCAGGGTTTTGACTACAGTGACCTTGGCCTGCTTAGTTCCATGGCAACAGCCGCCACTCAAAATCTAACCTTTCATTAAAGATACAGAAAATGAAGGGAAAGCAGTTAAAGCATTTAAATGAAAAGTATTAAGTAGGTCTTTCATTTTTAACAGTATTTCAGATTCCCTTTAGCTTTACAGGGTATTTATGGGGTAAGCCCCCTGTTTGGCAGCCTTTAGATGGTATTAATTGTCCTTTGTGGGGAAAAGAGAAGAAGTTAGTTGAGGTCGTCTGGAGCTGTTGTTGTTATAGTTTAATCCTGTTTACGTGAAAATAAGAAAATACACAACAGGAAAGAGAGAAAATGAAGCTTCTGTCTCTACTGCTAACTCTCACTTGCACCCTCACTGTTGGACACATGGGCACAGCACACAGTCCTACCAGTCACTCTGAGACCTGGCAAACTTGTGCTGACACTGGGCTGTTTAGGGATTACTCTGAGCTGCTTCACTGCTCATGGGTTCACAGCAGTGTTGCAAGTCTTTGCTGGCTAAGTTAGACTCTTATTAAACAGAAGGCAAAAGGGGAAAGAGAAGAAATAAGGTGCGGAAGGACAAACAAGAGAGGAGATGATAGCAGGAACGGAAGTCTCATAGTGCAGGTGCTGTTCAGCACTTAGTAAAAGCCAATGGCCTGATCAATGGAGGTGGGCCCTAGTTCTAGGCAGCAGAGGGAGACTAATACTGAGGAGAGATGAGCCACTAGTAAGGAGACTCAGAGTCTGAGACACCAAACCTCATGCACATGGGATTTGAACCATCAACCCTTGCATTCCCAGGCCACTGCTCTAACCCCCTGAGCCATGCCCTAGATGCTAATGTCCTCTGAAAAGGATGCCTTTCAAGAGCAGGATGATAAAGGACTAATGAGATCATGGTGGATCCTGGGGATCTCAGCACATGTTGGGAGTAGCAGCCATAATGGTAAAGCTCACTCCTTCCATCCATCCGAAGATATTGGTCTGCAGATAAACAATGCAAAGAAGCATTACCTCATCTCATTAACATTAACCAATCAAAACACATTTTGAGGATTTCAGCTATAAACATTTCATCCCATTTCTAGAACCTTTCACCTCATTGATACATAAAACCATGACATTACTAGGGGCTTTGAAGACCCCGTATCATAGTTATTTCAACTTAAACAATCCAGTTGGTAACAGTCTACCTGTCTTTAACTTTTGAAAACCCAAAATGCAGTGAGATTTTAGTCAAAATGTTGATTCAAAATGAAAATTTTCATTTTGTTTCGATTCTTTCACTGGCCAGAGAGACAGAAATGGCTTCAGTTCCATTTGACATGAAACAGTTTGCATTTTTCCTAAATTGCACCCACAAATCCCATTTATATGCTGGAGCTTTCCTCTCAGATAACCTTTTCCTCTGTGTTATAAAAATGAGAGCGTGAGCATTCTTCAGCCACCTTTGCCTGAAAAGCATTTGCTTGGGTTGGCAATCCATCAAGTCTATTCAAGTCCAGCTGAGAACTAGCTCACAACAGCAGCTGGAAGAAACTTTATCTAGAGCAGTACTGATGTTTCAAAAGGGTATTGGGCACCGGAATAGCATCAAAGTCAACTTCAATCTGACCAAAGGGACAAACTCTCAGTTCTTCAAAGCTCAAGAAGCACCACTTGCCATCAGAGATGCCGTTGACAAGCAGCTGGAATGTCTGGAAGGTATGGTAAAACTATCTAGGATCAACTGAAGTGAATGGGTGACTCCCATTGTTCCTGTTCTGAAGAAAAAATGTCACATGGTGATATGTGGCACTCTGAGAATATGATGATATGTGATACTCTGGGCAAAAGTCAACATGTTTTCTGTAATGGGAAATCATGTCTTACTAATCTATTAGAGCAGTGTTTCCCAAACTTGGGACACCACTTGTTCAGGGAAAGCCCCTGGCGGGCCGGGCTGGTTTGTTTACCTGCCGTGTCCCCAGGTTCGGCCAATCGCGGCTCCCACTGGCTGCGGTTCGCCGCTGCAGGCCAATGGGAGCTGCGGGAAGTGGCACGGGCAGAGAGACGTACCGGCTGCCGCTTCCCACAGCCCCCATTGGCCTGGAGCAGAGAACTGCTGCCAGTGGGAGCCGCGATTGGCCAAACCTGCGGATGCAGCAGGTAAACAAACCGGCCTGGCTCGCCAGGGGCTTTCCCTGAACAAGTGGAGTCCCAAATTTGGGAAACACTGTATTAGAGTTCTTTCAAGGGGTCAACAAACGTGGACAAGGGGGATTCAGTGGCATAGTGTACTTAGATTTCCAGAAAGCCTTTGACAAGGTTCCTCACCAAAGGCTCTTATGTAAATTAAGTTGTCATGGGATAAGAGGGAAGATCCTTTCATGGTTTGAGAACTGGTTAAAAGACAGGGAACAAAGGGTAGGAATAAATGGTAAATTTTCAGAATGGAGAGGGTAACTAGTGTGTTCCCCAAGGGTCAGTCCTAGGACTAATGCTATTCAACTTATTCATAAATGATCTGGAGAAAGGGGTAAACCGTAAGGTAGCAAAGTTTGCAGATGACACTAAACTGCTCAAGATAGTTAAGACCAAAGCAGACTGTGAAGAACTTCAAAAAGATCTCACAAAACTAAGTGATTGGGCAACAAATGGCAAATGAAATTTAATGTGGATAAATGTAAAGTAATGCATATTGGAAAAAAACAACCCCAACTATACATACAATATGATGGGGACTAATTTAGCTACAACTAATCAGGAGAAAGATCTTGGAGTCATCGTGGATAGTGTGCAGTAGCAGTCAAAAAAGCAAACAGGATGTTAGGACTCGTTAAAGGGATAGAGAATAAGATGGAGAATATCTTATTGCCCTTATACAAACCCCTGGTATGCCCACATCTTGAACACCGCATACAGATGCGGTCCCCTCTTCTCAAAAAAATATATACTGGCATTAGAAAAGGTTCAGAAAAGGACAACTAAAATAATTAGGGTTTTGGAACGGGTCCGATATGAGGAGAGAATAAAGAGGTTAGGACTTTTCAGCTTGGAAAAGAGGAGACTAAGGGGTGATATGATAGTGATATATAAAATCATGAGTGGTGTGGAGAAAGTGAATAATGAAAGATTATTTACTTGTTCCCATAATGTAAGAACTAGGGGCCACCAAATGAAATTAATGGACAGCAGGTTTAAAACAAATAAAAGGAAGTGCTTCACACAGCGCACAGTCAACCCGTGGAACTCCTTGCCTGAGGAGGTTGTGAAGGCTAGGACTATAATAGGGTTTAAAAGAGAACTGGATAAATTAATGGAGGTTAAATCCATTAATGGCTATTAGCCAGGATGGGTAAGGAATGATGTCCCTAGTCTCTGTTTATCAGAGGGTGGAGATGGATGGCAGGAGAGAGATCACTTGATCATTATTTGTTAGGTTCACTCCCTCTGGGGCACCTGGGATTGGCCACTGTCGGTAGACAGGATACTGGGCTGGATGGACCTTTGGTTTGACCCAATATAGCCATTCTTATGTTCTTATGAGAGTGCCAGATATATTTTATGAAAGTCACCAATATGAGCAGCATATAATAAATTCATACTCAGGTAAAATATACTACAGTGTAAGAATAGCTTACAGAATAGAATATGTACATAGCCACCTAAGTGCAAGTAAGTTAGCTTGCTTAAATAAAGGCAAGTTATAGTTACTAATTTGATATTTTCCTGGTGGCATTTTATGTTGGATCCACCAATGGACAAATAGTGTAAAAGACTAGAAGAGAAAATAAAACATAAACAACATTTTACTGTTTTGTTAAAGAGTGATAACTTCTCATGAACAATCTCAGACTATAGTGAGAACCAGAGCCCTCATTCAATCATTCTCTTTGAGAGAGCTCAGATTTGTTTTTTCTATTTGTCTTTCAATTGGTTTCTAAATTAAACTTAATTAAACTATTTAGAAACTCCTTCTCTTTATGTACTGAACCTTTTAAAAACAAAATAAAAAAAGCCTTTCAGTTCCTTTCATTTCATTGATCCCTTCCTTTTAACTACTGTATATCATCAGCAATTGTCTTCCTTAGACTCGAAGAGCTTTATGCCATTTTTAGATTGCCAACCATGCACTCCATTTCCAGATCAATGAGATGTGATTAAGTGCAATACTTGAAAGACTCTTGAGTGATACAAGATCCCAGTAACTTTGCACATGAGTAAAAATGCTGTTCAAAAGTTGTCTCATTTAAGGCTTCGAAAGAAAACATTGTGTAAAAAAATGCATCAGTAGTTTAGTCACATATAGTAAGAAGACTTTTACTTTGTGCAACATTAGGTGATCTTTTGAGACCAAAAAAGCAGCGTAGTCTAGTGGGTAGGGTACTGGATTGGGTGTCGAGATGTAGGGTTTGTACCCAAGTCTGCCACTCACTTGCAGTGTGATGTTGAGCAAGTTACTTCACCTCTCTGTGCTTCTGTTACCCTTCAATTGTAAGCTCTGTGTGGTATGTACTGTCTTAGTATGTTCTTGTACAGCACCTTGCACAACAGGGTATAGTTTTGCTTGGAGCTTCTAGAAAGTACTATAATACAACTAATAAATAACAACTTAAATATAATTGATACACAGCCCTGGCACTAGTAGACCTGAGGATGCATAATTACACCTACGAACAATCCATATATGTTGGTGAAATAAATATATGACAATACGCAACTGTTACATTCCTGCTACTTTATTTTTTGAGACCAACATGTTTTCAACCTTGCATGATGCTACAGATATTTCTGCTTCTTTAAAATGTTGTGGTGGGGTTTTCCTCTCAGGAAGTTAATAATAGTGCTGAAAAAAAGCAATTAAGCTAAAAAGTAAAGCTTCATTTTAAAGAATAAGCAACTTGTAACCTGATTTAGAGCTGATGCTGCACTAACATTACAGCACTTATGATCTAACAGGGAAAATAAAAAGCTTTTTCTTCACGTAAGCAAGTGCCGTCAGGGCCCTAAAATGCACAATCACCCAGTTATAGCCTTAGAATATATATTAATATCTATATAACTCAGATGTTTCCTTGTGAGTAAAATATCCCCCATTTTAGCAATTTAACTAAATAGTTTATTTGAGCTAAATATATAAACAGTTGTAATGGCTTTTAAAGAGACAGTAGCAGCACAATAAGATTATAGGGAAACATAAAAGGCTTGATTTTCCTTTCAGTTACACTGGCATGAAGCCAAACTTATTCCTATTAGAGTTACACCTCTGGAAAAATTGGGGCAAGGCAGAGGAGAATCAGGCCCAGAATTTTAAAATCTTGAGCCATGATTAACTCTTGTTTAGTTCTGGGGATGTGTGAAAAGGGGTGAAGTTTAAATCAAGCCTGGATTTTCAATAAAGATTATTGGGGTCTATGCAGAAATCACTGGGTGAAATTCTCTGGCCTGTGCTATGTAGGACATCGACTAAATTATCATAATGGTTCCTTCTGGTTTCAAAATCTGTGAATATATGAAAATAAAAAATTCTTCACACCAAATTGAACCTGATCCTTTCCTGAGGTCCAGGATTGTTTAGCTAATATTTGTATTTGTTTTCATTTTGCTTGCACCTTTCCATTTCTGGCTTTTATAGGAGCTCTGTGGGTGGGGGGGAGGGATCTCTTCTCAATGTATTTTTGACCCAATGGAACTGGATCTCGGGGGGTGGGGAGGGAGTCTCATCTTCTCGAATTTTAAGCCCGTTTTCCAAAACTAACAAAGTGTTAGTCTGGACCCAGGAACTTGCCAGTTAAGACCTGGACAGGGAGCTATGTAACCTGCTTGTTTATTCAATAGCCACATTGCTCCTTGTTCTGCCACACTCTACTGCTCCACTAGTAGGATCTTGATACATACAGATGCCTCTAGTGGTGAGGCATGGAACATGCACAATTACATTGCATACACCACAGTCCTTCCCACTTACTGAGTTGTTACTCCCCCCGAACATGTCTAACCTAACATTAGAAATTACAGCTATGCATAAGGACATCAGAATAGACTATCGGCACACTCCAGGCAGAGTGAGAGGATTATTCTGCCTCTGTACCGCTCATCAGTCTTAACTCTCAACTATTTTAAATACAGATTGAATCACTCAGGTGGTTTCCTTTGGTGCACAGGGTAGCATCTCTCCTGTTCTGGAGTAGCCACTTCAACAGATGCTTCGGAAGACAATTCAGGTTCCGGTTCCTCTGTGCTAGGAATCAATGGAGCTACAGTGTCATGAACTTCAGAATTCAAATAAATCAGATCAGGTGCAGACAGTGTCATGACTCTTTGATTGGAGGATACATTCCGAATTGACTCAATGTGGTGATGCCATATCACATCAGGTTTCACTGTGATCACATAAAAATAAGATCCCTTCTAAACTCGGATTGTGCAAGGAACCCACTTGTGATCGCCTCTGTAATCCCAAGCAAGAACACATTGTCTGATACATAACTCTCTAATTGAAGAGTGTCCATGGTCATTTGCTTGATCAGTCTGCTTGTTAATTGCCTCTCTTCGCAGATCAGGCTTTAACTAATCCAGGCGAGACAGGTGGTTGCATCCTAGGAACAAACTTGCAGGCAACTGGTTTTGTTGCATGTGTGGCATCCCACTATGCCAACAAGAAGTTTTGCAGTTTGGCCTGTAGTGAACTTGGTTGTTCGGTTACACTTCTCAAAGACGGTGGGGGTGGGGAAAGCCAGCTCCTCTGGCCACAGGGGGCAGAGAAAGTGCTCCTTCAAAAGCGGCCAGATTTTTATTCCTGTGCACACCCCTGCCTTCGATGAAAGAATGGCTTTAAGCTCTCTACTGGTTCTGTCTTCCAGCTTCATAAACCTCTGCTAAGGTAATGTCTTTACTCAGTTCTTGTTTCAGTATTGCCTGAGTAATAGGAGTATGCTGATTTGTGCCACATCTAACATTTCAACAGCTGTAAGTTCATCTTGTGGTTGTGTGGAGCTTGTACCCAACAGTGACAGTCATGATAACCTATCAGAATTACAACATTAATCTGTTCCCTTAAATTTGACATCATTCTTATGGGCCCCCAGGAATAAAGCCCATCTCTGAATATGAGCAACACCCATTTCTGGCACACCCCTCTTGGGGTTAAAAATGGACAAGTGATTATGGTCTGTCATGACCATAAACGTCCTACCAGACAGGTAAAGTCCAAATTTTTTAACTCCCCAAACTAGACTCAAGGCTTCATGGTCTCTCTGGTCATAGTTGCATTCTGTTGGACCTACAGATCTGGAAGCATACGTGACAGGTTGTTCCTGACCATCAGGCATCACCAGTTCCATAGGGTGATGCATCACATGCCAAGGAGACTGCTAGCTCTGGGTCGTATTGAGTTAATATGTGCTCAGAAGTAACTAGCTGCCTTGCCTCTAGAAAGCCTCTTCACGTTGCTTAGTCCATTTTCAGTATTTTCCTTTCTGAAGAAACTGATTCAGTGGGTACAACAGATGACAAATTGCCCTGTGTGCCTTAAATGAAACATGCATTTATCCATGTGGATTCCCTACAACACAATATGGTGATTGTCTAATCTGTGGCATGCTCCTCAAAAAGAAATTGAATATATAACCAATTCAAGTAAAGCTAATTCATGAACCAAAGTCGGATTCTGTGAAATTTTGGGCTTGACAGAAGACAGTTTGGGGAGTTTTAACTTCACCCTTGTAGTGCAAACAAACCAGCCAATACTGACAGCAGCATTTGAGTAGCAATTTTACTAGAAGGAAAAGGTTTGTGTCTCCAGTTCTCTGGCCCTTTCGTTTAATGTATTTGGCATGGTAGAAACCTAAAGTAGTCATTGTTATCAAAGTAAACAAAATCCCAGACTCTATTTAAGTTTGAATTCCCATCTGCCCTCTCATACATTTTACAGGCCAATAATGCAATCCAGGATTTGTTTCAAACCTGTGTCTGTTACCCCCCTTTAAGACTGTGTTGAGGAAAAGCAATAGCCAGTGTTTAATTATGTTCTGCACCAACAGTTCTGCCTCTGGGGAATAGAAATTTATTTTTCTCATGTCAACATTCAAAAAATCCTTCATGTGCCCTTTGACCCACTTACTGAGAACCTGCAGAGACAATACAAGCAGAGGATATAAGAGCAGAAAAGTACTGAAGAAAAGAAGTGACAGCACACGTATCATTAGAATTAGCAGGAACCGAGTGAGTTAAGACTGTTCTTTCACATTTATGTTGTGATGCTTTGGAGGTCTGTACACTCACGGAAGCTGTGGAAAAGAATATGTTGGCATCCACTCAGCTGTATTGCAGGCACTAAAAATAACTCATTGATGTGTGGGACTGGTTTGTTGTATCTGACCTTAGTAAGACTGGCTCAGCTAATTTTTCAGGATATATTTTCAAATGGGGATACCCCTGCTATGTTGCACTTTTGTGCAGCATTGGTAGAACTGCCAAAGGGTGTTTTGTGTTGATACATATGCATACAAACATCTACTTGGATGTACAGTTGCCTGTTACACATGCAAATGTATTTTCTCTAAGTGTGACGGGTGAACATATATTTATGGATGGATACTTCTGTATGGAAAATTAGTCGCCTAGTGTTTCCACAGACCTCTGAGAACAGAGTCTGGTGAAGATTGAAACTATTTGTGCAAATGGAACAAATTTGCTTTGGACACCCTTTCTCCCTTTTTCTGTTCACTTCCTGTGAGCTTTCCTGGAACCAAACTGCAAAATCATACATGATCATTTGCATCTAGTTAGTATTTGTGCTGGAAATGTTTTGTGGTCTTGTCCCATCAGGGAGTATCATTTCTACAACAGATTGGAACATGCTTTTATATTTCTCCCATGACAAATTTTGTCAAAAATTAAAGCTTTTATTATTTTATTTGTCAAAATGTTTAACAGAAAATTTAAACTTTTCATCATTAAACAGAAAAACAAACTTTTTTTGGCTTCTGTTTTCAGCTCAAATTCTTTGGGTTTGGGTAGTTTTTTGGCCCAAACATGAAAAGTCTTCAAAATGACAAGCACTTTCAGTGAACATTTTCATTTAGTTGAAAACCTCATTTTTTGTCCAAAAAAAGTTGACAGAAAACTCTTGCCCTGCCCTGGCCAGTTCTTACAGGCTGCAGACCTGTGATCACAAGTCCTGGGTTGATGGAATGCAAGGAGACCTGGGTTGGGTGGACACAGGGAGAGGGAAGGTTAGAGGTCCATCCTTGCTTCTCACAGGGCTGGAGATATTTGATGTTTCAAGTGTGTTGGTGGAGTGGAAATGGTGAGGAAGTAAGTATACTTTGCTCTATGCTTGGAATAGGCCCCACAGTAAGTGAGCAGAAACAAATCCCTATGACTTATCTGACCAATCACAAGTAACCAACACACTTAAATATCTAGTATCCACGACTTGATCAGAAAGATCTGTTTCCCATTAGAAAAAAACAAAAACAAAAACTTGCTCCCAAAATGTCAAATAACTTTGAATAAGAAATGACAATCTGCTTGCAGACATTGTGCAAATAGAACAAATAGCTAAAATCTTGGTAAAATAGTTATTGTGAATTATTTGCTCCGCCTTAGTACACACACATCAGCAATTATTGACTGAAGCCACCATGTCTCAAGGTAGGTTAAGAGGAGAAACAAATATGTTGCTATTTTAATTCAGCACAAGTAAAGGTAAAGAGAGTTAAAGTTTTTATTTTGGTTGTATTTCATTAAGTTAGATTTAAAGCTAAGGTTAGAGTGATAAGAACAAGTTTCAGATGATAAGAATATTTCTCAAGGGATGAATTAATTAGGATAAAAAATTAGAATACGAATATTATGTTGTGACAATGACTCATTAGACTATGCTTGGAAGGGGTGAGAATATAAACCATTAGATTCACGGGAGGTACATGTGCCATCACTTCTGGTTGGAAAATACAGCTTTTAATTAAAATGGTTATTAATTTAAGCACTGTAACGTGTCAGGTATGAATATAGGATGAACATCTAAGGTTAATTAATAAACAGGTAACCTGTTGTCATATGACAACAGAAGTGACCAAACCCCATACATCAGCACAATGCAAGCAGGGGATGTAGCTCATATCTTGACTTGTACCATTGTTTCAATGTTCTTAATTATAGGCCTTAGGGGACACTGTTGAGGGTCACATCATTCACATTTTTATTGTTAGGTCTTAACATCCACTGTAGGAGCGGGTTGGTTTTTCTTTTTGTTTCGTTCTTTTTCTCCCTAGTCATGTACTTTGTGACAATCTGGCAACAATTTCAACTTCATGCTCCATTTTCACTGCATACTGGGGCAATTTGCTATCAGTGCACTTCGTTATTTCCTCTGCTTTGTCTTTCTGACCTGTGAGGTGCTTCACAGCAACAACTGCTCTTTGAATACAAACATTTAGGGAGCTCTTCAGGCTGAATGCTGTCTGTGTAAGTTTGCAGAGCATTTTTAATCTATAGGTACTAGAATTCTGTTTAAGTGCACTGTGTTGGCTGCAGGCCAAGTTATTATTTTATGGGTCGTGTTCCATTGACTACATAATATCACGGCATAGCTTCAAAATGATTAGGGCTGGAATAACTCAGAGGCTTGGAGTTTGTTTTCTGTTGCATGATCATAGAATCTCAGGGTTGGAAGGGACCTCAGGAGGTCATCTAGTTCAACCCCCTGCTCAAAGCAGGGCCAATCCGCAATTTTTGCCCCAGATCCCTAAATGGCCCCCTCAAGGATTGAATTTACAATCCTGGGTTTAGCAGGCCCATGCTCAAACCACCAAGCTATCCCTGCCCCCAAGGCAATCCCCCAGGCAATCTCAGACATCCTCAAATTTAACACAGACCTAAAGTAAGACTCAAGTGTTAGTCTTTTCTGGTAGCTTCCCAACCATTATATAGGAATGTTGGAGCCCTATTTGAAAACAGCTGGTATTTTCAGCACTGTTTTAAAAAAAAAAAAGCAATGGCCAGCCTTAGGAGCTGTGGCGTACTGTTAGAGTGATACAGTACTGCAAAACAGGAAAATATGTTGCATCAAGTATATTTGCTAGACCAGTGGTGGGCAACCTGCAGACCGCGGGCTGCATATGGCCCATCAGGGTAATCCGCTGGTGGGCTGCAAAACAGTGTTTACATTGATTGTTCTTAGGCACGGCCACCCACAGCTCCCAGTGGCCATGGTTCACCATTCCTGGCCAGTGGGAGCCGCAGGTGGTCATGTCTGCGGATGGGTCAAAGTAAACACTGTCTCGTGGCCTGCCAGCAGATTATGCTGATGAGCCACAGGCTGCCCACCACTGTGCTAGACGAACTCAGTGTCTAATATTGTGCATATACTGACCAATGTTAAATACTGACATCTACAGCCTATATATAGTTTTTCCTTATGTTAGCTATAAAATTGGAATTAATAGTTTTGTACACATAAAGACACATATGGGTCAGCACGTGCCCTTGTTTTCTTTTGTTTAGAGCATTACTGCTAGAAGCATGGAGTAATTATTTTCCATTTATCTACAATACACTGTGTGGATAAAAAAATCAATAATGCTATTGCAAACATACATCCATACACAATCTCCATCATCAGAGATTGCCCATGATGTTGCGCCTTAAAAGGAGACAAATGCAAAGCATTGAAGGATCTATCTTAAGACCTTCACACCTGACTATTGTACATTTTGAAAGTAAATATAGCAGGTTGATTTTATAGTTTGGTTCCTTTGGGTAGCCTGAGTGATACATAGACCACTTTTAGCCAATTAACTATTGTGTAACACTGCTAAATACAACTAATAACAAATGTGTCCTCTGATGATAATGCTACTTCTAATAACTAGCTCTTACATAGCACTTTTCATCTATAGATCTCAAAATGCTTTGCAAGGCATTTTATCTACCATTATCCCCATTTTATAAGTGGGGAAACTGAAACACATACTGACTTCCCGAAGGGCACCAAGCAGGCCAGTAGCAGACCTGGAAATAGAATTGGAATATAATGGCTACAAGTCTAGTGCCCTATCCACTAGACCACATTGCCTCTGTAATATTATTTGCATAGCCAACAACTGTATGCTCTACTTCATGTATATGCACGCACACACACACACACACACACAAATACACGGAGGCTAAGGAAGTCATGTCCGTTGCCTAATGAAATATTATAGTTTAACTATTCTAAATTGTCTTTTGCTCAGACACTCCTAATATAAACAATATTATCAGATTCAGGAGCTTCTGTCCAGCTTAAGGTCTGAATGATGGGAGATAAGATTAAAAAAAAAATCGATTTGGACATCCACAGCAGTAAAGGCCCCAAAGCATGACGTGTGTTTGTTGTCATGGGGGCATCTAGACTTGCATCTACTTTACTTGTCAAGCATCTATTTCTTGTGTGCCTATTAGGGAAACTGCTGTGCCTTTTTCTTAGAGAACCAGTATTTCCCTTCTTTTCAACCAAAGGGTAAATCTCTAACTCCATGACTCTTTGCAGTAGAGGCGTCTACTTCTTGCATTTTCATGAAATAAATCCATAGGCCAGAAAGGTCCATCCTTATATTCGAAGCTGACCTCCTGAACACAAGCCATAGATTGTCATCAGATTCTCAGTTCCTTAGCCATACTTTTTCAAAGCAAATTGTTCCTCTGTCCAGCTTTTAACTCCCGCCTTTGCCTTTCACTTTAATATTATGATTATCACTGTTATTCAGATTAATATAATCTTATCTTGGCTGGAGTTGTTTGTGCTGTGCGTGAGTCAGGAAGTAGCAGATGGAAGAACAAAGCTTTTTGGTCAGGGGTGGTATTTAATGAAGAATGAACTCATTTTAATTTCCTATGTTCCTTTTTTAAACATTTTTATTTTATCATTATTAATAAACATGAACTTTCCATTCAGGTATTAACAGATTACCTTGCTGTTCTTAAAGAACATTTTTGATAGGACTCCTGTTCCCTTCTCGCTGGCTTCTTTATATTTCTGAAGTTCTATCCAGGGAGGGTTAGGAACTGATTCAAAGCCCACTGAAGTCAATGGAGAAGCTCTTGATTCAAAGCCCTTGACTTCACTGTGCTTTGAAGCAGCTCTTCAGCATTAGTGAGGAATGATGTATGGTTTGTTAAAATGCATAGTGATATCCAGGGTGTAAGCAATTACATTCTCCCTGTGGGTCTGATAGTTAAGTTTGTTCTGTATATAAGCATAAAAGTATATATAGCTGTACTAGGAAAACATTCAGATAGAGATGCTATAAAAACAGCTGTCATCATTCTCTCAATAATGTAAAAAGTTTAGCCATTAAACCACCTTTCTGAGTACATGAAATGAATTGTTGTCAATAATTTGCTGACAAATCAAGTATTTGAAACTTTGAACACTTATGGCCAGGAAGTATTTATTTTAACCCATCAGTATCTCACCAACTATTTGCCAGCGATACGAGCATGGCATCCAGCACTCACATCACACAGGGCATGGATTCTCTAGGAAGAATAAATAATTTCCTAAACTAAACTTTTCTTGTACCAGTTTACAGGGGCAACTCTTTGGCAGTGGGCAAGTGACGAGTGATAAATTGACTGTCCCTTTCCTCTAGGTATTAAAGGCACCTCTTGTTTTGTACAACTTGGTCTTTGTCTTATAGATTCAGGCTATTTCTACCATGACTGTTAATATTTAAAAGTTCTCATCTATGGTTTTGTAGCTAGCATCTGGTACAGAGCCAGTTCGTACCGTACCATAGAGAAGGTATGGACGTAGTGGGGTGACACCACTTACTCATTCCTGTTTTTTCCTCCAGTTTTCCCAAGGTTCAGATCTCCATGGGGCTGTTAACACATCTTTTAAAGATCTTAAAGAAGTAACAGACTCATCTTGAGCAATAACATAAAAAACTAGAACAACAAACCAGTGGGCTCATTACAATAACAGCATGGCTTTGTCTGACAGCAAGGCAGGAAACTTTAAATTGGACTTGGTACTAACTGTGTATATTACAGGAATTATGTTACATTTAGGTTACCACTGCAAGTAATGTTTCTAGTCACTGTACTAGCTACCAATTCCATCCTAACTTTTGACTTGTTTCCAAGGGTGACTGTAGTGTTGCATTACAAGTTCTACATATTTTCCCCAGGTAGCTTTAAGGAAAGTATTACTGCTGAAGATGAGCTACAGGTAGATAATAGTTTCCTCTCTCGCTCTCTCTTTTTTTTTCTAATGAGACTGTGTATGGGCAGATACATGGCTAAAGTAACAAAAAAATCCTTTCACACAGACGTTGTAAAATATTGTATGCTGGTATGCGACATAAACACTGCAGAATAGGCCCTTTGGCCCATCAAACCCATGGACCAGGTCTTCTCTGGTTTGGGAAGTATGGTGGAGTGTCCATGGACCAATTAACCACCTAGGCTGTACCTGGAGGAGGAGCCAGGGAGCAAGGATGACTAATTAAAGATGAAGCTCAGCTGGACAGGCATATGAGGGGCCTGTATAGCAGAGAGTAGAAAGGGGATGCAGAGAGACAGAGAGGCTGCAGTCTCTCTGTGTGAGAGAAGGCAAGCTAGGAAGTGCCAAGGGATACAGCAGTAAGGTTTAGGACTATACAGACAGTGACTACTTGTTGTAGGGTCCCTTAGCTGAAGCCCAGTGTAGTTGGTGGGCCTGGGTTCCCCTACCAGCCACTGGCACCATTAAGGTGCAGTGACAGGGAAGATTGCCTGGCACAGTGGGTTCTGAAAGACCCAGATACATGCACCCGTTAGTCCCACAGAAGGGGAGAACTGCAGTGATCTGACTGCAGGGCCAAGTCATGAAGCAGGAGCAGCAACAATTGAAGAGTATCCTATGTAATTATCTTACAGGCCTGCTCCAAAATCCTATCCCACCCCATTCCAAAACACAGTGATTTAATGATGGACAGGAATTGGTTGTTTGGGTAGGGGGAAGTGTGCAGGGTAGGGGGAAGTGTCCCGAACAGGTTTGCCAATAGACTCAGAAATAATCGAGCTGGCTTTGAAATGGAGATTAAGTCCATGAGGGTGAGGTGGGGGGCTGAAGGGGAGACAGACTTGTATACAATGGTAAATGTTTAGTATAGTAATGCACATTATTTTTCATTTGTATGTGCTAGCTCTGATTCTGACTAGGAACAGAAGTGGTGAAATGCTTTGGGAGAGCCCAATGAGTTTCCAGCCCATATTTTTGTGCCCAAAAGATTCGGCTGAACTTCAGTTCTGAGATGAGTGTGAACCAAAACCAAACACCATTGTGGCTAAATTCAGTTTTCCAATATAGATCCACACACCTATAACTTCGACTGCATGTACATATCTGTTTTGACCTCAGGACTCTAGAGAGATTTGAAATTCAAACCTAGAGATGGATCTGAATTTCACCGATGGCACCAATTTTGAATATGAAAGGAAATACTGTGTGCTGATAATTAAGAATAATCTAGGCGCACATCCCTATTTTTAAAGAGTAAAAACTAGAATTCATTGGAGATGGGCGATAAGAATGACTAACGTGCTGAATGGAATGAGGCAACCAGAACGTAGCCTGTGAGGTACTGCATAGTTCTCTTCTTTGTTTCCACTTCATCAGGCTTTAGAAGTGCTTTAGAAATATCTTTAAATAAACCAGGACAGTCCCTTGCAATGGAAAGGAAGTCCTCTTTCAAGGCATATTCATGCAGAGACAGAGGAACACAGAATTTCAGCTTTATCAGCTGTATCAATATTTTACTGCGGTTACAAATCTAACACAGATGCCAAGATACTTTATGTTGCCAAATGTTGCTTTTATTTTGCAGCACATGTTGTACATTCTTTTTTAGAAGTGAACACATCTGTTATGACTTCCTCCAATATATATGTTGTTTCTTTCCCTGCAATTTGGGCTCTGAAGATTACAGATACATAGATCAAAAATGTTACAAATGCAAAAGAGATGATTTACAAATATGGTTAATCTGCATCGTTTTAGACACCGCAGGTACTGCAGGGAAGCTGGTGAATCCATGGCTTTGGAAGATGATACTCTCTTCCCTTTTGGGGGAGTTAAGTGATTGGAGTGCTTCTCATTTGCCTACATGGTAGCTTTCAGTTATTGTTTAGACTCCTAGCTGAGCGTGAAGATTAAGGGCAGCAGCTGAAATGTAAATTCTCCCTGGGAAGGGGAAGAGAGAGGCAAGAAGGAGCAGATGCCCCCTGTTTGTTTTGGTATCCAGCTGGTCTTTAAGCAGCACAGATCTTTGTTTTCCATTGAGGCTGGTTGCCAGCTTGCCATCAGAAATGGAGTAGAAACTGGACTTCTATATGTATGTGCTTTTGTATTGCCAGGCATTGCTCAGCTTAAAATTGCCCCTGACAATCCATCCTTCCTTCTGCTGCCATCAGCCCTTCTTTCCCCTGCTCAGCTGACTCTCAGAAGCAGCATCTCTGGAGTGAGTGGTGAGAGGTGCCTTACTGAGAGGGGAGTGAATGATTTTTGCAAGTGGAAAAGAGGCAGATAAACAGCAACTGGTATGAAGAGGTTGGAAACGCTGGCAGTGGCTCTTAAAAACTTGCAAATAGCATTGAAGAAGTGAGTTAAATGACAAGGGAAGAAGTGGTGTCAGGGAGGGGAAGGGCAGAAGAGAATTGGTACTACTTTTTGGCTCTAGAGTTATCCTGGAAGAGACCTCCTCAGTTACAAGACAATTCAGCTGAAGCTGAATGACCCAGCGACACACACAGATTTTCCTTGTGAAGCTATTTTATCTTATATGGTCTCAGGCCTCTCTGCTGTGGATTCAGGTTCAAATTCTGGTCTCAGGTAAACTTTCCCTGTAATTTAGGTTTGCTTCAAGTCCATATTTGGCCCATGATAGCCATTGGCCTGAGAAGTCATCTTTGGACCTAGATTAATAGACTTAAGGCCAGAAGAGGTCATTTGATCATATAGTCTGACTTCCTGTATAACACAGGCCAAAGAATTTCATCCAGTTTTTGTTGCATTGAACCTAATTAAATGTGTTTAACTAAAGTATCTTCCAAAAAGGCATCGAACTGGCCAGATCCTCAGCTGGTGTAAAATGTTTTTTACTCTACATTTTTGACTTGTCTTTTCTAAGCAGTGGTTGCCAGTAGCTGTGGCAGTTGGGGCCGAAAACAAGTGATAAGATTGAGACTCATTCCAGGTCCTTCCTACTCTCCTCCCAGTACAATCCCTCTTACTCCCACTCCATCATTCTCTCACTCTTTCCCTTCCTCTCCCCCAGTGCAGAAAGCCCTCCAAGCCCCTCCCTTCCTCCTACTCTGCAGAGCCTCCTATCACTGGTTCCTTCCATCTCCCACCTGACTTGCATTACCCTCTGTAACACAACATGGTTCCAGAGACACCACACAGCCCCTTCTACATCCCACTACTGTCTCATTTTCTCCCTGCCTATCTGAACTCTAGGGATATCCTTAAGCCACCTCTTCCTTCCTGTCTCTCTTGTCTCTTCCCAGAGAGACATCCCCTTAGCTAACCATCCTTTCATAGTATGGTATGAGTATTAGAGAGGCCTCTCCGAGTTGGGGTAGATGCTGGACCTTCTTTTCCAGATCTCTGAATGGCAGAAGTGCATGATGGGAAATTTTGTGTGAGCTCCAAATCCATACTTAGCCTTTGGTGGCGATCCTAGAAAATCACCCCCACATACTGTGGAATTCCCTGTCTGCTCATACCCTCTGGAGAGTAGAGCCATCACAAACATCTCCAGAAGTTTGAGATTTGGATAAAGTATGTGTATGGGGGGGAGTAATCGGGGATTTCTTTTACTGATCCCTCCCCTCCCACACATTTTTTGACCAGCTGTATTGCAGGATGGTTTGGCTGTAGGGATTCAGGAGGGCTGGAGCAGTATCAGTTCAGTTGGGCTAGAGTGCAGGGTACTTGTCTAGAAGACCTCTCGAACTTCCTTCCAGTCCTACGATTCTATGATTCTCTGAATTCCGAAAAATAGCCAATAGGAGTAAAATGTTCAACAGCAAATCTTTTTATCGTTACAAAAATGTCTACAGAAATAAAGGAGTGGCTGAGCCCTGCTAGACTTTAGTGGCCAATAACCACTGGGTATTTTTATTCAAGTGGGTTGTTTTATTTTACTGATGAAATGTAGTATGAACCTGACTTAATTTTAACTTGAGGCATTAAGAGAAAAATTAAGTTGCAGTAGTATGATCAGTAATTCATTTACTTTGCTGTGAAGCCTTCAGTTACACTGAACTTTCATCATTCTTTGATAATCAATGATATTTATAGTTGGCACATGTCTCCTGTAGCAGCAGCAGCAACTGTGTTGCCTGAGATAACCTACTTTATATATCCATTTAAAAACACTCTTCATTGAAGTTTAACAACTTTAAAAATTCATTGTAAACCTCTCGAATCCTCCGAGGACTGAGCCAATGAAAAGATTTGTTTGTAGCTGGAATGTAAAAGACTATGGACCAGATTTTCAAAAGTGCTCCGCTCCCATTTAGGCACTTAAGTATTCAGATTTTCTAGAGCTCGGTACACTAGGTGTTGATTGAGCCTTTAGAAACTGGCCATGTCACAAAGATAGCTGCTGGATGCTGAGAACTCTTCTATCTATCTATATCTATATATAGGGCTATCTATATCTAGCCCTATGTTAGGGCTAGATATAGATAGCCCTATCTATGTTAGGGCTATCTATATCTAGCCCTAACATAGATGGCCAAAGGTGGGCTTCTTTTGAAAACCTGGCCCTAACTATGGCTGCTAAGCACTTCACAATCTGGTCCTGATTTCTTTGCAATATCTGGCCCTATGCAATGTTCATCTTGTGTGCTGCTGTGGGACTTCTGTGTTATTTTCTTTCATATAAAAACATCATTGCCCTACTACTGTCCTATGTGTTTACATAGAAAACTTGTGGGATACTTGCTATATTGTCCTTGGATTTAAATATGCCTGACAGTATTTATGAAAAAATAAATGTTTCAAGGTGCATATGTTTTGGGCATAGAAACTGGGTAGTATCCCTTTAAAGAGCTTGTGAGCGGCATCCAGTGGCCCACGCTTGTTTCAGAAGCCACCAGAACCTGCCAGAGCAGCAGTGTGTATATGTAGCCCAGGCCTTGCATGTTGTGTATAGTTAGTAAACATGGTTATTTAATCTCTACTGTGCCTGTTTGGCTCTTTGATATGGCATTTGCTGTGTAAAGATCAAGCACAGAACAGTGTGGATAGGGAGGGAGTTTGAATCCTTAGCATCACCCTTCCTGATGCTGTCTGTGCATACCCTTTGGGTGATTCAACATATCACTTACTATGTTCAGTTACACTCAATACTGAAGTGTAATGTTGTGGCAGATGCCAATTGATGGAAGCTTAAATTAGCATTAGGGACTAGCCACAGACTTTGCAAGTTAATCTGGCTTTATTTTTGCTTTTCCTTCCTGGATTCAATGTATACTTATCATTACCAGGGAAAATTATTTTCCTTTTGCTGCCCTTTGGAATTGTGAACACATTGTACCAGTACATAGAAATTGAAATGTTAGCCTTACTGGTGGTGCTGAGATTAAACTTGAATGCTGTCAAACTGCTACAAGTTAGTGCACTAAACAACCACAAAAAGCACCTCGGGGAAAAAAGAAAGATACTGAATTAATCATGGTATCATAAGTGTGCCTTAAAGAGCTAACAGTTGCAGAAAGATATGTATAGGCAGAGGAGGGAAACAGAAAGCTTTGTGCACATTGGAAAATACACAGGAGAGACACCTACTGGCACCTGTGAAGAAACGCAGCTAAATGATTAGGGCTGATTCCAAACATTCATGCCATGAATGTAAAACAAATATATCAAATTGCAAGAAATAACACGGATATCAAATATATTATATAGTTACTAATGTTTACAAATCCTATTAATATATTAATGTTGGCTAGGAAATTATTTCATATTGCATTGCAGGATTTTTTTTTAAAAATCCCTTTAAATGTCTAGGGCCAGATCCTCCGCTGGTATGAATTGGCATAGCTCCATTTCAGAGAACTTTATTGATTTACACCAGCTGAGGATCTGATCTTCTGAGTCCTTTCATGTTGTACAATGGTATGACTAGTAGGTGTTTGAGTTGGCACTTTATTTTTTCCCCTGGTGTCCTTTGGCACTTTCAGTCAATGCATTTATTGTCCTTATGACCATTTCCCTGGACTCTCTGGGTGGTTGGATGTATGTGAAAACGAAGACCTAATTCTCTGCAGTCCCTCTTATGGAGCAGTCTCTTCCCATCAGAGGTAAAGCTGATGTGTAGTGACTGCTGTGTCTATAATTAGCAATGCACAGCAGACGTTTAAAGCCAGTTCCCCATAAACAAATGCATGTATCGTCATAACTTGTATGTGTTTGCCACTGGCTCAACATAGTAACCTACATTTGGCTTTTGTACTCAAGGTTTCTGGCCTTGATGCATCAAGACAAGGTGTTTGAGAAGTCTGATGGGCTGATCAGTCACTGCTGAGATCAAAGGGTCCTTTTTTGCATCAGATGTCTTCATACTACCACTTGGGCTGATGTTACTGGTGTCATGTAGCGAAAGATCTGCACAGAGTCCAATGGAAAATTTAGTGATATAACATCAATCCTGATAAAGCAACAGTTGAATGCATTACCATTAGTTAGTATATGCTAAGGCCCCCAGTTTTCCTGGAGAGGGGATTTAGGTTTTGGCTCATCTTTGTGTAGAGTAGAATTATGTCCTTCTCTTTGGACCATGGAATCCTAGCACAGTCTGAAGGGAGAATGGGAAATTCTACCAATTCTGGCAAATGAAGCACCAATCCTGATTAGAATACGTAGGCCTTACCGTAATGCAAATAATAAGTGCTGTTAATAATAATTAACATAGATAGTGCATTCAATCCTGTTTTGTTTTGTTACAGATTAATCAAAAGGTCTGATTAATGCTGGTAGAAACTTTGTGTTTAAGTTGTGAAACTATCAAAAGTTTCAAAGCCCCCCTTTCACTGGGATTTCAAACAGATATTTTTTTCAAAATGTTTCTGTGGATTTTTTATGGAAATGTGTGTTTGATTTGAAATCAGAAATGTTTAAAGGGGAAATGTGGCTATGTGGATGCTATAGGGTAGGCCAGGAAGTGCTGCATATAGGGCTTAATACTGTTTCCAATGAAGTCAATGGAAGGACTCCCAGTGGAGTAATTGGAGCAGGATCAATTCCATGTTCCTGCGCCAATAGGGTGATATGTCTCCACATCAAGTCAATCCTGAGTTTAAGGGGCTGTTTGTTCTCTGGGGGAAGGAATTATGTCCTTTAGTAGTGTGATTGGCAAGAAACTTCTCAGGTGGAAGTAGACCGTTTCTTCGGGCCCTGATATAGGAAAACATAGGGGTGATAGTACATTGCCCAAGTCTTCAGCCTGCTACTTCTGGGTCTACTGCAGGCGTTTGGAGCAACTTCTACAAAAGTTTGTTTATTCAGTATTAAACTTTAATGACAGATGAATATTGAAGATACTATTTGAGAGAGCCCTTGAGAGTTTAATTTGATTTTTGGATAAAGCAATAGTGTTAATTAAAAGTATATAACCATTTATCTTCCTTTTCTTTCTCCCATCAATTTTAATTTATTTTCATTTAATGCTCCTTTTGGGGACATTGAATTAATCCCACCCCATCCCCACTCCTGTTTTAAACTGACATTTACAGCATTTGTTCAGGAGCAACAAAATACATTCTACCTCTACTTCCCTTACAGTCCATCTCTTGAAAATTTTCTCATATAGTGCCATTTTCTAGCGTTCTCTTCGTCTTCTCACCAGCACATCCCATCCAATTTGTACAGTTAAATACATAAAGTAGTTTAGTAATGAGCTATTTGCCATAAAAACATATTATGGGCCAGATCCTCCAATGATATGAATTGACACAGCTCTATTGAAGTAAAAGTAACTAATTTATACCAGCCAAAGATCTGGGCCACTGAACCAATTCTTTCACAAAATACATGATATAATGAATACCTCGAATAATACATCTCTAAGATGAGGATGAGAACAACCCATATTTAACCATCCAACCCAACCCAACCCACATTTAACCAACAACCCAACGTATGTCAACCACTTCTACTGCAAAAGCACAAGAGAAAAGTTGACCTTTGTAGTGTGTATTAAAAATTCATGAAGCCAGCCTATGGGATGAGCAATATGTTTTAAAGTTCAAGGACTCTTGCACCTGGATTTGGTCCATGTTTTGATAATCGTTGTCCACTCAGTTCATTTATTCACAGGATTAAAAGGAAGATGTACATTTCTGACACTTTGTAGACAAAGCTGACAAGTATTTGCTGAAATCAGTCATGCTAGAGTCACAGTACAGTTGTGTTTGTATTAATAATGCAAGCGTTTGTTTGTAATACGAAGTAAATCTTGTTTTCACTGATGCATTGTTTTACTCTTTATCCAGAAATTACTAGGAGAATGATACCTCTGAGATAAAACCTTCTAGATATATATCTTTATACTGGGGCTCATCCAAAGCCCATAGAACCTTTCAGCTGATTTCAATGGGCTTTGGATTAGGTCTGTGGTGTCTTCCATCGGTGTTGAATATTTTTCATTTCTTCGTATTTTAGCATTGCCAACTTGTTAGTGAACTTTCAAACTATTCTTCTAAAGAGATACCTACTGTAAATTGAACCTTATTATCAATGAACTGCACCTGATCATTCAAAGTGATGTGTAGGCACTTGGCATCTTGCAGTTTTCAGGGTACAATATTTGCTTACTTCAGGCTCTTCACTATTGTTCCAAAATGTGCCTCTAACATACTTTGTTGCATAAAAGAAAAAGTGCCTTTATTTCTGTGAGTTTCCATGAGTGCTATGGAAAACAATATTTAAGGCTGGCATTTTAGGAGCCTGGATCCCTTAGAATGGGATTTGCAAAGAGGTCTTAAAGAAGAACTCGTTCTGAGCAATGTGTGTTTCCCTGTATTGTATGCACAATGTATTTTTGTTTGTTTTGCAGTTGTTGGTTGGTGATGGTGGTGCTTCTTGATACATGTAGAGTTTGTTGGTCCTTATTTACTCTAGGCACCTGCATTTGATTTTAGATAAACATTCTGTTCAAAAACATGAATTGCAGCATTATCAGAAGATAAAATGAATAATGTGCATAGTAATTTGATAGCAGGGGGTAATATATGCTTTATTCCAGCTGCAAGAGCCTTTTCTTTCAAAGTATTAGTATTTCCCCCACACACTTTGATTTTTTGATGCACTTCTGAGACCTTTCATATCACTCTGATTAATTCTTATCATATAATTCAGTCCAAGAAAGAGGTAATAAGCAGAAAAAATATGTACTTCTGGCTCCAGATACATTCCTATTTCAGTAATGAGGAGTTGTCAGCTATAATTAGCTGAAAAATAGGCAATTTTACTCTTTGGATTACAAAATACAGGCTATCAGAGGTAAAAAAAAAAAAGAGAGAGAGAGAAATTTGGGGAAAGCTATTATGGACAAAATTATGCCTAAGTCTAAATGATCATAGGTGGACAGATGTTAGCAGGAAAGTAGCAGATGTCCTAGAGTAATACTCTGGAGGAGAGCAGTTCTCATTTCAAACCCCAGAAATGTAAAATAAGATGGAGACACAGAGGATCTATATCCCTTTTGCTCAGTGAAAATGACACTCACTTACTCAGTACCGTTCATGTTTGAAAAACAGATCTGACGCAGACTCATTGTAGCTGTTTGAAATGCTGATGACATCATATTTGGTTTCCTTTAGAGAATACTAATGTTATGAATGTTTAATTGGACCACCTCATATCTTTTCAATCAGGGACCACCTGGCAATGAATATTCTCTTTGGTAATAACATTCTCTACTAAGGGTTATGGTGGTGCCTAAATTCAGAATCCAAATTCTGTCCTCAATTACATCCAAGCAACATAAGGAAGTCAATGGGGCTGTGGAGGTATGTCCTATGTCACAGTTGGGTGCATACCTCGCAGCACAGGTGGACGGACACACACTAGCTCTACTCAAGCTATCATGCTAAAAATATTCGTGTGGATGTCGCATTGGTGGTAGCGCTGGCTAGCTGCCCCCGGACATGCCCTGGGTACATACTTGGGTAGTTAGCTCGAGCCTCTCTGCCAATGTCACAATATCCACAGTGATATTTTTAGCTCACTAGCTCTGCTTGAGCTAGCACATCTGTCTACACAGGCTAGTAGGCATGCTCTCACCAGCTGTGCAGATGTACCCTGAAAGGGTAACTGAGGGCAAGAATGTGGACATATAAAGAATAGACAAAGCATCTCTTTCTTTATATATAGTGACAAAGTTCCTCCTCTACCTTGGTGGGTCTTGCACTTATTGGCGGATTTGCTTGCCTTGGAGCTTCACAGCAGCCCTCAGTTTGGCCATTTTCATGAACCCACAGTCCAGGTCAACTCCTCCTGTGTCTGACCATGAGTTGGGAGGTTTGGGGGGAACCCAGGCCCGCCCTTTACTCTGGGTTCCAGCCCAGGGCCCTGTGGAATGCAGCTGTCTAGAGTGCCTCCTGGAACAACTGTGCGACAGCTACAACTCCCTGGGCTACTTCCCCATGGCCTCCTCCCAACACCTTCTTTATCCTCACCATAGGACCTTCCTCCTGGTGTCTGATAATGCTTGTACTCCTCAGTCTTCCAACAGTGTGCGTTCTCACTCTAAGCTATTAGCCCCTCTTGCTCCCAGCTCCTTACACGCACACCACAAACTGAAGTGAGCTCCTTTTTAAACCCAGGTGCCCTAATTAGCCTGCCTTAATTGATTCTAGCAGCTTCTTGATTGGCTGCAGGTGTTCTAATCAGCCTGTCTGTCTTAGTTGTCTCCAGAAGGTTCCTGATTGTTCTGGAACCGTCCCTGTTACCTTACCCAAGGAAAAGGGACCTACTTAACCTGGGGCTAATATATCTGCCTTCTATTACTCTCCTGCACCCGTCCGGCCCGACCCTGTCACTATATATATACACACACACACACACACACACATACCTTTTTAATCCATGTTGGCCTGATCCGAAACCTGGTGATGACATGAATGTCTTTCCATTGACTTCAGTGGGCTTTGGATCAGACCCTGATAGAGCTGGGAAAAACTGAAACAGGAAAAAAGAATGAAGACAAATCTGAAAAGTGGCTATTTCTGTAAATATACTGTAAGTGTCTTCAGTATAAGTGAAAAAAGTGTGTTGGTTGTAATACCAGGTTAAAAATAGATATAGTTTAAGTCATAAAGATGATACCTTTAATTTGCCATTCAGTAGGTAATGCTGAAATTGACAAACATACAGCATAGCAATAAGATTTAGGGAATTGACCACTTTACTTCATGCAGATCAGATTTCCATAAAAATGCATACATGGCAGGACAGTAAAACTGAAGTCCAATTCTGTTACTGTCCATAGTGGTCAGAGACCATTTCCAAAAACTAGCTGGGTAACATATATGTCTCACAGCCACCATTACATCCAACAAACATTAGTTGTCACTTGTTGGGACCATTAACTAGACAAGTCCAAAATAAAACACAGGCCAGAAAGGACATGTCATGCATTCTATAAATTGTATGATCTGAGAATCTATTAAAGCTGACAGGGAAGAGAGTTCTGAATTGGTGAGCAGGCTGATTACACCGCGTTCTGTATTCCCTATTGACGTTGGTTATGCCATACCTTTCCATTTCCTAGAGAAATAAATTAAAAGTCAGAAGTAATTTGCCTGATGGAGGGTGCAGGTGGAATTTTGCTCTGAAGAGCATTCACACACTGTGAAAGCCAATTTAACCCCTTAATGGAGGATGGTTTTTTTTCTTTTGTTGACAGCTTTGTGGCAGCTAAAATAGGAACCTGATTAAATAGAGACAGTGAGAGATTGAGGTCTTGTTCTAACAGCAGGCAGATCAAGGCCTCTAATCTTATCTCTCAGAACACCCAGATGAACTAAGGATGTTGGCAGAGAGATAATCTTGGCTATTTTTGAGCTATAAAAGACCTCAGCAAAAAGAAACAGGGGAGAGTGGGGGAGAGATTTTTCACACATAATAATAACATGACATTGTTTAAACACACTTGGGTCAAGTGCTTGAAATTCATGTGGCATTATAAAAGTGGAGATTACCTCCTACCCTCTAGGCTTGCATCAGAATAGGAAAAACAAAATAACTCATTTGTTCAAAATATACATGTCTTCAAACTTCCAAAGATTTATAATCAGCTTGAAATATATTAATATAGGCTGGGAAAAGTCACCATTTCTGACAAAAATGAATAGGTTCCTACCAGAATATGACTGGTGTTTTTTGTATTTTGAATGTTGCCAGACATAGAACCATTAAGTAAAATATTCATCTATGTACTTAAATACAGAACTGATTGTAAAATGGGGAAATGATTGAGTGAAAAAATACAAATTTTGAAGTTGTTTGCATTTCATAAGGTTCACAGTTGAATGATTTTTCTTTCTTCCCTCTTCATGTTTTTTAAAATACTTCAAAATGTTGAAATTTTTTTTCTTCTTTCTCTCTTTTTATCGCTCCCCCCAACCACTACCTTTTTACCACTGAATGAAATAATAGAAATGATATGCAGGTTGAGATCACCATCCCCATTTTTTTTTCTTTTACTACTTTAACTTTTTAAAAGTTGAGGCAATTTTGAAAAATTACATGCATGGGGGGGAAAGGAAATGGAAAAGTGTAAAAACCCAAACCCACCATGGATATAATTAATTGTATTGCATTTGGCAGGGGGCGGGGGAGAGAAGAGAAAAGTAAAAAGGAGGGATAAACACACACAAAAATCAACATTTCTAAATGTGACACTTTTTTGTTTAAATTAAAACCAGATATCTTGAGGGGAAAAAAACATTTCAGAAGTTTTCAGTGTTGATTCACTTTATTTTATTTTACTTTGGTTGGAGAAAGGTTGCAACTGAAAATTTGGAACAGCTCTAATTAAATATTATGTACAAGACACTCAGCTGGTGTAAGTCATTATAATTTTATTTACCTCAATATGGAGCCACAATGGTTTACCCCAGCTGAGGAGCTGGGCAGTTGTATAGTGATCACATACAATTTTGAATTAGATCCTTTTCCCACTTGGACATGCTTTCAAAACTCTGCTGATTTTAAGTTTGTGAAGGATCAGACCGTACTGCTAGCTGGCTAATTGGACATCTGTAATCAGAAAGAAAGATATATAGTAAGAGGAGTTTTGTGCCACCAGTTTTATAAAATACATAGGTCTAGTCACTAGAAGCATTCTATTCTCATAAAAAATGGTACAAACCTAGTTCTGTTCCCAGAGTTTGACTTTCCATTCCCCTTTTGAATTGTGCTTTTTAATATGATGCAAAGTCAAAATTCTCATCTCCAGTGTGCATTATTGATCTCTGTCACACACTGCAGCACCTGTAATAGAAATCTAAAGTAGAGACTGGGAAGGATAATTTTGCTCTGGCTTTCATGTGCTATTTTAGTCACTGCTAATGATCTATGGTCAGGATCAAATTTTGCTCTTAGATTTCTATGATGAATGTCAGTTCTGATTTTTTTTTATTATTATTATTTTTTTTTGCTTTCCCAATATGCTTTGATGTCAGTAGGCCAAACTCTGTCCATGGATATTACTACACAACTGCCGTTGGCCCAGTGGCAATTGCATGTTGGTATCCAAAGCCAGAATTTTGCTCACTGAGATATTGATGACTGTAGACAGTACAGAAAATCAACCTCCACTCTATGAATATGAGAGTAGAATTTTGCCCTAACCCTCTGTCTTTCCCTTTTATGTGCCATGCAAGATACTGTTAAAAATCACTTGCAAAATTGTTTGTGCTCCTGTAAGGCTTTTTGAGAAAAGTAGAAAAGCTATTTAAAATTAATGACAGCATCAAGATTCATAAAAGACTTCAGCTCTTGTCTCTCTTGCTCTCTTTTTTTCCTCTCTGATGATTTCAGAGTATCACACTAATAAACTAGTAGACTAGTAGTTGTTTGACTAGATAGATATGAATAGCTTAATGGCTGTCATGTATATAAATTCTGCTTGTCACTTAGCACTTTATTATTATGCTCATATTTAAAGTTTGATACTTACAGGTTAGATTATTTTTAATCAGGCAAAATTCAGTTTGAGAGACATCTATTGGTTTATCTAATAAAATTCAGTTAAAAATTTGCATGAAGAAGGAAATAAAACTGAAAAGAGGGGAAAAAAGTCAGAACTGGCATTATCTCTTGAACTGCATACAACAGAGAAGGATTCATTCAAAATGGGTTTGTGTTTCATGCATATATATGTATTTCTGAATGTATGCTTAAGGCCTAATATGGAGATAATTGGGGGCCAAATAATATTAAATAGAGGAGTCCATTTTTGCATGCAAAAATATGTGCACAGCTGCTCATCTGTTTATGTGTGAAATTACTAAAGCTATGTGCTTACATGTGGTACTTTTGTGGACAAATTGACAGTTGGATGTCTAAATCTCCAGTTAATTGTGTAATACTGTGAATATCCTTGAAAACTAGGTAATAATTTCATTTTGCAGTCAAATAGGCTTTTTCTTTTAATTTTGGCCCTTAAATTGATATATAACAACTTCCTAATTCATGAAATATTCCTATTTGAGGTAATAAGTCATTTTAATGGAAGCCAAATTGGGTTGGTTGGTTTTGTGTGTGTTTCAAATTATGTCCTATGGAATCCTATGGAGAGAGAATTTTCCCCTTTATATAGAGACTTCTGTCATTTCCTTTGAGAAGTGACTCTGTGACACCAATCTGTGACATAGTTGCTATCAAGATGATAATGTATGGTGAGACAGATCAGCTATGATGATGTGCCACAATTCACCCCAGATCAGGCTGCATTTTCACTGGTGAAATGTTCCTTCTATAGAATTTGTGAACTCTTATAAAGTACTTAAGTATCTTTCTGTATGAAAGTCACTGTATAAATATTAGATCATTATCAGTAGTGCATATCAGTTTTAAAGCTGACTGCCACTAAAATCTTTCAGACAAGCTCAGCACTGTTTAACAAGGTCTGAGTGTGTCTAACACTGCTTCATCACTTCATGCGTAATGTAATGTCCCATTAGGTAATATGAAGAGGCACTGCCATTTGGAGAGGAGGGGAGCTATATTTTTCATTCCTGAATCTTCCACAATATCTTAACCTCGTGAAGATAGGAAAGCTATAGGGATCCATTAGCTTCTGTGGCATTATGATGATTTGGGAGATCTGTGCGTACAACTTTTTTATTCTGTGTGACATTATTAACTGTGGGTCTATAACTTTATCAAGCTGCAAACTCCATTTTGTAATCTCTGGTGTCCTTTCAACTCCATGTAACATTTAAATTCCAAGGAGGTACTGATTCAGTGCTGATAGTAGAGTTTTGTTAAATTGGGATGGTCATCTAGTCAAATCCAAATGTCCTTGACAGTAGACTGGCTCCCACCAAGGAGAACTTGTTTGTCAGGGGAGAAATTGCCAAGCAATGAAGTTACCTGGTATGGGTCTGGGATCATCTGAGGACGCTAATCCAAAAGTCACCTGATAGAGGGATTGGGAGGTTATAAAAGGGCAGGAGGTGATTTATTTGGGGCTTTAGCTGTTTTCCCAAGCTCAGTCAGAGGGAAGCTACTGCAGGAATCTGATGAGGTTGGGGGGAATCCTGTCTGTCTGAACTCAGGTGGTCTCTCTAGGACTCCCAAGGGAAGGGTGAGCTAGAATGATGGGCATTGTGTTCGGGAAGTTGGGGTTTTGGTGGTTTTTTTCCAACATGATCTCTACTCTCTGCTTTTTTTTTTTATGTTTAAGTAAAGGACAATGGTGTTTTAGAGTCCTGTGCAAAGTAAGTCTGAGCATGATATGTGCTACTCCTATCACTTGCCCTTGGAGAATTAACCTGTGGGCCCAGGACACCCACATGGCTGGAGTGCTGGGAGAAGGCATGTTTAAGCTGTGTGAAGTCTGAGGGTCAGTACTGATCCCAGAGGTCAGTCAGTTGGGCCACCAAGTCTCCCCTGGGGATGCTAGACAGAGAGTCTTCACCCTGACTGTGTGCCTACAGGCCCCAAGCCAAGACTTGGTTCAGTGCTTGGATTCCATAGGCTTAAAGCACATGGGATCTCATTACAGAAGTGTGGTGAGTGGCCAAGAGGCAGTGTGAAAATGGAGTTATGATAGAATCATTTGTCTTGGAACATCTACATTTCCCCCCATTCAACCAGGAGCTCCTCACTGAAGATTTCAATCCTGTATCGGGGGGGAAAAAGTGTCAAAATATAAAGTATCAGAGGGGTAGTCATGTTAGTCTGGATCTGTAAAAGCGGCAAAGAGTCCTGTGGCACCTTATAGACTAACAGATGTAGTGGAGCATAAGCTTTCGTGGGTGAATACCCACTTCATCAGATGCATGTAGTGGAAATTTCCAGAGGCAGGTATAAATATGCAAGCAAGAATCAGGCTAGGGATAACGAGGTTAGTTCAATCAGGGAGGATGAGGCCCTCTTCTAGCAGTTATATAAAATATATAAAATATAAGGTGTATTTCTAAAACTGAGGCAGATACAATAAGTATTAAGACAATGTACACACAATCCATTTCACTAATTCCCACCAGTGACTTGCACATTCACTACACACCACGACAGAACCACATCAACTAGCCAATAAGCAAACAAACACAGCCAGGGACAGACCATACACAGGCTCAGCCCTGAGTAAAAAGGTGGAACAAATCTGCCCCTTCCTACTAGCTTCCCCAGAAGCAAAAAGGCACAATGCCTCCCGGAGTTCATCTGATATACCACACCTTAGAAGAGTGCCTCCCCCCACTTAATATAGCAGTAGGGATATACTACTGACCACCTGACTAGGATGGTGATAGTGACTGTGAAATGCTCAGGGAGATTAGAGAGGCTATACAAATTAAAAAACCTCAATAATAAGGGGGGTTTCAACTATCCCCAAATTGACTGGGTACATGTCACCTCATGACGGGATGCAGAGATAAAGTTTCTTGACACCTTAAATTATTGCTTCTTGGAGCAGCTAATCCTGGAACCCAAAAGAGGAGACTCAATTCTTGATGTAGTCCTAAGTGGAGCACAGGATCTGGTCCAAGAGGTGAATATAGCTGGACTGCTTGGTAATAGTGACCATAATATAATTAAATTTAACATCCCTGTGGTGGGGAAAACACCAGAGCAGCCCAACATGGTAGCATTTAATTTCAGAAAGGGGTACTACACAAAAATGAGGAAGTTAGTTAAACATAAATTAAAGGGAAATGAATGAAATCCCTGCCAGCTGCTGGAAACTTTTTAAAGGCACCATAATAGAGGCTCAAATTAAATGTATGCCCCAAATTTAAAAAAAAAATACATAGTAAGAAAACCAAAAAAGTGCCACCATGGCTAAACAACAAAGTAAAAGACACAGTGAGGCAAAAAGGCATCCTTTAAAAAGTGGAAGTTAAATCCTATTGAGGAAAATAGAAAGGAGCATAAACTCTGGTAAGTGAAGTATAAAAATATAATTAGGAAAACCAAAAAGAATTTGAAGAACAGCTAGCCAAAGACTCAAAAATAATAGCAACAAAAAATGTAAGTACATCAGAAGCAGGAAGCCTGCTAAACAGCCAGTGTGGTCACTGGACAATTGAGATGCTAAAGGAGCACTCAAGGACGATAAGGACATTGTGGAGAAACTAAATGAATCCTTTGAATCAGTCTTCATGGCTGAGGATGTGAGGGACCCATTCTTTTTAGGTGACAAATCTAAAGAACTGTCCCAGATTGAGGTGTCATTACAGTAGGTTTTGGAACAAACTGATAAACTAAACAGTAATAAGTCACCATGACCAGATGGGATTCACCTGAGAGTTCTGAAGGAACTCAAATGTGAAACTGCAGAACTACTAACTGTAGTTTGTAACCTATCATTTAAATCAGCTTCTGTACCAAACAATTTCAGGATAGCTAATGTGACACTAATTTTTAAAAAAGGGCTGCAGAGGTGATCCTGGCAGTTACAGGCCAGTAAGCCTGACTTCAGTACCGGACAAACTGGTTGAAACTATGGTAAAGAAAAGAATTGTCAGACACATAGATGAACATAATTTGTTGAGCAAGAGTCAACATGGTTTTTGTAAAGGGAAATCATGCCTCATCAATCTACTAGAATTCTTTTAGGGGGTCAAAAAGCATATGGACAAAGGGGATCCAGTGGATATAGTATACTTAGATTTTCAGAAAGCCTTTGACAAGGTCCCTCACCAAAGGCTCCTAAGTAAAGTACGCTGTCATGGAATAAGAGAGAAGGTCCTCTCATGGACTGGTAACTTGTTAAAAGATAGGAAACAAAGGGTAGGAATAAATGGTCAGTTTCAGAATGGAGAGAGGTAAATAGTGGTGTCCCCCAGGGGTCTGCACTGGGACCAGTCCTATTCAATATATTCATAAATGATCTGGAAAAAGGGGTAAACAGTGAGGTGGCAAAATTTGCAGATGATACAAAACTACTCAAGATAGTCCAAAGTAGACTGCAAAGAGTTACAAAGGGATCTCACAAAACTGGGTGAGTGGGAAACAAAATGGCAGATGAAATACAATGGTGATAAATGCAAATTAATGCACATTGGAAAACATAATCCCAGTTATACATATACAATGATGGGGTCTAAATTAACGGTTACCACTCAAGAAAGAGATCTTGGAGTCATTGTAGAGAGTACTCTGAAAACATCCACTCAATGTGCAGGGGGCAGTCAAAAACTCTAACAGAATGATGGGAATCATTAAAGGATAGATAATAAGACTGAAAATATCATATTGCCCCTATATAAACCCATTCTATGCCCACACTTTGAATATTGCATGCAGATGTGGTTACCCCATCTCAAAAAAGATGTACTGGAATTGGAAAAGGTTCAGAAAAGGGCAACAAAAATGACTAGGGGTATGGAAAAACTTCTGTATGAGGAGAGATTAGGGACTTCTCAACTTGGAAAAGAGACAACTAAAGTAGGATATGATAGAGGTCTATAACATCATGACGGGTGTGGTAGTGTTATGCACTCTTCAGATTGCAAGAACTAGGGGTCACCAAATGAAATTAATAGGCAGCAGGTTTAAAACAAACAAAAGGAAGCATTTCTTCACACAACCCACAGTCAACCTGTGGAACTCTTTGCCAGAGGATGTTGTGAAGGGTAAGACTATAACAGGGTTAAAAAAAGAACTATATACATTCTTGCAGGATAGGTCCATCAATGGCTATTAGCCAGAATGGGCAGGGATGGTATCTGTCAGAAGCTGGGAATGGGCGACAGGGGATGGATCACTTGATGATTACCTGTTCTGTTCATTCACTCTGGGGCACCTGAATTGGCCAATGTTGGAAGACAGGATTCTGGGATAGATAGAATCTATCTGACCAAGCATGGCTGTTCTTAGCCCTTGATATAGGGATGTAAGGAGGACGAAGACATCCTCCCCCAACTCCTTAAACATTCTCACATGGATTGACCGTTAATAAACAACAATCATGCTTCAGGGAAGGTATTCGTTTTTGTCAAATGAAATCTAGTTTTAATTTTCAATGTGAATGGTAAATGGCAGACGTGACAATGTTATATTTTTATGGGCTTGCTGCTGCTACTTAAATCAATGGGAGCTTTGCCATTAACTTCAATGGGACCAAGACTGGACCCTTTATTTTCTTACAGAAAAGACTAAGTCTCAGTAAAAGGAAACTTCACTCTAGCTCCTTGCTATTACATGTCTGCTGAGAACAGATGAGACACTGTAGTATCTGAGTGTGAATTTTGGGACATGTGGATTAGCCAAGCCCCAAATGATCAAAGTTATGGTATTGTAGCATTTTTGAAAAAAATCACGCTTTAATATGCACTGGAAGATAGTACTTGAAGCTGAGATTGGGCCTTATTTTACTTCCACTGAAGCAAAAAATCAATGGCAAAATGCTCGTTGACTGCAGTGGGAACAGGATTAGAGCTACTGTTCAAGAGATTTTGCTCCCAATGTACCTTAGCTAATAGAGGTCTGTGCCATTATTCTTCCACTGATTTTCTTTATTTTCTTTATTTCACATTGCAAATTACCATTATATTTGATAGGCTTCGAATGGGGTGCTCAAGTTCCCAGAAGGGTAGCTAGATTGGCCATAATGTCTTGTGGACAATCATTCTTATGTATGAGCTGCAACAAGTCACTAGCATTTTCTTCGCAAAGCCACAATTGACTAAAGTAGGTTTTTAAAAAAAAAAAAAATCCTTGATGGTCAAGATATTTTTTACTATACAAAAGTTCTACCATTATCACAGTCATCAGTGTATTTTTATGAACAGGGTCAAAACTTATCTGACAATCTTTCTCTTCATTCATGTTGAAACGGCACTAAGGAAATGACAGTCATAAACTAAGAGGACAATACATACAGTATATCCTTTCAAAACACAATTACTTATATAATGCAGGCTCACTTACTGGTGCTCTGAACTACTATGTCGATCTATTTCATGCAGTATTCCTAACAGTCTTCCTTGCCCTGTTAATTCAGTCATCTTCTCTACAAAAAAGCAGGGGATTTAAAGCAGGCGTGATATCATCAGCTGCTTATCATTCATTTCCTGTTGTGATCTCCTGAGGAAGGATTTTTTTGACACTGCTTTTTTTTTTTGAATTCATCACTGCTTGATGAAAGAATAACATTGTTGCATCATCTGATTGTGTGTGTGTGTGTGTGTGTGTGTGTGAAATCTGTAATAGAAACTCAACCTTAACTATGGAACCGCAGACTAGTGCTTCCATATCAATAATTGAAAAACAGATGGCAATACTTTTCCTGAGTAAAAATGTGAAGAAACTTTCCAGGCAGTACAAATGGAAGGCTTCTATTCCCAAACAGACAAACAGATATGTTACTTTTGAGAGATCCTAGACCCGTGAGGATTAAAATCAGGTTCTGGAACCAGATTTATAGTGTAAGAACAGATGCCATTGTTTGTTTGCACCATAACATCTTTCACCCAAGGTGTCCCTACAAGGTAAATTGTTCACTAGATAGCAATAAAACGTCCAACAAATTAATTGTTAGAAGCCTTTGAAAAACAAAGAACACACAAATGATGGGAGACAACTCTTTCCCCCTCTCTTTAATTTGTTTTGGGCATTGATTTTAGTGTTCATAATAAGTGGAAGCACTGTCAAGGGATGAATGTGCTGGGGGCAGCCACCATGGAGGTGTTATGAAAGTGAGCTCCGCTGTGCAGGACCCCTGCTATTCCAGAGTGGAACTGTTCTGGGCTGAGTGTAAAGCTTGTATGGTGTCAACTTGTTTTTTGTTTGTGAAATATATACACTTGTTAGCTAAAACCACCATGTTTATTTAATCTATGGTCTAGGCCACATTTGAACTGGTATCTCCAGAAGTAAAAATATTAAGAGTATTCAGCTCCACCTTTTCTCTCTCTGTCTTTTACAGACTACAAACAGACACAGGATGCGACAATGGCATAAAAATAATCAATAATACTACATTTTATATTAGCCCAACCAGATTAAGTCAAATGAATGTGTCTTTGTGCTGCAGAGACATTATTTTGAAATTGTTTTGATTGACACCATTGGCTGCTTTCCTGATGTTATGACTCTTCATGCATGCATGATGGATGTCTCTTCATATAGTAAAAAGAAAAGGAGGACTTGTGGCACCTTAGAGACTAACCAATTTATTTGAGCATGAGCTTTCGTGAGCTACAGCTCACTTCATCGGATGCATGCTGTGGAAATCGCACAAGACATTTTATACACAGACACCATGAAACAATGCCTCCTCCCACCCCACTCTCCTGCTGGTAATAGCTTATCTAAAGTGATCATCAAGTTGGGCCATTTCCAGCACAAATCCAGGTTTTCTCACCCTCCGCCCTCCCACAAACAAACTCACTCTCTTGCTGGTAATAGCCCATCCAAAGTGACCACTGTCTTCACAATGCATATGATACTCAAGGTGGGCCATTTCCTGCAGAAATCCATGTTCTCTCACCCCCTCATCCCCCTCCAAAAACCACACACACAAACTCACTCTCCTGCTGGTAATAGCCTATCCAAAGTGACCACTCTCCCTACAACCTGCATGAAAATCAAAGTGGGCCATTTCCAGCACAAATCCAGGTTTTCTCACTCCCCCACCCCCATACTCACACAAACTCACTCTCCTGCTGGTAATAGCTCATCCGAAGTGACCACTCCCCCTACAATGTGCATGATAATCAAGGTGGGCCATTTCCAGCACAAATCCAGGTTTTCTCACCCCCCCCCCCCCCACACACAAACTCACTCTCCTGCTGGCAATAGCTCATCCAAACTGACCACTCTCCCCACACTGTGCATGGCAATCAAGGTGGGCCACTTCCAGCATAAATCCAAGTTTAACCAGAACGTCTAGTGGTGACAAGCATTAATACTAGCTTTATCCTAGACTAAGAAAACGCTACATTTAAAAATCTTTTCACAGCCCATTATTTTTATGGGAGACCATTTTTATGGGAGACCTCTTCCCAATGAAAAATCTCAAGATGGGTATAGAATCTGTAGGCTTTTACAAATGAATCACAGCCAAAGGCAAAAATAAAGCTGCTATTGACTTGGATTAATAATAATAGTAATAATAATTATTTATTGTCTATATGGGTATTATAATGAAAGATGTTCTCCACACACCACTGAAACAGGAAATGATTATGTTAGAGGATTGGTGTTGTTTTTTAAGGAGTTACTAAACATCCACAGCTACTCTTGAAACCAGTAGGGATTGCAGGTGAAAATTAAGCCATGAATGTATTGAACTCCCAATTTATCTTTCTCTCAAGTTTTTTAACAGTTTCTTCTTAGATAGTGAAGTTACACTATTTCAACTTTTTCCCTCAAATTTTGTTAAAGAAAACATGTATTACCAGAAGTATTTAAATAAGAATTAGATTCAGCTTTTCTCAAAGTCCTAGCTAGATCTTTGAGCGGATACTTTCTGCCCAAAGTTTTGGAAGGAGTTCTGTATAGGAGAAATGGTGTTTTTAAATTTTCTCATTAATTTATCATATGTATACCTGAGTCCCTCTGTATTCTTTGCTTGAAAATGATTGGTATAATGGTGGTATACTTTTATTGTGAAGCCTTTTGGAAATGTCTTGTAAACAAATATTCATTGACACCTCCCTCAAATACGGTTGCCCATGGTAAACTTGGTGGACCAAATTTAGGACCGAAGTATCATAGCAAAGACTCATATCTTCAGTAATAAACCAGGCTAGTCGCCAGGGTAGATTCTTCATACCAGAAGCATGACGAAACCTAGCTGATGAAATGCAGTATGGACCTCAAGGTATGTGCTAAAAAAGTGGGCTGTGATCTTTGGTCTAGACAGAACCTGCCACTCAATGTCCCCACATCCCAATGCCCCCTCAATAGCTCCAGATGCAGTGGTATCTTCACTGATATGAATTACAGAGAATACTAAAGTTCTCCCTCACATAGCTGGCCATTTTCCCATGTATGAGTCACAGGCATCTTGAATGTGGCCAACGTATGTGAGGCATTGAAACTGTGCTGAAAATTAATATATGGCCCAGTCCAAAGCGCTTCAAAATCAGTGAGAAGCTTTCTACTTATTTCAGTGGGTTTTGGATAAGGACCATAGAGCATCCATTGTTGGGAAGCTCTCAAAGGAAATTTCCAATTACATAACATATAATACCTATCTATTTTTTAGATATTTCCTTATAAGTGAAGGTCAAGAGCCTTGATGCCTGAAGTCTATTGTTAATCCACAGAGGGCACATTGAAGTAGGAGTTTTGCCATTCATTTAAAAGACAGAAAGATTGGGCCCAGAAGCAATACAGGAACTTACAAGTTTAAATTGATAAGTTAATATATCTTATATTATACTCCATGACAAAATCTTCCTTCTAATGAGTGCATGCAGCTTCTACCAGAGCTATATGTGCATATATCCAATGGTACAATATGGCCCATAAATGGCACATAACACACTTTACATCTTGATGACATTTTTTGCCAATATTACTGAATTTACTGATTTTTTAAAGCAGGGTATGCTGTTAATTCTTGCTCTTTTTACTCAAATTTTATTTAAATAGTCTTGTTATGGAAAAGATTTAATCTGAATTTTTTCAGTAAGATTTAAGGGGAAATAAGTAGTTGCTGAATTCCCATAAAAAATCAATGACTCCTTTGAAAATCCCAGTCCTTTCATCATGTTGTTCATCTCGAATACAATAATCACAGCAGGATGCAACATAGCTGATGTGCAGATTCTTAAAATGTAAGAGAAATTCATAGGCAGAATACAATTGTAAACAATAATACATTTTACAGGCCTCCCTTGCAGTGTCTTTGAATGTTTTCTAATTATTCAAATGCAGAACCTCAACTCAACCTTAACTATAAAGCCTCAACTGACACCTTCATAATGTAAAGTATTAATGAATAAAAAACATTGAGTGCTTTAAAATCACATTTAATTGTGCTACAATGAAAGAAATGAAAATGTTTAGGTTTTTCAAAATGTCTCCATTAGGTAAATAATAATCTCAATACAATTGGGATCTTTATAGGCTATGAACATGTAACACTAAATCTCGTTTCCAAGCATATTTACAATTTTCTTGTGCACTTTCATTGCAGATAGGAGAAATGCTATAATCTTCTAACAGCCTTGTAAGTGTGATAATCGTAATTGGAAGGAGCGCATTGAAACGTAATTGGAAGGAGCGCATACTTGGATTTAGTTACTTGCACATTCAAATCATAGGGCAATGAAAAAATTGTTCCTCATGTGTTACAGTTAAATAGTGCAAAAGCAGATGTGGCATTTGCCATGCTTATTACTTGTTAGTTAAGATGATCTGTAGAAGGTGGTGTGTGGGTTATAACATGCTTTCGGCATAAACTGCTTTTGTCCAGTGCAAAACTATGTTACATGGTATGTATTACATCAAACTGGTATCTATATTTCTATCACAATGTAATTATACGTTAAAAAATGATGTAATATGTCTTATGTAGAAAAGAAATCACAAAGTTCATCGAGGTGCATATGAGAATGGTTATGGCATGAATGGGACTGTTCCTGGGAGTAAGTGCTAGTCATTGTAAGGGCTACAGCACTGGGCCTTACGGCCCCAGCCTAACAAAGCACATAATTTCAATAGGACTACTCAATGCTTATAGGTTTCAGAGTAGCAGCCGTGTTAGTCTGATGAAGTGAGCTGTAGCTTATGCTCAAATAAATTTGTTAGTCTCTAAGGTGCCACAAGTACTCCTTTTCAATGCTTATAGTAAACCACATGCTTAAATGCTTTAGGGTAAGATTTTATATGGGGGAGGAAGGCAGATTATCCTGCATTTGTCTTCTCCAGGGTTCTTACACTTTCTTCTGATTCATCTGGTCACTGCTGGTGACGGGACACTGGCCTAGATGGACCTTTGGCTTGACCTACCTAGTAAGGCAATTTCTGTGTTCTGCTGCAGTATTCTATTCAACATGTCTTTGTGAGGATACTGCAGCAAACTACACTTCCTGCTGTGTGCATGTGTGTTATTTCTATCTATATCAAACTTCACCAATGAAATGCTGACATAACATCCTGTTCGAGCATGGCTGAAATAATGGGAATATTAAATCTCTTCTTTCAAGGCATAACTGGACCAACATACAGGTCACAAAGGATTTTCTTTTGCTTATGAAGATTGCTACACAGGCATCTAGGTCCATTTTGGAGTTGTTTTCTACCTTTTTCTGAACTCAGTATCAAGTATTAGTCACTGTTGGAGACAGGATGTTGGACTTGCTTATGTCACAGGTATTGTTCCTTTGTCCAATTTATAATAAATCGTAGGCTTCCCAGCCTAATATAAACACCAAAGAGTTTCCAATAAGTCTGGGTTTCTTGAGAGTTTTACCCACCACTCAAAGGAGTGGTGGACACAATCAGTGACACATTCTGCACATAGTTTACAGTTTCCTCCAGCAATTAGACATAACTGTATTACAAGGAAGCACAGGGACAATTTTGGTGTTGAGGCATAAATCAAGCAGTTTTGCCTTTCAGATATTTCAATGATTCTGGAGTCTGCAGGCAATTTAAAATTGATGGCCTAATAAGTGACTGCATGTCTTTTTTTTGTTTCATCTTCTCTTTTCCCAGTAGGGCCCACCACAGAAAAAGTACCATCATAAGCCTCATATTAGCACTGACACCACAAACGTCCAGAGTGACCAGTTCAGCTGAATGGAAGTTGATAAGTAAGCTGGCAACCAGCTTGCAGTGGGTGGAATAACAACAACATCAGCTTTTCTGATCCTACCCTTCTCTAATGTAATTAAATTCTGAGTCATGGACCTGCAGGCAAGGCATACTTCCAACTGATGCTGCAATTCCTGAAGGTCAGCTGGAGAGTCGTATATTTCACAAACTGTAATGTATATTGTTGCAAGTTTCCTGATTTAAACTTGCATTTGAAGAGCTTTGCAAGGCCAAACTTAGTTGATGACTTCTCCAGTTAAACAATAGGACATGACAAGGTTTGACAATGCTGTCTAATGTTACCACATACAGAGTAATTTGTGTGAAGTACAAGTTCAAAGATGATCTGATTTGAACTTTCCTAGGCTTAGTGATAGTAAGCAGGTCCCTGGAGTGTCTTATTACTATGATAAAATAACTCTGTCAACAAATTACATTCAAAAGACATTTAATTTATTCCCCAGACTTCTAGTTGGAGTTGATGCGTAGAATATCTATGGCTCATATTTATTGAGCATCATATTCTTGCGTATCATAGAATATCAGGGTTGGAAGGGACCTCAGGAGGTCATCTAGTCCAACCCCCTGCTCAAAGCAGGACCAATCCCCAGCTAAATCATCCCAGCCAGGGCTTTGTCAAGCCTGACCTTGAAAACCTCTAAGGAAGGAGATTCCACCACCTCCCTATGTAACCCATTCCAGTGCTTCACCACCCTTCTAGTGATTTTTTTTTTCCTAACATCCAACCTAAACCTCCCCCGCTGCAACTTGAGACCATTGCTCCTTGTTCCATCATTTGCTACAAATGACATTTGATCTACCATTTAATATATGCAGATCACATGACTCTGTCTTTAGCGGTCTTAGATGATGCACTTATGTTCACTGCAGGATCTGTGAAATATCCATTTGAACAAGAGCTTTTGGGGGACAACAGACATCAAGAATCATTTTAGGCATAATGATGTATGCCTATGCCATAGGTATGTCTAACTATTTTGAAGGGTCACCAGCAGAAGTTGAAAGGAGTTAATACTGTAGATCAAGTGGTAGAATCCTTTGCTTTGGGGCTAAGATCCAGTGAATCATTAGATTTATGCATCAGCCCATAGCTAAATCCTGAAGTTTTCGTATTCCAAGATTGTTCTGCTGGGTAGGATGTTTGTTTTTATTTGCCACCATATTTAATAGTGCCTCTTGGTTTGCAGTTTTCACACTCAGAGGAGTTATATGAGGAGAGACTATGTGTAAATTATGTGTAACTTTAAAATGATACCTTCTTGTGCCTGGCCTCATCCTCTTGAATAACCCTTCTCCTCTTCCTCTTTGTTATTAGACTTAATGTCTCAGTCCTTAATCTCACTTCTCACCTCTGTCTGAAGTGCAATTGAATGTTCTATCTCTACTCTTCTCCATAACTTGTTGGGCATTTTTTGTCACTGGAATTACAAAGGTGTACTTGAACATAGCACTGCCTTGGGCAAACACTGCCAGGAGGAAAACTCAAGAGTATATAAACAGGCATCAACAAATATCTCCAAGATATGTTTGTTTTCCCCACAAATTATCTAATCCCTCAAAACACATTTAACTTACCCTTACAATGCATTTGCCACCTCTTAAAAGTGCTCTAAAAATTAAAAGAAACCAGTCTGCATCTATATATCCTTCTATTCTATTTATTCAGGTAGTATACGTTCAATTTCTCTTGCAAAGTAATATAAACTACACCTTTGGGATCTTCTGGAGCTTTCTGAACCTTTCTACACCACAGATTTACAAGCTGCCAGACTTCATGAAAAATGAAATAGTTATTCAACAATATGGGTTATCTCTTTATATATCTTTCCCTGTCTTTTCAGTTGCAAGACTAGTTTTGTGTGATGAACTGGAAACAGTAAAAATAGCAATGTAGAAGGGGAAAAAAACCAGCTTCCTATCTGTAAATGAAGATTCAGTAGTGCCTGTCCTCCGGGAATTTTTCTTTTGCTGTGGAATGGATTATTCCCTCCCCGCCACCCAGAAAAAAAAACCCTAGAAATGTCAATTTTTGTTTTGACATTTTTGGTCCAAAAGAAACATTTCAACATTCTGTAAACTGGAAATGTTTCATTTTAGTTTATTTAGCTGACATGACACACTTTGTTTTGAGTTAGTTAAATATTAAATTGTATTGTCCCAAAGTGGTGCATTGCCTGAAGAGAACTGTTGTTTCAGAGCTGCTTGCCTCCATACTCCCCTATGTGCCAGGTCATACTTGATAATGTTCCACTTACAAATACTTTAATACAAGCGGTTAACAAACGATGTGTTACTTGGGGAGTTTAGAACCCAAAAGAGTGGTAACTTAACTGTTTCACTTCAGGTGGTGTCAGGAATAAATTGATGGGAACACTGTAAAATATTTGATAAATGATTAATACAAGTAAGCGTGCTTTTATTTAAAACTACAATTTATTAGATTTAAGCACACACAGATATAAACAATAGGTTTAGGACATCCCAGATATAGTTACCCACAGTCTGAGATAGTTTTGAGTAATCACCAACCGGACTTCTAGGGGCCCGCTTTCCATCCAGCTGATGGGGAGTTTAGATGTCAGCTCCTTTCCCAAAGAAAAGCTCCCTCTGACTGCTCCAACATATTTACTTTTACCTGTTTTTTATACTTAATGCTAACAAAAGACATATGCTACAGTGACTCCTAGTGGGTTAGCATAATAACCTCTACTGGGTCATGAATTCTCCTAATTTTAACAAACTACTCATTATTTCAAAACATTTCTAATATTTCTAGTCATAAAAACAATGTTTGGAGCACCTAAAACCAAGGTCGCTATTCGCTCACTCTTTTCCATAACTTTTTATCCCATCCTTCCATTCTAATTAGCAAATAGGCAGCTGTCTAAACTTGTCTCACCAAAGCCTAAAAGTATGCCTAGCTATGTAATGTTAGGGTTCAACCAGCAGTGGCTGAACATGCAAAATGGCTGACTGCACTACTGTCAAGTTCTAGAGCACACTCAGAAATGTCAAATCAAATGTCAAAGATTAATCAATTGTTATAGAGTGCAGCAGGTTAGTAGGTTGTTTATAAGAATATATAACACCTTCTTCTCATGCACGTATAGATTCCAACATAAGAAGGGATTGTTTTTGTCATCATATAGTCTGACATCCTGTATAAGACAGGCCACAGAACTTCTCCAAAATAATTCCTTTTGAACAAGAGCATATCTTTAAAATAATCCAAATATATAACCATCTATAACACATACTGGTCATATCTGCAACATGCTTATAATCATTTAGTCATTTATTTAACCCCTTCCAAACTGTTGATAATAGAAACTTAACATAAAGTGTGGCTTTTTTTTTTTTTTTTTTTTTTAAAGAAAATTAGTAACTTACAATCATATGGAGTTTTGGGTAGCTTGATACAGGACATTTGGAGAAGCACTGCAGGCAGTTTGGGATGGTGGGCTACACACAGAAGGTGGATCTTTCAGCTGAAATGATCTTTTGTGAAGGGAATCAGGAATCAGCATAGTTGATTTTGAAATTATCATCTTTATGTTTCAGAGTTAAAAAAACATTGAGACAAATGTTCATACATCTCAAAACCATTGTTTCAAATCATCTGCTACCTTGGGAAGAAAACATTGCATTCTTTTAAACTCTGCTCATGTTTTCAAGGGTCTCTTCACAGTCCGGCTGATTAGAAACATATTTCCTATTATAAAAAAAAAGATATCTTATAATTCTGGAGCACAGATTTACTGCCATGGATGAACAGGTGGATATGGATACCATGACACATTTTATGTCTGCAGAACTTCAAAATACATAGGTCTCTGAATACCTAGTACAGAATCAATATGTTCCAAGCTCACTAGTAATTTGGGGTGCCTGAATTGATGGGTGCCTGATCTGAGATTCCTTAAAGAGGCCTGATTTTTAGAGGCTGGCTGCGCACGAGGTTTCTAAATCAGGCCCCTTTAAAGCATGTGATTTGGGACACCCAAAATTCACCTTTGGAAGTCTTAGTTGTCATGTGTAATTATACCTATACGACATGTGTAATTTATTTTGTGGGGGAGAATCAAAGGTAAATGAGCCCTTTGAATTCTAGTTTGAGTTTGAGGGAAGTTCTGCTCAAAAGTTACCTATATTTTTAACCTGACTACCACTTTTAACAAAGGGGAAATTTTGATAATGGCATTGTAACCAATCAAACCAATGTGCATGTTCTGAAAAAAGAAAACTAGATTGGAGACCAATTTACTTAAGCATTGTTTTTGTGTGTCCCTCCCCTACCTATACCAAAAAGAATGAAAAGAGCTAGGAAATCCTGTTAGGAATTCACAGTAAGATCAGAAGAGACGTTTCAAAGGACATACTTGTGGATATTTATCTAATACACCCAGAGGATAATCATATAAAAAAATCGCATAGGGCTAAAGCTAAGCTGATTATGTTCCATTGGAGCAGTAATTTTCTTCTGCCCCAACTACGGAAATGTTTATTGTCTTATTTTATTTTAAAAATGACATGATTATCATAAAAGCCAATATTGTGAAGTTAAAAAAGTTTCTGCCAATTCTGCAGCATCCTTTATTTCAGTTGGGAAAAAGATCACTAGAAAGGGGGAAATGCACTGTTTCCCAGCTGGTATGCAGTGAAACTGATGCTTATTTGATTTTGGGAAATATGATGGATGGAAAGGTATTTGCCTACTGATCTACAATATATTAACAGTAAAAAAAAAATCATTACCATTACTTTCAGAAAATGAGATGATCTCATGATGCTGTGAGGAAATGTATGGCTTTGTATCAGCATTTTTCCCCAATAAAGCAAAAAATAAAGATACAAGCTTAGTAACTACTTTAATGAAAATATTTTGACAGAAGTTTGAACTGTTACTTCCAACTGCCTTGTTGCTGTTGCCTAAATGTGTGCTATTTACAAAGTAGTTAAAAAAACCCACAATAGGTAAAAAGAAAAAGTAGGACTTGTGGCACCTTAGAGACTAACAGATTTATTTGAGCATAAGCTTTTGTGAGCTACAGCTCACTTCATCGGATGCATTCAGTGGAAAATACAGTGGGGAGATTTATATACACAGAGAATATGAAACAATGGGTGTTACCATACACACTGTAACGAGAGTGATCAGGTAAGGTGAGCTATTAGCAGCAGGAGAGCTGGGGGTGGGGGAGAAAACCTTTTGTAGTGATAATCAAGGTGGGCCATTTCCAGCAGTTCACAAGAACGTCTGAGGAACAGTGAGGGGGAGGAGAGGGGGAATAAACATGGGGAAATAGCTTTACTTTGTGTAATGACGCATCCACTCCCAGTCTCTATTCAAGCCTAAGTTAATTGTATCCAGTTTGCAAATTAATTCCAGTTCAGCAGTTCTCATTGGAGTCTGTTTTTGAATTTTTTTTGTTGAAGAATTGTCACTTTTAGGTCTCTAATTGAGTGACCAGACAGATTGAAGTGTTCTCCGACTGGTTTTTGAATGTTATAATTCTTGACGTCTGATTTGTGTCCATTTATTCTTTTTCGTAGAGACTGTCCAGTTTGACCAATGTACATGGCAGAGGGGCATTGCTGGCACATGATGGCATATATCACATTGGTGGATGTGCAGGTGAACGAGCCTCTGATAGCGTGGCTGATGTGATTAGGGCCCTGTGATGGTGTCCCCTGAATAGATATGTGGACACAGTTGGCAATGGGCTTTGTTACAGGGATAGGTTCCTGGGTTAGTGGTTCTGTTGTGTGGTTGGTGGTGAGTATTTGCTTCAGGTTGGGGGGCTGTCTGTAAGCAAGGACTGGCCTGTCTCCCAAAATCTGTGAGAGTGATGGGTCGTCCTTCAGGACAGGTTGTAGATCCTTGATGATGCGCTGAAGAGGTTTTAGTTGGGGGCTGAAGGTGATGGCTAGTGGCATTCTGTTATTTTCTTGGTTGGGCCTGGCTCCACAGTATGCCAACATTTTAGAACAACGCTTCCTCAGCTCTCGTCCCCTAATGCCCCTACTCTACTTGCATCTTCATCATCTGGACCCATGGAAAAGAAGCCCTTGAGGAATTCCACCCTGATTTCAACAATTTCCATCCCACCATCAACCTCAGCCTGGACCAGACCACACAAGAGATCCACTTCCTGGACACTATGGTGCTAATAAGCGATGGTCACACAAACACCACCCTATACCGGAAACCTACTGACCGCTATGGCTACCTACATGCCTCCAGCTTTCACCCAGATCACACCACATGATCCATTGTCTACAGCCAAGCTCTACGATACAACTGCATTTGCTCCAACCCCTCAGACAGAGACAAACGCCTACAAGATCTCTATCAAGCATTCTTACAACTACAGTACCCACCTGCTGAAGTGAAGAAACAGATTGACAGAGCCAGAAGGGTACCTAGAAGTCACCTACTACAGGACAGGCCCAACCAAAAAAATAACAGAATGCCACTAGCCATCACCTTCACCGCCCCCCCCCCCCACCCCCCGGCTCTCCTGCTGCTAATAGCTCACCTTACCTGATCACTCTCCTTACAGTGTGTATGGTAACACCCATTGTTTCATATTCTCTGTGTATATAAATCTCCCCACTGTATTTTCCACTGAATGCATCCGATGAAGTGAGCTGTAGCTTATGAAAGCTTATGCTCAAATAAATTTGTTAGTCTCTAAGGTGCCACAAGTACTCCTTTTCTTTTTGCGAATACAGACTAACACGGCTGCTACTCTGAAACCTGTCACAATAGGTAAAAGGTACTTCACTGTGAGATAAGGGGGAAATGACTCAGAGGTTTGTAGATTAGACTTTTTGGCAGAAGGTAAAGCAGAAGGTTTGAGAGAGAGAGAGAGAGAGAGAAGTAAATATATAAATAATAATAAAAAGAGAGCTAATATAATACCCTTTTCCTGAAGAAGAAAATCTGATCCTTCCTTTTACATCCATTTTATTAATCCATTTTTATTCTTTTACATCCATTTTATTAATCTGGACCATTTACAGTACAAGGTACTTAAATGTGTATAATTTGAAGTTAGTGTACAAAATACTAACTAGAAAAATAGGGAAATTTACACTATATATTATACCTTTAAGGGAGATCTGATAGAAAGAAGTTGAAGAAGGCTGTGAATGCTGGTTTCAGTAACTGTTAACTGCACTCAGTACCTGGTTTGATTGGCCTCTTACTAAGGTTTCCAATGAAAAAGACAAATGCTTTAAATACAACTATTTTTAAAGGTGAGAGGGTGCGGAGGGGGAAATCTAAGGCCAAATTTTTCAAAAGCATGAAGGGGTGTTTGTCACCCAGAGCAGATATTTGCAAAAGTGACTAACTGATTTAGATGCCTGGTTCTTATTGAAATTTAAAGTCAATTGGACACCGACTTCCTACAGATGCTTTTGAAAATCCTATAGTAAATCCATTTTTAAGTACCTAAAGAATAGGGCTGATTTCAAAAGTGTTAAACACTCAGCAGCTCCCAATAAAATCTTTGACAGTCTGTATTGTAACTCAACCACCATGAAAGTGCTAAGAATATAATGTAGTACCAATTCCATGTAAAATTTGGGTAGAAAAACCCTTAAAAATCAGAATATTTTAGACCGGGGTCACCCAAGCTGCAGCCAAAATTAATGTGGGATGTAGTCTGAGAATTCAGGCTGGGATTTTCAGACACCTTAGGCAGTTAGGGCCAGATTTTTAAAGATATTTAGATGCCTGTAGGATTATCAAAAGCTCCTAGGTGGTGTCTATTGAAATCAATGGGAGCAGGCACCTAAGGACTTTTGAAAATCCCACTAGGTATTTATCTGCATCTTAAGGCACCTAAATACCTTTAAAAATCTGCCCTGTAAGGTCCTCAGTCCATTAGACAGTTATGAATATCTCACCTGAATTTAGAAGTTAGGCACCTATATTGCTTAAGTGCTCTGGAAAATCTCATTCCTGGTTCCAAACTCATTCAAGGGTACATTTGTGTATCAGAATTATTTTTCATTGATCGTTGCTAAAAGAAACTTTACCAAACAACTTGTTGGGTATTGACTAACCAGCATGGCAGAGTGCTTTAATTAATGTCCATTAAAAGTGCTATGATCAGGTCTGGCACTGTGAGATGCACCTACAAATAAATATAGTTGCATTAATTCAGTAGACAGCTGCTTCATCACTAATGAAGAATTAAGCAAACATTGACCAAAACTTGGGAACTTAAGTCAGCAGTTAGCTATTGAAACCCAATTAAAAATACTTTCTCTGCACTTGTCTGTAAATATTCATGCTATTGAACTGTTCCCACTAAATGTATAAATGACAACATAATATCCAACTGTAACAGTTGGTGGAAGCCATTTTAAGTAGCAGTTTAACAAACAGAGATGAATTTTAATTTGTAATGCCAATTGAGCTGTAATAAAAACTAGTATTCCAGCTGTGAAAAAAAAAATACAACACAGCTTGGTTTAGCATTATTTACAGGTAGGGGTGTGTGTGTGTGTGTGTGTGTTTTAACAGTATAATAGACCATCTTGTGTCTATCCATACCAGAAGTTTTTAAATCAGAAGCCCCCTTGTGGAATTGGAGGCATATCTGCAGGAAAATAAATATTCAATTATGATGTTATTTCTCTAGTTTTTGTTGATTACCTAATTCGGTTTCACATACGGCAACTGTGCAATGCTGTGTTGGACATTTGTATATTTTTTATGGAATGTACTGAGCTTCGGTTTCATTTCTGAGTTGGATGGTACCATGCAACACTTAAATAATTTCTACATATCAGTGTTGCCAACAGTTGTGATTTTTATCATGTGTCTTATTGTGTTTTTTTTCCTCAAAGGGCCCGCTCCTGGTGTCATGGACTTACATGAAACTCTGAGCTTTTATTTTTAAACAAGTAAGCATTGAGGCTCATGATTGCAAGGGAAGAAAGTTTTAATACATGACCTCAGTGCACCCTAAAGATTCAACTTCAGAAGGCAAATGTAAAAAAAAAAAAAGCTTTTTCTTTTTATCTCATGATCTTTAAGCCAGTCTTGTGATTTTTTTTTTTTCCGGGGGGACCTGACTTATGATTTTTGAATGGTTGAGGCTGGCAATACTGTGCTGAAAAATTAGTGAGATTAAGCTATCTTTGGGGTTATTCCACTTTAAGGGAATACAGTGCCTCACATTGACATGATGGCACCAAATAGCCACCAGGAGCCAATATATGCACAGTTATATTTGAGCTTCCGTGAATTATTAGAGGGCACAAATATTCTATAAATAATTAGAGTGCAAACTTTTGCTGTTTTGGGGGATGTGATTTGTTCTATGTATTTTTGGGCTTCAGTGCAATGCTAACTGGGATTAGGCAACACTGGCATCGGCTGAATTGGTCTTAGGTTCAACAGGCAGTTAGAGAATTGTATGTTTGTAACTGCTACCTATAGCAACACAGGGTGGGGTTCAGGTACCACTTTAGGCACATAAGTCCAAAATTTAGATCTCAAAACCTTTGCTCAGTTGCTGCCTAAGCCTGTAGCCACTTGTATTCCCTAGGACCTAATATTCTCTAAGTAAAATCCTACCATAATACCTAAATTTCCCTGGTGGGCCCGCTCACAACTGTGTCAGTCCTGACACCACTGAGCAGCTCAGCACCTAACTCATGCCTTAGCCCCAGTGGAGTCACAAAATGGTATCCCACACCTATCTTGATGGAAGGACCTGATTGATAAACATGCTTAGTGTCTATATCAACTGAATTGGGCCAGACACATAATATAGCTACCAGAGGCGATGATTCCTCATCTTATACCCAATAGCCTAGTTATTACAACACACACCCAACCTGTGGGATTCTGTTTGATGTGGAGCAGGGTCTTGAGCCCAGGTTTCATACCTCTAAGATGAGTCACTAACCACTGAAGTATTGGGTGGGGCTCTCTCAATCTCCCCTGTTGAAGCTGTTCCATTTTGTGTAAAACACTTAAATATTCCTTGCAGCAAGGACATGCACGTGGATCTCCCACATAAAAAGCAAAGGCCTTAACCATCGGGCTCTGAAGTCTCTTGGATACAATCACTATTTAAGTAATTTACAGACAGTGGACTAGCTTCCAGAAGAGAGAGCACTCCACATCAGAATACCAAATAGCCCAGTGGCTATGGCATTCAGTGTGAGAGCTGGGTTCAAGCCCTGATCTTCATAGACAGAATGGGGATCTCATCCTGGGTGAGTACTCAAACCATTGGATATTAAAAGCTGGGGTCGGGAGGACACCCTCTCTTTTTTTTCTTGAAAAAGGGCTGACCAGGTTTAGACACCTACCTTCAGGAGAGGGTTCAGTACTATGAAACCCGAATACATGGAAGTACCTCCCCACAGTCTGGAATTAGATGGCTATCTCCCTTTGGGGCACAGGGCCTAGGTAAGCTATTACCAGCAGGAGAGTGAGTTTGTGTGTGTGTGTGGGAGGGGGGCGGGGGGTGAGAAAACCTGGATTTGTGTTGAAATGGCCCACCTTGATTATCATACACATTGTAAGGAGAGTGATCACTTTAGATAAGCTATTACCAGCAGGAGAGTGGGGTGGGAGGAGGTATTTTTTCATGCTTTATGTGTATATAATAAGATCTTCTACACTTTCCACAGTATGCATCCGATGAAGTGAGCTGTAGCTCACGAAAGCTTATGCTCAAATAAATTGGTTAGTCTCTAAGGTGCCACAAGTACTCCTTTTCTTTTTGCGAATACAGACTAACACAGCTGTTACTCTGAAACCTCTCTCCATGGCATTTCCTAGTGGTTAGCTTAGACGGCTCCCCACTCAATGTGCTGCCTTCTGTGAATCCCCTTTTTAGGTGCCAAGGCTCCCCAGGCATTGTATAGGGAGCCTGTGTGCCTAACTTGGAGTTTTGAATTCCACTGAGCAACAGCACCTAAAACGTAGGCATTCATAGATTCATAGATATTTAGGTCAGAAGGGACCATTATGATCATCTAGTCTGACCTCCTGCACAACGCAGGCCACAGAATTTCACCCACCACTCCTACAAAAAAAACCTCACACTTATATCTGTGCTATTGAAGTCCTCAAATCGTAGTTTAAAGACTTCAAGGACCAGAGAATCCTCCAGCAAGTGACCCGTGCCCCATGCTACAGAGGAAGGCGAAAAACCTCCAGGGCCTCTGCCATATTTGGGGTTGGGAAGGAATTTTCCTCCAGGGCAGGTTGGAAATCAGCTAAACCCTGAGCATATGGGCAAGATTCATCAGCCAGATACTACAGAAAATTCTTTCCTGGGTAACTCGGATCTCACCCCATCTAATAGCCCATCACAGGCCATTGGGCCTATTTACCATGAATATTTAATTACCAAAACCATGTTATCCCATCAGACCATCTCCTCCATAAACTTATCGAGTTTAATCTTAAAGCCAGATAGATCTTTTGCCCCCACTGCTTCCCTTGGAAGGCTATTCCAAAACTTCACTCCTCTGATGGTTAAAAACCTTCGTCTAATTTCTAGTCTAAATTTCCTAGTGGCCAGTTTATATCCATTTGTTCTTGCTTCCACATTGGTACTGAGCTTAAATAATTCCTCTCCGGTATTTATCCCTCTGATATATTTATAGAGAGCAAACATATCTCCCCTCAACCTTCTTTTAGTTAGGCTAAACAAGCCAAGCTCCCTGAGTCTCCTTTCATAAGGCAAGTTTTCCATGCCTCGGATCATCCTAGTAGCCCTTCTCTGTACCTGTTCCAGTTTGAATTCATCCTTCTTAAACCTGGGAGACCAGAACTGCACACAGTATTCCAGGTGAGGTCTCACCAGTGCCTTGTATAACGGTACTAAAACCTCCTTATCCCTACTGGAAATACCTCTCCTGATGCATCTCAAGACCGCATTAGCTTTTTTCACAGCCATATCACATTGGCGGCTCATAGTCATCCTATGATCAACCAATACTCCAAGGTCCTTTTCCTCCTCCGTTACTTCTAATTGATGCGTCCCTAGCTTATAACTAAAATTCTTGTTATTAATCCCTAAATGCATGACCTTACACTTCTCACTATTAAATTTCATCCTATTACTATTACTCCAGTTTACAAGGTCATCCAGATCCTCCTGTAGGGTATCCCTGTCCTTCTCTAAATTGGCAATACCTCCCAGCTTTGTATCATCTGCAAACTTTATTAGCACACTCCCACTTTTTGTGCCAAGGTCAATAATAAAAAGATTGGTCCCAAAACCGATCCTTGAGGAACTCCACTGTAACCTCCCTCCAGCCTGATAGTTCACCTTTCAGTAGGACCCACTGTAGTCTCCCTGTTAACCAATTCCTTATCCACCTTTCAATTTTCCTATTGATCCCCATCTTATCCAATTTAACTAATAATTCCCCATGTGGCACGGTATCAAATGCCTTACTGAAATCTAGGTAAATTAGATCCACTGCGTTTCCTTTGTCTAAAAAATCTGTTACTTTCTCAAAGAAGGAGATCAGGTTGTTTTGGCACGATCTACCTTTTGTAAAACCATGTTGTATTTTGTCCCATTTACCATTGACTTCAATGTCCTTAACTACCTTCTCCTTCAAAATTTTTTTCCAAGACCTTGCATACTACAGATGTCAAACTAACAGGCCTATAATTACCCGGATCACTTTTTTTCCTTTTCTTAAAAATAGGAACTATGTTAGCAATTCTCCAATCTCTGAGTTTACAGATTCATTAAAAATTCTTGCTAATGGGCTTGCAATTTCTTGTGCCAATTCCTTTAATATTCTTGGATGAAGATTATCTGGGCCCCCCGATTTAGTCCCATTAAGCTGTTTGAGTTTCACTTCTACCTCAAATATGGTAATGTCTACCTCCATATCCTCATTCCCATTTGTCATGCTACCATTATCCCTAAGATCCTCTTTAGTCTTATTAAAGACTGAGGCAAAGTATTTGTTTAGATATTGAGCCATGCCTAGATTATCCTTGACCTCCACTCCATCCTCAGTGTTTAGCGGTCCCACTTCTTCTTTCTTTGTTTTCTTCTTATTTATATGACTATAGAACCTTTTACTATTGGTTTTAATTCCCTTTACAAGGTCCAACTCTACTTGACTTTAGCCTGTCTCACTTTATCCCTACATGTTCTGACCTCAATAAGGTAGCTTTCCTTGTTGATCCCTCCCTTCTTCCACTCCCTATATGCTTTCTGCTTTTTCTTAATCACCTCTCTGAGAGGCAGAGGCAGCTTGGTCTGCCTATGAATTTTTTCCCCTTTCTTGGGATGCAGGCTTCCGATAGCTTCTGCAGCTTTGATTTAAAATAATCCCAGTCCTCCTCTACCTTTAGATCCATAAATTCTTCAGTCCAATCCACTTCCCTAACTAATTTCCTTAAGTTTTGAAAGTCAGCCCTTTTGAAGCCAAAAACCCTAGCTGCAGATTTATTTTTATTAATCCTTCTGTTCAGTTTGAATTGAATTAGCTCATGATCACTTGAGCCAAGATTATCCCCTACAACCATTTCTTCTATGAGGTCCTCACTACTCACCAAAACCAAATCTAGAATGGCATCCCCTCTAGTCAGTTTAGCAACTACTTGCTGAAGGAATCCATCAGCTATCGCATCTAGGAAAATCTGAGCCCTATTATTATTACTAGCACTTGTCCTCCAGTCTATATCTGGGAAGTTAAAGTCTCCCATGATCACACAGTTTCCATTAGTATTTACTTTATTAAAAACATTAAAAAGGGCTCTATCCATATCCAAATTAGATCCCGGCGGTCTATAGCACACCCCAAGCACTATCCCAGGGGAGGCTCTAATAGTTTTCTTCCCCAATTTAATTTTTGCCCAGACGGACTCAGTCATATCCATTTCATCGCTTCTTATTTCTTTACATTCTATCTCATCATTGATATACAGTGCTACTCCATCACCTTTACCTTTATTTCGGTAAACAGTACATACCCTTCAATACCTGTAGTCCAGTCATGACTACTATTCCACCATGTTTCTGTTATCCCTATAATATCTGGTTTCACTTCCTGCACCAGTAGCTCTAGTTCCTCCATTTTGTTAGCTAGGCTCCTCGCATTAGTGTACAAACATCTTAATTTTTGCTGTTTGGCCTCACTGACATTCTGTACCCTATTAGGCACGGTCATTTTACTACCAGTATAACCTATTAGACTTGTATCTACACTGCCCTTCCTCCTACCCACGGCTGTATCCACTCTTACTTCATTTTCTTTCCTCTCAATGCTAAATTCTGGCGTGGAGATGACCTGGACATCTCCAAACCATCTCCCCCTAATTCCTAGTTTAAAGATCTCTTAATCAGTTGTGCCAGCCTCCATCCTAGAAGTCTATTTCCTTCCCTACTCAGATGAAGTCCATCCCGAGAGAATTGTCCTCTATCCATGAATGCCTCCCAGTGGCCATACATCCCAAAGTCCTTCTTATAGCACCATTGCGTAAGCCATCTGTTGATAGTCATAATCTTGTCACACCTTTGTTGCCCTTCTCTAGGAACAGGCAGAATCCCACTAAAGATCACCTGAGCCTCAATTTCCTTAAGCGTCTTCCCCAGCCTAGCATAGTCTCCCTTAATACTTTCCAGCGAGATTCTAGCCGTATCATTTGTTCCCACATGAAGGATAATTAGGGGATTCTTTCCCGCTCCCTTTAGAATCCTTTTCAACCTCAGGTCTACATCCCGTATCTTAGCACCTGGAAGACTGCATACGCTCCTATTCTCCGGATCAGCTCTGGTTACAGGCCTGTCTATTCTTCTCAGTAAAGAGTCCCCAATCACAGACCTGTCTTTTCCTAGTGACGGTGCTATTCTCCAGTCTATCCCCTCTTCCCTCTGGCTGCAAGTTCTTTCCATTCCTATTCTCCCTTGTCATCCTCTTTAACCCACCCGGAATCCTCCTGGGGCTCATATTTGGTGTAATCTCCATTAACTCTTCCCCTTTTCCTATAGGACTAGCCGCTCTTCTCTTCTTCCTTGCCCTTCCACCTTCAGTGACTACCTGCTGAGGCCCTTCATTTTCCAACTCTGCATACCTATTCTTAAGCTCTATTTCTCCTTCACTAGCCCGTCTTTTCCTCTGCCTGGTTCTTTTAGTCACATGCTTCCACTGACCACTTTCCTCACCCAGTCTCCCCTCAGAATTCCCCAGTCCTGCTTCCATCTGCAAGTCTGAGCTTTTCCCTTCAGATACCTCATGTCTTTGCTCCATAATCTGCTCAAACCCCTTCCTAAACTCTACCAGACTTTCCACCTGCATCTCCAAACCTCGGATCTTCTCCTCCATCAGCTCTATCAGACGGCACTTCACACAGACAAAACTCTTACCAGGTGCCCCCTCCAGGATCACGTACATACCGCAGCTTCCACATCTAGTCATCTTCATTGTGTCTTCCGCTACATGGTCACTCCCACTGCTGCCCCTGTGTCTGTCGTCGCCTTCCCACCTAAACCCTGTTAATCTGGGAAACACAAACCACACCTAAACACCACCCCCCAGAGCAAAAAACAAGCACCACAAGACAAACTCCCCTTTCAAACCCCCCTGTTTACAGCTCTGTTTGCTGGCTCCTGGGCCGCTGCAGCTCTCTGTGCCGCTGCCTGACTGGCTGCTACCTTTTAGGACCCCTAGTCAGAGAAGCCCCGCCCCCTAATCAGGGCTCAGCTTCTCTCCCAGCACAAAGTCCCTACAAGCCTCTACACATACAAATACTACCAATACAAAACCAAACACAAATACCTTCTCCTCCAACCTCTCTCCATGGCATTTCCTAGTGGTTAGCTTAGGCGGCTCCCCACGCAGTGTGCTGCCTTCTGTGAATCCCCTTTTTAGGTGCCAAGGCTCCCCAGGCATTGTATAGGGAGCCTGTGTGCCTAACTTGGAGTTTTGAATTCCACTGAGCAACAGCACCTAAAACGTAGGCATTGCGATGCTTAGCTTAAGTCCCGCTGGTGAATCCCACCAAAAGGTTCCACAGAGAAGGGCCAAATACAGTTTAATTTGCTCTAGTCATGAGTCTGAGCACTTTAACTGGGAAAGTAGCATACTTTAGGAAGAAAAAAACTGGGACAACATCAAATTCACTAAGGAGTTTTGATTAGAAATCTGAAATGCATGGGAAAAGAAGGTAGGGAAACTATGAATGTGGCATACCTAATCAAACAGCTGGGCCATAAACTGAAGCTTCAGTAGAAGATACAGGAATAAATCCCTAAAGCACATCATGAGCAGGAAGCAGCTCCTCTGACCTCTTGTAGGAAATCGGCTTAAGCCCTGAAACCTGAAATTTATCATATTAGCCTACCTAGATCTTGTGAATAGTCATACAATTATCAAGAACTTTTAAATAACCCAGCTATAACATTTGTCTTGTAATGTGCAGAAAAGTTGAAACTATTTCAGCAACAAATGGAAAGACTGCAAATTAAATGTGTGTTAACTATAGTCTACTTCTACCTTAATTGGCGGTGGTATCAGCAGAGTTTAACATCTGTTGTTGTCATCCAAACTGCATGTATGTGTGGTAAATTATTAACTTGGCATAGTTATGAATCGTTCTGGAAGGGTAGAAGGTTACTGTGGAAGGGTTGGACTCTGTAATCTAGTGAATGTAAAAAATAGAAATATCCTTGAACTCTTCATCCCACTGCCATAAAAATAGATATGGGCGATCATGACTCACAGTAGGAGAAAGGTCCAAAAATCCACTAAGAACTGAAAATGATTCTGAAAGATTCTGCACCATTTATAACATGCAAAATATTCCATTATCTTGAAAACTACTTTAACCACCATGCACAATTCCCCAGCACTGAAAATGTTAATTTAGCAAATTGTCTCTTTCCATCCTCTTCTGTTTTAGTTTACGGTGCTTAAATTACAAAGTTGAATTAGAGAGGGACTTTTTAGGATTTTAAATGCTTATTTTGTGCTGTCTTCTATGCTGAAATCCTGATTGTGGCTTCTTTTCAGTTTTCTTAATTTTTAAAATTGTGTTTAGTAAGGGGATGCATCATTGCTGCTACTCAAATCATTTAATTCCTCAAAGTGATATCAGTGAAAGTCTCTAAAAATGACATTGCAATGTAGGGCAAGCTGAAATGAGAGGTAATGAAAGGTAATGAAAAAGTCAGCAGTAGACAAGATGATGCCATGATGTGAGGACAGGCAAAATAAAACGCTTCGTAGAAGTCTGTGGAGTTGGAATTGGCCACTGTGCAGAATGGGCCGCATGTGTCACAGAAGCAATACTCTCGTTGTGAGTGGGTGGATGCAGACTGTCAGTGTGGTACAGAACTCTAACTCCTTTTGCTCCACGGAGGACTAACATTGCATCTGTGAAAGAGGAGTTAGCATGAGCATGTTCAGTTGCTGTGTGTAGAAGAGAGGATGGGTTTACTTGAGAGAAATGGTGGAGCAAGTAAACACCAAATTATTAGATCCATGCAAAATAGTCATGACAAAACGGAAGGTGCTCAAAATGTGGCTTTATTTGGCATAGAGGTGCTACCAAAGACATGATGTTGTTAAAATTAGGCAAAACACTTTTACTGAGAGTGAGTGCAATTCACCCTTTGGCCGAGGGCAAGCACAAAGCTGGTGCATCAGCTACACTTAGGTACTGAAACCTAGAGTGGTGAGTGTGCAGGGAGTACATACAGCGTTGGCTCTGCATTCCTGCTCCCAACATGCCAGTCAGAATAATACAGACCAGCAGGTGCTTGCTTGCCCCTGGAACAGTCAAGGTTCATTATTTGTTCTGGGGACCATCCAGCTTTTTTATTTATTTTTATTTCAATAGTATTTCAGTGATGGACCAGGATCCTATTGTGCTGGGTGTTGTACAGTGACAAAACAAAACAACAGTCCTGGCCCCAAACTGATTGCAGTCTAAGTCTAAGAAAAAAGAGAACACGTGGATATAAACAGATGCACAAAGTTCAAAGGAACAAAGAAACAATGGTGGGGCATGTCTCCTCACAAACACATTCTACCGCCCTCCACTTTCTACAATGATTTCCCACAAAATATCAAATCAGGTTCAAATTCTTGGTCCATATCTTCAAGTCACTCAATGGTCTGGGCCCAGGATACCCAAAAGATCACCTAAAGCTCCAGATAAAGATGGTGATCAACAACTCTGCTGCTCTAGCACAATGGAATGCTTTACAAAAAGGTTAACGCTAGTCTGTGTGACAGACAGGGCTCTCTTGGGCATCAGTCTAAGACTATGGAATGAACTCTCCCCAAGAGCTAAGGATCATCACAAACCTCTCTACCTTCCACTCCAAGTACAGGACACATTTCTTTGACCTGCTTTTTCTAACATGCACACAAAGAAGCATATATACTTAAAAAAAAAACAAAAAAAACCTACCAGAACAAGACAATCCACTGCACATACTTCTCCCCCTAGGGAGAGGATGAGAAAACAAACAACATATGACAGATATTAGTCACATTGCTTTACTCACTGCTGGAAGGTGCTAGGATACCATGGTGATGTGTGGTTTAAGAACCCGTATAGAATAGAATCAGCATGCTAGGGTATTATCAAGATTTTTTGTAGACAACACAGCAGTGGAGGGATTTGAAGGACAATGATATGGCTTTGTAGAGGTTTACAGAGAGCTCCTCCCATGTGTGAGGGGCAACTCCGTGCAGCCCTTTACTCAGGACTAGGTCCTTCATGGCCACAGAAGGTAATGGATATTCACATAGGCAATCTTGTTTCCAAAAGAGAAGAAAAGTCTTTTTGGAGTTTCCCTTCTCTTTCTCTCTTCCTGGAGTTCTTTGTCTGAGGAGAAAGTTATATGCTATGACTTTTTTGTCCAAGAATTTGCAGCATGTGTTTGAAGCCCTATGGGTTTCCTTTCACCGTAATAGACTCAATATGTATTCAAGAGGCTAAAACTGGGAAGGAAAAGGAGAAAATATTATATGCTATAGAAGAAATTACCTTTTTTCTTAAAATAAGAGTGCAGCTGCTCTGTGTGTGTTTGTGTGTGTGTGTGTGTGTGTGTGTGAGAGAGAGAGAGGTGATGAAAAACCAATAATGAGGTACTCATTTAAACTTTCTAACAAAAAAACACTTTAAATAAAAGTTCTCATCTACATTAAAAAATGTTTTGACTTGTGAAGAAGAAACAAATAATGAAGATCTCCTTAGTTTCTTTGTTTCATCCATCCAAAACTAGAGCTGTTTTCAGGCCAATTTTAAGAAGAAAACTCTATTTACATATATATGCTTGTTTTACTCCGAATAAATAGGCAATACCCCAAAGCGAATCTAAGTCTCCATAGTTAGTGGATCAGAAGTCTGATTCACATAGCTTAATGGTGGAGTAGTGTACATGCTGAGATGCAGAAAATAATGTGGATCTTATGTCTATATCAGTATTACATCCATTTGTTTATGGACAGAATAACTCAATGTATGTCCCCCTTCTGCTTTGACACATTACAATTGCTTTTGTGAAATTAACTAGGAGAGTCAAAGTGCTGTTTTTTAAAAAAAGTTTGATTTTATACAACCAAATATTTTGGTGAATCAGAACCAAACACTCCAAGACTTTGAAGTTCTTGAGCTTTGTACTCTCTCTCTCTCTCTCCCTGAATAGCTTACATGTTCATAAGTTGATTGGGTTACAAATTATGCTGAATATTCTTTATGACCTAATGGATCATTTCACAGTTAACTGAGTCTTAAACACATTTGTAAAAGTTTAATCCAAACTTTGAATGACATTTTTAGTTTTAACAAGAGTGTTTTCTTGTGAACTAGTACTCAATAATCTTCTCCAGGGTAGACTAGAAGTAGAAATGGAAACAAGATTGAATCTTTTATTTTGTATGTGGTTTTACCCATTTTGGAGTACATGGCAATAAACCATTAGACTTTTATCTCTTCCAATCTGAGTACAAACTATTTATTAAAATGTCACATTTGGCTGCACGATTGTCTAAGAAATTCATTTTGTGTCAGGCTAAACATATGTCAGGAAATGGAACTGTTGTTGTTTTAGACTCATATTTTCAGTCAAGGTTTTTAAAAGACATTTGGGTTAGTATTAAGCCATTTTTATTTTTAGTTCTTAAGAATTATGACCCTGTCTTTAAGATTATTAAAAAGAAATATATTGGTTGCAGTTTAAAAAAAACAAAATTTCAGCTCCTATCTGATTTTAATTATTCCAGTGAGATAAGTTTTAATTTTAACTATTCCTCTGAAGGGTAGAGGAATGTATCTGTAATTCAGGAATAAGCCTTGTGAAATAAATTTAAAATACCATCAATATCTCCATTATAACTTTAAAATAGTTACACAAGAAAGGGGCATGTCATGAGGAATGTAGAATTTCTTCACAAGCCAAACTCTTTGAATTCTGAATTATATTCATATTGTCCCCCCTAAGATTAATTATGAGGAAGTTTTTAAGGTCAGAATTTCTCCAGAACAGCCATTTGGATTTTATGGCTAGTCTAAGCTATGTTAAAAGAATGAGAGGAAGTAAAAGAAAAACACATTAGTACAGTAAAGATATTTAGAGGTGATGGACTGGAAAAACATTGTAAAGGAAAGGCTGAGAAGCAAGATGGAGAGGGAGGCCTTCATTATGGGTCTTGGATTGAAGACAGAGCAATGCGTGGGAACTGAAGCCCAAAAGGGTGAGATGACATAGGTTTGAGAAAGAGGTCTTGGATGTAGGGAAAAAATGACTACAAGGGAAAAGGGATACTGAAGTGAGAGAGAGACATGGTGTGCTGTAAGCAGTGTATGTGGGCCACGTTTTCAGTTGGGTTTGCTAAGCTATACACCTGCATTGCAAAAACAGAATTAGCATTCAAGTCCTAATATACATGTGTAAATACCCCAGTGTTAGTGCAAATCAAGGTATCTGCAGACCTAATAGAGTTTTGTATTTATGTGCGCAATCAACATATAAGGTCAGTTTTGAAAATTTGGACCTCTCTGTGAATGTGTCAGACGAACAGATGGTCTCAGTGAAGTAGGGAACACATGAATATGGATATCATAGTGATCAACTGACTGCAGACATGCATCTTCCAAAACCACAGACGTACCAAAACCACAGCCCTCTACTATTGAAGATAAATCAAAAGTATCACTAATTCATCCATTAGAGGGGCTGATATGCATATAGGACAGTCTGGCATATGCCATTCAGTGGAGAAAAATGATGCACTAAAACATGTTCCAGGCTGTAACAATCTCTGTGTTTAAAAAAAAAAAAGGGAACCAGTATTTGTCAAAAAGAACTATGGATATAGCACAGGCAGTTGAGTAAGTTTTGTCGAATCATATTGCCAGAATTCCATACAAGAGCAGCCTATAGGGTTGTGAAGCTAAATTTATAGCAGACTACATTTGTGTGGATTTGTGTGGTACAGAAAATCTTTACAAGTTCAAGATTTCTCCATGTAGAAATCTTGTTTTCTGACAGAACATAAAATACCTTCTGAGGAATTTCTGAGGAAAAAGAGGTGAGGAACTGGAGGGAGAGGGAAATGATATAGACACGGATAAATCATACAGCTTTGTGGAATTTGGGTAGGCAATTATGGAGTACTATAGGATTCCACAGATTATCTCTCCAACAGACTCGATCACTGATTACACAAGAAAATCAACCCAGCTGTTTCAGCCTCATTATTGGAATAGATAGGTCTCCCATCTTTATCAAGATTTCATTCTTTCCCCTCCTTTCTCATTTCAAGATGTCTTAATTTACACATAAACTAATAGGCTAATCCTGTCTGTTATATGAAACCATCATCTAATATTAAATAAATCTATTTCCATTCTGGCTGGGAAGAAAAATAATAAAAATGCATCTGCGGTAATGCTGAAGGCTTATCCAGTGTATTTAGAATAAATACAAAATTGCTATGATATTCTTCCTATGATTTCATGCCAATATAAGAAGGATTAATATACTGTCTGAACACACCAGGCTATAATAAAATAGAGGAATTAAAATCACTCTTCAACATACAGTAGATAAACCTTTGAAAATAAGTTAAAAATTGAGCCTTAAATATCAGAATCGGAATACGAATCATTTTTCACAGGAAAAGCTATTTTGCAAATGCTCATAATCAGGATATAACAGGAGGCAGCCATTGCATTTCCAGAGATTACAAAATTTACAGGGACTTAAAATTCAAAACATGGAAAAAGTCTACAGAAGTTTAGAAAAATACAAAATAACATACACATTTATCATTTCTGCCATAATAAATCGTACTATCTGAAGGAACAGTGTAAAGATCTGGGAACAATGAGAGCAGTATTATTCTAATATATTTCCACTGTCCTAGGATGACCATGGATATCTCACTGACCATCAAGTGACTACATTACTATAGTATTAATCATCACAAAAATATGATCCTGTATTTTTAGTACAGCTGCAGCTTGCTGTTTACCAAAATGTCTACTTTTGGCAAAGAAGGAATCCCCAGAAGGTGCTCTCTCTTTAAATCTGGACTTTAAAAATATAGTTTTGTGTGTCAGTTTTTTAAAGAGTGACAAAGAGCTACTTGAGCTCTCAAATTGACACTATAGTGAATCTTCAAAGTTATGTTGCACCATCTCATGCTGGATGTGACCTAAAACCATAAAAAAGAGGAATAGATGAGAGCAAGGGCATGAAAGAGGAGTACAGGTATGGGGAGAATGATATTCATTGGCTTTGATTTTTTTCACGGCTTTACTGAAAAAGTAAAACACAACACTTTAGAAACTGTTAGATACATTTTGCAAACAAATAAAAACTTGCAAAATGTGGTTTGGTTTGAAACAGGTCTATCAAGGATAGGTAGCTTATAAAATTTAAAGGAAAAAATACTTTGGTTGCCATGACAAGGTCATTATTTCCACACAGTTACTCATAAGTCATATCTAAGATCCAGCATGTATCCTCCTTTTCCCAATATAGGGAGTTACTATGGTTTTTCAAATATGGGTTAAGGAGAGTCATGTGGTTCAAGCCCTGGACTGGGACTGAGAGAGTCTATAATCTATTCTTGACTCTGTCTTAGATTCCCTATGTGACCTTGAACAATTAATTTAATCTCCCTATACCTAAATTCCCTATTTTAAAAGTGCACATAGCAATACTCTCTTTTGTCAAAGGGCTTTGTGAGGTCAAACTGATTAGGAATAGAGCTGGGTGAAATGTTTTGGCCAAATCATTTTTATGCTGAAATCTGCAGATTCAAGTCAACTGAAACATTTCATGTATTTTGGTGAAATTGTTTTGTAAAAACAAATGTTGAACAAATTGAACTGATTTGATGTTTTCATTCAAAATTAATTTTAGTTTTGAAATATCCTTCAGTTTCATTAAAAAAGGTTTTAAAAAGCTTGAAATCGAATCAGAACGTTTCATTTCAGGTCAAACAAACCATTTAATTGGAAAAGAGTCATAAAAGAGCTGTAAGAATGAGTAGAGGTTTAGAAAACATGCCTTACAGTGAGAAACTTATTTAGTTTATCAAACTCAAACAAAAGAGTAAGAGGTGACTTAATTATTAATTTAGTAGGGAAACGCATAACAAGATCCAATAGTTGGAAGCCAAAACTAGACAACTGCAGACTAGAAATAAGGGACAGATTTCTAACAGTGAAGGTAATTGACAATTGGAACCACAGTTGCCAACTTCACATGGTAAATAAGCACCCCGACTTTCACAATAAGCCGGAAATCACCCTAATCCCATTTCAAAAGAAATCCAAAACAAGAACCCCAAGAACCCCAACACTCTGTGACTAGATCCCCCAGCGTGCAGTCTGGTACCGTGGTGGGCCCGCTGTGCATCCCTGACTTTCTCCCCATCTTGCCCCTCCTTCCCCCCCTAGCCCTTGCTTGCTGGAAGCTGATCAAAAAAAAAAAAAAAAAAAAAAAACTACAAGCCAAACAAGCCACAAGCCAAAAACTAGCCAACAAGCAACTCCCAAGCCAATTTAACCAAAAACAAGCCCAATTTCTGTGTTTTTTTTTGCAGGTTTGGCATGATTGATTGGAACAAGTACTTAGGGAGATGGTGGTTTCTCTATCACTTGCCGTCTTTAAATCAAAACTGGGTATCTTTCTAAAAGCTATGCCGTAGTTCACCAGAAGTTATGGGCTTTATGCAGAAGTTAAGCGAGATTATCTGGCCTGTATTATACAGGAGATCAGATTAAATAATCGTAATGGGCCACCCTGGTCCTAAAATATATGAATTAATATTTGTGACTCATTGAAATATCGTGATGATGGGGTCCAAAGAAGCATGAAGAATGAAGATACAGTTACTAATCTTGGTAACTGAGTAAATGATTACTTTAATGGCAATCACTTTATGGAAGATTTCCTGGGAGAGAGACACTGAACAGTTCATGGCAACATTTTCTACTAATTAATTCTGTGAAGGACATTCCCTACTCTAGAGCAACACAGAGCAGTCCATCTCCCCCCCCCCCCCTTGAATGGCTAAAAGGGGGCACATAAAATGTCACCACTTTTGAGAAAATTACTCAACCTTGCTTCTGTTAACCCTCTTATTCACATGGGCTTGGTTCAGTCAGTTAGAACACCTGAGCCAATACCCTGTGACTTGTGTGATAAAATAGCAGCCACACAACTTGACTCTGAATATACAACACAGTATTTTTGCAGTTATACTACCCTCCCCCCATTATTGATTATATTATAATATATTAGAAATGGGGAATGAATGCTGCAACTTCACATATATTTAGCAAACTTACAAAAAAGCACATATTGGCAAAAAAGAGAGAAAAAAAAAAGAAAACATCACTGTGACTATTTCACTAGTTTGTGAGACTCTTCATGCACAATCCTAATTACCTATTACGTTACTTCTGCTGCTTTGATGGTAGGTGATCATTTTATAGTTTTGTACTCAGACAGATCCATATTCAGAAAGAAACTTAATCACGTCTAACTTCAACCGTGTCAGTTGTTCCATTGCCTTGAGCAGACTCCCTGACTTGAGTGGGACTACTCACATATTTAAATATCTTGCTAAATTGGCACCATAATATACTCCTTAAGTGAAACATATTGAAATAGACTGGGCCTCATTTACCACTGCATCACATCAGTGTAACTCTACTTAATTGGGTAAAGCTGGTGTTACGATGTACTGAATCAGACCCAATGTCTTCAGAAATCAATTTTCGTGAAAGGGAAGACCAAACGGAATCTGGCATTTAGTCAATTGAAGGACAATGGGCCCTCATCCTGCTCTATAAGAAGAGAAAAGATTAAACACACAAACAGAAAAAAAATTCAATTTCTTTCTCTTATTTCTTCCCTGTCCCAGGACCTCCTACAATGAAGGTCACACCCACCTTCATTCATCCCTTATCTTCTGACATTTTTCAAGCCATACTTTGTGCTGGATGTTCATGCCTGGAGCATTGTGTGTCCTTGGCACATGCTTCAGGACAATACAGAACTCTCTTATCTCTCTGAACTCAGAAACATATATCATAGTCAGAGAGGAGGCTGTAAGCTCAGTAAAATGATGGGTCATTGAGGTCATATATCTTTGCCATTGTTCCTTATTGTTCTTGACTCAGGGGGAAGGGGGAGCTTTTCTCTTGTTTTCATTTTGTTTATTATAAGTTTGAGGTTACTTTGATGAATGTTACTGTTTCTAGAAGGTTGATGCTGGTGTAGTATAACGTAGACCTCAGAGCGAGCAGCTCTGTGCAAAAGCAATTTTGACAATGAATATTCATCCTGACCTGCAGACCTCCTGCTACCCTAGCCATGATCCTCACAAAACTAATCACAGCCGAAACACAATCTGCATTAGTATAAGAAAGAGAAACAGAGAGACATCAAAAACTAACCCCTGGTTAAAGGAATATAATAGGTGAAATCCTGGCCCCACTGCAATCAATGGGAGTTTTGTCACAGATGTCTATGGAGCTGAGTGAAATCTTATTAATGTGTTTTGTGCGTGTAGTAGCTTAACCAGCTCTGGTTCAAATGAACTTTATGCTAGAAGTAACATTAATTTGGTTTCAGAGTAGCAGCCATGTTAGTCTGTATCCGCAAAAAGAAAAGGAGGACTTGTGGCACCTTAGAGACTAACAAATTTATTTGAGCATAAGTTTTCGTGAGCAACAGCTCACTTCATCGGATGCATGTTAGCAGTTTCCCGCACTTTTGAAAGCGGAGCTCCGCACTTACCCTCTTCGGGAAAATGAAACCAATTGTGCCCTCTATGCAATCCCTCCATACGTTTTTAAAGACCTACTCCTCAGTTTATATATCTTCCTTCACACACTCCCCAGCTGCTGCTTTATGCCCCTTCCCTGGGAGAGGGCCCCACACTTTGGAAAATACTTCTTTAAGCAGTCCATGGTGGAGCTGAAATCTGAGAAGGTATTGCACTGCTCTTTACAGACCATTGAGGGTACTGATTATGGCATCATGAGTTATTCCTCCATTTGTTTTTGCTCATTTAGTCCTGTATTAATAGTCTAGAAAATGAATATAAGCAGGGAAATTAGGGGATCATGGCTCTGGCTCTGCTTTAATTTTCCTGCTTATGTTCATCATTAAATGTGATATAGTTTTGATGAGCTTTTTGATAATATCACCATTTCCATATCATGCACATGGTAATTTCCTTTGTAAGTAGCCTTACTATGTGCATTGTGCGCTCCAGTACTTATATTTGATCTGAAGATGCAGAGTTTTCATCTGTAAACACACAGTATTTTTTCCTTATGGATGCCAAAGTGGATAAAAAAAAAATACCCCTTGGGAATTAGAAGATAATGAATGATTGGCATTTGGCACAACTCCTTAGTCTAGTGAGATTTTGGCATGCCATTCATTTGGAAATTTGGTCCATTGAATAACACCCACATTTACCAGATGGGCTGTCAAGGCATACTATGTGTCAACATCTTTCCATAATATTGCTTGAATCCTGGTTCTATTTATTCACGGGAATCTGATTTGATTTTCCTGAATAAGTTAGTTTACGCATTTATTTCCACTCTACAATGCCTCTTGTAACCCTACAGCATGTGAAACTATTGCTTTACTCCCACCACCCTATCCATGCACAGGGTGTGTGTGTGTGTGTGTGTGTGTGTAGAGGCAAGAGGATGCTGCTTTCCATGAAGCAGTGTGTGTGTTCCTCCTTGCTCTATGAAAGTAGTAAGCATGCCTCTGAAGAGGTGTGTTGCTATTTGCCACCCAGGGCAAAGCAGGGTGTAAATGGAGCAATCATGTATCATAGACAGGTTTGGTCCAGTTTTTCAAAAGTTACCTTCAATTTTGAGAATGTTGGTTTCTGGGTGTTCAGCATCAGAAACCTTGGGGTAGATCTTTCAGAGCTGATGAGCTGGCACTGATCCATTTAATATCAGTGGGGGTTTGGTGCCCCTGAAATTCAAGCCCTAAGTGTCTAAAAATAGAGGCCACATCACATGAACTAAGTGATATGCCCTAGGCTACAAAACGTGTCAGTATCAGAGCCAGGATTATAACTCAACAAGTCTGAGCTCTCAGATCTCTGCTCATACCACTTTCCCATGCCACTCCTTGGTAGCTCTTTCAGTGATGCTTAGATACCAGGAGATATCTGTAGGAGATAAGCAGATAATATGGTTATTGGGCTTGGTATTCTATGAATATTAATGATTGAGAAGCAATGAGTGTGTGTTGACACTATGAGCTAGGGGTGGGATTCCCCTGCTTGAGTACAGCTGCTCGCACTAGCTCTCACTGAACTGGCATGAGTATAAATAGCAGCGTAGCCACGGTGGCCTGGGTAGTGCCAGCAGAGGCATAGCTGAATAGTGCTGAGGACAAACCCACCTCAAACTGGTGGGTATGTCCTCGGCATGGCTCAGCTGGGCCTCCGCTGCACCTAGCTATGCTACCGCTGCTATGCTGCCTTTTCTACCTGTGCTTGCTCAATGAGAGCTAGCAGGAATATGTGTATACAAGCAGGAGAAGCACACCCCTAACTTGTAGTGTAGACGTAGCCTATATGTGTGTGTATAGTATATGGATGTTGGGTCAGCTCTCATCATAGTGGTAATTTCTGCCTGTTGATTTGTCTGGATTTGGGCATAACAGAAGTGGAGGAGTGGTCTGCATAACTTTCCTGAGCAGGTTTTGTTCCTGGCCACTGACCATTTTAAATAAATATTTTTTGTAGGCGCCTGTATCAGCTGCTGGTTAGCCCAAATAACTAGAAGCCAGAAAAATTCAAAGGTCAAATTGTAATTAAACCACTTGTGTGACCTTGGCTAGATAACTCTGTATGCAGCCATCAACCCCAACTCACAATCTCTGAATTGAACTTCTCTCTGAGAACATATTAAATAGAAAAATGTACAGGAGAAGTTATGTACCTCCCCAACCATGACATTCTGGTTGTACTGAATTTCTTACCTGACCCCAGAAAATTAATACAAAATACATGTTTTCCTTTATCTGTTACTTTTGTGCCTATTCATTTCAATGGGTTTGTGGTTGCATTATGATTAGCATAGGTATTTGCACAGGTAATTTATCTGATTGTTTTTTAACACAGCTTATTGCCTTATTTGACAATAAAGAAAGATGGATTTTTGTGGCTTGAATAAGACCATTTATTTTATGAGAGATGTGTGTAATCCATAGCAGTCAGTTCACAAGGTTCAACAGACGAAGCTACTGCTGCCCAGTACACTAATAAAGGTTATACCATGAACCTGAATCAAGCTGAATGTGGACTGTATGCAGAAGGCTAATGAGGTGCGAGACATAGGGGAGAAAAGAAGGAATGAATGATTGATGTGCCATAGGTCAGGGACACTTGAGCTTTTGCAGATGCCTAGGGAAAAACAACTGGGGAGGATGTGCTCCAGCCGACATAAGAAAGCTCTAACACATCTTAGCATATACTACTGCAGGAAACCTTTTAGGGTACGTGCTTCAAATACTTAACAATTCAACCAGACTAAACTGGTCATGCCAGTTTGCACAGACACCAGTTGATATACTCGATCAGAAAAGAAGCGGGATGTATTTGTAATGTTTGCAGAGTTTATAATAAAAAGGAATGCCAGGCAGAGGTGTTTCTGCATTACTATTAGCAGGGGCAGATTTTGCAATGCTGGGTCATGCAGAGTGCTTTACTCCAGGTGTCATTCTGTAGACTGTTTTGGCATGAATCATGCAGATAACTGCTACTAGTAGGAGAATGGGGTTGAAAATCTGCCCTTTGTTTATCAAGCTAAGCATGATGAGCTAACCAAATAAATAGAACAACACAGTGCACCCCCCCAAAGAGCTTCTAGTCTAAATGTAGACAGAACCACAGACAAGGAAGATGTCAAAAAGGGGTCAAAATAGAACAGGGGAGGGCAGGGTTATGGGAGATGTACATCACAGGAACCACACACTCCTCAGAAGGCTGGAGGTGTTCAGTTTGTTTTAAATATGTTGAATTATGGTTGGTGATAGTTACGATTTCTATTTGTTTATTGGCTGGTGTGATGAGGCATGAGGCCGCTGAGGGGAAGCCCAAAGGGGAAGGAGAGTTAGTGCTTGCAGGAGGGAAGTGGTGTGATGGACATTGGAGCAAAGGAAGGCACGGAGGGGGACCATCTGCATGGTTAGGTGTGAAGCGAGGATGCAGGCATATTTAGATGAGAAGGGGAAGGTGTATAGGAAACTGGTGTTAGAGAAGTCAGGTAGCGTGGGCACGTGTGTGGGACAGCACGGAGCAGAACAACAAAGGACACCAGTGAGCTTGTAAAATGGGTCTGAAGGTGCCAACGTGGAGAGGGATTGGAATGTCCAGTGTTTTTCTCCTTGCTTCTCACTGGAGCTCAGGGTGCTGTGGTTGATGAATAACAACCAGAGATCAGAGGTCACTCAGAGGTGCCCCTTGAAGCATGCTGGGTATAGTGGTGGTAGGCAGACTGGGGAGAAGACACAGCTGGGACCTAGGGTATTTTTTCAATCAGAGCATTTTAGGTTACTTTATCTTTGGTTCAGCCACTGTTAGTTTAGCCAAAGATAGCCAAACACAATAGAATTTATCTTAAATCTTTGGTAGTATCCTGCATAGCCATGAACTTCATTCCCTGTGTTTCAGACTAGGGAAGATCAGCAGGATGGTGCCTTCACGCTTGATTTTTCTAAGTGTTAAATGCAAAAAGGAATTGTGCTTTGATCTTCTTTCTAATCTGATGTCATCTGATGAAGCAGTTGTTTCCTTATAAGGAAGAAGGGGCATTTGCCAAGTGTGCCCTGAAATATATGCATGTTCCCCGCTGACCACTGAAACACATGCTAAGAGAAGTAGTTTGCTTAAAATCATGATCTTCTGCTGAATGGGTGTCAGTGTAAGGTGCTGACTGGAGTCCTTTGGAATGCTGTACTGTGATCCTGTTGGACCTCACAATTTAAGTATAATTAGGCCAGGTAAGTGTCTGGAAGGGAGATTTCTCGAGGAACAACTAGAGTTGAACAAATTAAGGTGTTAATATTTCCTTTTTTAATGTTGAGGTTCATCTGACACAGTGAGAGTTTTTGCAGATGAGTGGTATGAACACATTAATTAGTAAATAAAAGTTATTGCAATTTATTTGCTGTGATTAAAGTTATAATAAGTAAAACTAACTAGTCAAAAAGTAATTAGCCATAGGTCACTATGTTGGGCTATGTCATAGAATCATAGAATATCAGGGTTGGAAGGCACCTCAGGAGGTCATCTAGTCCAACTCCCTGCTCAAAGCAGGACCAATCCCCAATTTTTGCCCCAGATCCCTCAATGGCCCCTTCAGGGATTGAACTCATAACCCTGGGTTTAGCAAGCTAACGCTCAAACCACCGAGCTATCCCTCTCCTAAAATTTATTTTTTGATAATGTTCCATAAGGTGGCTAGGACATCCTAGCTTCCCCATTGTGACCCTATAACTGGGGCCTAGTAAAGGGTGGTTAGTGGAAAACATCAACAGTAGTTATGTGAGGAGCTATTTTCATTGCAAACTCTGAATTAATCTCCCTTTTCCTGACACACAAATGGCAGGTTCCCAGACAGTCTTACAATAATTAGCCTCTTGAAGAAGAGTGAATAGTATCAATGCTCTTTCACTAACAGCTAATACTGGCTGGGCTTTGAATCCTAAGGCTCTGAATCCATTGCCATTTTGCCTGATGATAAGTTAGTACACATGTTATGTGTTACTTCTAGCAGACCATGACAGTCTTATCGCTAAAGGTGATTCTGGCCCTAACTTGAGCCTGGGGCACATCCACTTTATCAGTGCACGGTTGCTGCTACTTCTCAGGAACACACTCCAGTGAAGGCATAAGGTGGAAAGGGGAGAAAGCATGTTGCTATATCTGATGGCACCCTAATTTTTATGACAGTGGTTAAGGCTTTAGGGTAAGCTACTAACCATTTTATGCTTGCTTATAAAGCTGCACCGGTAAGAAGAGATTTTTATTCTATTTTAATGTGAAACTGGTGAAAAGTCAAAATTCTTTTTCATGAGGAATGGCCCTATCTCCCTAACCGAGCATCCAAGTGTCCATTGCTCAATTTGCTCACTATCTACTTTAGAACACACACTATCATGGGTCAAAAAGCTGCCAGCATTTACTTCTTGGATAAATCTGGGGTTATTGTGGAAGCTGATAAAACTTTTCATCATTCTTGCCAAATGTTGCTCCCACCCTTAAAAAAAAAAGAAGTCAAATTCCATATCAAATATGGGGGACGAGAGCTCTGAAAAGTGGCCATTCTTACAGCAGGCATCATTATGGAGCTGTCACAAGTACATGCTACATGCCATTTTCCCTATGGCCACGCTGGGCATGAGACTCTATTAAGAGTAAAACCGCAGGTTGAAAATCAGGCTGAGAATAATTCACCGGTGTGTCTTTAGGGTTGGGTGACCTACAAAATATACAAGCATTTGCAGGAAAGTCCGTGAATCATGGGCACATCATGCATGTAATGCAGGGAAGGATGTCTATGCATCTGTGATAGACTCTACCTACTTACTTCTATGTTTTTTCCAGGGTAAGACCAGGTAGACAAATCTCTAGCTAAAAAAATATGCTGGCTCTGTTTACAAAATGGGCTTCAGGCTGGTGAATCCAACTGTGTTCTTTACTGAACAGAGGATGGGAATGGAAAGCTATTACAGAACAGTAGAGGCATACTTCCATCTCAGTGGCCTACCTTCCCACCTTGGTGCTTTCTCTTCCGCCACTGCAATACAGCCGTCTTTGTCCAACCCCACTCGGCCAGGAATAGGGTTTATCAGTGAGGAGAAAATTCTAATCTCCCCACTTCATGGGAGTGGAATGCCCAGAATGCAGTCTAATCCATCCTGTTCTGCTGAGCAGGGAAGAAGGATGTGGGGCACTTGCAGAGAGACATCCTGCAACAAAGCAGGTATGTGGCAGGCCAGGCCAGGAAAGGGAGAGCCCAGGAGCTATGGAGGTAAGGGACTGCATCCATGAGACTGTACTCATGACTGTAGAATGATTCTGCTACTGTTCTGGAGGCTGGTAGGGGTCTAGAGATTCCATTCCCCATCTCTAATTCCCACATACATCACTCTTTGTGGTTTATTAGCTGTGCTCTGGATCTAAAGTTTGGTCCTCTCCCCAGTACCTGGGCCAGGTGCGAACTAGTAGCATCAGTCAGGGATAAGGATTCCCCTCCAGAAGAGGATGACTGTGGAGTCCCAATTGTGAGAGCTAGCTCTGCAGCCATTTAGGGAATTCCCAGCTCCTTGCAGGTGAGCGAGGTCAGGAGATCCATGCATATATGGATCTTCCTGCCCATCCTCTCCCCTCCCTCAGTCTGTCCATGTCCTGCCTCAACTTGCCCTGTACCTATTGGGGGTACCACAGAGAGCTGAGCTGCGCACTGCTCAAGGGGTGTAACAAATAAACACAGCCCCTTTCCTCTTCTGCCCTTGCACTGCAGAAATGTATGATGGGCTTGACTTATTGTTGTCTTGCCCCCCCTCCCCCGTGCTGTCATCTACACCAGTGCAAAGTGGGTGCAATCTATACCACCAAATCAGAAGAGTAGCATTTTGCACCTACTTTACTCCGCTGTAAATGAGCACACTAGGTGGAGAACATTGGGCAGGTCCTGGAGAGGTGTTGGAAGGTTTGGCTGGCCCTTTATGAACCCCAGAGCCAAAACTTAATGGGTAAAATATGGACGTTCCTGGAGTCCCAGATTTATTCCAGCCGCAGGAAAGCCTGTATAGCATTTTGACTCTAGCTCCTCCCTGCCCCCCCATTGAAATCTAAAAGCTAAAATTCCAATTTTCTTTCCCTTTTTAAATATGACTTGCCTCCCCTAAACCTGTTTTCTAATCTAGATATAAGAAGCTTAGCTGGTTGAAATACACAAACTGCCCATAGACAATTTCCTTTGCAATATAAGAGAAGCAATGGTATTTTGCAGTATGCACACAGTAGAAAATGATCTTCATATGTTATTCAAGGCAATTGCTTTCTCTTTTGCAAGAAAAAACAGGCAATGATACTGATGTAAATATATATGGGGCCAAATTCAGCATGGTGCTGAGCATCTGCAAATCCTGTTGAAGCCAGTTGAGTGGCAGTCACCCAATATCCCTCAGGATTTGGCTGACATAGCGATAGCAAGAGTATTAAATATAAAGTATATAAAAACAAGAGTAAAAAAGCAGACCTCAGCCCCTCTGAAAAGGGGTTCTGCTATGCTAACAGGGAGTGATCCAAAGGATGTGCTCCAATACCTGTACATCTGTCTAAAATAGCACTAGAGCCAATGTTTTCACTGATTCCTCTGAATAATATTAAATTCTAAATGCCAATGAATAGGTTAGCTTGCCCATTGTCTTCCCAAATAGCCATGTATCATTATGTTTCATCCTGCCCAAGTGATCACAGATGTATTTCACTCCAGGTTTTCACAACTGTTTATGTTAGCCACAGCAGATTGCTCTGAATAAAATGTGTCAAATTGCTTTCAAGACCAACCACTTTGTTCAAACACAAAGGCAAATATTTCTGTGTCTATTTACAGCTTGAAAATATCCCTAAAGAGCACAGCTGGCTGAATTGCAGTTAGCTCTGTGTAGATTTAGTGCAACTGAGGAGAACCCCCCAAAGGCTCAAAAGACTAAGGACTTGATTCTCCAACCTTTACTCATGAGTTATATTCATTTCTGGTCAAATTCTGATCCCGTTAAAGTCAATGGGGATTTTCCCCTTCAGTAAGACCAGGATTAGTTGCAAGAATATAGGAATTAATTGCCTGGATAGGAGCTGTTGTTATTTTGAAAGTCTGGCATTCTCTTATCCTCGGTCAGATGTCTTATGTGTCTAATTATATGATTCTGCTCACTTTGTAGTTTAGCATTTCCCAAAGTGTAGGGCATACCCCGTGGAAGGCATGAGGACTAGCTGGGTTTAGGGGCACGGAAGATGTATATATTAAGACAGGCTGGCCTTCAGCAGCACATGGCAAGGTTAAGTTAGGGGGAAAAGAGTTTGTTTCATTTTCCTAAAAGGAGTGGGGAGAGTGCTGGGGAGGAGAGTCTGATTTCAAAAATCTGGAAAATGCTGAATTAGCCAGATGGGGAAATAATATGAATTACTCCCCAAAAATTGTAATGTAAGAAAAGGAGGGTAGATTGAAGCCAGGCTGAAAATCAGACCTTCAATTGACCTTATTAAACCAATCAGACCTTATTAAAATCAGATTTATCAACTCATATTGCTTTTTAAAACAAATATTCAGTCACCTCCTTTTGAAAATGTCAACAATATATGTATCCACTCTTTCTTGTAACTTTGGAACACAGACAATTGGCTTGCAGATAGTAAGAGTATTCCCCTAAGTTTACGTGCGATAGTGTCCTGTCCTTGATTCCAAGCCACCATAGTGAGAACAACTGATCAAGGGAGGACATGCATATTAAATTATAATATGTATACATCCAATCATGATGCCTGTGTATCACTGTGTAGAACAGGCAGGAGTCAAAACAAGTCTACCACCCTCTGACATTCTTCTTGCCTGAAGGGCATCCAATAAAAAACAAAAATAAATGTACACTTAAAGCACAGATTTTGGATCATAAAATTAGCATCAAATAATATTTCAGGGGTATACTGTGAGTGGTTAAATAGCACTTTAAACTCTATTCTGCCAGGGGAGGGGTGTTGAATTGGGCCTTTTTATTTGTTCTGGGCAGAAATCTAGCACACAGGGTCTCAGTGCAAAATGCTTTTGTTGTATTTATTTTAATTTTTTCTATATACATTATCCATGTATTTTTTAAAAATTATTATTTTGTATGGTGTGTGAGAACACACCAAATGGGTGTGTGTGACAGAGCAGGGGAAAGGGAGAGAGCATAGCATCCTCATTTCTCCATTTTTTTAAAAAAGGCAAGAATTAATCCATAATAAGACTCAATCCTTTTGGGTACTTACAGTGTTTTTGTTTTGCTTTATTAACAATAGGTCTATTCTGCAAGGTGGTATACATGTCCTGAGTGCAGTCAGTTCAAACTAAGTGGGAATTGAGGCCATGCAGCATCTCGTAAGAGGCAGTAGGCCGACTGCAGGACCGAGCACAATATGTGGCACTTGCCTTTTCCCCACGTCATCTTGGCATGCATTTTTTATAATATTGACAGTTTGCATCTTAAATATGTATTTACACAACAGCCTGGGACCACTCCAGGATGAACAATTTCACTTTATTGGTCTATAATATGCCTTTTAAAACATTTATAAATAGGTATTTCTCCATCAGACTAGAAGAAGCTTCTTCAGAGACAGTCTGTACATAATACACATTTGTAGAACTCTTATTTAAATACATTATTTACCAAAGGGAGACAGGAAATGGCTCCTTCAGACAAATTCCAGTCTCTCAGGAAGATATTGCACATACTGAGAAATATACAAACATATCATATACCGTAAAAGGGCTGCTAAACTATCACTTGATTCAGCCTCAGCCATCTTATTCTTGCAATTAAACCTCACTCAGGTTATAATATTAGTTCCCATCTGTATAAGTGCCACTGTTGAAACATGAGACCATTGTCATCATTATGAGAATGTTTCTTTTGAAAGTGAGTGAACAAAGGTGGGATGCACAGACAAAAAAATAAATCAAATGTTTATGAAATGCTGGAGATTCAAAGTTTGCTGTGATGTCATGTTTCTTAGATAAATGTTTCTAGCCAAAGTGAGAGTCTGATAGTGTGGCTGATGTTATTAGGCCCTGTGATGGTGTCCCCTGAATAGATATGTGGGCACAGTTGGCAACGGGCTTTGTTGCAAAGATAGGTTCCTGGGTTAGTGGTTCTGTTGTGTGGTATGTGGTTGCTGGTGAGTATTTGCTTCAGACTGGGGGGCTGTCTGTAAGCAAGGACTGGCCTGTCTCCCAAGATTTGTGAGAGTGATGGGTCGTCCTTCAGGATAGGTTGTAGATCCTTGATAATGCGTTGGAGAGGTTTTAGTTGGGGGCTGAAGGTGACGGCTAGTGGCGTTCTGTTATTTTCTTTGTTAGGCCTGTCCTGTAGTAGGTGACTATCAGAGGCTTATTCACCTGCACATCTACCAATGTGATATATGCCATCATGTGCAAGCAATGCCCCTCTGCCATGTACATTGGTCAAACTGGACAGTCTCTACATAAAAGAATAAATGGACATAAATCAGACGTCAAGAATTATAACATTCATAAACCAGACGGAGAACACTTCAATCTCTCTGGTCACGCGATTACAGACATGGAAGTTGCGATATTACAACAGAAAACCTTCAAAACCAGACTCCAGCGAGAGACTGCTGAATTGCAATTCATTTGCAAATTGGATACAATTAACTTAGGCTTCAATAGAGACTGGGAGTGGTTAAGTAATTATGCAAGGTAACCTATTTCCCCTTGTTTTTTCCTACCCCCCTTCCCCCCCCCCCCCCCCGTTCCTCAGACGTTCTTGTTAAACCTGGATTTGTGCTGGAAATGGCCCACCTTGATTATCATACACATTGTAAGGAGAGTGATCACTTTAGATAAGCTATTACCAGCAGGAGAGTGGGGTGGGGGGAGAGAAAACCTTTTGAAGTGATAAACACCCATTTTTTCATGGTCTGTGTGTATAAAACATCCTCACTGCATTTTCCACTTTATGCATCCGATGAAGTGAGCTGTAGCTCACAAAAGCTTATGCTCAAATAAATTGGTTAGTCTCTAAGGTGCCACAAGTACTCCTTTTCTTTTTGTGAATACAGACTAACACGGCTGCTACTCTGAAACCTAAGAATTAAATCAGATTCAGGTAGATGTGACACTACCAAAATCAATGGCTATAGAGATCTCTTTGTAGTTTATCTCCATGAATGTGGAATTGGGGGTCTGGCTGGTCTCACAAATGGTGACAGGGAAGGTTTTGTAAGCATTTAAAAAGCAGGCTCTGATGAGTCGGAGGGACAGAGGGTCTGCAGAAAAAACAAGCTACATCATCTTCCTCAGGAGAACAGGAGGGAGATAACAATGCATGAGGGAAATGGTAAGTTTAGGTAAGATGATATCCATTTAGGCTTTTGTTATTTTAATCCTTTTCTTTCTACCTGTCATGTTCCTATGGATAAGTCAATCAGACTTTGTTTTGAAGAAGTTTTATTTGCCACTGAAGTTTCATTCTGTCACCAGCTCCTGGAGAGAAGTTTATAGCAGAGTCTAATCCAAGTTAACCATCAGGTAATGTGGTTTGTTAAAAAGAAAAAAGAAAAAAAAGGGGGGGGGGATGTTGTAGTCTGGTCAATCCAGACTAAGAGTGGGATGAATTGTGGGATTCCATTGTGAGAGAAATTCAGATCCGGGTCTGTCACTTGGAAAGGGCAAGAGAATGGCAGCATGAGGTCTGCCTTTAACCTTAACCATAACACCAACTATAAACCCAGCAACTCCTGTTTTCCCCTCCACCAGTTTCTCTATTTTTGAATGCCTTACTCATGTTCCAATTTTGAAGACTGAATAAAAATGCAAAAGGCTAAGATAGGGATAGTCCACCATCCCCACCTCTTTACTCCCCCTGCAATTGCACGGAAATGATTGTGTTAAATATTCTCACTTAATCCCATGTGATGATGAATTCTCCGTGCTCCAGAGGAAGATGTGGTATGGAGGGGAGGGGAAAGCCTATGATTCCTGCCACGATGCCCTGGAGAATTTGTTTTCCTGAACCTAGACACGATGATCAGTTTATCCTTGACCATGAATCACCATACTGTTTAGGAAGCTAATTGCTTTTATTCAGTATGACACTATCAATGTCCATGTAATTTTCTATTTTTGGCTTGAATCTTAGTGAGGTGGACTCTGTCGATTGGGAGATGTAATTTATAAGATAGATTCTTAAAGGGCAGAGAAGGTCAAACATTGATTAACCTCTGAGAAAATATAACCTTTATTGTGAAGGTACTGATTTTCTAACTAGAGGAACCTCAGAGGATTCTTTATCCCTTCTGATGAACAAGCCCCACAATGTTAACAAGGATTTTAACATTTTTCTACTAGACCCTTCCTCACAAGCTGGAATAGACTTATAATGTTCATGCTGAAGGGTGAGAAGAAAAATACCCATTTAAAATGGTGACAAAGTCCCCGAAGACCTAAAGTTTTCAATGTTTCTTCCAGTAGCATCCTTTTCTTGAAGTCGTTCTCTGAGAATCCTCAGCTGGTGGGAATCATCATATCTCAACTGACAATGGAGCTACGCCAGTTTCCACCGTGTGAGCAAGGAGCTCATTGGCTGTAGTCTTTAGCAGAGCTTTCAAGATTCCTAATACAGAAAAAACCATTGGAATTTCTACCAGCTCCCAAACTATTTTCAGCTAATGTTTCTGTTTGATGCTCAATAAATTTCCATATGCAGCATACAAGTTTGTATAGCATATACATATTCGATATTCCTTTTCCCATTTTCACTGTGTTCATTGACCTTAAACCACTTTCCCATCTTGACATACTTTAAACCTCCTACCTTGCCTTCTTTCTAGATCTTTTTTTAATGAACCATAGCCCAGTGGTTCTCAAACTTGGGCTGCCGCTTGTTCAGGTAAAGTCCCTGGCGGGGCGGGCCAGTTTGTTTACCTGCCACATCCGCATGTTCGGCCGATCACAGCTCCCACTGGCTGCAGTTTGCCACTCCAGGCCAATGGGTGCTGCGGGAGGTGGCGCAGGCCGAGGGATGTGCTGGCTGCCCTTCCCGCAGCCCCCATTGGCCTGGAGTAGTGAACCGCGGCCAGTGGGACGCGGCAGGTAAACAAACCGGCCCAGCCAACCAGGGGCTTTCCCTGAACAAGCGGCAGCCCTAGTTTGAGAACAACTGCTGTAGCCTACTTAACTTTAACTTTGTACTTAATGGGCTTCTTAACCTGCTTTCAGCTTTTTTTTTTATTTGCTTAGTCTTTTATTCAATACTTACCTGCTCTATTTATTTTTGATCCCCACCCACCTCACTTTTTTCTACTTTAGCCATTGCATTCTAGCTGTCTATCTTCTAAGTGGCCTTTTCCCCAACACCTGGGTCCTGTACAGATATTTCCTAAAGAAGAAAACATTGTGTCTCACTTTATTATCTAGGGACAAAGTTGCATCTAATTGTAAATACAGGTTGAGAATCTGTTTTTATCAGTAGTAATTAACTATCTGTAATGTAGTATACCTGTACTATAATTATCTGTTATTATTGAAATTAGGAGTCAAAACAACAATTAATAGTTCAAATACAGCTTCCATGTAAAAATACTGCTGTTAAATATAGTTAGTACATATTCAATTGGAAAGGGGAATCTGAGAATTTTGTTCCATGCCACCCATTCCCCCTTTCCCGGGGGGGCTGGGGGTTTAGGCTGCTCTATGTTACACTGAGGATCATTTTGCCCCAGATTGGGTCCTGTTCAAAGGACGTGAAAAGAGACCAACAGCCACCTTTCTCCAACCCCCTTTCAGATGTGATGAGGGTAGTTCAACAAAGGATTGAGCTCTTGTTTTCTATGCCTTGTAATAATAGATCCGTGTCCTCCATACCCTATTGCCCTTGAAACAAAATGCACTATCTAACTCTCAAGTAAAGGGCAAAATGCCAATAAAAGAAGGAGACAATGTGGATGAGGTAATTTCTTCTATTGGACCAACTTCTGCTAGTGAGAGAGGCAAAGTTTTGAGCTTACACAAAGCTCATATTCAAGTCTATGTAAGCTCCATGTAACCTTGAAAGCTTGTCTCTCTCACCAACAGAAGCTGGTCCAATAAAAAACATTACCTCACCCACCTTGTCTCTCTAATATCCTGGGACCCACATGGCTACAACAACACTGCATACTAAAAGAAGGGGATATTTGGTTATGCAAATGAATTTGGATGCTTTCTTTTAGTCAGGTTCAGACAGCTGAACTGGGTTTCAATAAATTCATTAGCAATACTTTTTGCCTAAATCTGATTTCTTTGAAATTCAGATTTGGATATTTCTTGGTTTAGTTTCCATAGGTGTCCAGGGTAGAGCTAACAATACAAAAACTGTTTCCCATGTTAGTAAAGGGGTCTTTTAATAGTCCTTTATAAAAGAAAGATATTAAATACAGTGTCAGAGTGCAATCAAGAAACTTTTGAATACCCTCCAATTCCTATATTTTTTTCATCACACTGTCTATCAAAAGGAGAAAATCCTATCAGCATAACTAAATCCTCCTTTAGGGTTTCATTGATCTTAGCCTTACAACAAGATTATCAAAAATAGTCCTACATAAAGATAATGTCTAGGGGCTTTTGGGCTAATCTCAACACTTAATTTTAGATTACATCTAGTAGTTTTCAGACTCATAGCTATCCTTGTAGTTAACAAGGATAACATATATATATATCCATGTTTACTCTTAATTAAGAAGCAATAATTATTTTTGTTTACTATGGCTCCAACATGAATAACACAAAGCATGCCCATAGACATTCTACAATAAGTCTTGAACTCTTTTACAAAATAGATAAATAAATCTTACCATGTTGGAGACAGTTTGTTTCTCCTGGGCAAGGAATTCTCTTTTCTTGTGTCTTGTATGTCAGGAATCACATAATTTCATGTACCATAGTCAAACATAACCAGTTCTGAGTGTGCTAATTGTCTTACCCTTGCTACTTTTGTCTGGCACTTATATTGTGTAGACGTTTGGATATACAAGCCCCACACATGTCTCTGTGTTCTTCTACCAGCAGCCACATAATAAATTTGTGTAAAAAGGCAACATGTGAAAGAGAATAGTTTAATATGAAGGCAGGAATCCAGAAACACCAATTCCACTACTGAGGAAAGACAGGGATTCTCCAAGAATAAAAGCAATTTAGAAGAAATACAGCGATGGCTCAAAGGACTAATCTGACACCCATTAAAGACAATGGAAAGATTTCATTGGCTTCAATGGAGTTTGATCAGTCTCCAAATATAGGTTACCTGAGAAAAGACTGAGATAAAAATGTGTAAGGATGGCAGAGTTTGGCCCCTAATTATAGAATAATAATTCTATTGATATTCTACAGATAAAGTTACTATAAACTCATCCTTTACCACCCTGCTGTGATTTTGATGTCATGATATCTTCTATTCTAAGAAAAGGAATATATTCTTAATACTGTACCTGCATGGGATAGTGAATGTTTAATTTTTGAGGGCATCCAATATATGTGTATGCATGTAAATTGCATATAAATTATTTTCTAAATCAGGGGTGGGCAAACTATGGCCTGCGGGCTGGAGCCGTTTTAAGCCAGCCCCTGAGCTCCCTGTGGGGAGTGGGGTTGGGGACCACACAACACGGCCTGTCCCTGCTCCGGCGCTCTGGCCGGGGTGCTGGTTCGGGGGCCTCACCAGTGGCTCGGCCCCAATCCGGTGCTCCTGCCAGGGTGCTGGGTCAGGGGCTGCACCACGCTGCTCAGCCCCGCTCTGGTGCTCCAGCTGGGGCACTGGGTCAGAGGCTGCACCACTCCAGGTCCTACATGCTCCAATGGGAGCTGCAGAGGTGGTGCCTGTGGGTGGGGCAGAATGCAGAGCCGCTTGAGCCATGCCTCCACGTAGGAGTGGGAGAAGGGACATGCCACTGCTTCCGGGAGCTGCTTGAGGTAAACATCACTTGAAGCCTGTACCTCTGAGCCTCTCCCAGTGCCCCAACCCCCTGTCCCAGCCCTGATCCCCCTCTCCAAACCCCTAAATCCCAGCCTGGAGCACCCTCCCGTATCCCAAACCTCTCATCCCCAGCCCCACCCCAGAGCCAGTACCGCCAGCAGGAACCTGCACCCCTTCCCACACCCCTGCCTCAGCCCTGATCCCTCTCCCACCCTCCGAACCCCTTGGTCTGAGCCCAGAGCACCCTGCTACACCCCAAACTCCTCATTCCAAACCCCCTCCTGAACCCCAATCCCAATTTTGTGAGCATTTTGTGAGCAATTCACCATAAAATTTTTATTCCCCGATGTGGCTTCGGGCCAAAAAGTTTGCCCACCCCGGTCTAAAATAAATATAAAGTGGTGTCAAAGTGGTCCTTTAGGAAATTTTTTACTAACCCTATATTGCTCTCTTTAGAAAAAGAAAATAACACACACACCCTTTCCAAGGGACATAAAATGTTCTTGCAGCTGATTGCTTTCTTTGCTAGAACATTTTCACTTGCATTATTAGTTAATAGCGGGAGGAAAAATGAAAAACAAAATTGCCACTGCATAAATACAGGTGTGGCCCACAAATTCCTGCACTATCCCAGATGATATTGCTGGAAATTGTATGATTTATGTTTCTGCAGGTTGAATAACATAATAGTTAATATTACACAGTTTGCTTGCTGGCACATTAATAATAGAACTCTTTTGGAACCTGACCTTCACCCATTAAAGTCAATGACTTCACTCTCCTTAACTTCATTATATGCAGAATCAAGCCCTGGATTGTCAGAGATATTAGTTTTCTGTAGCTAAAATGCTACTTTTGTCAGCAGCAAAAGCAGCATTCCTTTCCTGTACAAATGTGTGGTACAAAACTGCCAAAGTGTCTTGCTGCAAGTGTTCTTAGATAATATGTTCCTAGTTTGTTCTAATTTACAGTAGGGCTGGAGAACATTATGCACATCAGTCTTATAAATAACATCACATAAATAACAGCTGCACTCAGTACTGAAGCAATCGCTCTCCTCCCATGTAATCATTCATTTATAATGACGATGTAACATTCTTAAGTAGCAGCAACCGAAGTCACATCCTTACATAATTTTGGTTGGATTGCTCAATACTTCATTACAGCACCCATTTTTTCCCACCCCCTACTTTCTCCCTCATTGTTTTGCAATAATTAATTTGGATCTCAGAGTTGTAGGTCCTTATTTTAGAATGCCTATCTGGAGTAATGGAATTTGAATGTGAAAAATACAATATGCAAGATGTGACTTTACATTTATAATAAAGGATGAGGGCAGGAATAGGTTTTGTTGCCTTCATGTTAGACAATTCATAGGTTGAAACAATTCTGAACAAAACAGCTATTTACATTACACGTTATGTACATGTAGAATCACTGGACATCGGCTTGTTGCTGTTAGTTAACAAGCCCCCAAAAAGCTATTTAGCAAAGCACTTAAGAAAATGCTTAACTTTATGAACATGCTTCAGTTCCAATGATTTGCATGGGACTCAAGTATATCCTTATAATAAAACATATGCTTAAGTAATGGAATGGACATAAACATGTGCTTAAAAGCATATTTTTTTAAAGTTCATGCTAGCTCAGGTCCTAATGAAACAATTATCTCCAAGAAAACATTCAGTTCCCTTCCGTATTTAGGTTCACCATGATACCTGTTTTTGGTCATCTTCAGATTCATCTGAGTCAATGTAATTTATCCCATTACCAGTCAAGTCAATAGAAGAACTTCAGAGGTGCAAGATCAGATAAGATGCCATCTCCTTTGCTCTCCTTTTCATATCCCTGACCGTTGCATCAAGATATTTAGATGTTTCAGTGTCTGAATTGCAATTTTCTTTCATGGAAACAGATGCTCCCCATACATCTTAAAGCTTTTCATCCAAGTTAAGATTAAAATAGTGCACTGCAATTATCTGATCATAAGTCTAATAGATATGATATACTTAGTCATGACATACTCCATACATATTTCCTAATAAAGATTATTATAGCTATTGACATATTAGGGCAGGTTTGCCATAGATGTAAGATATAGAATTTATGGGAGCTTTCTGGGTTCTACTCTTATCTCTGTCATACATTTGTTGTAATAATTTTTGCTATCAAACTTGAGTGCCTGAAGTTAGGCACCAAAATAAGTGTCTTGGGTCTTTCAGAGGTGCTGAGTACCCAACAGCTCCCAGTGGGCCTGATTACCAGAGGTAATTGAGCATCTGCAGTACCCAATGAAGTCAATGGAAGCTGCCCATCCTCAGCACCTTTGCATCTAAATGCACACTCTCGTGTTGGAAAATGTTGGCTTTAACTCTGGTCTCCATTTCCCCACCTGTGAAATTGGGATACAATCCCTACCAAATGTTTGGTCAGAAAATGGAAAACAAAATTCAATGGAATTTTTGCCCTTTGTGTTTTTGTCATTTTTTTTCTTTTTGTTGTAATTTTCTAACCAGATCCAGTAAAGCATTTTGAGATCCTTTGATGGAAAATACTGTGTATGTACACGGTGCTGCTGCTGCTGGTGGTAGTTGTGTTACATGTAGCATATTAAGTAAAAGAGGTCAACGAAGTTTTAAAAGAATAGCACAGTGATTCTCAACGAAAGCCAGTAAAAACAGAAAACAGTTTAGCCTTTCTCATACTCCTAGTTCAGAGAAAATTTGGTGTGGTGTAATGTACCAGTAACAGTGCAGAAATCTTTTATATGGGACAACAAAAAAGAGAGACCTACTTGCCTAAAGGTGGGCTGATATATGATCCCATTACAATATTGCATCTTTTCAGTGAGGCATCTTAATGTACGCACATTAGTTTGTGAATTTTGGGGTACCAACCCCCGAATACACAGGCAATAGAATTTTCATGCACAAACCCCATTTTGACAAACGGGTTTTGTATGTGACTGTTGTATCACCTGACCATTCAAATGTTGGTCCGTTCATAAAAAATGGGGATGATAGGGTCTGAAAATCAGGACCACGGTGGCAGCCATTCTGTTTCCAGCACTGCAGCAGAAATGCTGAAAGAACCAGTTGGGGTGGCTCTTCAGGAAAAAGTAGGGTGACCAGATGTCCCGATTTTATAGGGATAGTCCCGATATTTGGGGCTTTTTCTTATATAAGCTCTTATTACCCCCCCACACCCTCTGTTCCGATTTTTCAAACTTGCTGTCTGGTTACCCAAGGACAGTGGTTCCCAAATTTGTTCTGCCACTTGTGCAGGGAAAGCCCCTGGCAGGCCGGGGGCTGGGCCGGTTTGTTTGCCTGCCGCGTCTGCAGGTTTGGCCGATCGTGGCTCCCAGTGGCCGCGGTTTGCTGCTCCAGGCCAATGGGATCTGCTGGAAGCGGTGTGGGACATACTGGCCACTGCTTCCAGCAGCTCCCATTGGCCTGGAGCAGTGAACTGCGGCTACTGGGGGCCGAACCTGCGGACGCAGCAGGCAAACAAACCAGCCCGACCTGCCAGGGGCTTTCCCTGCACAAGCGGCAGAACAAGTTTTGGAACCACTCCCGTAGGGAAAAGTACCCAAAGCCTATCGGGAACTTGTCATATTTGGAAATGTTCAGAGAGTGCAGTAGCATTACACATACTGTGCTTCTAAACAGTGTGTGCCTTTTGAGGCATCCACACTTATTGTGCTCTTCTAATTTATTGCTGACAATAATTATATCTGATTATTATTTTATTCTACCTTCTTTGTAATATTTCCAGGGTGTCTTTAAATATTCATGACATTTTAGCAAACAAGTTGTTAGCTTTTTCAAAGGTAAAGACATCAGAGCCTGTCTTTTGGAGAGCAGAGTACCGCTTGAAGACAGAGGCCACCTTTTCATTACTTTGAAGATAATCAAAATATGGAGAGCAGTAAGTCAGGAACAAAAAGATCAGGGGGGCATAACTAAAGCTTATTGAATTTGTGCTGAGGAACCCAAAAAAAGGCAGTTCAATTTGTTCCACATAGTTTTATCTTCCAATTCCTAATCACATGTGCTGGCTTATTGTGTACAATAAAAAGGCTAATTTGACTAAATCCATTCATAAATGACAAAATCAATAGTTCTCCTTTTAAAAGTCACTCAGCATATAGAATATGAGAATTTATGGTTAGTTTACTACTGTCATGGATGGGTCTGTCTCTGGTAGTAACTGATAAAGCAGCTTTTGAAGTCAGACTGTCACAATAAAGTACTTAAATCCATCTTAATGTACCCCAGGGAAACGAGTCTGAATTAACCTAGTACCTTAGTTTTATAACAATAATAAGGTGAAAGGGAGTATGCATCAGAAACTGATTATAATAAGTGACACAAAAGGAGGCAGAAACAATGAGGCAAAAGTAAAATGGGGACTGGGATTAAGGGATTCTCACCCAGCCATGTGCAAAAACGTTAAAATTAATGTTGTATTGTTTAGCTAACAGCTGTCAAGTCATTGTAATGTACAGTGTGCTTGCTTTCCTCTTCCCCCTCACCAAGAGCACATTAGAAATAATATTCTCCTTCTGAAGACTGACAAAGTTAATCCTGCCTTGCATTGCTTTTAGGGCTAAATCATACTGCAGAATGTTTCAAAATTTGTGAGTGAGGATATTAACTTATTATTTAACTTTGATGTTACAGTGACGTGATGAATGGTGTTAAAAATTACTTAGGGCCAAATTCTACCCGCCTTTTATGCTGGTGGACAATGGGGAACAGTGATGGAGGGTACAAGCAGCCTCCCTTCGCATGGCTTATGCAACCCTCAACCCACAGCCCCCTTCCACATTCCGAATCCCTCAGCCCCACCCCCCACCCTGGAGTCCCTTCCTGCACCCCAAACCCCTCATTCCCAGCCCCAACACAGAGCCTACAGCCCCAGCTGGAGCCCTCACCCCCTCCTTCACCCCAACTACCTGCCCCAGCCTGGAGCCCCCTCCCACACCCTGAACCCATCTTTTCTGGCCCCACCCCAGAGCCCGCACCACCATTTAGAGCCCTCACCCCCTCCCACATCTCAAACTCCTGCCCCATCCCAGTGAAAGTGAGTGAGGATGGGGGAGAGCAAGCTACTGAGGGAGGGGCAGAGGTGAAAGTAAGCCAGTACAGGCCAGTACGGCATACTGGCAAGAGCTGGTGCTCTGTACGGGACCGGCTTCCCCAGGCCAGTGATTTAAAGGGCCTGGGGCTCCTGGCAGTGGCTGGAGCCCCAGGCTCTTTAAATTGTAGCCAGAGCCCTGCTGCCAGAGCCCCTGGTAGTGGAGGCAGCCAGGAGCCCTGGGGCTCTGGCGGCGATTTAAAGGACCTGGGGCTCCGCTGCAGTAATGGCAGCCGGGAGCCTCTGGCCCTTTTAATCACCGCCAGAGCCCCCGGCTGCCACCGCTACCCCAGGGGCTCCGGCAGTGGGGCTCGGGCTGCGATTTAAAGGGCCTGTGGCTCCCAGCTACCGCAGCGGAGCCCTGGAGCCCTTTAAATCGCAGCCCGAGCCTCGAGGTAGCTGCGGCAGCCGGGAGCCCGCGGGGCTCCATCGGGAATTTAAAGGGCCCGGGGATCTGCTGTGGTAGCGGTGGCTGGGAGCCCCTGGCCCCTTAAATTGCCCCCCAAGTCCTGGGGCTCCCAGTTGCCTCTGCAGCTGGTAGCTCCGACGGTGATTTAAAGGGCCCAGGGCTTCTAGCTGCCGCTACCACAGCCAGAGCCCCGGGCCCTTTAAATCGAGCCCAGGACCTTTAAATCTTGATTCAAAGGGCCCAGGGATTGAAAGGCCCACCTCTTCTGGTTGAGGCTACACCCCTTCTGGTTGAGGCCCCACCTCCCGCTCAGAACTCCAGCGTTCCGGTAAGTCCTTTAAGTTACTTTCACCCCTGGGAAGGAGGAATGTAATGAGCATGGATCGGGGCCACGGGGAAGGGGCAGAGCATGGGGTGGGGCCTCAGGGAAGGGGGTTAGGTTAGGCTAGGTGGGGCTAGGTTTTGTGCCAATAGAAAGTTGGCAACCCTATGTGGGAGAGGAGAGGTAAATGGTCAGACAGTGGGAAAGGGAGAGGCTTTTAGCAGTAGTGCATTGGAAGGACTAAAGGTGATCCGTGTGAGACTGTGGGAAGCTGGAAATTAAGAAGTTGCAGTATTCAAGACAAGATATGATAAAACCCTGGATTAGTTTTTTTAATAGCAAAGTTGGAGGGACATGGAAAGATTCTGGAGATGTTGTAAAGGATGGACTTAATTTTTGTTTTTTTTTTGGCGGGGGGAAGGGGAGGGGGGAGAAAATGAGAGAGGGAGTAAAATATTACCCTGAGACGGCCATGCTAAGTATTGAAGACTGTGGACATTTAGACAGGGATGACAAAAGGAGGGAAAGGGGACTTTATAGGATAGGATCATGGTCAGTTTTCATTGGCTAAGTTGTTCAAAGGTGACTGGTGATTTGGGGGCTTGTTTTTAGATTCCCAATTTGGGACATGTTGAAAGGGCCTGATTTTCAGAGGGGGGGCGGGTTTCAGGACGGTCTCAAAACCTGGCTCCTTAAAGGTATCTCAACGTGAACACCCAGAAGTTGAGGGATCTGAATCACTAGTCACTCTTGAAAATTGTGGTGAATTTATGCTTTAGCTTAGTAGTAGTAGTAAATAGTTACATTATAGTAGTACCCAAAGGTCCTGCTCAAGATTGGGGCCCATAAAACAGAGTGCTGTGCAAGCACGGATATAGTATGATCCCTGACCTGAAACATTGGCATAGTTTTACCGTATTAGTTGCATGTATAACTCCATAGTTCTCTCTCTCCCTCTAGTAGCTGTACCACATAGTGGTTTATGAATCAGCTACAATCTTTGGTTTAACAAAACTGAATCTTTTACCTGGGGCAGTACATGCTTATAATTTTAACTCTGGATGCCCCAGGTTCAATCCCCATTGCACAAGGGCCATCCAGGTCATCAAGTTAGAACTGGGTGAACAGTGACTTGAACGGGACTCAGGCACATGTTTAAAGTTAAGCATTTCCTTAAGTGCAGTGGTGAGTTGGAGCCGGTTTGCGCCGGTTTAGAACCGGTTGTTAAAGGGGTGGCAAACTGTGGCTCGCGGGACAGCCCTTTCCGTCCCACCTGAGCTCTCGGCTGGGGAAGCTCCCCTGAGAATTTTTACTCACCCAACGGCACTCCGGGCCTTCGGCGGTCCTTCAGTGCTGTCGAAGACCCAGAGCGACTGAAGGACGTGCCACCGAAGACCCGGAGCGACTGAAGGACGTGCCGCCGAAGTGCTGCCGAAGAGCCGGAGCGATTGAAGGACGTGCCACCGAAGTGCTGCCGAAGACCCGGAGCAACTGAAGGACGTGCCCCTGAAGTGCCGCTGAAGATTCGGCGCGACTGAAGGAACCGGTTCTTCAGCTTCTGGCAGCTCATCACTGCTTAAGTGATTTCCTGAATAGGGATACTTTCCTGAAACAGGACCCAGATTACATAAGAATGAGGTAGGAGACCTTATGTCCTGAGATTGCTTTCTACTATATTTTATAAATGTGAATCTTTATTTGATTCTGAACTGTTTGCATGTTACTGATTTGAATTGTGTCTCTTGTTTTCTAGAATTGAAGTAACTGTATATAAAGCAAACAACAAATTAGACATAACAGTTCAGGATTTTAATTGTAAAGGGAAACTCATGCCGGTTACAAAATTCTGCTTGTATTGAACTCAATGTCATATACACATGGTTTTGTAAGAAATGGCAGTAGTATAAAAGCTACCTCAACCAAAAAATAATATATATATATTCCTCAATGCTTTCACTAGTCAAAATATAAATAATGGAGAAAGTCATTTTATAAGCTTTATGGGAAGGTGTTTTTTTAAAGGTGCCCTGTTTTAATTTATCATTCTAAATGTGCTGACAGCAAGCACATTTTAAAAGCTCAGAGAGCAATACATCAGGTTACCTAATATTAATTTACTTTTTATAGTTTATTTAATATAGTATTGATTGAATTTGCGTTTGGATTTATGACCTTTTAAATGCTCAGGGACTAAAACAGTTGTCTAGTAAGCTGGGGTGGCAGTTGTGAGACTGAAATAGTTGGCCAATCAGCTTTTTAAATAAATTAAAGATTGTGTAAACCAAAGCAATGTTGAAAATTAGAGCTTTGAAATGAGATCATCAGTTCTAAATCAATACCAATACACTATACCCTATGTGCTGTTCACTGTCTACTTGGGAGAATTTCAGTAATCAATCACTGGCATTCTGGGTCACAGAGTCAAAGAAGGAGTCTAATTCAGTAAAGTTATAAGACTATCAAAGATCCCTTAGAAAGCATTATGTCTTTCAGTTTCTTTAAGATCAGATACATAGACAAATAAAGTCAAGTATGGTTATTAATAGGAATAGGAGAACTTGTTACATTAAGTATAAAACTCATAAATGGGGCCAGATTCCTGGCTGATTATATGGCTGTAACTTCACTGAAGCCATCTATGAATTTGACCTTATCTTTGATTTTTGAGTGGGTTCTAAATGTTGAAAAAAAGGCATTTTCTCAATGGCGTCAAAAGAGTGATTTTGATTCAGGGGTTCTAGCTTGAGAAGAAAGTTCAAAACATTTGAAATTTAAATTCTATTTTGACTTAGGAAAATTTAAGTTCTGGGCTCCTCCATGTTATATGCAGATTTTTGTTTGTTTTTAATAATTTGATTCCCCTTTGATAACCTTGTATTTTTCACCTCTGTATTCTATGGGGGGAGGGATAGCTCAGTGGTTTGAGCATTGGCCTGCTAAACCCAGGGTTGTGAGTTCAATCCTTGAGGGGGCCATTTAGGGATCTGGGGCAAAAATTGCAGATTGGCTCTGCTTTGAACAGGGGATTGGACTAGATGACCTCCTGAAGTCCCTTCCAACCCTGATATTCTATGATTCTAACCTTACAGAAAAGGAAGATTGTTTTCCAGTAAGACATAGGGTAGGATTTCTGATGACATTTAAGGGATTTCTGATGACATTTAAGGGATTTTGATGCTAAGCTCTCATTATATTTTATGGCAAATGAATGTCTATTTCTCTTATGAAATCTGAACCTTTAAATATTTCCATAGCCCCAGGTTCCATTTGGTTAGAAATACACTGGTTCTCAAATTTAAAATTTCGCTGGAAACAGATTTTTGTTGCAACAAATAAACGTTTCCCTTTCTTGTTTGCAATGTGAATGAATGCACCAAGAGTACACATTGCCCCTCCTTGCCAGAAATGTCTTCTCCCCTTGGGCCTGCCCCTCAAAGTATTACAGTCAATGGGAGCTTTGCCGTTAACTTCAGTCAGAGCAAGATCAAACCTGTTATTTCTTCCGTGCTACCCAGCTCTTTTTACCTTGCTAGTTTGAGGAGAGCTAGCACATGTCTGTCTACCTATTTTGGGAAGCACACTCACAACTGCAGTGCAGACATACTCTAATCGGTCATGCAGGCCCTGCTACCACACATTAAAAAGTTCCATAGTGCACCCAGTTTGTGTGGATCAGGCTACAGATCAGTGCTGTAGATTTACACCTGAACTTACCACGCACTGTCTATATAGACAAACCCATTAATTTCAATGGGTCTGTTGCTGGAGCAAAGTACTCGGCAGTTCCCAGCCAAAGGGAGTTTCGGAGTCAGCATTCAGGGCAGGGGCAGCATGCAGAGACCTCCCTAACTCTCCCCCAGGAGCCAGAGGGATGTGCTGGCCACTTCTGGGAGCAGCGCGGAGCCAAGGCAAGTAGGGAGCCTGCCTTAGCCCTGCTGTGCAGCCAGACTGTCAGTGCCTAAAATTTCCCAGTTTGGCTGCAGAAGCTTCCTGGAAATAGAGTGTGATTCCGATAAACTCGCTGTGAAACTGGGAAGGTTTCCAACCCTACCAGCAGATGAACTGCTGTCAAGTTTTTGTAGGCATTGCAGCAAAGGAGGATCATGAGGTTGCTTTTTAGATGTTTGCTTATCTCCACTGGGGAAATGGAAATGGGGAAATATAGCACAAAAAGAGCAAAAAAATGGCATCCAGGTCAGAAAGAAGTCTGTGGAACAGCTAGGAATTGAATCTTGATCTCCTGATTTTAGGGTTGCCAACTTTCTACTGGCACAAGATCAAAAACCCTAGCCCCGCCTCTTCCCAAGGCCCCACCCTACCCCTTCTCTGAGGCCCTGTTCCCTTCACTACGTTCCCTCTCCCTTGGTGGCTCGCTCTCCCCCACCCTAACTCACTTTCACTGGGATGGGGCAGGGGATTTGGGTGCAGGAGGAGGTGAGGGCTCTAAATGGGGGTGTGGGATCTGGGATGGAGCCAGAAATGAGGGGTACTGGGTGCCTGAGGGGGACTCTGGGTTGGGGCAGGTAGTTGGAGTGCAGAAGGGAGTGAGGGCTCCAGCTGGGGTTGCGGGCTCAGGATGATGGGTTTGGGGTGGAGGAAGGGGCTCCAGGCTGGGGACTGGGGCAGAGGGATTTGGAATGTGGAAAGGGGCTGCGGGTTGAGGGAGGGGGTTGTGGTGTGGGAGGGGTGAGGGCTCTGGGTTTGGGGGGGCTGGGGCAGGGAGTTGGGACGCGGACTTACTTTGGGTGGCTCCAGGTCAGCGGCACAGCAGGGCTAAGGCAGGCTCCCTGCCTGTCCTGGCTCCTTAGCGCTGCAGCACAGCCAGCTGGACCTTTAAAGCCCGGTTGGCAGTGCTAACCAGAGCCGCCAGTGTCCCTTTTCAGCCGGGTGTTCCTGATTTCCAGTCCAATGCTTTAATCACAAGGTCATCCTTCCTTGGGCCTTTAGTTAATATTGGACCATATTTTTCAGTTGAAAGTTCTGCTTAAGGGTAAATGGCATGACATGGTTCACTGTAACTTACAATAATAAAAATCATTTTGCATTCATTGACAAAAGACTTAGAGCTATTTCAGTGAGGTTATCTTTTTCCTGTTACAGATACCTTGGCCACTACTAACTAGGAAGCTGTGAGAGTTACCTATACATCATCTTCTTTTTACCAAATATCTGTAACGGGGTCAATCTAAACTAGCATTACAGAATCAAATTTAGGGTGCTATTCAGGCACTTAATATATTTGATCAATTTCATTGCAAATTGGAGTACATTGAAAATTTCAGATTTAGGAAAAAAAAGAAATTACTGAATTATCCTTAAAGAATGTTGGAGAGAAAGTTTCTCAATTGCTGATTCAGGAAGAAAATGCTACAGCTTTGACTAGTGTTCTTATGAAAGATAATTATTTTATTCATCATAAAATTGATGTCCTCAAGAAGGTAGCTAAGATTAGTATTACCAGAAGCCTTCATTCCCCTGAATTATTAAATGACATGGATTTGGGTTAGTCTACACTTTTTATTTTTACATTCTTACCACTTCTGAAAAGTTTAATCTGTCCTTTCAAATCTAAAACTTTTGTAGGATCCCTTTACATTCTTTTTCCAGATTTTTGATCTAATTCTGCTGCGACAAAAGGACTTTTTGAATCTTCAGAAAAGGATTATTTTTATTTCTTGGAAATCTGGTGAAATATTTGCCATAATAATAAGAGACTACACAATTTACCAAAACAGAATCTAGGTCTACTGAGGTTTGGAGATAATCGTAGTTCATTTTACATGCTGAATGTTTGTTTCTGGGATATTCTGCAACTGCAATCTTCTCTGCCAATCTTTTTGTAATTAAGGATGATAACAATACATTATTGTTATGATGCTAGGGAAAACAGAAACCGTTGCATCAAACAGATACTTGGTAAAAAAAACTATATCACCAGGGTGTGGGAGGAAATCTTGGCCCTATTGAAGTCAGTGGGAACTTTAGTATTGATTTCAGTGAAGACAGTATTTTACCCCACCTCTCTCTCTATCCACTTCTCTTTTTTTATCTCCCTTGTCTATTTTTTTTTCTTCCTTTTCTGCTCCTTCCCACCTCCCAATCTCTTCCCATTATTAACCTTCAGGTACCCACTTAAATAGTTTATCTTAATCAAGTATGAATGGAGAACAGATAGCATGAGGCATAATCATCTTGTCTATTGCATTAACATACTTTATCTTTTGTATGCTGTTTTTTGTCCTTCTAGTATGTTGAATTTTATTTGCCTGAAAATTGCTACATGCACCTCTACACATTACAACCTGATTCTGATCTTGGTTACACCAGTGAAAATGAATAATAATTTCATTGAATATTCCATGGTAAAACTTTTTCTGCAGGGCCCCCTTTGTGGTTGTGAACTTCCTTTAAGATGGCAACTTCACCCTGGCCATTGGAGTCCTTGATAGTGAGAAGGGAGCAGGGGACTCATATAGGCTGTGCGTGATACCTGAGAATCAGAGGCAGTGCAGAAGTACAGGGTCTTTGCATGTACGATGGCTCTTGTCTCCTGTGAATCCCAGGGGTAGAGACAATGCACAATGTTTGTGGCCTGGAACCACAATCTGTTCTGAAGGGCCTGTGAGGTTTTTTGTCTGGCCCTGCAGTTTTCCTGGGGTAATCAAGCCTATTGCTCTCATTTACTCTGGTGGATATCCAAATTAGCTCATTTAAATTCAGTGGGAGTTACTCTTGATACCCACTGGGAAACGAGATCTGAATCTATCCACCTGTGGAGTCATTTCCCCATTCTATTAACTGCTAAGACTCTAAGGTGAGATTGGGTGCCACACCTCCAGGGGGCATCACACACCCAAGTAGAGTGCAGCGGGAGAGGGCATAAAGGTAGCTGTAAAGCATCTTTGTACTCTCAGGATTCTGGAACTGCTGGAGGCTGATGTGGTCCCAACACAACTTAGAGCAGTGATGGCAACTTTATCTACCAACTCTAAAAGGGGACACAAATAAGCACTGAAAAATGATACACCTTGGAAGGAGGTTAATGTAGCTCTACTGATATTTGGAAATACCTTGCCAGCTAATTAGCCATTCCCTTATACAATCATCACTGCAGTCAGGACATTGTGGGAAATAGTGTTTGCCTAAAGCACCGTTAATTTTTAAGTATTGTTTCAAATATAAAATATTTTTATTTTGCTATTTATTTTTAAAGACCGTTTTACACAACTAAGGAAAATACAAAAGGCAAAGAAAGAAAAAGAAAAAAATACACCCAAACCAAAGTAACTGCAACCATTAACATCAAATATTCATGATAGGAGTCATAAAGCACTGAAGCAAAGACTTCGTAGGTGCTGGCAGTACTTGCAATGAAGACAAAGTATGCAGGAACTATTACTAAAATCAATTCACCAAAGCAAACATACAATACTACTTTTGTTTATATTCTCCATGTCACCTTCTGCCCCTTCATTTCCTTTTATAGTTATTTGGGTGTAATGTTTAATAAAGATCATTATAAGTTTTATTGTGATTAGATGCCACCTCCATCAGTCCAACTGGTATTACTTCATTTTTTAGCCTTACCTGATATATTCTAGGATAACTCTGCTAGAGGGTAACATTCTGTACAAATTCCACTGTCTCTGTTGGAGGTGTGATATAAAGAAAGTCTGAGGATCGCATGGAGATTATAAATAAGTAATGATCAACCTGTCCTTGTTCTGCATGTGCAACATGACATTTGAATTTTCTTGCACCCACATGTTGCAGGTGCAAATATCTGATTAAAATTCTAACACTTGAGCAACCTTATTGCAAAGTCTAACACCTGAATCCATGGGGTTTGGAGCTGTATGGTCTGATAACGTGTGCATCTGGAGACGTTACATTCTTTAAATGACATGCATAAGAGATTTTGAGTAGGTTTTTACACCTACAAAGTATGTGTGTAAATAGTTCTTGGGATCAGTTATAGATTCTAACATAAGGCCAATGAAAATGCACTGTAAGAGGACCAAGAGATGAGGGTGTCTAGGTGAAAGGAAAAGTGACAGGGTGTCCAAGGCAAAGGGATGGAATTAAATTAACAGTCAACATACACATGGAAGAAATCTGGTACCTAAATTGTTTTTCTCCGGTGCTTTGGGGTATAGCTGAGTTTTGTACAATTTTTTTAAGGGTTAAAATGGATCAATATTGGAGAGACATCTCACCATTTGTGGTGGCTGTTGTCACAGGTCTTGACAGGTTGTGGCAATGTTGCATGGCATGGTTGCAGGACACAGCAAGGGGAAGAGAATAAGGAAATAAAAGAAATATATCTGAAAGGAGTTTCAGTTGTCCAGAAGGCTGAAAGTCAGAGAAACAAATTATATCTGTGTGCTCCATAATTCTTATGTCAATAATGGAACAGTAGTTCTGGGTGGATAAGTAGAGAGCTCAAGCTTCAGCAGGAGAACGATTGTTTTCCTTCTACCAATGTACAACTGTAGGCAGGTACTGCAAGAATCCTGAAATTGAGGCATGGGGGTTTTAACTGCCATTCCATGGCGGCCCTCCCAAATATGCAAGATGGTACAGGAGGAGCAGATGCCCCAGAAAGTGAAGCAGGTGACCTCTGGGATCTAGCTGAATGCTGTGGGGAGAGAAAGAGGTCAGGTCACCAGGTGTCATCCCAAAAACAAGGGGACCCTGCAGAGGTGAGATCTGGTCTCAACTGTAAAGGTACTAAGTAGCCCATCTGAAATGTACCCTGAGAATTCATACATTCCAGGACAATAGTCCATAGCACCCTAACCCTTTATTTCTGTCAATAAATAATACTGAGTTTGTTAGCAGCTTGTGTTTTCTAGATGTGAACAGAAATGGCTGAGAACCAGATGTTTGTGGGTTGATATATGTATTTATCTGATGTCATCAAGTATCTAAGGATCCATGCATAACAGAATAGTTGCCCAGGGTGGCATTTTCAAAAGTGCTCAGTGTTAGCCTAACCCTACTCCCATTGACATCTCTGATTAAACTCTCCATGGCCTTCTGTGGGCCCAGGGTTAGACAAATGCTGGGCACTCATGAAAATCCCCCCTCAGTGTTTTAAACAGATGCATGAGTATGACTTAACATTTTCTTTTATTACAGCCCTTTCTTCTGTCCTGTGTCCCTATGCTCCCTCTGTGGATTGAACAGATCCTTGCTTGGCAGGAGATAGATGCCACTCTCTGGCATACATATGTACTTTTCCAACAGCAGCATCTGGATGTGTGGCTGGATTCCATTTCTCCATTTGCTTGTGGCTATACAATGGGCTCTGGAGATGTTTCACAATTAGTCAGCTGTAAGGTCTTGCTTACTGCTTTGTTGCCCAGGCAACCACTTTCTCTTACTTTTCTTTTATTCCTATCTTCTTTATTTTATAGTTAAGAATTTTGTCCCTAAAATATTCATCACAGGAAGTATCTGAGAGGTCATTCTGTGGTGGGATATCATCACCCATGGTACCAGAAGTTAAGATTGTGTCCTGCTATTGCTATTAATTTCTTGTTACTTAAAATTTAGCAGTAAAAGAAAAAAAATCAAGATGAATCTTTGCATACAAGGTCTTTTCCTGGGAGGTACTATCTGCATTAAGAAATTAAATATAAGAGAGCCAGAATCCCTACACTGATTTCATGAGCCTTAGAGAGACAGTTTTGCACATGATTGCTTATGCTTGCTCTGTGAAGTTTCTATTAGCATATATGTATATTGCTCTACATACAGGTCCCTCCTTCTTCCTGTGATTTCACCTCTGTGGTAGCTGTTATGCACCAGTTATTCTGTCTGTAAGCTGGAATTTCTTTTCCTTTGGAATGGCTTTTATTTTGGCTAGACTGCAGATGGTCAGGTGAGAGGAGATTTTGAATAGGGGTGCACTGACACAAAAACACACCTTTTGGGGCTAACTACAGCCTCTTTCAGAAGTGATGGCACTAATACTGTAATGTTGTCTCTTTGATACACAATGTTGGCCACATCACCCATCTCTAGTTAACATACTTAATGAGCCTATTTTTTTAAACAAAGCATTCATGATCTAACCAGCTCTTAAAGATGATACAAACAAGGTTGTGTACTCATTCTATTTCCAATTAAGCAGTAGGGGGACACAATTACAAGCTGTAGGAAAGGAAAAGATTGTTTAAATAAACCAACAGTGGTATTAAGGGTCATTGCCTCGGTATGCAAACTTTAAAAGTATGAGTCATTAAGGCATACTATTTCAAATTATGTAACAATTACTTATTGTTGTCTGCAGTTGTGTCAGCATGACTGAAATTCAGACCATACATCATAGTAGAAGCCATTTCTCATAAAAGCCATAAGAAATGTGAGGAACATCAGATATATTTATAGTATATATATTCATAGATTCATAGAGTTTAAGATCAGAAGGGACCATTAGATTGTCTAGTCTGACCTTCTGTGTATCACAGACCATAAAATTTCACCCACTTACTCCAATAACTTACGTTTGACTGAAGCATAAATTGTTTTTGGGTAAAGCAAATCTTCCAGAAAGGCATTCAGTCTTGATCTGAAGACACCAAGAGGTGAAGAATCCACCACTTCCCTTGGTAGTTTGTTCCAGTGGTTAATCACACTCACGGTAACTAAAAATAAATAAATAAATAAAATCTGCCTTATTTCCAATTAGAATTTGTCTGGCTTTTGCTTCGACACATTGGCTCTTGAAATGCTGTTCCCCACTGGATTAAACAGGCCATTAGCACCTTGTATTTTCTCCCTGTATAATGCACTTATACACTGTAATCATAGATTTTTCCTTCTATGCCAAGATTTATTAAAAATTAGCATTAGCAAGCCAGAGATCTCTTCAACCAGCTCTTTTAGGACTCTTGAGTGAATGTGAGATGATTTAAAAAAAAATGTTTATCCCTAGCAGATGTTGTTTAACATCCTCCTTAGTTACAAATAGACTGGGAAAGTACTTCATTATCCCTTATTATTATTAGACTATATCATCCTTCTTTCCAAATACAGAACTGAACTTGCCTGCTTTTTCTGAATTATTAGTAACAATTTTACCATGTAATGGTAATGGGCCTATACCATTGCTAGGATTCTTTTATTCCGAATATACATTCACAGAATCATAGAATCATAGAATATCAGGGTTGGAAGGGACCTCAGGAGGTCATCTAGTCCAACCCCCTGCTCATTAAAAATCTCCTCTCCTTTGTCCTTAGTCCTGCCAGCCATGGATTTTTTCCCGGATGTCCTTAGCTTCCTTTATCAATTTTCTATACTTCATATCTTCTAATTTATATTGATTGCTATTTATTCCCCCATCTGTTATGTATTGCTCTTTTATTTCTAATTGCTGTCTTTATTTTGGCACTAAGCCAGGATGGTTTTCTAGCCAAAGTAGTAGGTGCGCTCTCTCTCTCTCTCTCTCTCTCTCTGCGAATAAAAGGTGCCAGACTGACAACATCTAAAGATCACAGTAACCTGTTTTTTCCCCCATGGAACAGGTATAAAGCATGCATTATTGCAGTATAAGAGTCACTCCTGGTGTTTCTCCAATGTGTCTCAAGAAACAGTCTCCCTGGGGACGATAGGTGCATTCATATCTGTGCCCATTACATCTTTGGTCTCTGACGAGACTGCTAACATGGGTGTCAAATAACGACAACTGTGACAGTGTTTTTGTGATGTTGACACCTTAGCATCAGTAAGTGGTGTGAGACCATCAACTCATTTTACGTAGGCCATCAAATAGCTGTCAGAGTAGTAGAATTTTTAATAATATGCATACAAAGGAAAGACAGTAATGAGACTTCACATGAGAGTCAGTGCCTATACTTGCCTAGAAATTGCTAGATCATTAAATTTCCTTCTTTCCAGTGTCACATGCCTTTTGGACAGAAGTTAATTAATGCTGGTTCTTACTTGTCTTTACTCTCATATTAAGAAGTTGAACTTTCCCAGTGAAAATTAGGATGAAATAATCAATCTCTTATAAGAATGAAATGATTAATTAATTAACCTTGAAGGAAATAATTCATTTTCACTTTAAAGAAGCACTGTATTGATGGATATTATGAAGACAACATACATGGTGATAGCTGTAATTAAACAATGTTGATTCTACTTGCACATTTATCTTTTCCTCCCCCCAAGTTTTGTTCTTTTAGTTAATTCCTCAAAGATCATTTAATTTAATTTAATTAAAAGCTGAGAAAAGCATCTAATTGAGAACTGGTAGGGTAGTGGGGCTGTTCCCTCTGCTCTGAAATAAGATTGTGGTACAATTGTCCTCTGGTTTCTTCTACTCCCACAAAAAGAGGAGAACAGCTGTGGTTTATAAATCATAAGCCCCAGCTTTGTTACAATATTGTATGGAAATATAGAAAATCTATACATAACTGTAAGTCATCAGAATAACATAAGAGAATTGGGGACAGCTCTCCACCTGGTGTAAATCAGTATAGATCCACTGACTTCAGCAGAGCTACACCATTTTACACCAAATGAAGATCTAACACAACAACCAGTATAGTCGATAACTTTTTGAAACTCAAAAGGAAAGAGGGAGAGCTGTTGCATTTTCTTTTGCTCTACCAATCTGTTCCTCTGCGTTATATATTTAACTGACACAAGACAAAATGATCTCTCCTTTAAAATAAAGGTAGGCCCACTGTGTTTCTCCTAAATTTTCATCTTTGTCAACAATCTCAGCATAGAAGTTCAATATGGCCTTGTCATGGAGAAACATCTCTCCTCTCTCCCGCCTCTCTGAAATGGTTGCCACCAGTTCAGGATTGATGCACTAAGCGTTGCTGCCACACATTTTATAACTATGCTGTGCTCCATAACCTACAGACCTGTGAATGGGGCACCATGTACAAATGCTAAATATGATAGCTTTGTTTTTGAAAGGCGTTTACAAATAAGGAAATAAAAGGTAGGCCATGCTCTTCAGAGAAGAGTGCTATAAACTCTGCCATACTTCTATCAGTGTGTAATAGGCTTCTTTAGAAATTGTTCTAAAACTCCACAAAACAGAATGGAGCATGATAACCTTTCAATGGATTTTTGAACCATCCTATACCAAAGAAATACAAAGTATATATAATACTTTATATTAGATGATTTTAGAAGTATCATTGTTCAATATATGTACTATAGAAATTAGTCCAATATGAGGTTTTTGTTTTTACCTCCGTCTGGTTACAGATGACATTATTACATCTAAAAATGAAAATTATTTTTATCAGAGATTTTGCTCACAATATCGCCAATGTAGTTCCAATATTTTAGATCTAGCCAGTTACTTAAATGTTATGACAACTTTAGTCACAATTTCAAGGACAGAAAAATACTGGATGAGTTGCAGCTGACCAACAATTTAAGAAAAATATCAGTAAAAGCAAAGAGGTTACAAGTCATTGGATCTCTACTTATAATATGCTTGAGCAATCCCTGGAATTGCTGTGATGCTCAATATGTATGCAATTACCATAGATGGTGAAGGGAGAGGCTGCCCTTCATATATTTTAATCCTGAAGCATTTTGGATTGCCCTTCTGCAGCTTTTTTTTTTTTTTTTTTTTTTGCAGGGAGGTGAAAATATTTGATAAATTAGTTTCAAGCATTTCAAAGCATGGTTCTACTGCATACCAGATGTCCACATATTTGCTTGGATCAAATAAGTCCCATTTTGAAAGCAAAACTGAGAACAATAGAAAACAGTATGGTTTTCAAGCTTTATGTTTAAATGCCACATAACATAAAATATTAAACAGATATGATTGTTGGTAAGACTCATTGATCCACCATTTAAAGGGCACATAGAAACTATAGAGATAGGTAGTAATAAATCATGAAAGGTAAACACTTCTGATTTGGAGAGACCTTTATATATAAGATGTCTAGATGATACATGGAGACAGATTGTTCATTATTTCTGAGTATGCAGACAATCTCTGAAAAATTGTTTGAAGCAAACTTTTTCCAGATTTTAGCATGAACATATATTCATTTTTAAATTTGTATTGTGAAGTGTGTTATTTCCTTGTTGGCTATTTTTAAAATATTGTTCATTGAATTGGGAAGAAAATCAACATAATATGACTAAAATGACTGACCAATGACTCAAATAGACAAAAAACAAACAACTCACGATAACCATTTGCCTGAAAATTATTCATCAGAAGTATTTGTCAGATATTTGTGTGACAGTATATTGCACCTTAAGGACTCAGGAATGTAAGGAGTGTGGCCACATGAAAATCCTGGGGAGGCTCGATTAAAAGACATCGGAAGCAGCTTGGGCATGTTAGCCTCCCTGAAGCCCAGCCTGGAACATTTATCTGACAGAGGAAGTTAGTTGCTAGGGGACTTCTGGAATTGGCTGAGCAGCTCAGTCTATTTAATCTCCATATACCAGGCAGATCCTCCGAGAGCAGCTCAGTATGACTGGTTCAAGGGAGGTCCGCTTCTGATCAGGGGAACACTACAAACTTCATTAAAACTCCACTTTGTTTTAGAGGCTGTGTTTGGTTACACACTGTTCAGCTCACCCTTCGTAAAGAAGAGTTCAGAAACTTCAGTTCACTCTTCAGGAGAAAAAGATTCAGCATCTGTGTTTTGTTTTGTTTTTTACCCTGACTAAACAGGTAAAGTTTGCTTAGAAGACAGAAGAAATTCTGAATGTTGTATTATGATTTGTAGCCTGACTATGATCTCAGGGCCTACACCTTAAGAGGCAGAGATTCCATTTAGCTAGGGAGACTAATATGGTCTGGGGAAATCGACAGAGGGCATTTTGAAGCACAGAATCAGACTGCTCTTTGTTCAGAGCAAAGATTGATGCGCCAACGTGCAGGGTGAGTGAGTGTTACCTACCCTCTCCTCTTTGGTACTGAATGACAGAGCCAGTGGTGGGAAATGTCATGTCACAGAGAAATATATTCACAGAAATCAGGTTTCGTTCACAAGTAATTTCCTAACCAAAAAAAAAAGTTACTGGAATAATCAACATTGGACCAGCTCATCAGATGGTGTCAATCAGTGTAGCTCCATTTCCTCCAGTGGAGTTATGCACATTTCCACCAGCTAAGGAATCTGGTCCACTTCTCCAAACACAAAGTTCAATTAGATCTTGCTAAAACTCACACTTGTAGGAGGTTTGGGTAGCAATAATGGGAAAGGTGTCCCAGGCACAAAGCTATCCAAAATTATGCCACGATACAGATCCTGCATTGCTTACAAACTCTAGTGAAGTCAATGAGAATTCTGTGTGCACAAGGAATATAAGAGCAATCCTATAACCACTTATCAAGATAAATATCATGCTATAAAAAGAAGCAATAATTATAATCAGCACTAGCATAAAAAAATCAAAAATAGATGTATAGAAAGTGTACAGATTTCAAATTACCCTATTTCAAAGGATGGAAAGGAGTAATATTTAGATACGTATTTTGAAGTATTCAGCACTTTAGAATTTTGTTGGGTTTTTTTTTACTCAAAAATGCTGCATCACAGCAAAGCTATCGGTGCAAAAAAAGAGCCTTTGATTTATTGGATAATGCAAAGGTGGTTCTAGCTGGTTTAACAAGCTTAACAAGCTGTACCAGGCCAGTTCACCATTAAATATTTTCCTGGAAGTTAGTGCTGTATGTGTAATTTGCTAATGATATTTTATTTAATCTACCATAGAAAAATTAAATAAATATTTACTGCATAGGGAATAGTTGATTTTTCTACATAAATTCAGTTGACTTATGATATATTGAAACCACTGCTTGCACATATATCACACATATGTGTATTTAACACCCCATGAAAACTAGGATGGTCAACACTGTTTAAAAATCTGAACATTAATTATACATCCTTAGTTCCATAAGGGAAAAGTAGTAAACCAAAACTCCAATTGAAATGAATGGAGCATTCCATAGAAATAAGTTATATCATGAATACTGGCTTGCTGTTTATTTCTTTCCCAGGGTTTCTTTCTGGTAATTTTCAACGGGAGTCATAGATTTCACAACCAAAAGGGACTGTTGTGATCATCTAGTCTGATTTCCTGTATAACAGAGATGACGCTAGTTGATTGTAAAATACCATAAAGATTCTTAAACAGAGTGCAGGCATAGTGCTCTTTTCTCATAGGCATAACCAACAAGTTCTCCCTGGACTCAATTCAGGAAAGCACTGAAGCATATGTTTAACTTCAGGCATGTTCTAAGCTCCATCAGACAGCCAAACAAGAATTGAGTTGTTGCCTAAAATTAAGCATGTGCTTAAGTGCTCTGCAGAACAGAAATGGATTGTTGAATCATGGCCCCTGTGAGAAACTCCCACTGAGACTCTTTAGATGAAGTCTGTGTGTGGAGGTCTTGGAGGATCAAGACCATAATTATAGTCCATCATTTTACTACTAATGCATGATGTGGTAGTTGAAAATTTGCATGCTTTATTTGAATCCTGGTGGATTCATTTTACAGCATCATTAAAACCTTCCAGGTTTGACCAGGCACTTTTTAAAATTTTCTGTAGTGGAAATGGAATTCTGCAGGCTCAAAGGAGTCTAAGCATCTATACCACCAGTTTTTGAGCAATGCACAAACAGTCAACACCAAATATCGTAGGGAAAAAAAGATCCATATTATGGATTAAAGCAGATCATGAGATAGTGGATTTCTGCCTGAAAGAAGGAACTTGCTGTCTCTGGAGGTGGAGTGGTGGGAAGATGAGATCTTAAGTCTCTTGAGTAGGAATCATAGAATATCAGGGTTGGAAGGGACCTCAGGAGGTCATCTAGTCCAACCCCCCCAAAGCAGGACCAATCCCCAATTTTTGCCCCAGATCCCTAAATGGCCCCCTCAAGGATTGAACTCACAACCCTGGGTTTAGCAGGCCAATGCTCAAACCACTGAGCTATCCCTGCCCCCCATAAACAGGAGCCCGGCCTGCACAGGCACCCCTGGGATTCGAACCCAGGATCTCTTCCACTACACACACATTTATTCGTAATTGTAGGATATGTCTTAATTGGAAGAGATAAAGATGTAGGACTTCACATCTGGAAGTGCTGGACCATTCTGTTCTCAGTTACACTGGGGTAAATATCCAGACTAACACTTGATTTCATAGGTACAACCTTGAATAGAGGGAGATGAAAAGTATAGTCTAGTAAGAGCAAGGGCAAGTATTGTACATTGGGCCAGATGCTGTCTGGCATTTGTGCATGTGTACAAGATAGAGGGTGCAAGGAATTATCACAGAGATCTGAGTAGTTTTGTTGGTTTTAGAGGTGGGGTGGGCAGCATCACCCCACTGCCTTGCTGCCACTGACTGAGTAGATATTTTTGAACGATGTTAGCAGGAAGCAGTCTCTTTGAGAATACAGTGGCTGTAACTGTGGTTGGTCCCCATGCAGTATAGAAAAGCGAAGCAGAAGACTCCTGATATAGGCAGCTATACCACCCCTCTGCCCCCCAAAAAAGTATTGTGATTTTTCACACTTGCTATCTGGTCCCCCTAGTGTCTAGCATCTGTTATGTTTTCCTCTTCTCTCAAGCATGGAATAAAATACTTTCCCCTCGCATATTTATCATGGCAAAGAAGAATCCACTTAGTGGCAAAGAAGAATCCGCTTAGTGAGGAAAGGCAGCTTTTACATATATGTCTCATAGTAACTTTAAACCGTTTAAGGTATTTCTATTTAGAATAATTCCAGAGGTGTGTCTATTTATCTCCTGCATTAAAATTCAAGAAGTTAGTTTAGCTTTTGGCTTGGCTTCAGGGCAAAGCTGTGTGGAAGACATGCTTCTCTGAGATAATTTGTTTCCTAATTGCCATTCGTTTGCTGAAATACAATTAAAGTTATTGCTCTAATATTAACATCAACATCTTGATTGCTGTATAGAAATATGAATATGTATTTTTCTTACTCTGCTCCAAGACATCTTTCACTAACTTTCTCTGAACATGTAGCTCTTAATTAAAGAGAAATTTTAATTCATCCTCCAACAGTAATGCTTTTCTGGCAACTGATAGTCTATTGGAAGGTCACAGCTTACATCTGCGTCCAGTCTTGCATCACACATGCTCATTATAAAGGTGCCAGATGTTAATCTTCAATACCTGGGTTTTTTAAACTGCATGAGCAAATAATTTGAGCTATGTGCAATTTCCAAACTGAAATCTGAAAGCAGGTGAAACTCATCTACTCAGTACTTTAATTAAAAGCTGGAATAAGACAAACTGTTGTGTGAAAGAATTGACTACAGACCTAATCCAAAGCCTGCTAAATGTGATGGGAATTCAATGGATTTTGGATCAGACCCTAAAATGAGAATGGCATTATAAAGGTTACTGAAAAATAGTGAATAAATGTCACTTAGCTATATAACAATTTCTAGTAGCTTTGATTGTGCACCAATCAGTTATCCAATCTAAAGGCAAAACAAAATTATCACATGAAAACAGGGATGGGAATTCTTTTTAAAACTTCCTTTTTAAACTGTTTACTCCTATTTTCCCCTTAGCACTCTCTCGTTAAAACGTTGCACTGCACACAATTCTTTCAATGAGCAAAAGCATGGGAATGTTACATGGTTTCATGAAAGAACAAGCCACTTGGGACAGCACCAATCAGAGGTACAATAAAGTAGCACTTCAATTTTGTGAGGAAAGTGTTCTTTTATCTCAAAGAGATCCTTTTAAAATCTTTTTTTCTCATTTAGTAATTTTCTTTTTATGATACAAAAAGTATTTCCCACACCTCATATTATTTTCTGAGCACATATGAATGTCGCTCTGAGTTACATATGAGATTATTTTTTGAATATGATACAAAAGGTAAAATTCAATCTTCATTTTGAAAAATAGCAATTAAATTGACTTTTATGCTCAAGTGAGTTGTTTTCTGTAAAATGGATTCAGTGCATAATACCTATCAGAAATTAATTTGTAATTTATGTAATGTTTTGGGTAATTGTTCTACATTATAAAGCAATAGATTTTAAAAGTAGAGTAGCAACCTTTATTGATTTTAAACAGATCCCAGGTTGCACTCATCAAAAGTTTGTTTATATATGTATTTTGTTTCCTCATGGGGAGCATAACAATTATCTACTGTTTCTTGTCATAATTTTTGAAAACTGCTGAAGTCTACACTTTCCAGCCTATTTGTTAGCACAAGTAAAATTCACAGATTACCTTTTTTATGTAATGATAAAGGGGCAGCTGACATTTTAGCCCTGATCATTCATATTTTCTTCTGTCTTTGGGCACATTGTTATGAAGGTTCCCTGATGGATAAATTGTGCTTCTCACTGACATGTGGAGAACTGCCATAAATGACCTTAGCTAGCCAATATCAGGAGTGTCATTCATGTCAGAACTGAAGATAATTATATGGCTGTGAATGGACAACACTTTATAGCTGCAAATGTGAGTAGCCTACAAAAGACAGAGAAGAAAAAAAATCTATAAATTCCTTGGAGAAAAGAAAGACGATCGAAAAGAACAGATTAATTGAATTGGCTGCATTAAATGTGTGTTTTGTAAGGGAGACTGAATGAGAAGCTTTATATTTATGTAGGGCCAATTTCTTGTTTCACAAGCAATGTGCAGTGTGTTTGTGTGCCCCCTTTTTTAATTTCAGGAGTGACCAGATTGTACCAGATTACTTGTGTAAATTATGTTCCCCCCCATATTCTCTGCTGGCAAATTATACGTTCTCACTGGCCTAATGTACTCTCTGGAGGATACTGGCATGCCGGTGGGTCTGCAGATTTGCTGGTTGTCAGTACTAGCCCAATAAATTCACAGGCTATTTCACTTTTTGGTGAAAATCGGCTGCATAAAGCAGATCAGAATCAGTCTATGAACACCATGCTATCTCTGAGCGCAAAGCTCACAAGACGTGTTCTCACCACACTAACAGACTCATTACTTCTGCTGAGTGATTTGAAAACTGATCTTTTCTGCTCAGTCTTACACAAAAAGCTATCTGAGCAACAGAATATAGATGGTGGTATATTTATATATTGAGCAGTTTACACCCTACTACACTTGCCGGGGCAGCTCTGTAAGTGGAGAAACAGCAGGCAGTGGTACTGTAGGGTTCTGCCGTGGGAGCAACTGCATATATGACTCCATAGGAGATCTGCCAGTGGTAGGTACCATGGAATCTATTGAGTTGACATGTAGCCTAGCTGTTCTGATCCTGCCCTTTCTAGGCTCAAGTCTTTCCATGAATTTCTAGTGGTGTTTTTATTTGAAAACAGAGGCCTTCCAGTTTGGGATCTGCCGCAGAACCAAAAGTGTAGGGATGAGCTTGGTTCTGAGGATTCTGAGCCCTCCTAAGGTTTGCATTTAAGTTTAATGCCCCAGCAAGTGTCACCAGTAGACCTCATGGTGTACCTTTAAAAAATGAGGCCGGATTCTCAACAAGTGTAAATAAACACAGCATCATTGGCTTCAAAAGACCTATGCCAATTAACACCCCCTGGCTTCATGAGCCAGGTCCTCAGTAACATTTTTCAGCAGAAAATACCTAGCCGTCTTTTTGCTGTGATAAAACAAATACTCTCAAGAACACTGCAACTCCATTTCCCAAATATCATTGTGACATTCAAGGTTCTCATTTGAGTTTCAATGCGATAAAATCTATGACATTTATTTAGCAGTCAGGATTCAGGTCTTAACAAACTGCTAATAACCACAGTGCTGTATTCAGGGGCAGTCTGGCTCTCTGCTGTTTCATGGAACCAATGTTTCCTATTGCTTCACTGTCTCCTGTTTTGAATTACATAAAGTGCCTTTTTAGTCCACAGATGCTGGATAAAAGCAAACTTGCCTCATTGATTTCAATGAGCAGTTCCAAGGTCAAATGTTATTCATCTGTAAAATTATCTATTAATTTTTTTTTTTACTAGGGGAAACCAACTGAGCATTGAAGGACAAGATAATAATCCATTTACGGAATGCATTTTGTTTGTATAGAACATTGTAATAACGGGGATGTACTTGGCTTCTCAACTTTTATTTCTAATATTAGGAATCTCAGGGTGATCACTAGCTTATGAAAAGCAATATATAGCTATACAAAATGTATCCTTTTAATGCCCCCTTTCAAAATATGAAGGATGCCATGATTTCTGTTCACAGAATAACTGCTTAAAAATGCCCCCCAAAATTTAAAAAAATAAAAAATCTGGATGTTAAAGAAGAAAAATATTTCACTGAAATTTCCACCCCCAAAAATATGGTTCCCCCCCACCAAGAACTCTCTCCCCCCCTCCCCCCCCGAAAACAAGTGTTTTAAATGAGAGTGGTTTCTGGAAACTGATTTTTTTAAAGGAATTTTAATGAAAATACAATTATTTTTTTTACAAAAATAATTAGCATTTTTCAACCTGTTTTAGTTTACAAGGAACAGGATGGGGAATTGGATTTTTGTTAAATAATTTGGTTTTTAGATTCCACTGTTTTATTTTAAAAAGGAAAATTTTGTGGAAAATGGCTTTTTTTGTGCAGAAATGTTTGAGGGTTTTTTTGGTTAAAAGTGCATTTTAATGAGAAAATTTCAACCAGTTCTACAAATAACATTATATTTCTGCATTCATATAAATTAAAACAATAAAACCTCTTGGGCAAAGCTTAACACACTGTGCCAGACTGTGAGCAGGCGTGTAAGTAAGTGGGGAGAAAGGGAGCAAGGGCCATTCCCCGTTTTCTCTCACAGATTCTGTAGGCCACAGCAATACTAAATTCTTCAAAAGGGTGAGGCAGAGAGTGGCCCCATAGCAACAAGCACAGTGTCCTTAGGTGGTCCTATAACCGTACTCCATCCCTTTTCCCTAAACTCTGGGAGATATTATCCTTTGCCAGAGGAGCAAAATTCCTCTGGTAGATCCTGTGTACCTCCTTTTCTCCCACTAAGGGCTAATCTTCCCTAGAATATTACATCAAGTTAGAATATGACCTTAAGGAGTCTTGTTAACCTTGAAGAGTCCTTGTTAAGTGATGTTGACCACAACTTTACCGTCAGTGTAAACAGGGATAAGTTGTATCTAATATAATCCAATTTTTACAATGTTGAGCATAACTTGATCCTGCCTGCAAAATCATGGGCAACCTCATGTTATTTTACGTAACTTGTTAAAGTCATGTTTTAACATGATCTCATTTCCTAGGGAAGGTAAGTTCATTGGCCTTCTTCAAATATAAACACCTACCCTTCCATTTCTTCCAGCTAGTATTATCTGGTATTTCTAGTTAGGTCTTAATAGTGCTGCTGGTATTCTGCACAGATGTATCTGTGTACCCCGCCTGTTAACATTGTATTCGGGAGTTTTACATTTCAGGGTACCTCAAAGTACTTTCTTACTTAGCAGTGATTTCTTACATTTGCAATAATTTTGTGAATTGGTGGATAGCTGACTGCAGTATGATACTCACCCTGTTTCAAAAAGCACGCCATGTTAACAAGCAGTTACTAGCTAAACCGACAATTGTAAAAATGTTCCCGGATAAAGTGTAACAAATTTCATACCATTACACCAATATTTCCTGTGGGACTGTGAGAATGATGCAGATGTGTTGTGGTAATAGGAGGTCTTTTATGATGCAGTAAAATAAATTGTATTTTTATAAGCCGTCTTTAATGTACAGTAGTACAAAACACTTTAGACACAGTCAATAGTAAACTGAAGATAAAAGGAATCTTTTAAGGCCAAGATTTGCAAAGAGCTCATTAAGTGGCTAGTAGTTCTCAGAGAAGGACGTGGAGTGTAATGATCTAACAATATTGCCAAGATGAGAGAGTAACCACCAATTGTGGAGAGACATAGTGATGCTGTATGATTCTCATGACCTGAGTTTCTGTGCTGTAAATTTTTTTCTTTAGAAATAACCAAAATTTTCACATTAGCCATAACACTAGTTCATTCTCTTTTTGCATGTTTGTGTCTACATGGGATTGATCCTGAGAGGTGTTAAGCACCCTCAGCTCCCACTGCTTTTAACAGGCATTGAGGCTACCCGCATCTCACAGCACTGTGCTGCATGCAGGGTTGGGCCCTATATCTTCTTGAAAATATTGGTTTTAAGTGCTGTAAAACATTTTTTTTAATTGTAGAAAAAAATAGATATTTGATTATGCTCAGTACTTTTCTCACAAACAATTTAATATTGATTAGAATGTTACGTGCCATCACATTTTGATTATCTTCAACTAAAATTATGACTTTTGCATTTTTTGTGATGACTTTTCTTAACTTTTACCCTGACAACTAAGCTAGATAGGTAGCCAAGAGATAAGAGCCTGATCATGTACTATTAAAGCCAGTGTCATTGACTTGTATTGGATTAGGATCTTGCCCTCTGACCAGAGCTAGGAAGTGGAGGGGGCAGATTCAAGGCCTCAGAATGGCAAGAAAGGCTGAAGGACTACAGTTTCCCATGTTTCTCCACAGCCTCAGAAGACTGGATTGAGCTCAGAGAAGATGAGAAGATGGCAGGGCCATAGAGAGCTCCAAACACTAACAGAGCCGCTTTGGTTTGGATTCACTGATGGATACAGAAGTAGTTTGGAATGGAAAACAGTGGAATGGAATGGAAACAGAATGGAATAGAAACAGTGGAATTCCAATAGTAAAAGGAGTAGTTTTGTTTTTTTTACATGTGGCTTCACTGTGCTGACTTCCCTGAAGTTGACAGTGTAGGGATTCAGAAAGACCATAAGAGAAAGCATTTCAAATACTAAGGCAAGAAATTAATAAACAGTGGTTACCACAAGTCTGGAAAAAAGATGAATGGTGATTTGGGGGCAATATTGCAGCAGTGGCAAACTGAAGGTATCCTGATGGGAAGTGTGGGAACAAAAGTTACATGCAGCAATTTTGAAATTCTATCATTTTTTGGTGCTTTTGAAATATAATCCATCCTGCACTATGACATTGAATGAAAATTACAGTGGTGTTCATTGCTTTAGACAATTGTATGAAGAAAATTTATTTATAAATATATATTTTTCTTTCTATTAGGCTGGAAACTATGTGTTCTTTTTTGTTTGTTTTTATGCTCACTCTTTTGGGAGTTACTGGTTACTGTAAAAGTAGTTCTGGAATTGGGCCTTATAACACAATATAATTGAATATCTACATTCACCCTGTCTATACAAAGTCCACTGCCATTATGTAATTTAGGTAGGGTGACCAGATGTCCCAATTTTATAGGGACAGTCCCGATATTTGGGAATTTTTCTTATATAGGCACCTATTACCTCCCACCCCGTCCCGATTTTTCACACTTTATATCTGGTTACCCTAAATTTAAGATGCTTTTATACATATACAATCTTAGGTACTTAAAAAGCATTCTTATTTAGATGATTCTGGCACAGTGAAGAAGTTCAATGGACTTTTAATAGAACTCTGCTAGGCTTCTAATTCAAATGAACACTATCTAATTATAATTTAAACACCTCCAAAGGCCTCAGGAAAAAAAACATAGAATAACACTCTTCTTACAGGCAGTTCTCCTCATATATAGTTTGTATTCCTCTTCCTCATTGTTTAGCTTAATAATGACGATTTGGTGAAAACAGACTCTTTGGTGTTTAGGTGCTCATCATTTCCTGCTTCTTATTTGGGTCCTGAAGTTATCATCGGCTCTCTGACTATTGTGTGATCATCACTAGTGTTGCTGTGGCAGTGGTTCTGATGTCATGTCACAAAGAGAGCAATGGGTGATTTCAGATGAGGAATAAGCAGCAGGAGGTGACATCCCAACCAAGAAATATCCTATTTTATTGCAGAAGTTCAGAATAGGAAATCCCCTTCAATACATAATACATTTAGGTGCTCATGAAGCCTCAGAATGAGGTAATCAGCATGGGAGCTGCAGTAGTAGTTCTCATTAGAGCCTTTTCAATTACATTGCTGCTGAAGTGTTGAAAGAGAGGCAGAGACCTCTCCATTTGTGGATAGTGATATGTGTGCAAGGCTGGAGGGGTCAGATTCAGGTCCTCAGAATGGTAAGAAAGGTTGACAAACCACAGGTTCTCCCCTCTCTCAGAAGACTGCTTTAGGTAAAGGTCTACCCCAAGACCTAGAAGTGGTATATTTTATACGGTTCCTCACCAGAGTATAACCTGAAACGGGTTTTATACTGGGTGAATTGAAGGGGATGAAAACTTTGGTGGTTCTTCCTTCTGCTGATTTTGCTTGATGACACTTATGCCACAAATTGGAAAGGTAGTTTTTTTCATAGCCCTAGTGCAAACTCTGGGGTCTTGGATGGATTCCAATTGGGCTATATATTTTACCTACCTAAAATTCTCCTGTAGTTCCTTTGCTTTCTGTCCAACAGTTGTTTAGTCTTGCTGGGGAATGATAACCACATTTCAGTAACAAGTCCAGCTCTTACATGTTGTTTTTCTTTTCGCCTTCTTGTAAATCTTTTCAAGTGCATTAGGCATTTGGATGAAGGGCTACTGTGTCTAATGATCAGTTATTATATTTACTATTATTATTTGAAGAAAAGAATGTTTATACAATTAAATCAATATGCCAGTAAGATCAGAGCCTAGCTAGTGCTCTAACGGTTGCAAAGATTTGGAATTGGATTTAATGAACGCTCAGCAGGCTAGAAAATATGCTTTTATGTTCACTCAACACAAAAATATACAAGCGGAGGACAAAAGACAGACTTCTAGCCAACCTTATTAAATGAGAAGTGGTTATGGAATTATTTATTCCATCTAAACCAAATGCTGATTGTTAACTCTCATACAAAATAAATAAGGAATTCTCTCTGTGTGTCATGTTGAACTTTACATTTTGTATTTCTTAACACAGAGTCAGCTCAAACTGTATAATTTTGAGGGGAACTAGAAGTGTATGCCCTAACTTTGTACACATAAAAAACCAGAGGATGTTAAAATAACAGGTTGGTGTGTCCTATGGATCACACACACGCCCCCGACAGACACACATCAATCCCTCCGTAAACCAACTCTCTTTCTTCTCACTTACACCAGTGTATACCAGCAGTAATTTATTTGAAATTGAAGGAATTATACTTGTGTAAGAGGTGAATCCAACTTAGTGATTGCTGGAATTTAAAGACATTATTAGAAACACCCATCTCATTCAGTGGAATATGGCGTAAGTTTCAACTCTATTGGGAATTAAACGTAAAGGACAAAAAAAAAAAACACCTCCCCACACTAAGATTAAAACACCTCTCTGGACTTTAATTTCTCTCTCCATAGTCCTCTAGGACCTTTAACCGACCAGCTGTTCCTCTCACAGGCAAATATGACAGGCATGGATCTAATGCACAGTATGTCTTTGGGGATTTAACTTTCTGTGAAGCCTCAGAATGTGCAGGTGATTTTGGATGATGAGATTGGCCTAAAGCCCAGGAGGAGACCAGATGGGATACACAATACCAGTCTATGAAGGTAGATGCGGGGGTGGGCTAAGCAGAAGGAATAAAAGGATGGATGGAAGACAGGAAAAATTGCCCACTAGTTAGGACACAAGCCTGAGATTTGAGAGACCTGGCTCAAGTCCCTGCTGTGCCATAGAATTCCTGTGTGAACGTGGCCAAATCACTTGGTCTCTGTGCTTCAGTTCACCTTCTGTAAAATTAGGATAATAGCACTGCCCTACCTCCGAGGGATCCTGTGACATTAAATACATTCAAATTATGAAATCCTCAGATATTATGATAATGGGAATGATATGTAGGTGAGAAAGCGCTGTTGAAAGGAAGGCTAACGGGCCTGCCTGTTGATAGTGGTGCAGAAAAATAAGGATAGGACAAAACTGTATGGTTGCAAAACGGCACTGAGCTTTACCAACGTCCTTATTTACCCACATAAAAATATATATATATTTTTCAGAGAAAACCTGAAACATTTTTTTAAATGGATTAAAATGAAAACAAAAATGGTATTCACTGAAATTAACTGAAAATAAAAAAATCATTTTTCTGACATTTTTCAAAGCAAAGAGCAAGTCTAAAGGCACAGTGAGATCTAGCTCTTTAAGTACTTATATGGCCATCATCGTCATTGTGTCTGAGCTGCTGCATCTTCCTAATATAACCCTCCATCCTGTCCTCCACCGTGTGGTGTCAGACATCACAACCAAAGTAAAAAGATTAAAATGTACGGGAACTGTATCCCTTTAAAGTCACTTATATATGCAGCACTATTATAAAGCAAAAAACAAGGGACCTGCATTTCAGGTGATGCTCAGGTGCCATTGATCAGGCTGTTATTTATGGTATTTGTTAGTGCTAGTGGTAACTTTTCTAATGTACTACAGTAGTAGAAAGATTTCAAATTACAATTATTTTACATGGCAGCTAATGAATACGTCCCCAGAAACCAGACCTAGGTACTGCTCACACAGTAAAAAGAAGACAGAAATAACACCACTACCACCACTCTCTCTTCCATTTAGCAAGAATCATAGGGATGTGGGACAGATGCATGGGCTACTGTCACTGTCTGGCCCACCAGACGAAAGACAGGATGCAATGGCTGTGGTTTAATTAGGCTGCAGCTTTATTCACTGTAACATATCTGGGAATATCTGGCAATAAATGGTATAGTGTAGATCTTTATTAATTCCTTAATTGTTTCCTCCTATTTGGGAGGGCTGCTGTCAGCCCTTCCCCCTCCAAACCTGGTCGCAGCCAGACCTTTGCTGGAATCCCACTGTCTTCCCCATATACAAGGATTAAGGAGGCTGACAAAGGAGTGGGGTTGAATCCCTGCTGCACTGGATGTTAATTGCTACAAAATCCCTTCACCAGCTTCCTTAGGGGACATTTTCCTCTAAATTCTTTTCTAATTCATCTTATCCAATAACCGTATCCCTTCCATAACATGTAGCTGCACAGATGACCTGCCACATTTTGTTAGTTACTAAGTTGCAACATGTTAACCTAATCTTCCTGCCCACCCTACGGGGCCCCCAACGTGCTGTGGGGAAGGTGACCCCCCACTCCACCGTGGCCAATCGGCAGTGAGGGCGGGGGGGAATTCTGAGCCCACACAAGGAAAAAGGACAAGTAGCATAATGCCCAGAGCGGATAATGAAGAAACCCAAGAGTGAATCCATGGATACCCAGCTACTTGACTTGGACCCACACACAGGTACTACTCACTTCAGGAAAAAAAATAATATTGAACACCTTCCTCTTCCTATGTAGCTAGACTCTGAGGGATGGGAGAGAGCTGCATGTGGTACTGTAATTCTCTCTTTGAGAAACACAGGCTACGATTTTTGCTTAAAGGATTTAGATGCCCAATTCCCATTGAAATTAATGGGAATTTGGTACCCAAATTCCCTAGTCAGCCAGAAACAAAGGAGAATCCAGTGCTTATGGCCAAAGCCTAGGACTTATGGAGAACTTAGTTCAGTCCCTACTCTTCCATATACTTCCTGTGTGACCAAGGGCAAGTCTCATATCTTCTCTGTTCCTCAATTCCCCACCTCTAAAATGAGGATAATAGTACTGCCCCGACCTCACAGGGGTGTTGTTCAGATAAATGTAGTAAAGATCATGAGGTGCTCAGGTACTATATAGTACTTAGGATAGATTCTAAGGTATAGGATAGATACTAAATGGTACTATAAGTACTTAGGAGAGATAGAAAGCTCAGCCACACTTTCTATTGGACAACTTGTCTTCTTATCATCAGAAGAATTTAGGCCCTGGTCCTGGCAGCTGTGGGTGGACTCTTACAGCCACATGGAACTGCATTAAAGTCTCTGCACAGATACATAGGTCCATCTGCCCAGAGAACCTTGCAGAGTTGGAGTCTATGTTTGGGATTCCTACTCCAAGTGACGCAGAACATGTAACATCCTGTGTGAGAGTAACTGATACAATTTATTTTCTTTGATTTGCTTTTTCCATAGACAAAAAGCTGCAATTTGGGCCTTGGGACTGTGTCCTTTTTATCCCACCAAATTGGACAATTGTCACAATGACTCCTTGCCTTTTTACCACAGCTTTTGAATAGTGGAAGATTCTTTCTTAGAAAAAGAAAGATGCACCCAAACTCCTTCAGGCCCTCATTGAGCCAGATTGTTACTTTGATATCTCCCTGCCATCTCAGCAAAACAAAGCAAAGAGCTTTATTTTTCCCCCTCTTGAAATCAATATGAAGGAAAGGAAAGGAGAAGAAGAAACATAAATGTCTGTGTATTTAGAACGGATGGGTTGATGCCTTTAGGGCCTGCTTCCTGACTGATGCCAATTTAAATCCAAAATAACTCCACAGAAGGCAACAGAGTTACACCAGTGTAAGACTTTTGGAAGTGGAAGGAAAGTCAGGTTGACTGAGTGTAGAATATTTATACATTGGGGGAAATTGTGTTCTCATTTACATGGATGTAAATGCAGAATAACGCCACTGAAGTAAATGGTTCAAAGTTATCTGTGGCTTTCACGGGTGTATATGAGATCAGAATGTGAGCCTATGCTTCACTTAAGATTATAATACCCATGGGGTGTGCATTAGAGCTACAGAATGTTCAAAATAGGTGAACAAATGAGCCAGAGAAATACACAATATATGATAAAATAAAATTTTAAAGCTAAACATTATTTTATTGAGAACATAAATTCATGCTATTGAATGACGGTATGGCTAGACTGTTATAAGGCCAGCAAAGCTGTGGAAGAAAATCTCATCCAGTTATGAAAAATGCAGTATGTGAAAATTAAACATTATGTGCATATGTAATGCTGACAGACTCTGGGCGTCGGGATTGAACGTGGGGCCTCCGGAGCTTAGTGCATGAGCTTCTACCACACGAGTTAAAAGCCGACTGGCTGTTAGCTAAGGCTGTAGAGCAGCCTCCCTCTCTCTCTAAGTGGTCTTGGTGCCACTAGATGGGACAGAACACCACAGCCAGGAGGTGTATGGGTTACATATAATCTAGGGTTATAATGGTTCAAAGGTTTGCCCTGCAAGATAGACACACAATTTTGACTATACTGAATAGTATTAATATTGAGCTGTCTGCTGGTTTTTATTGCCTGAGTGAACTGACCGAGATGACAGACTAAATAGATTCCTAACTATACTTTTTATGATGACAAAAAAGAGAGAATTGCAATCTCTTGGAAGCTACAGACTGTCCTTTCAGTAAAGGATTGGATGCTAAATTTAATTGGATGTGCTGCACTTGAAAAAATAGTGCACTCATTAAAACATCAAAACTCTAAGTTCCAAGGTATCTGGCTTCTTTTTTGAATTACAGCATGTGTAGAATATGGGACTTGATGATAGTTCATCCTGATTATACTTTTGTAACCACGATTTATAATTTGTGTGCAGTCTGTGGAGGATAGGGAAATTCGGGTATTATTGCTCTACCCTGTCTAGATCAATGTTATAAGCATATTCACATTTATAAAATAGAGGGATGGTTTTATTCTTCTCCCTGAAGCCCTAAGTCAATAAATCAATGCAAGCCTTGTTTGCTGCTTTTCTTTGTTTTTATTAGAAAAGTTGAAAAACTCAAAATAAAATATAAAAGTATGCAAACAGCCTAGAGTTCCATGCACTGTAAAGTGGCACTGGCACATTGAACAGGTATTTCATTTCCACAATACAGTTCTATCATGACCTCTGTAGGGTAATAGCCCCGAGTGTTATATGACAAACCATAACGTATTACAAAGACCGTGTCTATGGCAGCATTGGGGAAGCTATTTGGAAAAGAAAAGTCTTCATTTTGTTTTAAAAAGGGCTCCATGTAGCAATAGATTAAATATCAGCTGCAAGATACTCACACGGTTGGCATGATCCACAGCTAAATGCTCTGCCACTGGCACTTTGAGTCTGATATCTTAGAACATGTAGACAAGTGCTCAGACAGCGTGGATACAAGACAATGAAGATGTACTGTAATAAGCCTGCAGTGTTCTTTTTCAACATGAACTCTTTCTCGTTAAAAACCTAATTCCTTTAGTAACCTGAGCTTCTTAATTCGGTGCTTCCTTCTCATATTTTAGACACTAGCTAAAAAAAAGCCATATATCATTCATCTTCTGCAGATGTGCCCCTTACTAAAATCCCCTTTTCCTCTTTCTCCAAGGAGCCTTATTATTCCAAATATGGCCTCACTATACAGTATTAGAGTAATTATCTTGACTTCCTGTGAAATCATCACCTCTAGTTATGCATCTCTTAATTTGGCAGCATAGTTCAGGAAATGCTAAGGCTAGGTTTGATGTGGCAGTGGGAAGCTTTAAGAACCTCACATAAGATTTTAATCTTCCCGATTTCTGTCAAAATAGGTAAACTGACTGGAAAAAAAATAAAATTTGACCCTAACGTTCAGTCACCCCAAATTGGAACTCTATTTTTATTTGGTTTGACAAAAGTATGGTTTAATATATATCCACGTGCACACACCTCTTTCATGTGTCTCTGCTGTTCCTCATCCTACCCTTATTGCTAGATTTGCAAAGAAACATAGGTGATGCTGAGCATTACTGTGCCTAAGTTTTAGGATCTAGAAAATCACTGGGATTCATAAAGCCTGAGTTTGGTGCCTCAGCTCCAAATACAGTGAATGGAGATAGGGACTTCAGAATGGGATTCATAAAAGCCAGCATACCAGGTGGCTCCTTGCGTAAGCCAGCCAATAGGAAGTGGCAAACTGAGGGGCAAGTGATAACTCCACCCCTCTGTCAGAGATAGCCAATGGAGCAGGGGGACTGGATGGCAGAGGGTACAGAGTCATTCTTATACTTGCATTTGCTCTCTTTTACCCAATGACTTTTTAAATTTTTTATCCACAGTGAAACAGCTTCAACAGGAGAGACTGAAGGGGCGGCACATCAGAATATCTCATAGCCCAGTGATTAGGGTACTTGTCTGAGAGATAGCAGATCACTGTTCAAATCCCTTCTCCCCCTCAGATGGAGGAAGGACTTTCATCCAGGATCTCCCCAATCCCAGGTGAGTGCCCTAACTACTGGGCTAAAAGTTATGAGGAAGCCCCCCACCCCCCGCTACACCCCCCCACCATCTTAATAAGTTCATCTACAGGGGCCCAATCTGAGAGGCAAGCTCTCAGCATACATACTAGATTGGGCCCCACACAGGAAATTAGGCTGACAAACGCCTGTTTTCCTTGGTTCATTCATCACACTGGGGAGTAGGCATCTGGACACATGGCCTGGGGCTGCAGTGTGCATGTCCAGAGGCAGAAACATAGACATCTAGGGAAAATTTGGTGCAAATATTTAGGCACTGAGTGAATTTAGACATCGACAGTGGTCAGCGGCAGCTGAGCAGGGGCTTTGTGCATCTCCGTGGAGCCTGATTCTAGGATTTAGGAACCCTAACGTGGAAGTTTGGTGCCTAAGGGCATGTCTACATTTGAAATGCTGCACTGGTGCAGCTACTCTATTGTAGCACTTTAGTGAAGCTGCTTCTATGCTGATGGAAGAGCTTCTCCCATCCACCTCTGTGACAGGCGGTAGCTATGTCAACGGGAGAAGCTCTCCTGTTGACATAGAGCTATCTACGCAGGAGGATAGGTCAGTATAACTGCATCATTCAGGAGTGTGGATTTTTCACACCCCTGAGTGTTGTAGTTATACTGATTTAAGTCCGTAGTGTAGAGCTGGCCTGAGTCCTTTTGTGAATCTAGCCCTTAGCGCCTAACATTTTGTGTTCTTCTTCCCCTCCCCCCGCATCTCTATGCATTAAGCAAAAGTTTTCATTGAGCTGGTTAAAATTACATGCATGCCTTTCCCCGATTGCATACAGCTAATTTAGAACCCACCGATGTGTATGAGTAGTTCAAACTACTCTTCCCAATGCTCATTAGCTCACATTTTCAACACTGAACTTTATCTGCCTTTGTGACATCCTTTCACCTAACTTTTCTAAATCCCTCTGAAGTTCCTTAGTCTTCCTTAGTCTTGAGTAACCTAATTCATCTGCTTATTTTGATTCCTCACTGTTCATCCTCTTTTCTCAGTCATTAATAAATATTTTAAACCATGGTCCTAGGATGGAACATTGGAACTTCTCATTGTCAAACTTTTGCCATTATAACAGGGCTTTAACAGTGCAATGGTCTTGCAGGAGTCCTCTCTGAATTTCACCCCGAGTCTCTTCTGGAATATAGATGTTAGTTTCCTTCTAGTCCTTTCTAAAGGAATTCCATCTCATGCATATCTTCTGCAGGCTTACCTGACCCGCTTTCATTTTGTTTTGAATTCTAGGATGGATCCCAGCTCACTTTAAAGCTGTGTCAATCTTCAGGTGCAGTTATCTCTTGATCTCCTCTGATGTGAAACTGATTCCCTTTGATAGATGTCTGGCATACTCTGACAGTTTTGTTTTCTTTTGGTGTCTCCCATGTTCCTTTTCAAAGAATTAGCTGAAGAACATTTTTAATTTCATATCAGTGATTACCGCCTTTGTAAATAAATTACTCCTGTTATCTCTTGCAAAGCTTCTATGGATTTTATTTTATTTTTTCCCTTTATATACTTGACATAATAACCTCTGGTGCAATTTTTCTTTCATCCACCGCCCTTGCTCTTCTTATCATTGTTATACTCTCAACTTTATTACACTACTTGTGTGCCAGTTGTTTTATGTTTCAGAAAGGTCCATTGCTTAACCTTGATTACTTTTTATATTCAGACTTTTTTCTTGTTGTTCTATATATTGTTAGATGTTATGTTTTGTATAAACCTTTAGGGATACATTAATATCTGTGAACAATTTTTATTTTTTTCTGTATCCCCTTCCTTCATTTCAATTAATTTCACCCAAGTCTTTCCATATTCTTCCATGATTTTTAAAGCTTATGTCCAATAGCCCTATTATTCCCCCTTGAAGACCCACAAACATAAATAAACTAGAGGGACTATTGTTGAACTAGCTACTCCATCATCTTTTGATCTCGTGTTGAATTCAATTGATGCCTTTATATTTCCTATTTTATCTTATATACTGTGTAAATACTGTATTTAATTCTGTGCCAAACTCACCTGATTCCTTCCTCTTAGGACTTTATATCCAATATATTGAAAACTCATATTGTTAATTGTACTTTCATATTGGTTTTTGTTTTTGGCTATCATCTGATCAAATCCACAAATCCATCAAATCCACTTCTTCAAATCCACAGATGTTTCTGCCAACTTTCTCCTCTTTCATTCTGAAGTCTAATTGGTTCCCATACCACAGAAAATGCTTTTGAGGGATATTTTATTTACTTTTTTAAAAAGATTTTTCTTATACATTTCATGACATTCTCATTTCCATTCTTCATTAACTTTTCTAAATAGGCTGTTGTCCTCAAAATGTAGCACCACAGATTTTTGATTCACAGTCTAAAAGCAACAGTGCATCTGAACATTTGTATCGTATATTGCAATATTTACTAAGACACCTAAACATCAGTAAAATATGTAACAAGCTGCAAAAATATAGCCACATAATCTCACAGCCAGTATCAAATTAATACATTAATGCACATCCAGTGCCTGTCAACCTACAAGGTCAAACATTCAAACACAATATGATAAAATCAGTATCTCTTAACCCTCCGTGTATTTTTCCCAGATAACATTTTTTTTTTAGTTGCTCTTTCAACTGTTGATCCAATAGATGGAAAATTGCATTGCATAAGCAACATTTTACAGGATTCAGCTGTCCAATCTTGCCTTAAGGTCTTTGATCAACATGGGCTAACAAATATACTTAAACATCTATTCAAAATAATCACTATCAGGTTCCTCCCTCCCCCCCTCCCCCAACCTTTGATAGCAGCTCAGCTTTCTGGAAGTTAAGATTTTCTATCAGGGAAAAAATAGACAGCAATTAGTATGCACAGTAATTGGCATTTGGTGAGTGTCTAGTTTAAGTTTAAAATATATCTTCCTCAGCTATTCTTTTAGATCCTTTCTACTACTTTAAAATACGCAGGTCAAGAGGGTAAGTGACATCTGCAGAAGGCCTTTTGGGATTATACAAGATATATGAATATGTGTGCATATTGCCCATATCTGCCACTTGGGAACAATATATTTAATTAACCTTTGGTTTTACATAAAGGAGTCCAAATAAGGCTGGGAAACACACCAGTTGTTTCTATGAAAGAGACTGTTTTATTATATTTTATTATTTAAAATCTGTTCAGAAGGTTACAATTTCTGAAATATGAAATTTATTCATTTTGAAAATTGTCCTTGGGAGACGTAGACAATAAAATTGTATCTCTATGGTCAACCACCTTGGGAGAGGAAAATAATCTCATTATATTTCCCAAACATGTTGATTAAAAAAGGTTAGAAATAAATAATCTTTACAGGAACAGCATTTTAAAAGAGAGGTCTATAACATGAATAATTTTAATATACTGCTAATAAGATTTATATTTAATATATAGCTAATATATTAGAATAATATGATAGTATGTATTATACAGTAAATAATCCTACGTTAAACGTATTGGATGAAATTCTGGCCCATTAACATCAATGGTAAAAATCTCATTGAGTTCAGTTGGGACTGAATATCACTATTTATTGTGGGTATGATTATACATCAAATAGTATTTTATCAGTATAACAGTCCTATTGATTTTAGTACATTAAAAGGTTTTCTTTTTTACACATTAATGGCTCTTTGTTTTACTGGGAAATTAGTGTAACTTTGAATCAACACAAGGATATAATATTGTTATAGTAATTTTGATTAAAAAAGGAATCATTTGACAATGACACCACTGAATTACCACAGTTACGTGTCGGGGTGGAAATCTCTTGCATCTCAGATTCCATTGTGTGGGATCTGTTAGGAAATGTGAATTTTTTTTTCAGGGCAGCCATTGGTATGTGCAGATTATGTCCTCCTCCAAAAGTAACTATCCTCCTCCTTTTATAGAAGAAGAAAAAAGAATTTGGTAACTCACTGGGATTTGCACTGCAAGTATGGCAGAGCCATTGATGTCTCCCAGATGACATGCAACGCATGTGTAGATTGCAGCAGTATCTATAGATCTCGGCCCTGGATGAAGATTGTGCTTGTGTCACCATAAAAGATCTGCTCCAAAGTCCACTGAAGTCCATGGAAAGCCTCCCATTGATTTTAATGGGATTAGGATCAAGCCCCCAATCTCTATGCATTCCAATCCCTTAGCACAGCCCCCTCACCTTTGTTGTCCAGTATGCCTGAAGAGGAGGATGTGAAGACACAATGAATGAATAGGTAAATCAGGCAGTAGCCAAACCACGCTGCATGTGACTTTTCTCAATCTGTCAGTCAAACCAGGTGCAGTGGCTTCTCTGTGTTTCTCTTTGATTCTTTGCTCTATTCCTTTGAAAACCTTGCCCCAGCCATCCAACCACATGATGCAAAGAGCCTATAGCATTAGACTATAAAAGAGGGGGCAGGAGGAAAGACCTTATGTCTCAATGGGGACAGGAGCAGCAATGGGGCCCTCAGGGCTGATGGGGAAGATGCTGGATGAAAGGCTTACAGATAGGGCAGTGGAGGAAAAGGAGAAAGGGCCCTCTGGGCTCACGTCAGGGCTGTGTTGAAGGCCTCTCAGGGCTTGTAGAGATGGCAATAGAGGAGGAAGAACACCTCTGTTGCTTTCCAGGGGTCAATGGAAGACAAGAAGGAGCATTGATGATGTAAGCTCTGGCTCCTCAATGCAACAGAGAGAGATTTCAGTGATTTGTCAAATGATTTTGCTGCAGAAAAATGCCAGAAGAAGAGTGAACCTGGTATGCATGTTTGAGATTTGCTGAAGGATACAATCTAGTCATGTTGTACCATGAAAACAAATAAACAAACTGGCCCAGATGGTGAAACTCACTCTTGGCCAAATGTCTGAATTAGCAGGGAGATGCCCTTTCCTGTGCACTCGTAAATATTACAGAGTTCACTTGAAAACACTACCTACAAGGAGATAGTTATAGAGTAGAGATGAGAACTTAGCAGGGACATAGGGGAAATAACATTCTCATCTAATGTCTGCTGCACTAATAACATGTACTTTTCTCATCTTGATCCTCTTTTCTCTTCCTCCCCATTGTACATTCTCACGGCTCTCCTCACATTATTCTCCAGCCTGCCTTCCAACTCTCTGATTCATGGAGTGTTTTGTTTTGTTTTTTAACCTTTGGTAGCAATGTCCCTCTTCTCGATTTAGTCACTTTTATCGCACCTTTTATCCTAATTAACTCCTCCATTTTCACAGTCCTTTCTCACATGCTCTTCAATTTCATCTTTCCTATGGATTGACTCTTTCCCTCTCCCGCTCTGACTAATCTTGTTTTATATTTACCTTTGCCGTGAAGAAGACGTTGCCAGAGTGTCACCTCTAATCTTGTTTCCTATTTCTAGCATTTAATTTATTAATCTTCTTTCTTCCCCCTCTCCCCCTCTTAGTGAGCAGGCTACGTACTAATACAGCTCAAGTTTTATTTTCAGATTGTCAAATAAATAATTTCACAAGTTTTAAGACTAGGGGAAAAATAAAAAGAGCTTTGAAATAATGATCACCGCTGTCTTTCCTCCAAAGCACTTTAGAGCTATACAAATCATTTTATTGAGAGGTGATGTAAATGTCCTATATCAGTGAAATTAATGATTGGTGAAACGCTGTCCTTTATCTGATTGATTAAGAATAACTACATAAATCCTTCACACTAATACAAACCTGCATTCTAAAATATATATCCAATAACTTCCAGATTTCTTTCTTTATTTCTGGCATGTCTGGCCATTGCTGCTGGATCCCAAAGGCCAGGAGCAAAGAGACAATGTTACTGCTGTTTGCTCTTTTGGGATAAAGGTGAATGGCCAAAAAATGCAAGCACAGGTTGTTCTCATTGCCATCACTCTCTGATAGGGTTGTATTATTTTTATTGACTTTTTTCTTGTATTTTCTTTTGTTTTCAATTACATAAGAACTAGACCTGTGGTATAAATACCAGCTTGCTGTTGTTTGCTCCATTGTAGATATAATATTTGAATTAAGGCATAAGGCCCAGATTTTTAAAGCTATTTAGGTGTCACTTTTGAAAATGAAACTTCGGCTCCAACGTACGTTAGGTGTTGCAACCTCTAAACACCTGCGCCTTAGTGCTCTGGGGAGCTGTGTGCAAGGAAAAGCAAAGATCAATGCAAAGCTTCCTTTAGAAGGGATTCAGAGATCCCTGGTGGTGCTCAGGCCAGGAGTATCATTAAAAAAAAATATTTTGGAGGGGTGGGCAAAGTTGTTTCAGCAGCATCCAAGCTTCCACCTCCCTACTGAGGCCACGGCCGCTCATAGAGGTTAGCAGCCCATCCCATCCTGGAAGTGAATAGGGAGCTGGCGTGCCAGCCCTATCCCAGGGAATAGTCTGGAGCAGTGAGCCAGAGGTGCATCACTGATGGCTGGCCCAGGCCAGGGATAGGGGCTTGGGTCACTGTGCTCAGCTCCAGCCCACTACTCTGCTTCCTCTCTAGCCTGGTCTGCTCCATAACAGCCCCCGCAGGCCTCAGAGAAACACCCCCATGCCAGCTAGCAAGGGGCTCTGAAAAGTCAGGGGCAGGGAGGCAAACCAAGTTCTGGACAGGGCAACGTCTTCCCTTGCCCTGTATCAAATGACACTCCTGGTTCTGGTGTACCTTTTAGCGCATCTCACGGCCCAATTATGCAATTCTGTTGTTGCTCCCATTATTCTTCAGACAGTTTAGAGCCCTGAACCTGCCGCTTCCACGTTGTTCATCATCTCTACCCATATGATCAACCTTCATTTGTGAGCATGAATTTAGGCCTGCATTTTTTTTTAACCACTAGAACTCGACAAAAATTGTGAAATGTGTAATTTTTTGTGGGAATAACATCCAAAGTGTTATGCTGCTGAAGCATGCTTGATCCTGTGACACTAGGATTATGGACAGCTTTAAATTAGAGGTGCAATGTCAGGCCCAGTACAGAATGAGTTAGGTTCTGAGATCCTAGAAGATTAATAGGAGTTGTAATTGACAGGGCAGGTGGATAGTCCAGGGGCTAACAGTAGGGAGATTAGGAATGATGGACACCTATCCAGTTACACTTAACCTCCAAACAGAACCTCCTGCTACAGGCCAAACCCTCAGACACTCTCCAGAAGTGGTTAGTAACAACAATAAGGAAGGCATTGCTGTTCCTTATTTAAAGAAAATAAAAGTCACCATAGCCAAAAAGGTGACATTCATCCCAATTCACACCTCCTTTTTACTTGGTACACTGGTGACACCTGCTGAAGTTGCTCCTCCCCAACATCCATTTCCACCACAACAAATACTGCATGATTCTTGGGCAGAGTTTGTCATATTCCCAAACATTGCATTCATATTCCATATGGATGCATAGTTTTCTTTGTTTTATTTTGACATTAATTCTCTTGCAGAGACTTCTATCTAGTAAAGTAAAAAATTAGTTTGCATATGCTGGCTTGGTAAAGTAAAATTAGCTACACTTTTGACTTTCTGTGGTTTTACTCTGAATCGGAGAAGCAATACAAATGAAATAAGGCTAATCACAGTTGTTCTATGGTTTCCTCCATGGTGAGTTAAGAGAAGAAGCACCCATAATGAAAACCTTTGAGTTCATATCTGCTTAAAACAGGTCTCTAATTAGTTTCTGTAATTGATCTCCCTGCTCCAGCAGGTGAACCAGGTAATTATCTTGTTTATACTGTAGGTGAGTCACCAAATGCTAGCTCTCTGTATGTCTTTAAATGATAATGCATTGTAACAAATGTTCCCAATATGAATGAACTACTGTCATAACTTTCACTATCTGCTTTACATGCAGCAATGTGGATCTCGTTTTATCCTTTGTTGCAAAGAGCTCTAGACATCAAAGAGATATCCCTTTGACCACTGTCTCAATCAAAGGTTTTGCCTAGAGGAATCTCACTTCTTCTCTTGATTCAAGTGATTCAGAATATTAGGCCTTTCCTAGTATGATTAGAAGGAATTCAGTCACCACTGCATTCTCTAAGGGGTAAATCCTGCCCTTCTCAAGTCTGCTAGCATTCAGAACCCCAAATGAAGCATAACTATTGTGGCTCTGGGAACCTGGGAGTGGGGCAGGCTCTGCCAAAGGATGCTGTAGTGCAATACACATCATGCAGAACTGCTCAGTGTTGTGTGTCTATCTCTATGCGGGCTTCCAGGTGGGATGGACGACTGGCAAATCATCTATTAACAATTGACATATGTAGAGACCGTTTGGGTAGGGCGCTCTCTTTTAACCAGTGCCACAAACTACACAGATCCACAAACTCATAAGTCCGTGCTATGGCCTATCAAGGAACTACAGCCACCATTGGATCCTGTGGTCTGTAGCAGCAGTCATGGCATAGGTGTGGAGAAAGGAATTGAATCCTACTTCTGAATTTGCTGTGAGGAAGGAGATACAGACTGCAGGTCTTTCTAGTGTAATGTGGAAGCGATTAATCTCTCCCACACTAGGGAAAAGAACTCCTGGTTTATGGTGAATGGCTGAAATATGAGACTGCATATTTTCTGTAGTTGTTAGAAAAATAATTTACCAGTTTCTCCCCAGATTAAAAGTAATCCTAACAGAGGAAGAACTGTGCATCTTCTCCTTTATCACTGTATAGTTGAAGTCAAACTTCCCCAAAAGTAGGGTTTTTTTTTCTCTTTTTTTCATAGACTTGTCCCTAGCAAATTTAGTTTCAAGGTCTTTTATTTCTGTTTCTAAAGTAATTATCCTTTGGGCTTGTTTCTTTCTTCCTTGTATGATGCTAGACTAATTATTCTTCTCCTAATGAATGCTTGAAATGGATCCCATATGGTGGCATATGTGCCTTCAGATGGAAGCTTAATTTGAATAAAATAAGAAAATTCTTCTCTTGGGGCTTCCTTAAATTTTTCATTCTGTAACGATGATGAGTCAAATCTCTGTCTTGGGAATAGAGGCAGCCAGCTTCCATTCTATTGTACACTGAGCTTCATCTGCATCAGAGTGTCTCTTGTTACGTCCTCCCAGAGTGCAGGACTCAGCATTGGAGAGAGCCTCTTGTATACCTCGAAAGGTAACAGCAGTATAGCTGCGGCGGCATGGGCAGCATCTCAGGATTAGGCCTGAGCCATCACCCATGCCACCGTGTTCACACTTCTATTTTAATGTTTGTATGTGTATCTGTGTTGGGAATTACAGCTCCCAGCTGCTGTGCAGACATACTCCTTGACCAGGACTCCATTGTACCATGTACAGAGAAATCCCTCAGTGACAATGTACAAACTGTGACAGCTCATTATGGGTCTGATCCAAAGTCTGCTGTAATCAGTGGGAGTCTTTACATCTTTGGATCAGACCGTGTATGCTAAATTATACCTTAGCTTGTATGGTTAATCAGCAAGATCAGGCATAAGTAGGAGTGCAAGTGAGGGGAGGTCCGGCTAGAACCAACTTCAACAATAATTGTCTCAAGCCTCCTGCACAGCAGGATAATGGCATGGGAAGGAGTGTTTGCTACACTTTTAATGATGTTGGAGGAACCTACTCTGCACCACATGCCTCACCACCCAGAAGATAATGTTTTTCAAAGGCATTATGGTACCAGACACTGATGCTCACCTGACACTCTAACATAGCTGATCCTCACAGAAGGCATAATTACTATTATTATTTATTTGTATTGTGCCAGTCATGGATCATTCATGGAACTGGACCCCATTTTAGTGGGTGATGTACAAACACATAGAGCAAAGAAGACTGACCCTGCCCAAAAAGCATACAACCTAAATAGAATCTGAATCTTTTGTATTTATTTTTACAAATGGAGTCTTAATACATCAGATAAAAGAAATAAAGTAACATCAGATTTCATTTAAAAAAGAAAAAAAACACAAATAAATGGCTTCAGTTTTTCTAATGGTTTTGCCCAGATTGCTGCCAAATTCAGGACTTGGTGCTTTTTTAGTTTTATTTTTTGTTTTTTAACCCTTAGGTCTATTATTTTCAGGGATGGTATAGTAACACTTTCCTTTGGCAGGAGTGGGGCTATAGATCTCAAATCATATTCTATCTAGGCCTTGGGAAAATATTATTTTAAAAATTCTAAATAATCATTGAACTAGACTTGGGAACTCTTTCAATGTGAACATCTAACTATGCCAATGTACTATACTTGCATCTGCTAAGGGGTATTGTGGTGAGTGAATAAGGCTATCTGCCCATTATAGGGATAGTTTTGTTGAAGTGGATCATTCTGAAATAGCGCAAAGGTTTGTTATTGTGCCAGAACATCTATGACAACGTTGAAGCATTTATAGAAAAGCAAATGTGAGAATGAAAACCATTTTTTAAATGAGATACTGATCCTCCAATAAAGTTCTTTTTAGAATATTATTATTTGAATCATGCCAATAACTGATGAAAATTTAATCATTTTATCTGAGGCATGAACTTCTCTTGCTCCCAGTGAATCAATGGGGAAAACATCCATTGATTTCCATAGTAGCCTATGGCCTCCATATTGGTAAAGAAAAAAGGAAATTGCTCATTCTGCCATTATTGACCTAAAGTGCTGTGCTCTTATAGAAGACCCACAGCAATGATTCAGCAAATCTGGGGGTATGTTAGCCATGGGGGAAAACAAATAAACAAAAAAGACCCTTAAGGCCTAATTTTAATGAAATGAATGTGAGCTTCTGGCTCTGGGTAGTCTAAGCCTCTGTACATTAGGCCAAGAACATTGGAAATACATCTTGTGGTTTTTTTGTAAATAAGCGTATTGCTGACTTACTGGCATTTTCATGTTTTGCTTTCTCCTTTATGAATGAATAATTGTTAGCATTCCAGCCACCTGAATGTTTTTTAATAAAACAAAACAAAACAGATTCTAGCTGGTAAAAATACGCTGACAGTTTTCAAGCTTACAGATTGTTTCAGGGTATAATCCTTGATTTGGATGTTCAGCTTTTGCTTCTGAAGATTATTAACAGCCCAAACCTGGAAGAGTCCCCAGTGATCTGTTCAATAGCTTGTGTCCTCTACCTGACTTTCAATCATTGGCTACATATAACCAGGGAACATAAACCATCTTAGGGGATAATAATTTATCTTTGGCAGAGCAGTTGGTTTCTTTTCTTTCGTTGTCTCAATATAGAGACTGAGTGGAATGCTTAATTCAGAGTTCAGACAAATATTTCTTGCTCAGCTTTCTTATTAGAGTTAAAAATACAGGATCACATTCTGATAGGACATTGATTTCTCATATGTGCCTGCCAGAAAACCCATATCCAACAGAGCAAGCGTATAGTACATTATGTTTGTCTGTACAAAGTGCAAGCTGGTCTCCATATTGGAAGAGAAGATTGAAGGTCTGGAGCAACAGGTAACGACCCTGCGTTGTATACGAGAGACTGAGGATTTTCTGGACAAAACTCAGGGTAGGCTTCTAGGGGCACAAAGCTCTAAAGATATAGAGCAGGTTGCACAGAGGAGCCAAGAGGCCAGTGAAGAAGCTTGGCAACATGTGACCTCCAGAAGAGGTAAGCGGAATGTCCGGGTTCCAGTAACACAGGCACAGGTAACTAACCGCTTTCATGTTCTCTCCACAGGTACCATTGCGGAGAGTGGACCAGATGATATGTCTGGGGGGAGAAAGCAGAAGGAGACTCCGCTGGTTGGAAGGCATGAGATGCGATGTCCTGAGGTTGGGGGTTCCACGACCACCACTCCCAAGAGGAGAAGGCGGGTGGTGGTGGTCGGGGACTCTCTCCTCCGGGGGACTGAGTCATCTATCTGCCGCCCTGACCGGGAAAACCGAGAAGTCTGCTGCTTGCCGGGGGCTAAGATTCGCGATGTGACGGAGAGACTGCCGAGACTCATCAAGCCCTCGGATCGCTACCCCTTCCTGCTTCTCCACGTGGGCACCAATGATACTGCCAAGAATGACCTTGAGCGGATCACTGCGGACTACGTGGCTCTGGGAAGAAGGATAAAGGAGTTGGAGGCGCAAGTGGTGTTCTCGTCCATCCTCCCCGTGGAAGGAAAAGGCCTGGGTAGGGACCGTCGAATCGTGGAAGTCAACGAATGGCTACGCAGGTGGTGTCGGAGAGAAGGCTTTGGATTCTTTGACCATGGGATGGTGTTCCATGAAGGAGGAGTGCTGGGCAGAGACGGGCTCCATCTTACGAAGAGAGGGAAGAGCATCTTTGCCAGCAGGCTGGCTAACCTAGTGAGGAGGGCTTTAAACTAGGTTCACCGGGGGACGGAGACCAAAGCCCTGAGGTAAGTGGGAAAGCGGGATTCCGGGAGGAAGCACAGGCAGGAATGTCTGTGAGGGGAGGGCTCCTGCCTCATACTGGGAATGAGGGGCGATCAACAGGTTATCTCAAGTGCTTATATACAAATGCACAAAGCCTTGGAAACAAGCAGGGAGAACTGGAGGTCCTGGTGATGTCAAGGAACTATGACGTGATTGGAGTAACAGAGACTTGGTGGGATAACTCACATGACTGGAGTACAGTCATGGATGGTTATAAACTGTTTAGGAAGGACAGGCAGGGCAGAAAAGGTGGGGGAGTAGCACTGTATGTAAAGGAGCAGTATGACTGCTCAGAGCTCCGGTACGAAACTGTGGAAAAACCTGAGTGTCTCTGGATTAAGTTTAGAAGTGTGTGCAACAAGAGTGATGTAGTGGTGGGAGTCTGCTATAGACCACCGGACCAGGGGGATGAGGTGGATGAGGCTTTCTTCCGGCAACTCACGGAAGCTACTAGATCGCATGCCCTGATTCTCATGGGTGACTTTAATTTTCCTGATATCTGCTGGGAGAGCAATACAGCGGTGCATAGACAATCCAGGAAGTTTTTGGAAAGCGTAGGGGACAATTTCCTGGTGCAAGTGCTAGGGGAGCCAACTAGGGGGGGCGCTTTTCTTGACCTGCTGCTCACAAACCAGGTAGAATTAGTGGGGGAAGCAAAAGTGGATGGGAATCTGGGAGGCAGTGACCATGAGTTGGTTGAGTTCAGGATCCTGACGCAGGGAAGGAAGGTAAGCAGCAGGATACGGACCCTGGACTTCAGGAAAGCAGACTTCGACTCCCTCAGGGAACAGATGGCCAGGATCCCCTGGGGGACTAACATGAAGGGGAAGGGAGTCCAGGAGAGCTGGCTGTATTTCAAGGAATCCCTGTTGAGGTTACAGGGACAAACCATCCCGATGAGTCGAAAGAATAGTAAATATGGCAGGCGACCAGCTTGGCTTAATGGTGAAATCCTAGCGGATCTTAAACATAAAAAAGAAGCTTACAAGAAGTGGAAGGTTGGACATATGACCAGGGAAGAGTATAAAAATATTGCTCGGGCATGTAGGAAAGATATCAGGAGGGCCAAATCGCACCTGGAGCTGCAGCTAGCAAGAGATGTCAAGAGTAACAAGAAGGGTTTCTTCAGGTATGTTGGCAACAAGAAGAAAGCCAAGGAAAGTGTGGGCCCCTTACTGAATGAGGGAGGCAACCTAGTGACAGAGGATGTGGAAAAAGCTAATGTACTCAATGCTTTTTTTGCCTCTGTTTTCACTAACAAGGTCAGCTCCCAGACTGCTGCGCTGGGCATCACAAAATGGGGAAGAGATGGCCAGCCCTCTGTAGAGATAGAGGTGGTTAGGGACTACTTAGAAAAGCTGGACGTGCACAAGTCCATGGGGCCGGACGAATTGCATCCGAGAGTGCTGAAGGAATTGGCGGCTGTGATTGCAGAGCCCTTGGCCATTATCTTTGAAAACTCGTGGCGAACGGGGGAAGTCCCGGATGACTGGAAAAAGGCTAATGTAGTGCCCATCTTTAAAAAAGGGAAGAAGGAGGATCCTGGGAACTACAGGCCAGTCAGCCTCACCTCAGTCCCGGGAAAAATCATGGAGCAGGTCCTCAAAGAATCAATCCTGAAGCACTTAGAGGAGAGGAAAGTGATCAGGAACAGTCAGCATGGATTCACCAAGGGAAGGTCATGCCTGACTAATCTAATCGCCTTTTATGATGAGATTACTGGTTCTGTGGATGAAGGGAAAGCAGTGGATGTATTGTTTCTTGACTTTAGCAAAGCTTTTGACACGGTCTCCCACAGCATTCTTGTCAGCAAGTTAAGGAAGTATGGGCTGGATGAATGCACTATAAGGTGGGTAGAAAGCTGGCTAGATTGTCGGGCTCAACGGGTAGTGATCAATGGCTCCATGTCTAGTTGGCAGCCGGTGTCAAGTGGAGTGCCCCAGGGGTCGGTCCTGGGGCCGGTTTTGTTCAATATCTTCATAAATGATCTGGAGGATGGTGTGGATTGCACTCTCAGCAAATTTGCGGATGATACTAAACTGGGAGGAGTGGTAGATACGCTGGAGGGGAGGGATAGGATACAGAAGGACCTAGACAAATTGGAGGATTGGGCCAAAAGAAATCTGATGAGGTTCAATAAGGATAAGTGCAGGGTCCTGCACTTAGGACGGAAGAACCCAATGCACCGCTACAGACTAGGGACCGAATGGCTAGGCAGCAGTTCTGCGGAAAAGGACCTAGGGGTGACAGTGGACGAGAAGCTGGATATGAGTCAGCAGTGTGCCCTTGTTGCCAAGAAGGCCAATGGCATTTTGGGATGTATAAGTAGGGGCATAGCGAGCAGATCGAGGGACGTGATCGTTCCCCTCTATTCGACACTGGTGAGGCCTCATCTGGAGTACTGTGTCCAGTTTTGGGCCCCACACTACAAGAAGGATGTGGATAAATTGGAGAGAGTCCAGCGAAGGGCAACAAAAATGATTAGGGGTCTAGAGCACATGACTTATGAGGAGAGGCTGAGGGAGCTGGGATTGTTTAGTCTGCAGAAGAGAAGAATGAGGGGGGATTTGATAGCTGCTTTCAACTACCTGAAAGGGGGTTCCAAAGAGGATGGCTCTAGACTGTTCTCAATGGTAGCAGATGACAGAACGAGGAGTAATGGTCTCAAGTTGCAATGGGGGAGGTTTAGATTGGATATTAGGAAAAACTTTTTCACTAAGAGGGTGGTGAAACACTGGAATGCGTTACCTAGGGAGGTGGTAGAATCTCCTTCCTTACAGGTTTTTAAGGTCAGGCTTGACAAAGCCCTGGCTGGGATGATTTAACTGGGACTTGGTCCTGCTTTGAGCAGGGGGTTGGACTAGATGACCTTCTGGGGTCCCTTCCAACCCTGATATTCTATGATTCTATGATTCTATGATATTGGCTCCCCTTCAAACCTGCTGGGAGCCCATTGTGCAGGCCCTCTGCAACAGGAGCTCTACAGAAAGTATTATATAGCTCTAGCAATAATAAGAGTGATGGCAAGGTTGTCTGAAGTTACAAAACAAAGGCCCAAAATCTTCAAATCCCTATTGAAGTATCTAAAACATAGTGGGTTGACAGTGGGCGGTTAAAAGTGCTGAGCACACACAACTCTCAGCTGACTGCAGAGGGAGCTGCGAGTACTCAGATCCAGAAAAGAGGCCAGTGCCTAACTTTAAATAATCTGGTATGAAAATCTGGACCTAAATGGCTATCTATACAGGAATGATATTGCCCTGACTACTGAACATAGGACACTAGTCTCACAAAAACATTAACAACTGAAATGTTAGAAATTCCTGTTCACCTGCTTCTTGGGATGGTGAATGGAACAGAGTTTTTCTGGTGGTTCTACGCCACTCAGTGACTCCTCTGTGCAGAGGAATTACTTATGTAGTTGGATTTAAAAATCTAACTCAAGATTTCTGGCCAGATTTATAAAGGGATTTAGGCACTTGAAGATGCAGATGGGTGCCTATTGGGAATTTCAATGGGAATTAGGTGTCTTAACATGCTTAGGCACTTTTGTAAGTCCAACAAGGCGCTTATTTGAATTTTTAAGGTCCTTTTATAAACCTGGCCTTTTTTGCCTTCTAAAGTGGAAAAACCATTGATCACATAGACTAATTTGCTTCTCCAACCAAAAGTGATGGTAGAATCCCATGTAACTTCTTTGCAGCAGAATGCAATAAAAAAAGTTTTTGTTGTTTGGTCCCATAGTTATTGAGAACTGGAGAGGGAGGAACCTAGATAGCCCCACAGTTTAAGACCACTTTGAAAGATAACTCTCTTCTATTGTGGCTACTCAGTATAGATGTCATATGAATGGTTATGTTTGTAACTTGGATCTTTTTAGTATTTGGACTGTTTTGGATAAGATAGGATTTTAGCTTTGTCAACTTCACAGCAAGGAACAGAGTTAAAAATAGTATGTATAATCCAGTGACCAGAACAAAAAATTACCATTTTGACCCCCAGTCTGAGGAAAGTCTAGTTTAATTCAGCAAAGTTATCTTATCTGTTATACCTCTTTCTACCAGGACGTGATCTTTCCTTGATGTAGCATTCATCTTACCTGGTCATCTTTTCTGCATGGTTGCTTCAAAGGCAGCATAATGAGAAAAAAATTGCAGCAAAATAATTAATTTGTTTGTGAAGAACTCCAAGCAGAAATCCCTAAAATCCCTGCTGATTTTCTTCATTTGATGTATTAATTTTTTTAAAAAATGAATTCAGTGTGCCCCCACCAATCCATTTCACTTGTTTAACAAAATGGTATATTGATTTTGCCAAAGCTTAAACAAAGCTGCCTACAAGATTCATTGATCAAAAATTTGGGTCAGTCCATGTGATCATTAACTCAGTTGTCAAATACAGTCATTTATTATAAGCTTTTTTATGGAAAAATCCTTTGATAGGCTTCTTGCAAAATGACAGCAAAATGACATATCTACATGACATGACACTGAGCACAGAAGACAAAACAGAAGGTTCTTTCAGCTCCAAACTTTTTGAGTCTTTTGATAGACAATCCAGTAATTCTGGAGGTTTTAAAAGAAGTGCAGGTTTTAGTATCATTTCGGGACTGGAAATCACAAATATAAAGCTCTCCGAAGTAAGAAAGGCCAATGAAATTGATAGTAGTACTATGATGACGTGGAGAATCTAAACCAAATCTGACACAGTCAGTAGCTGAATTAATAGAGGCAAGACATGCCCATGTGATTTAGTTAGGAAAATGCTAGCTGCACTGATATAAATCTTTCCTTCTGCTGGAGAGTTCTTCATGCAAAATGTACTCATTGGAACCTTCCATGTATGAGTTGAAGGGCAATTATAAAATAAAATCAGACTCAAACCAACAGCTTTCTCCAAAATATGAAACCAATTCAAATAAATTTGTCTTCCCTCTTTCCCAACTGTATGACTCACTCCCTTCGGATCACAGACATGGATGATTTAAATTCTCCCTACCGAACATGGGTCTTTTATATTCCAAATTTTATCATGCTCTGGAGCTTAGTTCAAGCCAGGAGATTTAATATATCAGTTCTTGTTTTTTGGGAGGGGAAGAGATATTCCATTCTGGTCCCTGTGATCAAGGTAAATTTTAAAAATGGAATTTAGTCACCTCAAACCTTAGGAGATACCTAGTCAAGATTTCCAGTAATGACAAGTGATTTGGGGGTGCCTTCATGTTTGGGTGCCCAGTTCAAGATGCCATAAAGGGGCCTGGGTTCTCAGAAAGTGCTGAACACCTCTCTTCTTACAGGCCCATTCAAGGTGACTCAGGTTGGGCTCCCAAAATCTGACCTACCCAAAATTACTAGTTCCTTTTGGAAACACTTCCCTTTGTTCCTGTGGGATGGCTGACCGTAACCCTGTTATATCAGATGTTCCGTTATCAAAACCGGAGTGAGACAGGATGATTTTATATATAACCATGCCAGAACCCTAGTTCCCATGCTGAGCAGCCAAAGGGAAAGCAAAAGCACATTTTGCCTGAAGCAAAGTTCTTATTTAGTCTCTTCTATTATCAATACCAGTCACAATGCTTTTCTGCAGAGAGATTTCATTACAAATATTCTTATGCTGCCCAACCTTCATTTGATTTTACTTTTCTTCTTAAACTGAAACTCAATTTACATTTGAGCAGAGACAGTATTTTTATTATGTGCAGTACAAAATGATACATCATAAATATGTATAGTGTATTCTCTGCACACACATGCACACACACGTATATATATATATATATATATTCAGAGTATACACAGAGTATGGAAAAAACATTTAAAAATCTCTTAAATATTAATGCCATAAATACATTTTTCTGTTAGCAACATATTTGCTTTACATTTTCTTTCAGTTAAAAATTGAATATGTGCCACAAGAAATAGGCTTTAAATGGATGCACAATAGCTGGCTACAATGGATAATTTCATTTTAGGCACAGTAATACAAAATAGCCATTTTTAACTTCAACTAGATTACACATTTACTAAGCCCTCCATAAATTCATCATTTGTGTGAGTCGCATCAAGAATTGTTTTAAATAAATCTATGTGAAAATTAAATTTAAGTTGAAAAGCAGCAGGAAAAAAGATGTATAGTAAGCAGTTCATTTGTTGTAATAGGACTGTTTGGAAGGAATACAAATGCATCTCAATTTGTAAAAGGCATAATTATTTTTTCTACCAGCTGAATGAAACGAAGCAGCTTCTGCCACTAAAGCATCAGGTAACAGTTATCCCTGGAGAATTCAAGCTGCATGTTTAAAATAAAGCCTTTTCTTGGTTTATGAATTAATCCTTTCCCACCTGGTCTTCAATATTATATATATAAATTGACATAAGGTGCATAGGAATTTTCTTATGAGGTTAGCTTAGGGGTTCATATAGTTCATTTTCCTGCCCTTGGCATTGGCCACTACCAGAAAGATTCTCCAGTCAGTGAGTGGTTGTCTTGGGCTCTGAAATCTGATTCTCTCTCTCTCTCTCTCTCTCTCTCTCTCTCTCTCTCTCTCTAATGTATGTAGATAGTGAAAACATCCATATTTACATGTCTAATTCTTTTTGTATCTTACTAATGGTTAGTGTTGCTGACTTTAATGGATTTGGAGCTGCCCTGCAAGAATTCATTAATATTGTATTTGGCCCTGGTCATTGTGGTGTTTTCTATACCACTGTAGTTGATTTAACTCGCTTGAGGTTAGTCTGGAATAAAGGCAGGAAGGAGGCACCAGGCAGACACTCATCCCCTGACATTTCAAAGACATTCGGAGACAATGCCAGAACTATTGGCTTTGATGATTTTGCCTCTGTCTCTAGACAACCTACTTGGTTCTGATTAGGAATGACCAAGGACCCACCAAACACAGAAGAACAAAATAAAGCTTGCAGGGTTTAAAGGAATGCTCTCTTAAGAGAAAGCCAATATTTTTTCAGGGGAACCAGGCTGAAACACAGGCACCTGCTGGTGGTGTCTGAAAAAGTTAGACTTGAGTAGGTCAGGGGATGGTAAGACTTTAGGTAAGATAGACATACACATAGACTATTATTTTAAAATCTGTTTCTGCCCTTACTCCATAGGTTTGTTCCTACTACTGAGTAAGCAATACTTTTATTTTAAGAAGGCTGTTTTGTAACTGTATACCTCTGATCACAGCCTCCCAAGGGAAGACCTGCTGGTGTTTGAACTTGGTCAGATATCCAGAGTGAGAACAGTGGATACACAGGGTACTGTAGCTCAGGTCCAGGTCTAGGAGTGGGAGAATTGCAAAATTCCACTCAAGATATAAAATCATGATGCCTGACATCTGGAGGTGCATTGAGAGAGACCAGAAAGGGGACAGAGGATAGCTAACCCTGCTGCTGTGCATTGATTATGGCAATGAGTTATGCTATTTATGTATGCTAAAATATTTCCCTTTGCCAGTTTTAATTTTGTTGCCTTTCAGATTCTTTGAATGTTCCTTTGTGCCTATGTTGGGAGGAAGGGTAAATTGGAGCTCTTGATTAACCTTCTCTATACCATTTATTGTTTTATGCTTCAGTTCTGTCCTCCCTTATTTATCTCTTCTTAAACCAGACCCATTCTCTTCAAAGTTTCTTGATATGGAAATCTCTCCATATCTCCAGTCAGCTATAGTGTTAATTACTTCCTTTTGGGGTAGGTAACAGCACCATATTTTCCCTTTGAGAGATACTGGTAAGCTGTGTTTAAAAATAAAGAGAGGCCAAAGAAATTGCATGCTTTTAAATGTCTAGTTTATAAAATATGTTACTGCCTTGGAAAAGAAACAAATGTAAATTCCAGTTACTGTGCTTGAAACAAGTGACAGGAAGAAGTGCCAACATCTTGGCTTATGTTGTTTTTTTATTGTCACAAATTGTTAGTTACATGTGGAAATAATGGATCTTGCTCATTGTGAGTGTTGTGTCTGCCAGCTGGTGGCCGTACACAAGAGTGGGTTTACTCAATTAGCAGAGTCTTCCATGCAGTGCCTGGAATAGCTATGTGTGCATCCTGAATGTTACTGCAGCTGAGGCTCATCCTGGGACACTAGTGGTCTGAAGGCAATTGCTCTACCAGGTGAGCTAAATGGAGCTTCCCGCTCACCAAGCCAGGAGAAGCCACACTAGAATTGTCTCAGCTGGAAGTCAGCCTTGGCATGTCTAACTGATCTATAACTCTCGCTCTCTCTGACAAATTACATTTGTCTCTTGATCATGAAAGTCCTTTTACAGTGTGCAGCAGCAAGACAATATTTCTCCACCCCAGTGCAGTTGTGAAGAGAAGCAACTCGCAGGCACAACTAACTCTTTATCACTAAGTTTTGAGTCACTTGCATGCTGGCTCTGTTACTCTCAAGAGTGTGAAACTCACCCCTGTGCAGCAGGCCAACCAGCGCTGTGTACCTCTCAAGTGCTATTTGAGGGGAGCCTAAAGGCAACTGCTTTATGTGGCGGGCATAAGTGGGGCTTATATGTTGAATAGTCCTGGTAGTGGCACGCTGCACTGGGAGGAATTTCACCCAAGAGTAATAAGTAAATAAATAGACAGGTATCAGTGGAGAATGAGTGTGTCTGAGCTGACATGGGCTTCATTGCATTTCTCAGGATGCAAATAAGGGGCTCAGCCGTGTGTCCCCCTGTTTGGCCTCACTCTTGTTAGTAACTTAGGGTATGTCTACACTACAAAATTAGGTTGAATTTATAGAAGTCGTTTTTTTAGAAATAGTTTTTATATAGTCGATTGTGTGTGTCCCCACACAAACTGCTCTAAGTGCATTAACTTGGCAGAGTACTTCCACAGTACCGAGGCTAGCGTCAACTTCCAGAGCATTGCACTGTGAGTAGCTATCTCACAGTTCCCGCAGTCTCCGCCGCCCATTGGAATTCTGGGTTGAGATCCCAATGCCTGATGGGGCAAAAAACATTGTCACAGGTGGTTCTGGGTACATGTCATCAGGCCCCCCCCCCGCCCTCCCTTCGTGAAAGCAACGGCAGACCATCGTTTCGTGCCTTTTTTCCTGAGTTACCTGTGTAGACGACATACCATGGCAAGCATGGAGCCCGCTCAGCTCACTGTCACCATATGTCTCCTGGGTGCTGGCAGACATGATACTGCATTGCTATACAGCAGCAGCAGCAACCCATTGCCTTGTGGCAGCAGATGGTGCAATAGGCCTGATAACCATCATCATCGTGTCCGAGGTGCTCCTGGCTGCCTTGGTAAGGTCAGTCAGGAGCACCTGGGCAGACATGGGCGCAGGGACTAAATTAGGAGTGACTTGACCAGGTCATTCTCTTTAGTCCTGCCGGCAGTCCTATCATACCATCTTATGGCGAGCAGGCAGGAGATGAGGATGGCTAGTAGTCCTATTGCACCGTCTGCTGCCAGCCAAATATGTAAAAGATAGATGGAGTTGATCAAAACAACAAATAGACCAAATTTGTTTTGTATTCATTTGCTCCCCCCTCCCTCCCTGCCTCCGTGAAATCAACAGCCAACAATCGTTTTGGTGAGGTCTGTCAGGGGCACCTTGAAAAGTTTAATGGAGATTCAGTCTTGTCTGCAATACCAGGGGGAGGGAAAGCTTCGTGGGTTGAGCATTGGGTTGAGCACTGCCCAGGGTTTTGAGTTCAATACTTGAGGGGGCCATTCTGTGTGACAATTGTTTTTGTTTCTCCTTAATGTAAAGCCACTCCCTTTGTTGATTTTAATTCCCTATAAGCCATGTCATCAGTTGCCCCTCCCTCCATCAGAGCAACAGCAGACAATCGTTCCACGCCTTTTTTCTGTGCAGACGCCACAGCACGGCAAGCATGGAGCCCGCTCAGATCACTTTGGCAATTAGGAGCACATTAAACACCACGCACATTATCCAGCAGTATATGCAGCACCAGAACCTGGCAAAGCGAAACCGAGTGAGTAGGTGACGTCAGCGCGGTAACGAAAGTGATGAGGACATGAACACAGACTTCTCTAAAAGCACGGGCCCTGGCAATGTGGGCATCAGGGTGCTAATGGGTCAGATTCATGCGGTGGAACGCAGATTCTGGGACCAGGAAACAAGCACAGACTGGTGGGACCACATAGTGTTGCAGGTCTGGGATGATTCCCAGTGGCTGCAAAACTTTCACATGTGTAAGGGCACTTTCATGGAACTTTGTGACTTGCTTTCCCCTGCCCTGAGGCACAAGAATACCAAGATGAGAGCAGCCCTCACAGTTCAGAAGCGAGTGGCACTAGCCCTGTGGAAGCTTGCAATGCCAGACAGCTACCGATCAGTCGGGAATCAATTTGGAGTGGGCTAATCTACTGTGGGGGCTGCTGTGATGCAAGTAGCCAACGCAATCAAAGATCTGCTGATATCAAGGGTAGTGACCCTGGGAAATGTGCAGGTCATAGTGGATGGCTTTGCTGCAATGGGATTCCCTAACTGTGTTGGGGCCACAGACAGAACCCATATCCCTATCTTGGCGCCGGAGTACCAAGCTGGCGAGTACATAAACCGCAAGGGGTACTTTTCAATAGTGCTGCAAGCACTGGTGGATCACAAGGGACATTTCACTAACATCAATGTGGGATGGCTGGGAAAGGTACATGATGCTCACATCTTCAGGAACTCTGGTCTGTTTCAAAAGCTGCAGGGAGGGACTCTATTCCCAGACCAGAAAATAACCATTGGGGATGTTGAAATGCCTATAGTTATCCTTGGGGACACAGCCTACCCCTTAATGCCATGGCTCATGAAGCCATACACAGGCAGCCTAGACAGTAGTCAGGAGTTGTTCAACTACAGGTTGAGGAAGTGCAGAATGGTGGTAGAATGTGCATTTGGACATTTAAAAGCGCGCTGGTGCAGTTTACTGACTCGGTTAGACCTCAGCGAAACCAATATTTCCACTGTTATTACTGTTTGGTGCATGCTCCACAATATCTGTGAGAGTAAGGGGGAGACGTTTATGGCAGGGTGGGAGGTTGAGGCAAACCGCCTGGCCGCTGGTTACGCGCAGCCAGACACCAGGGTGGTTAGAAGAGCACAGGAGGGTGTGGTGCGCATCAAAGAAGCTTTGAAAACCAGTTTCATGACTGGCCAGCTACGGTGTGAAAGTTCTGTTTGTTTCTCCTTGATGAATACCCCAGCCCCCCCCAGGTTCACTCTACTTCCCTGTAAGCTAACCACCCTTCCCTCATCCCTTCGATCACCACTTGCAGAGGCAATAAAGTCATTGTTGCTTCACATTCATGCATTCTTTATTAATTCATCACACAAATAGGGGGATAACTGCCAAGGTAGCCCGGGAGGGGTGGTGGAGGAGGGAAGCACTGGGAGGGGTGGTGGAGGGTGGAAGGACAAGGCCACACAGCACTTTAAAAGTTTAAAACTTTAAAACTTATTGAATGCCAGCCTTCTGTTTCTTGGGCAATCCTCTGTGGTGGAGTGGCTGGGTGGCCGGAGGCCCCACCACTGCGTTCTTGGGAGTCTGGGTGAGGAGGCTATGGAACTTGGGGAGGAGGGTGGTTGGTTACACAGGGGCTGTCCTCCTGCTGCCTTTCCTGCAGCTCAACCATATGCTGAAGCTTATTAGTTTGATCCTCCAGCAGCCTCAGCACTGAATCCTGCCTCCTCTCATCATGCTGCCGGCACCTTTCAGCTTCAGCCCTCTCTTCAGCCCACCACTTACTTTCTTCAGTCCGCCACCTCTCCTCCCGGTCATTTTGTGCTTTCCTGCACTCTGACATTGTCTGCCTCCACGCATTCATCTGTGCTCTGTCAATGTGGGAGGACAGCATGAGCTCAGAGAACATTTCATTGCAAGTGCGTTTTTTTCGCCTTCTAATCTTCACTAGCCTCTGGGAAGGAGAAGATCCTGTGATCCTTGAAACACATGCAGCTGGTGGAGAAAAAAAAAGGGACAGTGGTATTTAAAAAGACACATTGTATAGAACAATGGGTACACTCTTTCACTGTAAACCTTGCTGTTAACATTACATACATAGCACATGTGCTTTCGTTACAAGGTTGCATTTTGCACCCTATTTCAACCAGGTGACCATGAATGATATCACTCTCCTGAGGATAACACAGAGAGATAAAGAACTGATTTGTTTGAACGCCAGCAAACATACACTGCAATGCTTTGTTCTACAATGATTCCTGACTATGTGCTACTTGCCTGGAGTGGTAAAGTGTCCTACCATGGTAGACGGAATAAGGCTGCCCCCCAGAAACCTTTTGCAAAGGCTTTGGGAGTACATCCAGGAGAGCCGCGAATGCCAGGGAAAATTAAAAATTAAACACGCTTGCTTTTAAACCATGTATACTATTTTAAAAGGTACACTCACCAGAGGTCCCTTCTCCACCTGGCAGGTCCGGGAGGCAGCCTGGGTGGGTTTGGGGGGTACTGGCTCCAGGTCCCGGGTAAGAAACAGTTCCTGGCTGTCGGGAAAACCGGTTTCTCTGCTTGCTTGCTGTGAGCTATCTACAACCTCATCATCATCATCTTCCTCGTCCCCAAAACCTGCTTCCGTGTTGCCTCTATCTCCATTGAAGGAGTCAAACAACACAGCTGGGGTAGTGGTGGCTGAACCCCCTAAAATGGCATGCAGCACATCAGAGAAGCTGCATGTTTGGGGCTCTGACCCGGAGCGGCCGTTCACCCCTCTGGTTTTCTGGTAGGCTTGCCTCAGCTCCTTAAGTTTCATGCGGCATGGCTTCGGGTCCCTGTTATGGCCTCCGTCCTTCATGCCCTGGGAGATTTTGACAAATGTTTTGGCATTTTGAAAACTGGAACGGAGTTCTGATAGCACGGATTCCTCTCCCCATACAGCAATCAGATCCTGTACCTCCCGTTCAGTCCATGCTGGAGCTCTTTTGCGATTCTGGGACTCCATCATGGTCACCTCTGCTGACGAGCTCTGTACTCACCTGCAGCTTGCCACGCTGGCCAAACAGGAAAAGAAATTCAAAAGTTCGCGGGCCTTTTCCTGTCTACCTGGCCAGTGCATCTGAGTTGAGAGCGCTGTCCAGAGCGGTCACAGTGGAGCACTCTGGGATAGCTCCTGGAGGCCAATACCGTCTAATTGCATCCACAGTACCCCAAATTCGACCTGGCAAGGCCGATTTCAGTGCTAATCCCCTTAGGATGTGCACAGCAGCTCTGTCATTAACACAGGACCGGGTTCCTTTGCATTTTCTCCCCTCCATTTCTCTTTATACTTTGTGTTTATACATACAACCTTCTGCGCCTCTGTTTGAACTATGTGCCAACCTAGAGTTTAATAGTTGAGTTCAGCACAAAGCTAATTGTGTTATGGAACATGACTGTGGCAGATTGGACTATGGAACATAATTTACCTGACCTTAAATTGATGAAAAAACCCCACAATCCTCCCCAAATCTGCACTCCACCTTATGAACAGTAGGTAGGTTTTGAGGGGATATTTTTGTTTGTGCTGTACAGTGGGAAATGTTCTCTTTCTGTTTAGAAGGAAAAACAAATCCTCTGTAGCACTCCTAATCAGTGATTTGATGATCAGCAAATCATTGCATGCTTTGCTATATTAATTGGTCCCCTGTTAACAAAAGTTGCTTTGTTAACTGAACCACTCCAACAACAAGTAAGTGCTGGGTAAATGCTGAACATATTAATATCCATCCCTTTCTTAATGCCCTGAGTGTGTTTGAAATATCTCTAGGTTATTTTGAGAAACATCACCAGTTCTTATTTAACATTGAGCTCAAAGTCATTGAGACTCACATCCTAAATATTTTCTTTATCTTCTATTTAAATATCACTTCCTGCCTTCCAGTATTATTGAGATTAACTTTTATTTTACCAATGTGTGTGTACTTTCCATAAAAGGTATCAATGTATTAAGTAGCTCCCCTCCCCATATGAACTGAGGAGTAAAATTCACCATTTAAGTCCTGTTTAAGCCTTCAGACCTTGTGCACAAGGATGCATTTCATCTACAGTGAATAAATAAATGATTCAGGTTAGGGAGTTTCTGCAAGGGGAGGCAAGGCTGTAGTGGAAGAGAAGAGGGTGTTGACCTACTCAGGTGGTCTCTCAAAGCAAAGAGATTAACTAAGTAGCAAGAGGAAGAGATCAAGAATGGGTATTATCGTACAATATGCCCAGCATCAATACCCTGAGTGAGATCAAGAGAGTAACACATAGAACTTACATTGGGAACAAATATTTTGTAATGTGCTCTTCAGTCTACAACATGAGCCAATGCCTGGAAGTTTAAGATAGACATATTCAGATTGGAAATTTGGCATAAATGTTTAACAATTAAGGTAATTAACCATTGGAACAATTTACCAAGGATCAGGGTGAATTCTCCGTCACTGGCGATTTTTAAATCAAGATTGGATATTTGCTCCCCTAAAATAATGCTTCTGTAATTATTTAGGGAAATTTGTATAGCCTATGTCATGCAGGAGATCAGAATAGATGATCACAGTGGTCTGGCCTTGGAATCTATAAACCAGCGAGGAAATCTGACCAGAAGAAATGGAGTGGGAGTCTAGGGTGACCAGATGAAACAGACAAAATATCGGGACACATGGGGGAAGTAAAAAAAAAAAAAAAGTGGCTGGAGTTGCCGAAGCAAAAAAAAAAAAAACCCAAACAAAAAACCCTCCGGAGTGGCCAAAGCTGGAATATGGGGTCGCGGGACAAAGAACTAAAAATTGGGACTGTCACGATTTTATCGGGATGTCTGGTCACCCTATGGGAGTCACAGGGTGGAAGGGAGAAGAAATAAGTCACAGAGATTTTGCCTGAATGTCATAAATAAGACCTGGAAGGTTGCTGGAAAGGGCTATTGACAGGACTTCATTGCACATGTACATTACAGGATGTAGAGTTTGGCAGAGTTGGGGGCTTTTATTGTTGCTAGCAAAAATATACTGAACAAATAAATCTCATTTGAGGTGCATGCTGAAGCCAGTTTCTAGGTGTAAAGTGGCCTCCACATGAGACTTTTATGATTGAAGTATCATTTCTAATCACTGACATAATACAGTAATTTTTCACTGTCACTAGTATCAGCTTTTTTTGGTGTATGTGTGTAGTATTTTGCTTGCTCTAATTTTCAGATCTTGGCACTTAACTGAGCTGCCCATATCCTCACTTGAATGCTCACATTGGCATAGAGGAGATTAAAATGGGTATTTACCCGACTAAGAGCTACTTTGAGCATCTAAATATCAGCTACAGATGCCCTACTAAAGACTGCAAGTCTGAAAACTGGGCTCCCCATTTTAGAGTGATGTGAATTGTCATACACATTGCAATTTATGCCATTTGATCATTTACATTGGTGCAGCATTTTGAGGCACCGTTAACTTTGCATCCTCCCCATTTCATTTTAAGTGAGCACTTCTATGTTGTGCTTCCCACTGTAGCCACCCTGTCTGTCCCTCCTGCTGGGAGAACCTGAGCTGACACAGTTGCTACTAGCAGTGTCACTGTCTGCCTTTCATCCAGAAAAATGAGTTCTGTGTCTTAAACACCCTAAAGGAAGCTGAATTGGATGTTTTGTGTCATTCTGCATTTCACTCAGCAAGCAAAGTGTACTCCCTCTGCATCACATTCATACTAGCTGAAGTTTTACTCAATTGCAATTTTAAGGAGACAGGAGCTCTTGGGCATAAGTAACTTGATGGCCATGATCATTAATGAAGGATCTAGTTCTTCCATGCTCCATGTTCTGTTCCTCACTTTTCACCTTGTGTCTATACGCACACCAAAACAGCAAACCAATTCATGAACATGATTTGTAGAAAAAGCCTGTGTGAGCAAGTTCACTATGTGGTAGATTGACTTGACTCATTTGGAAAGATCTATGCATTTTGTATCTGTTTCAATTTGTCCTCCTGTCTATTGCAACATTAGTAAGGGCAGCACAATAGGGAGACACAATCAGGACTTTTTTATTATATACATCCCTTGGTTTTTTGAGTGCTATAAGTACAATCATTAACGTAAACCTGGACCTAGATTGGTACAGTACTTTGAAGCTTTCAGTGACATGCACAATGCATGAAATTCACCTTTGTGCAGAAGTCTCACCCAAGGCCTATGGACTTGACTTAAGTCTGTTTTGAGGTGAATGGATTGAATGGATTTAAGTGGTGCATATGGAACACTGCACCCCTGGCTGGGTTATCAGCAGCAGGGATTGACCCTGGGGCCTCTGGAGTTTAAACCATGAACCTCTGCTTGAGCAAAAAGTCTCAGCTGTGTTAGCCAAGGCTGTTGCAGGTTCAACCTTCTCTATGTGGCTCAGCCACCACTAGCAGGGGTGAGAGCACCACACTGAATATATGTGGGTTACACATAACCTTTGTGCACACTCTCTGTACAGGAAGAGCTTGAGGTCATATGCACAGGAGCCGCTCACGCACTGATCTGTAAGACTTAGTTATACTCTATACCAGTGTCTCTCAACCTTTTTGATACCAGGGACTGGCTTGCTGCCTTCCTAAACTGTGTCAGGGAGATCTCAAGGACCGGCGTGGGTCCACGGACTGGTCGTTGAGAAACACTGCTCTATATAAGATAATGGTGTACCATCTGACTGTGATTTGCTAAATGTTGCTGTCTTGGTCAGTTACCTTTTTCATCGCATTCCTGCAGACTGTGGAGGGAATGGGATATTAAGGCTAACAACATGTTAACTGTGACTTGCTACTCCACCTCCGAAGCTTGAAAAAGCATTCTGCAAAAGCTCCTGAATAAAGAAACTTTATTAAAAAAACAAACAAAACAAAAAACACAACCTCCCCCCCCCAACCAAACATTAAATGCAGTTATTTTCTGTTCATTCAAATTAATTTGAGGGAGTTTGGCACATTTAGAACAAATATAATGAATGTGGAGTTTTGTACTTATATATACATTACATGTTTTGCTGTGATAGGGAGGTTTTGCTTCATAGAGGCTTAATTGCCCCTCACTCAACTATGAGACTAGACTTTCCAGGTGCAGTTTAAGATGCATTGCTGGAGACAATAACAGCTTTCCTCTGTATTAATCCTTGCCCTAAAAACATTAAAATACCGGTCTGGAATAGACATGGAACATAGGACCAAGACTTTGTTTTCTCTCTTTCTATTTTAGAAAAGAACTCTCTAAAGTCACAAGCCACATCTTTTAATTTTAGGAAAACTTAAAAACCAGATGTTTTTATAACTATCAGACTGAGAATTTTAAAAATGACAGTTAAGGAAGGGATCTGTTTTTAAAAAATAATGTTTATAAACAGATTGTCCAGGATACTGGTAAAGTAATGTTTTTCTTTTTGTTATAAATTCTGTAAATTCAGCATTTTTAAAGAAAGAAAGTATGATTTATATATACATATAAATATAATAGGTAAAGTCATTGTGGGCCTCATTCCAGGACCTCTACCACCATGGAGTAATATCTTGCTCAGCTAGTGGTCTCACTGACTTGGCTAGTGCTACTCCACCTTATTGGTGGAACTAGGCATTATGAACAGCCTGTGAGAATTATTAGTGAACAAACTAAGTGATGAGACATTGACCTTAGCTGTGTAGCTACATTTCAGCACCCCCCTGCATAAGCCCTCAAAGCAATGAAAACAAATAATTAGTGAGACAAAATTTCATTCTTTAAAGGCAATTTCTCATCCTGATTAATTTACATTGAAGTCATTTTCTTGACATTTGCAAATAATGAAGTGATTTTGCAGCTAATAATAATAATATTATCTAATATTATTATATCTAATAAATATCTAATTTTGCAGCTAATAATAATAATAATAATAATATCTTTCTGAGGTTGCAAGGACTACATTGTGGGAAGAAGAAGAAGAAGATGCACATTCCTTTGAACATCGTGTGCAGACCAGTGAAAATTACAAGACACAGGCTTGATGGACTTGTTGACCTGATACAACATGGAAGTTCCTACATTTTCTATTTTAAGTCCCAATTCTACCACAGCATCCATTCAGGTGAGCCCTCAGACCCCCATAACCCTCATACCTCCTTGCCAGATTTTGCCCAGGGAGATGTAATTGCAGGTGCAGTGCCTTATTATGGACACAATTCATTTCTTTCTTCTTCAGTGCATCTGTATGACATTCAATGTAGGACAGGGTTTTTGTTTTGCTTCCTTAATATACATGTTTTCCTGAAATAACAACATCCAAAATGTATTTGAGATAATCACACAGAGCCCATATCAGAATACAGTATGTGAGATAATGTCACGGGGCAAAAATATCAATTAAAGCAATTTTTGCAACCTTTAAACAAGCACAGGACTCTCAGGATGAGTGGTCCTGTGCTGCTCTGTGCTATTGCTTACTCAGAAGTTATTCATTCATTCTAGTTAGAACAGGGAGATAAAAGTTTATAAGGCCCTGGTGCACATCTTACTAAACATAAAAAATCCGCTTATTGTTAAGATGACATTGTAAAGTATTTGATTTTGCTTGAACGGGTCATATAAGTGAAGGAAAATAACTCATTTTGACTCCATTTGCCTTCTTCAGAGTCATGGATATTATGTGTGTGTTGGGGGAAAACCCAATAGTTTATTATGACAATGTAAGAGTAAGTGTACTTCAAAGTATATTTAGTGATCATAGTAAGGTGCCAAATGTACCAGGCTGGATATGGAAGACCTCTGTTTTCAGAACACACCCTAGAAGGACAACAGAAATGGAAGCTTCCTTGTGTTGATCTACCAATGAACCTCAACCCTGACCTGAAAGGCAAACCCTATAGGGGTAAGAAAGAAGAACATTCTTTCATTGCTCACTGAATGCTTTGCTTCTCTGCAAAACCAATCTGATTTGTTTTGTTTTGTTGCTAGGGTCAATACTTGTCCATGAGGAACTGATATGAGACCAACACTTTATTAAACAAAGTCAGTTAAACAATCCTCAAACAACAATGACTTCTTGTAAAAATTAACTTTGGTAGATTTGAGCCAATGATCTAGACATGAGAGGTCTTTTAGCCCATAAGAAATCCAAGTTACCTTGTCTTCAGAGTATGCAATTTTCAGTTTTATCTATTTAATGGATGTAATTAGATGGTATATTTTGATAGAATTAGCATTTAGAGTTTTTTATATCACTTCAACTGCACGTTATATTGAATCTTCCAAAACATCTCTGGTAAACTATTTATGTACCAGTTATACATGATGTGTGATTAAACATGAACGATTTTACATAGCGTACAGTACAAGGAGTAAATCAATACTGGTTATTTCTTGGGACCATATAGTCAGTATCTTTCTAAAAAATAATCTGTGCCTGCAGTCAAATCTCAATAACGTGCACTAATGACAGGGAGAGTTATTGCAAATAACAGGTTTAATGACTAAACATTGCGTATTTTCAGGAGATTTTCAAAGGCACCAATGAAAGACAGGTGCCCAGCACCTCTCAATTTGTAGGGTTCTTTGAAAATCTCCTCCTTTTATCCATTAATAGCTTCACCCAATGTCCACTGAAGATAATGGAGAATACTCTTCCCATGGGTTCCTGTGGATTTTCAACCTGGCCCATAGTTGAGAAGTACAAGTTTTAACTACATACAGTAAAGTTTCAAGAGTATTTTTCAAACCCGGAGAAGGGCTAATGGAGTGCCCATCTGTAAAAGCAGGGGTTGTGGGGGAGAGGAGCCAGGGAACTATAGACTAGTCAGCCTGAACGTGATACCTCGGGAGCTACTTCACACCAATGTAAAAACATTCAATTTGCCTATACCTGGAGGATGAAGGGGTGATCACTAGCAGGCAGCATAGATTTACTGAGACCAAATCATGCTTAACCAGCTGGATTTCCTTCTGGGCCAAGCTAACTAATTTGGTGGATGGGGGAATGTGGTGGACTGAGGTAACATGTGGTGTGGACTTGTGGGGTCGCGTGCCCCTCCCAGATTTCTGTCAGAGTTTGCTGGCCCTGCTTGGTCCCATGGTGCAGCTGGGCCCCCTCCCTGTACCAGCTGCTAGGCAAGCAGTGGCTGCAGGGAGAGGCAGCAGCAAACAGCTGGGAGCTTCAGGGAGGAACTGCTGAGGATAAAGGTCTTCAAACACTTGAAAGGCTTCCATAAAAAAAGATGGAGAAGGGTTGTTCTCTCTTGCCACAGAGGGCAGGCCGAGAAGCAATGGGTTCAAACTACAGCATAGCAGATTTAGATTAAATCTCAGGAAAAGCTTCCTGACTGTGAGAACAGTAGGCCAATGGAACAAACTGCCTAGGGAGGTAGTGGAAGCTCCTTTTCTGGTGGTTTTTAAGAAGAGGCTTGGATGGTTTAGACACCACAAGTCCTGCATCTTGGCAGGGGAGTTAGACTAGATGATCCTTGTGGTCTGTAGCTCTATGATTCTATGACCCTTTATAGCAATAGGACGGCAAAATTCATCACCTGGACCCTCCCTCACTGCACTTGATTGCATGGGATATAAAGCTTTCATGACCTTGAAAAGCCTTGCCTTTCAGAAGTGCAACATATATTGATTAACTCAAGGAAGCAATCAACTAGAAGGTGTTATGATCTCAAGTGGACTAGGTTAATAAGGTGGATTTGTGAGAAACATTGATCCACTACTGGCACCAAGTCAAGATACTTCATGTGAAGCTTTCAAGTCTTTCCATTCCTTCTTTGAAAGTATACTTAACAGCTATCATGGCAGATCACATAGTCATAGATAACAAGTCTGTCTTTGCTCACAGTACAGTTAAGAAATGTATAAAAGAACTTGTCAATATGTATCCAGCAATAAAAGACACAGTTCCAACGTAGGACCTTAATTTAGTCCTCATTAATGTCATGAAGGCTCCATTTGAATCCATGGCAACTTGTTCTATGTTTCACGTGCCTGTTAAAAGAGCTTTTATAATATCCATAATGTCAGCCAGGCCTGTGATCAAGTTATATGCCCTCAGGTTAGATCTACCATTCACCATCTTTCATAAGGTTGTGCTTTGTCCTAACTCTAAATTCTTTCCTCAGGTGGGACTGCTACATTAATTAAATGATTAATCTGCCAGTTTTCTTCCCCTTTCTTCACAGTCACATAGGGGAGTCAAAACTATACAATTTAGATGCTAAGAGAGCTTTAGTTTACTATCTTAATAGGAATAGGGAATTTCAAAAGTCTCCCAAACTCTTTACTTCATATATGGATAATTTTCTCCTCAACTTCAGCGTCATAATCAAATTTTGACTCTGAGAAAGTGGTATAAGGGATTGAGGTAGCAGAGTGTGCCATACCCCCTTTAATAGCCATGCCCTCAGAACATGTGGGAATACTGAGGAAGGATAGGAGAGGTCCATAAGTACTGTAAAGAGCACGGCTATGATCAGTCCCACCATCTGAACTGCACTGGCCGGCACCTACATGAGCATGAATATGAAGAGTCTATTTTGAGGAATTCCACTTACAGGTAAGTAACCTCCATCAGTGGGTAATTTTACTCTTTAAAGTGCTTTTAAAATTTGGGCTTAATCTGTTTCAAATGATCTCAAGGTGACTGCACTAAGTGAAAAATAAAAACAAATAATTATTTATTTCTAAGACACATTATTGTTGAAATATATTTTATTCTCATCATAATAGCAGAGCTAACTGACAGTCATCTCACTCTCAGTGGGCCTGATCCATTGACATTTAAGAGAGCCGTTCTAATTTATTGAATGGGCTTTTGGATCAGGCCCAGAGAGGGCCATGGTTTAGAGATGTGAGCACACGATTGAATCAGGAATTCTTAAATTTTAGTCTTGGCTCTCACTATCTTTTTTGCCTTTAAACAAGTCATTTAAGCCAATGGTTCTCAACCTTTCCAGACTACCGTCCCACTTTCAGGAGTTTAATTTGTCTTGCATATCCCCAAATTTCACCTCACTTAAAAACTACTTGCTTGCAAAATCAGATATAAAAATAAAAAAAGTATCACAGCACACTATTACTGAAAAATTGCTGAGTTTCTCATTTATACCATATAATTATAAAATAAATCAATTGGAATATAAATATTGTACTTACATTTCAGTTTATAGTGTATATAGAGCAGTATAAACAAGTAATTGTCTGTGCGAAATTTTAGTTTGTACTGACGTTGCTACTGCTTTTTAGGTAGCCTGTTGTAAAACTAGGCAAATATCTAGATAAATTGATGTGCCCCTGGTTGAGAACCACTGATTTAACCTTAAAAAAAAAAAGGAAAGCTCCTGGCAAGGATAACTTGAATGCAGAATTGTTCAAAGTGTATCCTAAATTAGCAGCATCTGTGTTGGCCCCTCTATTTACATCAGTCTGGCAAAGGGAAAATGTGCCAGATGAGTGGACCAGTGGGGTTATAGTGAAGATAACAAAGAAAGGAACTCTCAGTGATGGTAATAACTGGCATGGTATCACACTTTTATCTGTGCCAAGCAAAGTATTGTGGAAGATCAGTTGATAGTGTTCTCAGGAGGCAGTTGATAGTGTTCTCAGAAAAGAGCCAGCTGGTTTTCGGAAAGGGTGTGGCTGCACAGACCAGATCTTCACTCTACAAAACATAAATTTCATAGACTTTGAGAAGGCTTTTGATAGCATTCACAGGACCACCCTATGGCGCATTGTGCGGGCATATGGAATTCCTTTCCATATAATCAACATCATCAAAAGTTTTTATTTGAACTTTACATGCAGTGTTGATCACAGTGAGCTCAGGTTTGAAGTCAAAATAGGAGTACCTCAGGGGTGTGTCATGTCTGCAATCCTCTTCAACATTGCCATTGACTGGGCAATGCAGCATGCAACAGAAGACATGCCAAGAGGCATTAAAGGACACACTTCTCATCCCTTGAAAACCTGGACTTTGCAGATGATGTTGCTCTCCTATCACATACCCAACACCATACACAAGAAAAAAATGACTTGATTCTACGCATTCTGCCAGCAAATTGGTCTGAAAATCAACTGCAACAAGACAGATCTCATGACCTTTAATTTTAATATTGCCTCACCATCACCAGTACGGATAGAGGATTAGGTTCTCATCAATGTAGAAACATTCACATACTTGGGCAGCACCATCAGCCAGGATAGTGGAACAAGCCAGGACATCAGGAACAAAATCAATAAAGCCAATAAAACGATCAATAAAACACCTTCAGGAGCTTACATACAGTCTGGAAATCATCAAAATACAACACCAAAACCAAACTCAAGATTTATCAGAGCTGAGTACTTTCAACACTACTTTATAGTGCAGAATGCTGGGGAATGAAAAAGTATGACATGTCCAAACTGTCTTCATTCCATACAACCTGCTTTAGAAAAATCCTCCATATCTTTTGGCCAAGAACAATTTCAAACCAAGATCTATTGGCACAGTGTAGTCAAGAGGATCTGAGCACCATCATTGCCAGGAGGCATTGGAGATGGATCAGTCACGTGCTTTGGATGGAAACTGATTCCATCACCAGAGTAGCAATAAGATGGACACCTGAAGGCAAGTGAAAACAAGGCTGCCCGAAAACAACATGGCGAAGAGCTGTGGAAGCCGAGCTGAAAAACCTGGGATACAGCTGGGGAACCACTGAAAGACTTACCAGAAACAGACAGCAGTGGAGGAGCTTCGTACTGCCCTAAATGCCAGAGGCGTAATGGGAACATGATGATGATACTTCAGTAAAATGAGAATACTCCTGTTTACTTTCCTCACCGGCATGTTGTAAGAATTAATTCAATGAGGCTGATAAGATGTTTTGAAGATGAAAAGACGTATAAATGGTAAATGCTATTATGCTTAACATCATCAAATATTCTAAGAAGTCTCTCATCGATTTTTAAGGCCAGAAGGGACCACTCTGATCATCTAATCTGACCCTGGCATACCACAAATCATAGAATTTCACCCAGTAACTCCTGTATCAATCCAAATGTCTCTCACAAAAAAGTACATACAATAGCTAGCAAGCAAAGAGGAATAAATTATACTCAAAGCCCAGAACAAAAGTGAGATTCTAGCCCGGACTATGGCACTGACTAACTCTAACTCAACAATGATGCTACTTTAGGTGCACAATGTGCTCTTGGGATACCTCTTTTTCATATTATTGGTATGCTTTTGCATTGGAATACAATGTGCTTCCTTGAAATATCTATCAGAGCAAAGCATTATGAGTAAAATGACATAAAAAACCAGATTGAAAGCTACATATTGAAACAGACTTTCCTATAATCACATGCTCATAGATATACTTACAAATATTATGTGTGTGTGTAGTGTACACACACACTAATATAACCATAATATGTGACACACAAAGACACATTATATAAAATGTATTTTGTGTGTAGTATAATGAGATTTCCATTATGTTGCTTACCATGATTGCTGTTACTCTGTTACAAGATGAAGATGAAAGGACTCCACAGATACATTTCTTTCTCATAATCTTTTATTTCTCATCTCCTTTGTCCTTTGAGATAGTCATAAAGCAGTTATGTATCTTTTCCATTAGATTCTGCCAGATGTCTACCAATTGTGTATATCTGGAAAAAGCTAAACTTGAACTAATGGGGATTTTTTTAGACCCCCGTTCAGGAGAGCATCTCTGTTCAGGAAAGGTGCTTAACAATGGGGTTAACTTTAATCGTCAGCTCAATTCTCATGAAAGTCAACCAAACCAAAGTTTACCCCGTGTTTAAGCATCTTTTCTAAACTAGGGCCTTAGTCAGTGAGCGTAAAGCCTTGTGAACAGCATGAAGAATTACTCTTCACCTGCCGAAAGCCATTTTCCCCCTCCCTACCATTCTTCTGTGTGTCTTATGCTTGCCAGGGGCTGAGATTGAACCTGAAGTACCTTTTATTATTTGCTTGTTTTCCTTGTTAGTTTTCTATTTTTCTTTGATTCATTATTCTCTTCTTCCTATGACAATGCTGAAGTTGGCTGCTCATTCCTTTTTTCCCATCTGCTCTCCTTTCTTATGTTGCTAATCCCATTGTGTAGGTGCAACAGAATTGGCACCATCAAGACTTCAAAGGAAGCAAATCAGTTCCTGGAAAATCGAGTGCCAGCTTTGCATGTCAGAGCCATGGTGAAATCATACACACTAGTGGGCCTAACACTTAATCTAAGAATCAAGCACATTAAGATGCTATTTGAAAGTGTTATTTTTCAGTGTTTTCTAAGGCATTTAATTTTTTTCCGAAAATCCTGTCAGAAGTCTGGAGGAGGAACAGCAACATAATTTAAATGTCACTTTGCTTCCCAAAAATGTATTTCGTATTCAGGCATTGAGTTGTAGTGACAAAGCTCATTTCTATGCCAGCACATCTTTGCTTGTTACTTTGGCCCCCATTTTCAAATGGAAGTGCATAGAAGTTTGAGTACACTTTTGCACACCCCCATTTAGAAATCTGGACTTTAATTAATACATAAAAAATGGCTTGGCTTGGAGAGTAGAATATGTATGGAGGTCATAAATGAAGAGGTCATCTACTGAGCAAAGCCTAATGGTACTTTTACTGTAATGAGGGTATTCTGTCCTGATGTTAGATGTTGGCTCTCTGGCTATCAATATTAGTAAGACCTTTTCAGACTCCTGTGCAACATTCAGATCATTAAAACACATATAAAAGTCTTTAAGGGCATACAGGCTTCATTGTGACACTAATTTACTGTGGTATTAATCAGAGCTGACACTCCAGTGGCAGCTTCAGACTGGCAAAATGCCTCCTGGAGTATGAAGGAATACAGCTGACACACAATTGATGTGCAGAAACTCCCCATATCTCTTGTGGGGATTTCCTCTCTTTCCTGGACTGCTGCCTCTGTGAAACGTAGGACTGGCTGCAGTGCTTGACTTGCATAATACTTGTGTATCTTCTCAATTATGCCCAGTCCCTTTTTATATCTGTGCAGGGGAATGGGCACAACTGAGCCCAAATATTAAGCTCCTCAGAGCAGTTTGCTGGAGAGAAGAGTGCCTTGTATATACTTCTAGGACACATTATTGCTCATTTCATCCTAAAGTGATTCATGGGTATATATAAATGGCTCAAGTTAATCAACATTAAAATACAACCATATTTGGGATGGCACACAGCAGCTGCTTAACAGCAAATAGAAACCTTACATAGCAGTTTAGGGTAGTGTGTGAAGAAGAATGTTGCATCCAATGGAAACTGAAGGCAGAATATAATTACATACACCAGAATTTGGCCACAACAGTCAATTAATATCCCCTTCTGAAGGTGAAAAGTGCCATATGACTTTAATGATCAAGGGCCTTCATTTTACATCTTATTTATAAGACAGCACCTCCATCTTCACAGTGAACCAAACATGCTTCTGGGAGACTTGTTTAGTGCTGAACCAGACAGATTTCTTCCAGCTATTGAATCATCAGTATAATAGCCTATAGCCCCTGGGATTTCCTTGGAGGTCTCCAATCCAAGTACTGACCAGCCCCAACCTGTTTGGCTCATGAGAGCTGATGAGTTTACAGCCTGAGGGAGTACTGGTCTACTACAAATTGATTTTTGTTTGCAGCAAGTTTAAATTCCACTGGAGAGAGACAGTGCAGCAAACAAATCTCTCAGAGCTCAGGATAAAAGGTGTATTTTTTGGTATTTGTGAGGTGAGCATGAGATCTGACTGGCGATTTCAGTAGAGAGTGAAGGAAGAGACAAGGGGAGAAGGAGAGGTCATGCACAGAGCCTTTGACTCTCACTTTTAAAAGAAACTGATTCCTGAGAGCGAGTGATTGATATTTGGTCCAAACCAGACTCTTAAATACATGTCACTTGTTTGTGTATTTTCAAAGGCATCGTAGAGGCTTGAGAACACAGGGGGTCCTGAGCAGGAGCCCTAGAAATGCACTTTAGTTGCTTTCTAGCAAAGATTCTGGAACAGTTGGTGTCCACATAATATCAAAAGCAATTGGCAATGCTCTCACTGTGAAAAAATTCCAATCAAATTTCCCTACATATCCTAATTACCAAAGCAGCACCTGCTGTGCTCCTAAATGACCACCCTATCACAGCAGACTGGTCTGCCTTCCATTTTGGTTTTATTTGTTCTTAGTACTCTGATTGCTATAATTGCTCAGCTAATCTTACTGAACCAATTTAAGAAGTGTCTACTTCTGTTCACTGCCACTTGGACCCATTGCACTTGGACCCATTTATTTAAATCCTCTATATCAGGAGGGTCATGCTGTGTTTTCTCACCTGGATTTAGATTTCTCCCTACCCCAGTTCAACTCCAAAATAGCACACCACATTATTGGATCTTTCCATCCACTGGTCCACATAATTCATGAAAACCATGTCTGGTTTCACTGGTTATGCTGATGATACCCATACCTAGGTATCTATCCTTAGCTCTAACCCAAACATTTCAATTCTATGGACCTCTTTCACTGCTATGAAGAGTTAGATGAAGAATAAGTTCTTACATTTAAAACAGTTGATGATAGACTAAAAAAACCTTAAGAACATGGAGAACGTGCTTCTCTCCACTGCTTTGAATGTCTCATATTTACATTCATTCATTGGCACTCAATTTGCACAGATGGTTCAAGGCATTGATGACTCAGGCTCAAACACTCTGTCATTGTTAATGATACATGTCACATGACAGTGAAATATTAAAGCAACAGTTAATTTGTATCCTCACCTAGGGCCTGATTCAAAGCCCATTGAAATGAGTGAGAGTCTTTCCATTGACTTCAATGGGCTTTGGATCAGGCCCCTAAAAAGTCATCTCTTGAAAAAGCTTATACATAAAAGGGATGCAATACTTTGAGTCTACTGGGCTATTTTAACAGGCCTGCTGGTCCTGTTAGAGTAAATGAACTCATTCAAAGCTTAATTGTTAACTAAAGCTACTAAGAAGAAATATATTGCTATAACTCCATCTTTGCTATGCTGACACCCAATTAAATTTTACTCCAAATATTTAAATCTTTGGCTAATCAGGCCATGGATTATTTTTCCAAATTAATCTCTGTTTACATGTTCCAATCACTAATACAGAGGTGCTCTTTGAAAGGCGTTCTAGTACTGAACTTTACTCATAAATCCTTTTTCCACTGTGACCCTGAAATCTGGAACATTTTCTCTCTCGGTGGTCATGATGAAAATTGTGTTCCCCGTTGAAATCACAACTCACGATTTAACTTCTCTCAGTTTCATGCAGTTAGTCACATATGGTGATTTTACTACAAACAAATCAATTTACTTTTGCCCTGGTTATGTTCTATTTCAAAATATCCCAGCTTTTGACTGCCACTCTTGCTTTAGTGACTGTTAAAGAGACACTGTCAAATTCAGTTTTGTCCCAAATTTTAATTTTGCATAAAAATCCACTTTATAAAACCTCACACCAATTGAACTGTTTAAAAACCACCAATGAAAACAGATTTAAAAAAATAAATAAATGACAGTTGATTTGCATAGTCTAAAGTTGAAACTTTGAAGCCCAAGGAACTTGAAAGTGATACTGACTATAAACAAATGTCAAACTGACTACACTCATTGTCATCAGCCCACCTTGGAGACATGTAAAAGGAAAAAAGCCTAACCAGACACAAATAGACTGGGTTTAAAAAAATTATGACTTTTAATAATATAAGGTAGTATTAGTCAGATAGGTAAATATATGTGTTTGTTCGCAGTATTATTTATGTTATTGTCTGCCTTTAATTAATTTTGTGCATTATAATTAAATATTTAATCACTAACAATTTTGTTTCAATGGGAAAGCTTCACATCCACCCCTAGCACAGAAATTAGCTTTAACATCTGCCATCATAATGGAAAATTTTAGCTTCATGGAGAGATGCATCCTAGACCTGCTCTACAAGGCTTAGGAGATGCTGCAAGTCATTACCACACCATAAAAGAATCTGTACCATCATGTTGCTGTTCATTTTCCCGAGACCAGGCCTCATTTGATGTTTGCTCCTGCCTCAGGAGCCTGGGCAGGATCTGACCTTAAATCCAGTCCTGCTTTCTCTGTCTCATAATCCCCTATCTCTTCCTTAAGTCTCCGTCTTTCTGCCTCTTTTTCGTCTCCTCCCTTAGTTTCTGTTTTAGACAGATGGTAGTGTACTAAATAGTAATTTTCAACCTAATAAGGTGATATACCCACTTTTTCTTTGTTATCTAAACTATTGCAAATACTTCAGCACCCTCTGTAACTTTAAATATTTTCCATCCATTGCCCTGTTTGTGCATATTTTGAGTGGGGTCTCTTTGAATAGCCTGTCCAACCTGCTCTTCTTGTAGATTGGCCTATGTGTGTGAAACACAATCTGAAGATATAAAATAAAGTCAGTCTATTTTTATCATTAACATGGAATTAGTGTCTACCCCAAAGATTAACATTTCTGAAGTTTCAGAGTAACAGCCGTGTTAGTCTGTATTCGCAAAAAGAAAAGGAGTACTTGTGGCACCTTAGAGACTAACCAATTTATTGGTTAGTCTCTAAGGTGCCACAAGTACTCCTTTTCATTTCTGAAGTGTTTATCGACAAGTCATCAAAAATCTACATTAACAAAGAAGAGTCTGGTGGCAGCATCTGAAGAAGTGGGTTTTTACCCACAAAAGCTTATGCCCAAATAAATCTGTTAGTCTTTAAGGTGCCACCAGATCCTCGTTGTTTTTGTGGATATAGACTAACATGGCTACCTCTCTGATAAAGATCTACCTTGTTTACTACAAGAGGTTAGTGTGTATGCCCTAAGTGTAGCACTGCATCGGGTGCAGTGAAGAGCCTTATCACCCTATCTAGAGCACTGTGATTATGCCTAAGTGAACTGTGAGTCTCCCTGAGCTTTATATTCATACTTTATACACATACAGCCTGTGTGACCTCACAGGCTGCACCTGCCTTTAGCATAGGCAGGCCACTCCCGCTGGAGCACCAGGCCTGCACCAAATGGGTGGAAGGATGCAAGAAGTCATGGCCTGCCTCATCTTCTGTGCTGCTCCTTGTCCTCTTTGAGGTGTGTTGGAGGAGGGAGGCAGATGAAGAGTAGCCCCTGTGCACCCCTCAGAGCAGGCATTGTCATTGTCACTTGCCTTGCCATGGGACGGGAAAGGGGAAAGAGATGCTTCGCTACATTCCTAACCATACTGTTTTGCATATCCCCATGAGGGACAGTCACAACCAGCCCAATATATCTAGTCATAAGGACTCCTGGGTTATTGACCAATTCAGTATTTGATCATTGACAAATATTTTCATTTTATTTTACCTTGTTAATACTGACTCGTCTCCTATGTCAGTATTTCATTTTAGTTTTCATCAGATCTAAGCACTTTGTGGCCTAGTTGTGGAAGGTGCTACTGTATACAAAATAAAGTTGTGTATTGTCCCATTATTAATGAGACAAAATAATTGGTAAGAAACTGAAGTAGGTCTGGGTAAGAAAAAAACACTGGTTTCCAAGTCTGTAGCAGAAGTAAAACTACACTTCAATCTATTACCATTGCTATTAGTTTTAGATGTCCTCACTAAATGTAACTGAATGTACCTAGGCTCTCAACTTAAAGAATTCAGATAAGCTATTTTCAGACACACACACAAAAGCACAATTGCTTTCCAGGAACACGTTTTCTTTTTCTCCAGCTCTATCTACCTCTTTACATGATTCTAGATTGGTTTCTCTTGATTGTTACTTGTTTTGACTTTGCCTCTCAAAGTAGAGTTGGGCTCAGGTAAGCATTGGCATAGAGTGACATTGTGATGTGGGGCAGGACAGAGGATACAAGCTGATCCAAAACATTGTCACACATACCATCAGCACACAACACACGAAAGCCAAGACAGAGAAAGAACTCTTCAGACACATAAAGCTGGGATGTCTATAAAACTGCCACCTTACAAAAGAAGCCAGCTGTTTAAATGGTCATGTTGTACAAGGCACAAATAGGGAGGTCTGCCCCCTGCCCTACCCCACCAGGTACAAACACCCGTCAGAGGTCTCATGTACCCTTAATACCAGTTATATCGCATGTTATTTGACCATTTAAATAGCTATTGTCATTCTTTTCTAACATGGCTATTTTTTTTTATTTGCATCACCTCTTTCATTTGGCTGTACTGTGCTTTTCCTAACCTGTTTTTTTGTTATAGCTGCAGCACTGTAGATCAAATGTAGTGTGTATTAACAATGAACCCTGGTTTATTCCATACACATTATTAATCCTTTGAGAAGCCTCTTGCATATGTGTAGAGAAACAATACTATTAGCATTTATAAATTTTATTCACGGTAGTAATGTTGCTGGAAATTACGATGCTGCGCTAGAAATAAATGACACAGTCCCAGAAACAGCAGAAGGCAAAAGACTTAAGGGGTTAATAATGAGCCACTTGTCTTCATTTTCAGTACCTTTAATCCACTACTGTGCAGTTTTCACACAGTGCTACATTGAATTACTGCATCATTTTTTACAATTTCTTTGTATGGCTGACCCAGTTTATAGCAGGTTTGAAAACATTATCGTTACTTAAGGTTCAAAGATCCTGCAGTATATTGCATTATAAGTCAATCAGTGCAGGAGTATTTTGATGCCACTTTGCTTTTGGATAAACACAAGGAAAACAGTGTCTGAATATTCTGGCAAATGGGTGAATAAGCCACACGGATATTTACTAGTTCTTTAAACTTGAAGGATGGTATAGCATGGTATATTTTCTCATGATAATTTCACTTAATACGGCATACTTTTTTTTGTGTGTGTCATGAAGGGTCACATTTGATTATATATATTTCTGTGCACCAAGGGCACTAACGGTGTGAATCTGCAATCTATGCTTTGCTGTGTTTTTGCTAACTGCTACACGGAGCATATTGGAAGAGCTCTAGCATTTTGTTGATATGTAGATGGATACAGATATGTTCAATGGCATGCCACTAAAACCCTAGGATAAATATAGGTTTGAGTTTTTGAAGTGTACTGCTTTTATAATTTGGGGAGTGAGAAATATTCTATCTGTTCTGAAATCCTCCTATTCTATCTGTAAAATGTAGTGTTTTCTACAGCTTCTTTTAGAACATTAATGTGGTAGCTCAGATTAAATATATGAATAAGCAGTGTTTTGTGTATAAAGCATTTCATTCTTACCAAGGTCATTCTTTATGCTTCAGGTGCTTATTTGTGTTGTTCTTGAAGCATTCTTATTACTGATAGCACAGTTATACTTGGTACATGTTATATTGAAATATTGCTAATGTATGAAGTGTAACATTACATTTCTAATCGAATCAATCAAATGGCATACATATACACTAGATACTTGCTTTTACTAAGATTAATTACCATGTGCAGTGAAAACTAACTCTATATAGTGAAATATTGCATGCACACAGGCGCACACACACACACAAGAAAAGGAAAAGAAAATTGTGCAAAGGAATGAGCACTCTAATAAGTTGACTACTTCTGTCATTCAAAACATATGCATAGCCTTTAAGACAACACAAAACAAAGATTAAAAGCATGCTAAATCAACTATCTATTAAAGCATTTAGAGCTTTTCTCCAGATTCTACATGAAAATTATGCAATCTGTTGCAAAACTAAACACTTGTCTCCCAGATGGTGCTCAGAATCTGTCTGAGCAAACACTCCTTCCATGCTCTGTGCAACAAATTGTGCATATTTTTGTTGAGCATGCTTCATTATGCAGTTGAGGAAATTTACACTGAACACACTATGTGGAGCTGACACAAATTTGCATTGTAAAACCTAGTGATGTTGTATTAATATATACTTCTGAGTGCAGTCATAAAGTGGAAGATACTGTTGCCTTTTTCCTTGATGAAGTACCTCCAGCTGAGTTGGCTGAAAGTTACAAATGTATTAGGCATGCTGCAGATCAGTAAATTGGGTTATAATTCTCACAAGCCATTGATAGTTTTCCATTAATTAATTAGGAGCTAATTGTTTTGTTGGAATCCTATTGCAAAGATAAGCTTCTATGACAGGATGTTCTTAAGTGTTTTGAGGGGTGTATTAACAAATAATATTTTTGACCGAAATAAGAAATAAGGTTAAGGATACATCCACACAAGTGCTTTTATATAATATTGTATAAAAAAATCTGATTTTTTCATGCACAGGGAATATAGAACTTGCCCAACTGGATCACACCAGTGGTCCATTAAGTCTAGTATCCTACCTCTGTCACTAAAGAGGAAGGATGGTCCAGGGGTTAGGGCAGTAGCTACAACTAGACCTGAGTTCAAGTCCCTGCTCTGCAATAGACTTCCTGTGAAAGCCTGAGCAAGTCACTTACTCCATGTGCTTCAGCCCCAATCTGTAGGGATAATACCTGTCAACCTGTGGAACTCCTTGCCTGAGGAGGTTGTGAAGGCTAGGACTATAACAGCATTTAAAAGAGAACTGGATACATTCATGGAGGTTAAGTCCATTAATAGTTATTAGCCAGGATGGGTAAGGAATGGTGTCCCTAGCCTCTGTTTGTCAGAGGGTAGAGATGGATGGCTGGAGAGAGATCACTAGGGTCATTACCTGTTAGGTTCACTCCCTCTGGGGCACCTTGCATTGGCCACTGTCGGTAGACAGGATACTGGGCTGGATGGACCTTTGGTCTGACCCAGTATGGCCATGCTTATGTTCTTATATCCTATCCCTATCTCACAGAGATGTAATGAGCCTAATTTCTATTTGTGAGGTGCTCTGATAGTTGTATGATCCTCATTACAATAGTATCTTAGATAGACAGACATAGTCAAGGCTATTCCTATAAAAACCTCTGATTCATCACTCTAAGCTTCCTGCAGCATCATAGCTGAATAGTTTACCTTTTGTAATTTATTCAGATATTTGACATAAGAGAAGTCTGGCTGGAGACCCCTTTGAGATTATTAATTTGACCCATTTGTTTTAGCCATGGAGTTTACCATTAAGTTTCCTGGTTAAATCCCCATCTTTGGAAATTTGGAGGTGTTCATGTAAATAATAGTAATAAGCATAAAACTTCTGCAATGAAGTCCAACAGGCGAAGTGGCACTTGCTTCACTCATACAGGTCTCTGCAATACCTTTCTTTCTTTTTCCCCGTTCACTGTGTTTTGTTTCTGACAGAAAAGGTGGATGGTTTTACACATCATGTGCATTAAACACATGGAGAACTGAATAAACAACATGAATACTATCCTCTGTTTAGTCTATTTCAATAACTTTTAAATATAAGGCATAAATTGCCCCCAGAAATTTTGTTAACATCCATGGGTATTTAAAGACTTTATGGAAGCAAGAATGATATTGTTCTGTCTATGGAACAAGAGTTCTGTATTTTGAAAGATGAAGACAATAATGTTCCAACAAAACACATTCCCTACTCAAGATGCGTGGAAAATACATGAAAAGTCTGAGTGAAATTGAAGGTATATTTTATGTCTTCAACAAACAAGAGAAAGTAACTAGATTATGAACTCTTTAGTTCAGGGGCCGTGGTTTTTCATGCCTGAACAATGCCAGAGAGCATCCATGGCCTTATATTAATAATACACAAGAACAATTGTTAGACAATATTTTAGCATGGAATGTCAGATGTAATGATATAATATTTAGTAAATTACATCTTTAAAGCATAATGCAGACACTAATAGTAGAATGAAGAATGTAATATAATGAAATAGAAATCTCTAGACAAATATATACATTAGCTAGATTAATTATTTTCCCCATTTTATGAGTAGGGAAACTGATAGTGATGTAACCAGTTCAAGGCCAGAAAGTGAGTCGGTGTGATCAGCAGGAGTGACATTCAAGTGTCCCTGGTTTCAAGATTAATGCTCAGTCTACTAGACCATATTGCCACTCTTTGCCCATCAGGAGAAACTCCCCCGTTTTAAAATGAAAGAAATGGGGGTCATCTGTGGTGCTGAAATACACACATGTGGCTGCCATTGGTTTCAGTGAGAGCTCAGCATGTACATCTGAGGGAAAAATTTGGCCCTCGATAAATAAACCCAAACTTAAAACTCTAAATTTGTTCCAAAACTAATCTGTGCCTGAATTACAAAGAGCTCTCTGAAACAGGTCTAAAACTGTACTTCACATACATCTTGCTAGTTCCCAAAAAAACCCTGTCCTGCATTATAAAAGGGAAGTACTTTGTATTATCTCTGTTATAGCCAGGGTGCCCCCTAAGCTGGGCACAGTCTGCATGGCAAATGAGATCACCTGGTATGCTGAATTCTGACATTGCTCAATTGGCTCAATAATAGGTGCTATGCTTGCCTCGGATTTACAAAGCTGAGCACTGATCCCCGGCACTAGTAAACACCTTGCTCCTTTTCTGTATTTCTAGTTATCCTCCTGTTCAGCTTACTGCACTGACTTGCTCTCTTTCTCTTGTCCTTGTCTTGCAAGGGGAAAAAAAAAAGCAGCAGCTCATAGGAAATCTGGTACTTGGGGAGAATCCAAGATCAACAGACCAGCAAGCCTACTCATTGTTCTTTATCGTTTTGGGCTCTCTTCCAGCCCCTCTGGGTTTCCATCTCTCTCCAAACTGCCTTCTGCATTCTCACATATGTTATAGAAAGTATTATGATTTCAGAAAAAGGTACATTCATATTTTAACAGCTAGATCCACAAAAGGATTTGTCCATTTGTTTTGCTTTTGTTTGCTACATCTCTCCTTAATGTATAAGCTTGATTATCCCTAATGAGAGCGCTGCGTGTGTATGTATCATCAGAGAAGGAATAGATGCCTTGGCATGTAATTACTGGGCATAATTATCTGCGAAACTGGGTATTTTTGGACTATCCTGTCGGTGCAATAAATATTTTAAATCCAGCACACATTACAACTGAAGACACCTATATAGTCAGAAACAAAACAGTTGAGCTTTTCATTCTGTCACAAAAGTGATCAGTCTTTCAAGTATTATGGAGGGAGGCTTGGAGTGCTGATGCAAAAAAGCATTGGCAAGGAGTATATTTTATGGTATTGTTAATAGATTCCTTCCAGACATAACAACTTTTGAACATTGCTGATAGGATGTTCATGCTACCAGAAAGGTTGAAATATTCTGATTGATGGTGCTAAAGGGTGGAAGGAGTTTTATAGCAAAATAACTCAGTGGTATAGCAAGTGCAATAGTTTAATTGTTATTAAAATAATTCTCAAGGTTTAAAAAATAAGGGCAAACTTTACCCTCCTCACCCCAGCAAAACCTCCCACTGAAGTCAATAGGGTGTATCTTACCCCTTTGTCACAGACACACACAACTGTGGAACAGGTGCGGTTCTACTAGGCAAGTTAGGAAGAATGGGGGAGGCTGCACAGCATACCTAGCATGAGGCTGGGCTCTCTGCGGGCCTCCTTTATCCACAGTGCAAGGGGATTTTGTGAGGGTCCTTGATCTGCAGCTACTCAGGTCCACTGGTGAAACACCTACATGGCGAGGGAGGGACATCATTTGAGGCATAATCATGTCTGGAGATCCCTCTGAGGCTATTAATTGGACCCAATGCATGCAGTGAGCATATAGTATGTGGGATTGTCTTATGACCCATTGGAGGGGATGAGCATCCATTCCACTGAGGTATTACAGCCTGAGGGAGGATCCTTGGTCCCTGCAGAATTCTCAGATTTTGGACCAATGGGATTAAGGTTTTCAGGATTTGATTTTCATTCTATTCCCCCAGTCATGGCCTGTGATTGGTAGCATATGGAGTGAACATCTCTCCCTGGCAGCAGAGCTCTTTTACTGCAACCTGGTTGCAGGTGCCAAACAGGGAGTTCAATTGGGGCTTACTGAAGCACGCAGAATATTTTTCCAAACACAGTTGTAGGCCCTGACATTTTACAGGAATCGCAGCTCCAAAAAATGGTCTGCATTTGCCATACCACAGGAGACAACTTACTGTCATGTTTCCTTTCCATAAAGACGAAATACCATGCCTTACAGTGAAATGCTCTTGTGTGGCCTGGTGATTGTTTGGATTTTTTGTAGGGACATTGTACCAGAAGTCTTGAATCAGGCTCTGAGAGGATGTGTATAACCAAATGAATTTCAAGAGCATTTGTTTTCATTGCTGCTTTCATAGCTACATGCAGTAATGGGTAAAGCAAACTGATCATCGAAATGACAATTTCATGGTGCCTGAATAACCTAAACATTTTAAAACAAGTAAAATCTGCACGTTTATTGGCACTCAGAAGTGGAAATCTTAGAATTTGGGTACAGAAGCTTAGAGCTAAGGGTTTAGTTGCTTTATTTTTATTAACCATCAAATAGAATCCCAAGGAACTCGATGGCAATTAGCCAACTCCACACACCTTTCTACATACCATATTTTCTGGCAATTAGCACATAGTGTTCTTCTAAGAGGTAACATTTTAAGGCTCTTAAAAGTGATGGGTCATAAGCACTCATCCTTGCTAAATGTTTTGCAGATTAGTGCCTACAAATGCATACACAGGTCTGCCAAAACACCTTACCTCTGAGCTGCAAAATCCTTATTGCCATTCCAGGCTGTCCCTGACCAAGGCCTAACAACTAGACAACAACAGATTTGGAAATCCATCTATGCAGATTTATGCCAGCTCAAAACACAGCCCACCAAACCCATTTGATCCTATCACTTTCAGAGGTAAGGAACGAAAATGTAAAATCACTGCATATCCTAGCTGTCCCCAATATTCTTTCTGTTAGGGTCTTTTTCAGTTCTCGAGACAAGGAGGTTTTGTAGAGACATATTTTAATGCTCACCTCAGTTTTTGGTTTTCATTGAGTTAGCGCAGCCTTCATTGCAGCCTTCAGAAAAAGAAAAGCTACAGTGACCTGTGTCAGAGTAACAGCTGCGTTAGTCTGTATTCGCAAAAAGAAAAGGAGTACTTGTGGCACCTTAGAGACTAACCAATTTATTTGAGCATGAGCTTTCGTGAGCTACAGCTCACTTCATCGGATGCATACTGTGGAAACTGCAGAAGACATTATATACACAGAGACCATGAAACAATACCTCCTCCCACCCCACTCTCCTGCTGGTAATAGCTTATCTAAAGTGATCATCAAGTTGGGCCATTTCCAGCACAAATCCAGGTTTTCTCACCCTCCGCCCCCCCACACACAAACTCACTCTCCTGCTGGTAATAGCCCATCCAAAGTGACCACTCTCTTCACAATGTGTATGACACAATGTAGTGACCTGTGTGGCTTTGAGAGCCAGCAGTGCCTCACTGGGCTGGGGATATATATGCACTGCAGTTGCAGGAGGCATTCTGACTGTGGGTGTCAGAAGTGACAGCTACAACAAATATTAATTGTGTAGCCTGCGCTCTCCCCCTCACCCCTCCCTCCCAGTGCTGGCCATCAGCTTCTCACCACTCTTTCCCCTTGCAAAGCAACAACTCCTATGGAGTGCCTGGACCATACTATGCCCTACCCCAGTGGTTTTCAACCTGTGGTCTGCAGAACCCTGGGGTTTCGCAGACTATGTCTAAGGGGTCCAAAAAAGGTTGTCATTACCATAGAACAGTGGTTTTCAATATGTGGTGCATGGACCTCTGAGGTTCCGCAGACTATGTCTAAGATTTCCGCACCTTCATTTGAAATTTTTAGGGGTCCACAAATGAAAAAGAGGTTGAAAACTACTGCCCTACCCTATCTTTGAGTCACCCGCATTCTGGGTGTATCCTCTGTGACCACAGAAATGTCTCTGTGTCTTCTTTCCTCATTTCTCAGGGAAAGCTAGGTATTAGCTGTTAACAGTCATAGTACAAATTATTCTCAGCATTGTGACTGGAACATTGGGAAGAGTTCAGCATACATAAGAGGGATTAGACTCCCCCTGGCTCCCATTTAGGCACCTAAATAGGCGGAGAAAAATGTAGAAGAACTCAGTATTCAAGCTGACCAAGAAATGTTTTCTTTTCCCCTCTAAAATTTTTAACAAATAGGATTTGTTTTTTACATTTTCATCCTTTTTTTAATTTTCAAGCTTTAATTGAGAACAAACTATTTTAATATATACCTGATTTGTTTTCAATTTTCAATAAATGGAAATGTAAAAAAAAATCAGTTTTCAGATTTTTAGTTTTTTTGATGAAGACCCCATTTTTTGGAGGAAAAAATCTATTTTGCTAAAAATCTATTTTCCATATAACAAATCTTATAAAGAAAAATTGGCTTGCTCTATTCTTTATATTAGGTGCTAAATACTGTAGAAATCTGACTCTTATCTAGAAGTGGGATTTTCTGAAGTGACCAAATGACAGAGGAGCACAATTTCCATTGAACTTCAACAGGAAGTCTCAACCTTTGTCCCAAAGAATAACTGAGCTTTTGAAAATCTGGGCCCCGGTTTTGACTGCTGCGGATTTAAAATCTGGATCTGAGTAGTTTTGAAATTATGACCCCAATTGTGAGTGCTAAATTGTTTAAAATCAGAGCCTGGGCTCTCTTGACTAGCTGCTCTTGGATGTATTAGCACATTGAACGGCCAGTACATACCACATGAATTACCTCAGTAATGTTTCACAATTGTTCATAAAAGATATTGTTTTGTTTTTTTCCCTTCTCTAAAGAGTAAAGAGTACAGCAAAGATACCTTACAGCAGGGCATATTCATGAATTAAACAACACATTTGGCTGAAAGGATAAGACTTTAATGAAATATAATGTTTGAATGACACATACTAAAAACTGTTAAGGACACAAATAATCTGTTTAACCCTTTTGTAACCAGATTGTTTTCCAGATTCTTTCTTGGAGTGGGGGCGGAGGAGGGGCAAGGGCAGTGGTGAGCTGGAGCCGGTTCCCACCAGTTCACTAGAACCGATTGTTAAATTTAGAAGCCCTTTTAAAACCAGTTGTTCCGCGAGGGACAACCGGTTCTAAAAGGGCTTCTAAATTTAACCGGCCAAAAGTGGCGCCTTTCCAAGGGGAAAATTTCGTGGGTGCAGAGCACCCACTGGCAGCTCCCCGCCCCGTGCCCGGCCCCAGCCCCAGCTCACCTCCGCTCCACCTCCGCCTCCTCCCCTGAACGCGCTGCCCCGCTCTGCTTCTCTGCCTCCCCAGGCTTCCTGCGAACCAGCTGTTCGCGCGGGAAGCTGGGGCAGGCTGAGAAGCAGGCCGCAGCTTCCCGCTCAGGCCCAGGGAGGCAGAGGTGAGCTGAGGCGGGGGGGCGCGAGGAGGGCCGCCCATGCCGCAGCAGGTAACCCCGGTGGGGGGGGATGCAGGGGAACCGCTCCCCGCTCCAGCTCACCTCCGCCACCCTCGGCCTGAGCAGGAAGCCGCCGTCTGCTTCTCTGCCCTCCCCGGCTTCCCGCCAAACAGCTGATTCATGGGAAGCCGGGAGGCGGAGAAGCAGGGCGGGGCGGTGGGTTCAGGGGAGGAGGAGAAGGCGGAGTGGAGCTGAGCTGGGGCGGGGCGCGGGGCTGGGAGCTGCCGGTGGGTGCTCTCCACCCACCAAATTTTCCCCATGGGTGCTCCAGCCCCGGAGTACCCAGGGAGTCAGCGCCTAAGGCACCACTTTTGATGTGATCAGTGGGGGAGCGGCCGCTCCTCCTACTCCCTCCCAGCTATGCTCCCCCACCCCTAGGAGCCAGAGGAACCTGCTGGATGCTTCCTGGGAGCTGCCCCAGGTAAGCCCCTCCAGGACTCCCCACCTCACCCCCGGCAGGTGCCTTTGGCTCTTAGGGGTGGGGTGGGCGCCCACTACGGTGGCCCACGAGACCCTCCTGCCCAGTTCTGGGGACAAGGGAGGGGGGTGGATAAGGCTGGAGGGGCATCAAGTAACGCGGGGGGTTTGGATAGGGCAGGAGTCCCAGGAGGCGGGGGTGGGCAACAACCCCCTCGTGGGATGAGGAGGGAACCCGTTGTTAAGATTTTGGCAGCTCATCACTGGGCAAGGGCACTTGAAAACTGGATGACAATGCCAGAATCTTCCATATGCAATAACTACTCTCTCTGTAAAGTCCACTTTCTCTTTCCTCGTTACAAATCAGAGACAATTTTCATTAAAAGTTATGGGATTTCCTCCATAACTTTAATGGATTTTAGATTGAACTCTTGGTGAATACTGAAACACTCTCACCAAAGTCTAGCATGGTATGGAATGTAGACCACCCTAGATAGACTCAAGGACGTCAGTCAGAGGACACCAAACAGACTGTTCTTAATTTGAGATGCCAAGCTGGAGATCTCTCACTATTTCACCAAAAGAACAGGATGTCCACTGCTCCTCATCAATAAAGACAAAGAAGGTTTTGGCAATTCAAAAACATCTTTACTAGCAGGTAGCGTAATTGCAAAGCAAGGACTTTAAGGCAGTGGTTAGTTGATTCTAGTAACTTTATTGTCCATTTTATACTGAATATTTTTTTATTAGCAACAATGGAAGCTCCACCATTCAAACAACTTATTTTTTTTTCTGGTGTTTAAAATTCCCAGTTGCTCAGCAACCTCAGATACATAGACGAAGGACTGTTGCTTTAAGACCCTGTCTGCATTGTAGGAGACTAGGAAGATGAGCTGTGGACTAGTAGCCACTTCCAGAGTCTTCCCCCACAACTCCTTGAACTGGCCTACCTCTAGCCAAAATTATCACTAATTTATAATCTCCTGAATGTGTACTCAATGTATCAGATGGTCTCAGTCCTGCTGTATGTGGTCAAGTTTCTATATATATAAAAAAATTCAATCACCACAGCAATGATGTTGCCTTTGTTGGCAGTTAGCATAGACTGAATTGGGATGGAAATCTACTTACCATCTCACTCACTAACGGTGGTTCCTCCAGAACAGGAGATAATGTAGAAGCCTCTGTTGGTGTATGCTATATGTATGGTGTATGCAGTGAAAAATAAAGACACTACACCCTGATACTCATAGTGATGCCTCTTTACACTCTGGCACACTTTAATACCCAGTTATACTTCTGTAGAGTTGTAAAGGGGTCTTAAAATACAGAGAATCAGGCCCTTCAAGGTGTGTCTACACAGCAGAAAAAAAACCCACGTCTGACCCATGCCAGCTGACGGGTCAAGCAGCAGGGCTGTTTCATTGCTGTGTAGACTTCTGATCTCGGGCTGGAGCCTGGACTCTATGACCTGTGGAGTGGGAGAGTCGCAAAGCTCGGGCTCCAGCCCAAGCCCAGAGGTCTAAACAGCAATGAAACAGACCCAAAGCCCAAGGCTTGTGAGACTGAGTTTGCTGGTACGGGCCAGCCGTGTTTTTTTTTCTTTTCTGTTTAGACATACCCTCAATCTCCATGACTGTCAACCTAGCACTTTTTACAAGCTTTAAAATAAAACCTTTATAAAAATACAACAGTATTCTCAGACGCCCCAAACACTGTGGTCTGGTAACATGATAAAGGTGCAAGGTATAGGATTTTATATATAGCATACCCTCATTGTTTTGGGTTTGTTTTTATTTTTTCAAGTGAGGAAATTTTCCTCAGTTGTGATTTCTTGTTTCCAGTGCTTGGTGTGACAATTAATTTGACATACACTGAGCGAAAATGTTTTGGTGAATAGTATTTTTGCCAAAACTATTTGCTAATTCAGGTCAAATTTGACAGTTTTGGCTGGAAATAAAAAGAAAAAAAATAAAGTCAGAGTTTCAGTTTGACATGTTTCATATAGAAAATTTCAAAATGTTTCATTTTTGACTTTTTGTATTGAAACAGCAGTCTGTTTTGAAACTTGGCCATTTAAAAAGAAAAACACCCCAAACTGAAATGAAAAACTAAAACCAATAATAAATAAAATACTAATAAATAAATAAAAATTAATGTTGACCGAAAATAATTTTGATCTTATTTTATTTCATGAATATTTTTTTTATTTCATGAAAAAAATGAAAAAAAATCAACTGCAGTTCAAAGTGAACCAATTTTTAAAAAAATTTCAGTTCGTCCCTTGTGACAGACTTTACCCCTATATTCACACCTTGCACACTATTGTAATAATCTCTGTACAAGTATGCCTTATGAGGTATCATTTGAAAATTCATAATTTTCTGGTCAGTATTGTCCTGATAAAATATTTATGGCAACATTGTATGCAAAGTTACAACATTCCAGTGTATAGTATTATTAACACATGTTTCAAACCACAGCCATGCCCAAATGGAAGTTGGCACACAGGTCTCAAACAAAACAATTTGTGCTCATCTTAATTTGCATTTAAGTAGTAAACAGAGTCATCAAACATAAAGGGAGTTCGAAAAGGTGGGAAAACCAGCAGGAAATATCCTTCCCTGTAGATGTTTGTCTCTTGAATCTTAGCTGGAAATGTTTTCTAAGAGGGGTACTGACACTATAAATATGAGGGACAAACACACAAAGGAACCCCTTCTCGCTCGCTCTCTGTCCATCTGCTGCACTAGAAGGAACAAAAGAAGCAGCCATTAAACAGAAGAAGGGGTCCTGGCCTAACAAGTTTCACCAGTAATATTGTTGAGAGCATGTGGTGACAAAAACTCTACTTTGAATTTAACATAATTTGTTAATTTAAGTATTAGTTACATTTTATCTTTATTTTTCTTGTAACCACTTCTGATTTTTATGTCTTATTATTTGTACTCAATATCTGTCTCTTTGTAGTTAATAAACTTGTTTTATTGTTTTATCTGATCCAATGTGTTCAAATTGAAGTGTTTAGGGAAACACCATTTGAGGTAGAAAAATCTGTGCATATTACTTCCATTGATGAAATAATGGACCTATATACATTTGTATTGTCCAGGAGAGGGCTGGCCAGTGCAGAACGTATGTACCTGGGGGGAAATCTGGGACTGGCATAACCAGGCTGGCAAAAACCAAGGTGTGGCTGGCTGCAGCCCCCACACAGAAAAAGCTGGGAGTGACTCACTTGCTGGAGGCTGTTTGTGAGGAGTCCAGGATTGGAGGTACAACAACTAAGCAGTGTAAAGGGCACCCCAGGTTAGAGGGTAGGGGGACACAACTACTCATTAGTCTTGATTGTCTGAGAATGTCACAGCCCCCAGACTGAAAAATCAATTAATCACTTATCTCTGCTTACAATGATAACAACAAATCTCTCTATATCTGACTATATTATATTGGGGATGGGAAAGTTATTCGGTGCTATTAATGCAAGTAAACTAACAGTGTTTTCTCTTGCCAGTTGTTAGATTAGCCAAGTGAACCATGATTCATCAACCTTAAAACGTGTGTGAATTCATAAACAGGTTACAGTGACATGCCTGGAATTTTCCTGGCAGTTTGAGTAGCTAAAGTCAAAGGGAAAATAAATTGTGAGGCAAGGAGCTCAAGGGACTTTGGAAAGGGATGGATTTGTAAAGCCTGATTGCAAGTACAAATAGCTACATGTGATCAACTTGATTTTATGTCTCTATTTACATATTAATTGTAATTCAACTATGGAATAATTAGAGAGGTTCAATACAAGGTTTTATCAAATCATCGACTGCATCAACAATAAGTCTAAGGCTTTTGAAGATTGGTATGGGGTTCACTTAAAATGCAATGACAGTGCTTATCACTTGATTTTAGACATATATAATTTGCTGGTTTAAGGACTGCTTTATTCTCATTCTCAGGGATTCTTTTATAGGGATTTATTAAATGTAGGTGAGATGAACAACATTGGATACAAAATTTTAAGAGGGGAAGCAGATATGTTATTCATTATTATATCTATTACATATTCTTTGTATTACCATAGTAAATATAATTTGTTAGGTGCTGCCTTCCACATATTGGAACGTGCTACCACACCTAGAAGATAAGAAACAGATGAAGGCAAAAGGTGGAGGGCAGAGATAGCTCCTCCCCTATGCAGCGTAGCTCTTAAGCACATGCTTAATTTTAAGCATATGAATAGTCCAATTGACTTCAATGGGACTCCTCACATGCTTTAAGTTAAGCACTTGCTTAAGTAATTTGCTGGATCAGGGCCATAAAGAAAAAAAAGTTTTTAACCTACCCATTATTAATTGGCTAATATCACAGTAGAATGCATCCGATGAAGTGAGCTGTAGCTCACTAAACTTATGCTCAAATAAATTTGTTAGTCTCTAAGGTGCCACAAGTACTCCTTTTCTTATCACAGTAGAAGTGGGTCTTGAGGTGGGGTTTGAAGGAGGGGAAGGGCACCCTACTTGGCGGGGGCACCATAGTGGGTAGAGTGAAGACAGTTCTGGGAGAGGAGGACAACACAGTCAAGAGTTATTGCTGGTGTGATGGAAGGGTGACAGCACTGTGGTAAGAGGCAATATTCTGTAAGTTGGAAGGACTAGGAGGGATGCGGAGGATGACAGAAGAGGATAGAGGCTCTACGTGTTACTGCAATGCAAATCACAAATACTAATAATAGTGTTCATGATACAAAAGATTCACTACACTCTGAGCTCTCTCAGTTACTCGTCCTGCAAACAATCACATGCTTAACTTCCTGCACTTGTCAATGGGTCAGTTCACACATGTAAATCTAACATGTATCATTGTTTGCAGGATTGGGGCTTTAATGAGCAGTCTTATCCTCTTCCCACTATCTCAGTTCAGCCCAGATGTTCCAAAGAAAACTCACCAATTTTCTCAGTACCTAATTCTGAGCTCTTTTTTCCTACCATTCTTCTCAATCTCTCTCTGGATTTACATCTCCTGATCTCTTTACTTTGACTTGATCCTTCAGTTGCATGAGATGTCGGAAAAACTCCACATTAATCATCTGAGTTTTAGAGACAGATCCTGGTTCAATGGCAATAAATGTGAGTTTTCTGTCATATTTTTATTTTGCAAAAGAAGTTTTGTGCATGCATGCCTCTTGATGTACTTTGAATGTGTTCTCCCCAACCACTGTATAGTACTGAGATTTTAAGATCAGTATGATTTTGTCTGTCTCTCCAGCTAAGAGTACTACTTGTTCTTGCTCTGTCTTGAGGAACAAATGCAACACTGGCACAATAAAAAAAAAAGTAAAACTAGCACAATAAAAAAAAAAAAGTAAAACTAATTAATGTAACAAATTCAGACTGAAACATTCAATGCTTTATGTTCAAGCCCTGGATGCTTAAAGGGTTACTAAGAGTATAATTAAAACCATAACAATAAAAGCAGAGAAAATTTACAAACACAATGCATTTATTGCAATGTATTAAACATTATTTGCTCTTTATAAACAGAATGTGCATTCTACAAGCCCCTAAAGCTTTGTTGCTATTAAGCCATTGTGCTCCTTGACCTTGTGCAAATTTCTATGTTCCACAGAAGTAGAAGTACATGATGTACTGTCTCTGTATCTTTTGTTAGTTTAAGAAATGGTATTTTAACCATATGATTGTAGAAACAGCCAATGGAGAATGAATTCACTACAGAATAATCACTCCACTCTCTAGCTCTGGTTCTTATAAACTTCACTTTCCTCAAATTTCCATTGCTTCATATATCGTTCCCATTACCCCCCTAAAATTTTTGGTGTATCAGCTCAACACATCAGCAACAGAAACAACATAATGATTATTTCAGTCACTTAATTTATGACTTCATACCTATACCAGTCGTTTTAACCTCCGCTCTTATTTACATTTGCCCTCTATTTCCTCGATTCAAATGGTCTTTCTGAGGAGAGTGGTTTCATGCAGAGATGGGATAATAATCAGAACTATATTACCTCCCACACAAGAATTCATTGTAATATTTATTTGTCACCAACATTGATGGGAAAAGTATTAATCTAAGATTTCAGTATATAATATTTAATCCATCTTTGTTTTTTATTGCTAACAACATAGAACACAATTTTGTGTTTGTTAAAATGCTTCCAATGCTGTGTTTTACTCTGAACTGCAAAGGTTGAAATCTCCATATTAGAAAGGTTAGTAAATGTCTGAGGGCTGAAATCGTGAACAAACGTCTTACGGTCATAATTATAAGAGGACAATTGTTAAGACTGTTCATCAGAGAATTGGGACTACTGCCATTTAAAAAGAAAATACAGTAAAAAGCTTGTGACCCACATATGTAGGTGCATATACTTTCTAGTCACATGTGGGATGGTTTTGATGCTTCTGTTTATTGCCACAAACACGCTGAGATGAAGTGAGATGGGACTGTGGAAAAACCACCTTCAACAATGGGTAAAGATGCATAAATTACTGTGAAATGCAAGTCAAAGGAAATTGGCATTCAGGGAGGCTAGACAGTGCAAAACAGTCCATTATCCATTTAACCACATAACGGACTCAGACACAACCACCTGATCAATCTGGAGCCAGATGCTCTAACTAGAAAACTGTTTTCAACAGCTTGGCATCTGGGTGCTGTGATTACTAAAAGGAAGAGGATTGGTACAATCTGATGAGGTGAATTGCAATGTGCTGTGGCCTTCAGTTTATTATTTAATATGCTTTCTTCACAGGAAAAGCAGCTAAAGGAACACATGATTAGAAAAGGCAACTTATATTTGTCAATTAAAAATAATCTGTACAGTGTAGAAAACTAGGAAGGGGCTCAGATTCTCTAAATGTATGCCTATATTCCTATATGTGTGTCTATGCTAACAGAAATTTTAATAGGAACTTTAGGCAATAGTTAGTGTTTGTATTTAGGGCTGGGGCCCTGATTCAGCAAAGCACTTAAGCATGTGAGAAATCCCACTGAAGCCAATAGGATTACTCAGGTGCCTTGCTGAATCAGGGCCCATGTTAATAATCATCATAATGTCCTGATTTATTATTATTATTATTCCTCACAGTAGGGAAAGAGTCTAGGAGGGGGGAAAGGTTCTTCCAGCTCCCCACTGCCGGATCATTTCCCCTCCATGGAAACACTCCACCCTGCCAGCGCCTTTCTGCACGACAGGAAAAGACTCCTGCCACCTTCCACTAGAGCCTTTCACTGACATGTACTTCACACGGCAGTGTGGACGCAGCCGCAGGCTATTCACTTCAGTGCATAGCTTTATAGACACTCCAAGCCACCATCAGTACTGTGTAGTGCACACGCAACCTTAATGTTATATAAACAAAGAAAGAGATAAGAATGTGGCCCTTGTGTCTGTAATGCCACATGGAGAAATAAGGGCAGTGTGGAATTTGTTTAGTTATTTAGGAGTATGAAAATTGTTTAGTTATCTAGGAGTATGAAAATTACCTATGTTTCTGCTTTGTCAATATTTATGGGAGAAATTGATGGAAAAGCTTCTATGAAGACTATTCAGTTTAATGTGGAGCAATGAAAAGTGCCAAAAACATGCATGCTCCACATAGTTATGAGCTGATCACATTAAACCCTTTGTGGAATACCCCTATATATAAATTTCTATCAGTCTGTGCTGCAAATGGGGTCTAAAATGAAAAAAAAAAAACCTTCCCTTTTCACTCAGTAGGACAGTGGCTTTGCTGTACTGGATAAGGACATGGTCTATCCTGGTTTGATACCCTGACTCTGGCAAGGGCCAAGGAAATCCTGGAGCTGAAGAGGACGTGCTTTCTGCAGTATTAGTCACATCTCTTCACTTATTTTCTATTTATTTCTGAAATCTTTTAATAAACAACTGGAATCTAAGGGTTCTTCCTAGCTTTTGCCTACTCTTGTAGCTGTCTACAGTCTCAAACTCAGTCTTCTTCTCATAGACAACAAAGTGAGCAATGGGCCAGATTTTGATCTCAGCTGACTCCACTTCTCTTCCCCATTCTTCACCATCCCCATAAGCTCCCAAGGAAATGTAGTTCAGTCTGGCCCTTAAAAAGATGCTGCAGGAGTGAGAAGATTCCAGGCACGCTCTCCCATCTCACTTCCAGCCCTCTGGTACACCCACACCAGGTCCAGCAGAACCCAGCCCATTTGGTGAAATACGATCCAGGTCTCAGACCACAAGTGCTCATTAACCAGCCTCCAAATATTTACAGATGATTGAGAACTGAGAGAAAACGAACATGACAACAACAGTAATTCATCACACAAATCATTTCTGTGAGGGTTAGCTAAAGGGGTGTGTTCTGCTTTGCTCATCATATACAGTCTGTCTTAAATTGCCTGGTAGATTTAAATACTCTTTCTGAAGCTACCCTCTGGTGTCTGTCTTTTCATTTTATTTTATCCCTGGAGTGGTCTTCCCTTACAGCCAACAGGTCTAAAGATTTGAACTACTCTCTTCTTTGCAACACTATGGCATTCTGCCTCCCGCTGACTGTCTCAAGCATCTTAGAACCCTCATTCTGTCAGACAGATTTAAAGGAAGCATCACCCTAAAAGGGGTTTCTTTTAAAATAAGCCAGTGAGAGGTCACAGAGCAAGAAGAAAGAGCAGGTATGAAGGGGAAAGTACCATACCCCATGTGTCTACTTAGCTGCTCTACCCTATCATTAGACAGGGGGCTTGAAAACATCAATGAGCAGTAAAAGGACCTTGAAGGAACTAGGGGGGATATGTGAGTATTTAGGATGGCTGAGTGTGGAAGATAGGACACTTCATAGGGAACTGAAGTCAGTTACAAAGGTCTCTATCCCAGATGAACCTAAAAGCCAAGTAGATACTGAAGCTAAATGCATGTGTATGATTGTAATCAAACAGGAATTAGTTCAAGGATGTCTATAGCTTGTATTATGCAGGAGGTCAGACTAGATGACCTGGCCTTATAATGTATGAATCTATGAAATAATCAGACTTCAATCATATCTGAGATGTTTCTGAAGAATTTTCAGATGGCACAGCAGAGGAATACAGTATTTTTTTTTAAGCTAGACATCTAGGGAATTAGACACAAGTTAAAGAAAATTGATTGGAATCAACTGTTGCCCTGGATATCTATTGTGGAGAAGTATGTGATATTTAAAGAGCAGATAGTAAAGAAACAATCTATAATCACTCAAGTGAAATCTGAATGCCAATAACAAAACTAGTGCGATTATTAACAAGGATACAGAAAGCTAAGAAAGACAAAGTTAAACCACTGAAAAGGTGTATGAACAATTGTAATATAGGTGATTTTACAAGAGAAATAAGGTGGAAAAAATATTAGGAAAAGTAAAATAGAACACAAAATGGCATAAGGCACCCTACATAAGAGTTAGAAAATGTGCATAAAATATTTTTGCACAAGATAGGGCAATTTAATGGGAAAATGATAAAGGAAAATTAATGAGTGATTGTACAGTGCTCTGAAGATATAAAGGGATAATTGTTATTGTTATAGCTGTGCTTGAAACAAAAGCCTGGATTCAAACACTCCCTAACTTAGGGGCAAACGGACTTATTCAGCTTTTGGAGGGGCAGAGATTGCCATTTTATTATATGTTTGTACAGCACCTAGCACAATAAGGACCAGACATGGTTGAGGCCTCTAGGAGTTACCACAATATAAATGTTTAAATAACTTAATAATAGTAATTTATCAGCCTGGATCTAGATCTGAATTTTGCAGCCCAACAAAAATGCAGGATATGATCGCCCAAATATGGGCTGTTCAAAATGTGGATCCAATTTCTGTGTCTTAATCTCATCTGCAATTATTCTGAATAGTGAAATGGCTAGGTCTTTCTTCAGATCCTATGGATTAAATGGTAATTCCAGGGCCTACCTTTTCAAAAGAGTGTGTGTGTTGGGCGGGGAGGGGGGCTTAATTTTTGGGTGTTCAATTGGACACTTTAAAGGGGATCTGACTTTTCAGGAAGCATAGAAAATTCGTCCTCTGAAAATGGCACCCTGTTAAAGTGTCTCATAGTCCCCAAAATAACTAGTCACTTTGTCAGCGTCTCTCTTGTCTCTGTAATGTAGTGAATATTTTCCATTGATAATCACAGATGTGAGTTAACCAGCACATATGCCAGAAATAACAGTTCTGTTTTAATGAAGATTCTTTTTCCTGTTGATAATGAAATTCAGTTCTTGGCGCTAGACCCCCGCTTTACATTGTGAAAGTAAATAGATGAACAGAAATGGCATTTATTCATTAAAATTGCAAAATAGCAATTAAATCTCCTCCTCCTCTCTGTGATAAATCTGATAAATCGGAATTAGCTGTGGGCTTATTAAAGGAGGGAAGGCACAGACAGACATTTGAGAAAGATTGATAAATTTCTTCATCCTTATAACAATATTTGACTCTTCTATAACACTTTAGATCTCAAAGTGCTTTACAACAAAGTGTAAATATCATGATCCCCATATCATAGGTAAAGGGAGCAAATACACAGAGATAGAGTTGTTTTCATAAAGTCCCTGAAAGAGCCCTCTTCCCCACGGGGCTTTCCCATGGTTCACAAATCACGTGGGCAAAGGTCTGCACTAGCCACAATACGTTCTGCCCCAGATCTGCCATTTTGGTCCCTGTGTCTATGGCTCCTGTAGCAACAGCACAGATATGGTGGAACCAGCTCTGCTGTTAGCATAGGTGTCCCCTATGGTGAAAGTATTGCTCGGAGAGCCCTAAATGCCTGCCCTGAGTTCCCTTAAAGTGAGCCTAGCTAGGGTAAAGGGGCCATAGCGGAATTGCAAACTCGTGCATCTACAGTGATCCATTATGAACTGTGCAAATTCAATGGCTAATTGTGATACTCCTTAATCCCGCCTCCAGCCACTTTAGAAAAGTGGTGGGTAGTTGAAGAGCAGGGGGTAGATTTTAGCCCCAAATAGCTAGGGCTTTATCATCCTTGCAGCAAGACCAGTTTGCAATAGAATCAAACCTGCTTATAATGGGGAGCAACAGCTCACAGTAAGGCAAGAAGCTTCCATCTCATTCATTTTTTTAAATCACACAACACATTAAAGCAGAGGCATGAATGACAGGTGACAGGCTGAGGCCAGGAAGAGGCTGGGCACTGGTAGAAATAAATAAATTAATAATACAAAGTCTGCCTCTGATGCAAATGCAAGGACAACATAAAAAGCAATAGGACTCTTATTGTGTGTCTGTTGCCTAGGGAAACACTATGAGACATGCTGCTAATAAGAAGGTGTCAGCTCCTGCAGTCCATACATCACTTGACGTTTTACCTGAGTAGTGACCCCAGGATTAGTCAAGTAATTTATTTCTATAGCACAAAATTAAGCAAAGTAGTAGATGCTTCACAGTTAATTAGTATGTGTTAAGGTTCAAATTCTCCCTTGTGTTTCAATGGAATTACATAGGTGTGGCATTAACTGATTCAAAACATACAAGATTAAACTACGATAGTCAGTGGTATAATCAATGCGGCAAAAGTTTACAACAGATCTAAATGATATATTAATACACAATGCCTCACCTTCCTCTGCTCCTACATCACTGCTACCCAGGGTACTTCTGCACTGGTTACTCAGACAGAGTTCAGGGAACTCCTTCTGCACTGGTTAGTCAGACAGAGTTCCCACTTGTGGGAGTTCTGCATGAGTAAGGCCTGCTGGATCAAGTTCTAAATTTGGTTGTCTTCCTTTCCAGTCAGAGGCCTGATTTTTCCACTGCCTTGCAATTTATGTCATCATTTTTACCCATGCAAAGTCAATATAAAAAGCTACTGCCTCAGAATGGTAAAATGCTACCACAGCCGAATGATGTCAAGACTGCAGCATTTGGCTCATTGTTATTATCAGCACAGTTCTTATCAGCACAGTTACCATAGCAGAAAGGTAGTGTTTGCCACTAACTTTGTACAATGATGATGCAAGGTGCAAGGCATTAGAGAATCAGGCCCTATAACTGAGACATTAGTCCCAGTTCTCAACTTGGAAGTGTTGAGGGGAAAGGTGTTTCTAAGCAGAACTGGATAAGAAACCATTTTCCTGTCCCAGGAGAATTTTCAAGATTTTTTTTAAAAAAAATCTCATCTCAAATTGGGACAAAAAGTCGAAATCTCAAACATTTTGGGAACAGAAAAAAAAATCACATTGGGTCAATAGAAAGAGTTTGTTTCCAGACATTTGAACTGTTTCATTCCAATTTTGACTATACACCAAAACACTTGTTAAAAATATTTGAAACAGAACATTTCTGGAAACCAAACCTTGCCTGTGAAAAGTTTTGGTTTTGCCAAATCTTCATTTTCTGGTGATAACAACTTTTAATTGAAAATTTCCAATTAGCTCTAAGCAGAGTCACATGTCTCCCCCCCGCCCACAGATTTCTTGGGACGCCTCATGCTGGGACACCCAACAGCGAGATGGCAGGGGCTCCCCCTCCCAGCCCCACTCACCGTGTGCTCATGCAGTGCAGGAAGGGAGAAAACAGCAGGGTGCTTGGCTGCGGGCTGAGCTCCGCTCCCCTGCTAAATGGGGCTGCTTATCCTTCCCCACAGCTGAAGTCCCAGCGCTGTCAGCTGCCTGCTTTGCAGACCACCCATTGAGATGAGTCAGGCGCTGAAGGCACAGGCAATGCATGGGGTGGACATGTGCCCTCCCCGAAGTTTTCAATTGTGACCCCCTCCCCTCCCCGCCCGCTATCCGGTTACATGTCACCTCTGTTTCTTAGCTATTTCCCACAGCACTGATTGCAACACCTTTTTCCCCTAAGAATCAAAGGCTATGTTTGGCAGCATGCAGATATTTCGGGGTGGTGAATAAAAACATAAGCACTGCTATATTGGTCAAACCAAAGGCCCATCCAGCCCAGTATCCTGTCTCTGACAATGGCTTGTACCAGAGCTTCATGGGGACCGTACAGAACAGGGCGACTACAGAGTCACCCACCGCCTCTGCCACTCCCAACTTCTGGTAGTCAGAGGTTTAGGGACTCCAAAAAGCATGGAATGTATTCCTGACCATCTTGGTTAGTAGCCATTGATAGACCTATCCTCCATGAACATATCCAATTCTTTTTCAAACCCAGTTATCATTGTGTGTGAAAAAGTACTTCCTCTGTTTATATTAAACCTGCTGCCTATTAATTTCATCAGGTGAACCTTGGTCTTTGTATCGTGTGAAAGGGTAAATAACACTTCTCTATTCACTTTTCCCACACCATTCATGATTGTATTGCCCTCTCTGATATCCTTCCGTAGTCAGAATGATCTTTTTAAATGCAGACCATTCTATCACATAATAGTAATGATAAAGTCATTATAATGCTTAAATGGGAGTCATGGGTGCTGTTATACTAAAGACACAGATGGATGCTGCGTGCGGAATTAGGAGGAAGAACCAATAGGGGACTACCTGAAAAATCCAAGTTGGTATCATTGGTGATTAGTGGGTGGTAAATAGTGGGCAAGGCAGGATAAGGAGATTCTAATGAACAACAGCTAACTTTGCCCCTCCTGATACGATTGCAGGCTTTGCAGCAGCATCTGCCTCTTCTAATGCCTTCACCAAAGTCTAATGAAATCAACAGGAGTATTTCATTGACTTCAATGTGTCTTGGATCAGGCCCCCGATACAGGAATGCATCTCTCTCTCTATATATATGGTAAATTGATAAGGTACAAGAACATGGTGCATCAAAATAGGTAGCATAGTTGCTGGGATTTGTAGGCCCAATAAAACGTGTTGTTATTGTGAACGGAAAATGGCTTCTGTGACATTGCACTCTATATGTTTATGAAAACATGATTATAAGTGTAAATATAACATAACTGGAATATGCTTTATGCTAGATATTCCATGTAACATATCTTTGCAAATGTTATAATCTTCTGAATATATTCATCCTTTTTGTATGCATGTATCATTTTTATATCTGAAGTTATGAGTGTTGGCTCTATGCTTGTATTTGAAGTGTTTGCTGTAGGAAACACATAAGGGAGGTTTGGCCAACATATTGTGAAGGGACTATTCAAGTAATGGGGAGTACTTAACTAACAATGGACTTTGGGAGACACCACTCCACATCTGAGCATTCCTGGGAATGTTCAAACTAACATGTAAACAATGGTGTCAGCCTGCAAAAAGCTGAATCATTCATGTACATTTGACTTGCCCAGGTGGCTAAAAAACTCCATCTTGCTTTTGTGATTTTGCACAGAAGAACAAAGGGGTTTCCGTCCACAAGAGAGAGAATATAAAAGACCCTGGAAGCCTCTCCATTTTGTCTTCAGCTGGCTCAAGAGATGGCCTCTTCATCCCAAAGAGTTGCCTGAAAGAAACTGGAACAAAGGACTGTAACTACAGGGGTGTGAGTGATTGTTGGACCCAGGCCATAAACTGCAATGTTGGTCTGAAAAAGATTGTACCTGAGATAACACCTAGCATTTGTAACTAGATCCTTAGTGTATTAAGTTAGGCTTGCATATTTTGATTTATTTCACTTAGTAACTTACCTTGTTCTGTCTGTTATTACTTGAAACCACTTAAATCCTACTTTTTATACTTAATAAAATCACTTTTGTTTATTAATTAACCCAGAGTAAGTGATCAATACCTGGGGGAGCAAGCAGCTGTGCATACCTCTCTATCAGTGTTATAGAGGGCAGACAATTTATGAGTTTACCCTGTATAAGCTTTATACAGAGTAAAACAGAATTATTTGGGGTTTGGATCTCATTGGGAGCTGGGTGTCTGGGTGCTGGAGACAGGAGCACATCTTAAGCTGTTTTCAATTAAGTCTGTAGTTTTGGGGGGGTGGTTCAGACCCTGGGTCTGTGTTGCAGCAGGTTTGCGTGTCTGGCTCAACAAGGCAGGGTTCTAGAGGTCCAAACTGGCAGAGAAAATGGGCTCAAAGGTAGTCTTAGCACATCAGGTGACAGTCCCAAGGGGGTCTCTGTGACTGAACCTGTCACAGCTTCCTCTATGCAATTCTTTACATCGGCTCTTAACAGCTCCTATGGAGAAGAAATCCTTTTTCTGTAGATTAGCACTATAACTTGGACCCGGTGACAGGATTAAAAAAAAAATGTGGCATGACCAAAAAATTGAAATAATAATGATAATTAATAAGCCACATAGGAAGAGGGGGAGGTGGATGAAGAAGTGAAAACGCAGAGAGGGTCATCAACATTCGGACCGGAATAGAAATTTGAGACTTATTATAGAACCAAATTTTGGGACGTTTTTCAGCCTTATATTTGGCTCTAGTGAATAAGATAAACAGGCTAGTGGGATGTAGCAGAAAGAATACAATGGGAATCAAAGCAGGTAGAGGTATAGCTTTGCAAGGAACTGGTTATACTTCACATAGAGTACTATATCCAGCATTTGTCACTATTTCTTAGCTACAATATAATTTCTCTTGAAAGAATGCAGCACTGAGTAATTTAAATGATGCCAAGCTTCAAAGATTTAAGATGCGAAGTTAGAATGAGAAAAATGTTGTGTATGCAGCCTGATTAAAAAAAAACAAAAAACAGAAGTCTTTAGTTTCTGTTCTCAGCTTGACATGTTTATATATTAGAAGGAGGGTTCCCAATCATTTTATCTCCTCCTCACTTCTCTTATTAGCTTGCTGCAATTGTGCCACTTTGGGTGAAGGGCACAGTGTCAGTGGTGTTCTATAAATAACTATTCAAAGATCAGCTAGACGGAAAACTATTTTCCACAGGAATTTTCAAGATTTTAAAAAAAAATTCCCATCCGAAATTGGGACAAAGTCAAAATCTCAAAAATATTCACAAACCAAAAATAAGATATATTTATTTTATTTAGAGAGAGAGAAATATAAGTATAATAAAAATAAATAGAAAATATGTGATAAAATAAATGATCCCAGTCCAGTCAGAACATTTTGCTTTTATTTTAGCCTTCTATTTTTTACTACAGAGCAACTTAAATTTTGAAAGAAAAGAATAATTTTAAAGCAAAAAAAAAGTTCATTTTGAAAATGTCAAAATGGGACATTTGAACAATTTCATAACTTTTTTTTTCAAAATGGAAACCAACCCTCCTCTGCAATGAGTTTCAGTTTTGATTCAATTTTAATTACAAGAATCCTTGTCAAAATAATCTTGATCAGTTCCATTTCAGTCACACTGCCAGCACTCTACACCCAGCAAGGGCAAGATCCAAAGTTCATCTAAAGGCTCTTACTGTCTTCAGCAGTCTTGGATCAGACTCTCTAATGACCAAAATGTAACTAAAAGCTTAATATGGCACCTTGCACTGAAAATTGACTATTAATAAACAGAGAGACCAGGTGGGTGAGGTAATATTTGTATTGGGCCAACTGCAGTTGGTGAAAGAGACAAGCTTTCAAGTTCCACAGAATTCTTCTCTGTTAATAAATCAGCAGTAGAGATGCTGTCTATCTCAGAAGTGTGACTGGTATCTCAGAAGTGGGAACAGTGCATTGTGTGGGCTCATTTGGGTTTGGTGATGTTAAATGTTCCACCTACAGAGACTATTCAGAGAGCAGAACCAGCAAGTTTCTCATGCAATGCTGAGACAGGGCAGAGTTTAGCTATGCAAAAGCTTCACACACCATGACCACTACAGTACAATGCTTCTCAGTGGCTTCATCTATCCTAGTATAGTGTTACAGGAGGGGTAGGATCCTGGTCAGGAGAGCTGTGAATACATGGACCCATAAATCACCATCTTCCCAGTGAACAATACTTGGCATTTCTATAGTGCCTTACAAGTTCAAACCCTTGGGACAGACATTAACTTTCTCACAACCCTGCTGTGAAGTGAATCCCTTGGCCAAGCCTCCCCCTCCTACACATGTTGGGAACACAGCAGCTTGCACTTCTACAATACCTTTCATCCAAGCTAAAACAACTCTGCAAAGACGGGTAAGTATCATTATTTAGATTGCAGGCTCTTTGGGGCAGGGGCTGTCTTTTTGTACAGTGGCTAGCTCAAGGGGATCCTGGTCTATTACAGTAAATACATTACAAATAAATAATGTCCCCCCTTTCTCAAATAGCAATCACACAATGGCTGTGCTGTCACTCTGCATCCTGAGGAAGCAGGTATTCCTGTCCCCTCCTCCCCACTGAAATGGCATAGATCTGCCTCTGCACAAAGTCCATTATGCAGGGGGGGGAGGATTTGTCTCTTTGTACTTTACTAAGCCCATGAAACATTGAAAACGTTCAGATCTCACAGTAATTCACAACCAAACATCTGGTGCCATATTGCCACCCAGCAGCTTGCGCCCTCACACATTCAGGGATAATAAACACAAGAGTAAGCTTAGCAAGCGCAAATCCAAATTTAGGTGAAAATGGCTTGACTTGCAATTTTGTTACAAACCTGAAACTTTTTCCAGATTCAGCTTTTATTCTTTTAATAAAAATCTATGCACATGGAAAGCAGACTAACACCCAGTGATCTCAGTCAGAGAAAAGTTTCAGAGTAGCAGCCGTGTTAGTCTGTATTCGCAAAAAGAAAAGGAGTACTTGTGGCACCTTAGAGACTAACCAATTTATTTGAGCATAAGCTTTCGTGAGCTACAGCTCACTTCATCGGATGCATACTGTGCATCCGATGAAGTGAGCTGTAGCTCACGAAAGCTTATGCTCAAATAAATTAGTCAGAGAAAAAGGAGTTAAAATACTGCAATACTAGCGTAGATTAAAAAAACAACAAACACAAAACACTGCACGTTAGAGAAAATGGATGAATTTATATATATGGAGGCAGAGGCAATGTGTGAGGGGGTCACGTGCCCCTGCCCCCAAGTTGTCTCTGGCAAATTGTACCTAGCTGTTGTGCACATATGCAGGTAGGGGAGAGGGCAGCCCTTCCTCAACCCTTCCATTCTTTGTGCATGGCCAAGGTGCCTTATAGGCTTTGCTGCAAGCAGGGATGTCTGAGGGCTAGCACCCCCCAGGGCTGAAGTCATTCTGAAGGGGGAGGAAAGGATCTGGCTAGTAACAGAGAGGAACACACACTCCATCCTCCTAGGGACAGGTTTGATGTGCACTCTCCCCCTGCCCCCCGCACACTGGGTAGGTGAGGGAGATGTACCTCTCCCAGATTTCCCCCTGCTCCATGATGCCTGTAATATGAATACCCCAGTCTGGCCTACAGTGAATGGCTGACATAAAGATACTCTGCTCACTCTTCCTTCACATCTCAAACACACTTATTATTAACAAATGTTTAACAAAACTGGAGCTGGTTGAAACTCAGAATTTCTATTCTACAGGACATTCCCACATTTCAAAATTTCCTTTGGCATGGATTTTTTTAAAAGTTTTCATAAAAATATGACTTAATTCTTTCCTGCCCCTCACCTTCCATCATCACTGACACGGGCAGAATGACTGCTGAGTGAGTAAGTTCTACCATTCTGATTTGTTAGCAGTTTACCGCCCATCCTTTGCATGCACAATACCTAATTTATGCACACATAAACACCAGCTTAATGGCAGATTAAAGGTCAATTTAAATTTCTGACATATTGGGCCTGATTTGCTAAATTGCAGGTAAGCAAAACTGCATGCACAAAAACATTGAGCAATGAAGTGCCTGAGTGACAATGGATGAAATGCATAAAATATACACATGATGAGACATTCACATTTTCAGCGGGTTACCAAACATAATGGACCTTTTGAAAATTTGGCTTCATGTTTCAAAATTCTACTTTTAAATCTACCTTTAAAAACAGTTGGAGTCTTAAAATTAGACTCAGAAGCCATTGATTTGTGCCTGTGGATGCAGCAGTATTCCATCAGCAATAGAGTCAGTTCCCGTGAAGTGTCATGACTGTTTGCATAAATAGAAATGACAGTTTACAGGTAAATCCTACACAGTCCGTTCATTTTAAATGTTATGCTTAGAAGGCCACAGCAGCATAATAATGCAAAGATGGGCATGACACCTTCAATAAACTTGCACCCACTGGGTCAGTGCCACTGCATAGCATGGTTTGGATATTTACAGAATCATTATGCATTAGGTGGTCAATCAGAGCCCAGTCTGTGTGTCATAAATACTAAGCCCAAAGGCCACAGGAGCAGACTGCACTGAACCATTTCTTGTGTCCATGGTCACCAGGGCATGATACCTACATACAGCAGTTGCTATCACTCATTTAAGCCTTCGTTAAGGTGAATCTTCAACACACTGCACCTGTTGTATTATTTTATTAAGTGTACCCCTTGACACACACCTCTCCTGAGCACTGCACTGTCACTTTCTCGTCTTCCCTCTACTCATGGCAGTATATAGACAACATTACCAAGAGAATCAGGAAGTCTGCTCCTTCTACCTCCAGCTGCCAGTTGATGGCAGATGGTTTCGGGGGTCTCTGGAAGACAGACACACATTGCTAACGTTGCCTCAATGTGCTGACCTTTAATTTTCCCCAGCACCTGTTTTTCATCAGCAAAAGGCAGAGGCCAGAAGAACACAAGACCCCTGGCTGAGTGATGTAAACAGTTTTTGTCACAGACACACAAGTCACAATAGTCTCATTGAGCCAGAGTGAGCATAAATAGCAGGGTAGGCACGGCAGCATGGGCCGCAGCAGCGGTGGTATGTCGTAGCTGTGCCGGATACATTCCCATGGATTTCAGGTGGGTTTGCATTCGGCACGGCTAGCCTGTGCTGCTGCGACCTGTGCTACCATTTATACTCACGCTAGCTTGATGAGAGCTAGCACCAGGGTCTGAGTGTGAGCTGGGAATCATACCCCTTGCTCGTAGCGGAGACAAAGCCTTACCGGTGCAGCACTGCTGTGAGCTGAGCTGCTCTATGACTTTTTTCCCAGTGAATTGTGGGAGAACTTGTCGGCATTGCAGAAAGGCATTGGAGGACTAGCATCATTTCAGTGACCCTAGCCTGAGTCCACAGTACGGTGTGGTCATATTAGCAAGTGGTCAAGTTGTGCTTACTGGAGTTTCAGCCTCAAGCCCCTCTGAGGTGAGCCAATTTAAGTGAAAAGCACCTTTACTCTCCAGCTAAGGGGTTTTGTGTATGGACGAGACTCGAGTTTGGGGCAACACTCAAGTTAACTTTGCAACAAAGACAAGCCCTTCTGAAAAGTCTCTTGTATGTCCTGGCTCTACCCAGTTAATCCCATGGCTCTGGGGTGCCTTGGGGTTGTGGACCACTAGCAACGCTACAAACCCCCTCCACCCACATCAGACAGACCTTGCACCACAGGGAGCTTGCAGCTCCCAGGTCTGCCTGTGGCAATCAGGGAACAAATTGCATGCCCTAGACTTGCTTTTTGTGAGGGGGGAGGCTGTTTCATGCAGAATAAGTCAACTGTCAAATTTCAGCCAGAGGCTAGAAGAAGTCATTTGTGGGGGCTATTTTGTTTTTTGTTTATTTTATGTTACCAGAAGAAAATTATTGAAGTCAATTTTTTCATGAAATTGCAAAACATATACCATCAATATTTAATATGAATAAAAATGTAACTGTTTTATACAATGTCCACAGATATGAATTAGCCATTAAAGGAGTCTCTTGTGCCTCATGGAGGATTTTAAAAATATAATATTGGGGCACTGTTCACTTCTATTGAAAGTTTTATAATCCAGAGCAAATATTTATTGCAGAATACTAATCCTCTGTTCGCACATATAAAATACGTCAAGAAACTGGCAAATTCTTTCATTCTCTCCTGAGAGGAAAGCCCAAATCCACAAAATTATTTAGGTTCCTTCCATTGTGGAATTTTGGAACATAAATACCTTTGTGGGTCTCAACTGGAGGCACTTTTCACCAATAAATGAGTCAAATTATATTGCCAAAATGTATTTGAATGAATGGGCATATTGCTGTTATAAATGGGTCAAATCCTGAGTCCTCACTAAGGAAAAAGTCTCATCGTAGTCAATGGACATTTTGCCTGAGTAAGGACTGCAAGTTATAGATCTCAATCTACACTGCAAAATACAGATGCAACTACAGATTGTCCTTAGAATATGGAATTCAGTCCTTACCACTTTTATTTTGAAAGCCATTTAGGAATATTTGCAAGTGAATCCTCACAAAACTCCTGTGTTGGAAGTACTGATTGCTCTTTCTGTTTTGCAGATGACAAAACTGACGGAGAGACGAGAATACCTAAATTCTCATCACGGGCACACAAGAAGTTAATTTCCCAAGGTCACACTGGAAGATAGGATAGACAATTTGTGAGTCTCTGACTCCCGATCTTACATTCAAGCTTTTCTTCTTTCTCTTGCCACTGTTACAGCATGACCTTTAATTTAAATTACCATTAAATTTAGAAGGTTACACTAGGGACAAATTTGGCCATGGCATTTGTAGGAAAACAGAAGAATATCACATATGGAGGGAGACTTGATCGGTATTTAGAGTTATTGAGAAGCAGAAGTTTTTGTGACAAAAGCGCTCAGTACCAGTATTAATGTAAATGGTTTATAGGTATAGTGGCAGTAAATGGGGCTCAATAATATGTAACATTCTTTTTTTTTTGTAGGACCACTTTAATTTGTTGTTGGACATTGCAACTGTTCTCTCTGTGTAGCTCATGCCATGCATTTCTTAACAGGTTTAGCAACTGCTGGCTGAGAGGTCCTGAACCACAGCTTTACTAAGGCATACAACACAAACAAATCCTCTCCTCTGCTGACTACAGAAAAGGAAAATGTACAAGTCTGTTTAACATTTCTTCCTGACAAGAAGGCTGAGGTTCTGATTTTTCTCTCATGCCAATCTTAGGTTGATTGAACTCCATTGACTTTGATGGCCTTACTTCTAAATAAGTTACATAGGTCTGAGGAGTCTAAACCTAGAACAACAGTTAATGTCATCTTTTTAAACTTTCATTTTAGTATAATAAAATACAAGTGTTTTAGGCTCTTAGGGCTCAATCCTGAGTTCAGCAGCAAATCCATGTTTGCAGGATCAAGTCCATAGTATAATAAGTGGAACTTCAGAAAGAGGGTCAGATTTCAGAAGGAACCAAATCCAGTATGCCAGCAGAGGGCTCATGAATGCAAGCTGAGTAGCAATGGTTGAAACTCAGAATTTGCATTCCATGGAAAATTCTGACATTTTGAAATTTCCTTTTATCCCAAACCTGGAAATTTCAAAATTTCCTTTGAAATCCATTTTTTGGAATTTTTTTTTTGTAAATATCAAAAACAGGTATTGAAATATTTCATTTTGATAAGTTCAAGCACTTCTTTATGACTTTATCATTTTGACTATTCTATCATATAAAAGTAAAGCACATATTATACAATATAAAAGTTGAAGCAATAAAATCAAAACAATTTATTTTGACCATACCCAAAATGTTTCAATCATTTTTTCACCAAAATTTTGAAGAAATCAATATGCTCCCACAAAATGTTTTGATTTCATCACATCATTTTTTGATGGAAAACTGTTCTGTCAGGAAGTTTTCAAACAGTTCTGAAGCTGGTCCAGAATTCTGGTGATCAAAGTCTAGAACCCCAGAATTTAATACTGGCTATTCAGCATGCTTAATGAAGATCTGTTTCCAACAACTCTGTCTGCTTGCCACATCACTTATTGCCAATGACACAAATGAGGCCTAATCCAAAACACATTGAAATCAACAGAAATATGCTAATTGATTCCAACAGACTTTAGATCATGCCATAATTTGCAAGCTGTATTTTCCCTTTCTTTTTCAGCTAGGAGACTCTTACATATTTACTTAGACACAAACAAGAAAATAAACAATAAAGGAAAGGAGAAATTGCTAACTGAAGCAAAATAAAATATGGGCAGCAGAACACCTAGCATAGGTCTCCTAGGTAAGCATGCTTTCTTAACTAAGTCTCCTGCTTTGCAGCTTTCAGTGTCTGGGGGAAGAACTTTGAGCTGGTCTTGCAGCATCATTTCTTAATAAGATACTTTCTATCGTCTGCCAAATTAGAGGCCCCTATGATTACATGAGCCACAGAGCCAGAGAAGTAGTTTCTGGATAATGTAATTTGACAGTATGTACAGAACTTTTTGCATAGTGGTATACAGTATTACTCTCCCACGACTCCAACGATGCTAATGATTCCAGGGTGCTTTTTTTGACTGTGCGGAAAGGCTTTGTTGGTGTCCAACCACAACGCCCCTTCAACCCATGCTGTTTCTGGCCTTCAGTTCTTTGTGTTGTTGCTTCTATTGCCCAATAGTAAATCTTGCTTTCATTTGTCATTCTCAGTTTTTAAAAGAGAAATGCAAACAATAATCATTTCACATCCATACTTGTAAGAAAAAAATGACCAGTTCAAATTTGGAAACATATTTACCCAATTAAGAAGTATGAAACAAGAAAATTATTAATTATTATTGTATTGGTCACTACATAGGCACTTGAATTTTATTATGTGTTATCAATGAATGAAGAAAATGCCAAGACAAACTCATACCCATTAGACTTTACCATAGTTATAGCAGGAATGAGTTTGGCTCACTGATGCTAGTTACCCATAGGTAAATATGTATTCTAGCTATGTTCAGAGATACAGCCCAGTGTGTGATTAATAATTTAGTACATCGTTAGAGTAAGATTGCAAGTATTTTACTGGCAATAAAAATGGTTTAGTTAAAGCAGTAGCGTTAGGTTTGCAGCAGTTATACCCATATAAATGTGCTCATACTCTTGTATAGTGTACTCCCATATGGGAAGGGGACTAAGCTATACCAGTAAAAGGTACCTTCGTACCAGTGTAACTGAGTCCACATTAAGGGTTTTACAGGTCTAACTTATCAGTGCAAAAATCTCACCTGTGACACTGCATGTAGGACAGACCACATTTCAATATGGAAAAATACAGAGTACTTCACTTAGGAAGGAACAATCAGTTGCACACACACAAAATGGGAAATGCCTAGGAAAGAGTACTGCAGGAAGGGATCTAGGATCACAGTGGATCACAAGTTAATATGAGTCAACAGCGTAACCCTGTTGCAAAAAAAGCAAACATCATTCTGGGCTGTATACGAAGGAATGGGCTTAAATTGCAGCAAGGGCAGTATATGTTGGACATTAGGAAAAACCATTAGGAAAAGGTTAGTTAGGCACTAGAATAAATTGCCTAGGGAGGTTATGGAATCTCCATCATTGGAGGTTGTTAAGAGCAGGTTAGACAAACACCTGTTGGGGATGGTCTAGATAATATTTAGTCCTGCCATGAGTGCAGGGGACTGGACTAGATGACCTCTCAAGGTCTCTTCCAATTCTACGATTCTGTGATCTGTGCTCATCAATAGAATTCTGCTCTGCCCTGTAGCAGTTTCATGTTGTTCTTCTAGAGTAAAGCAGCACCTCAATAAGATTATATTTGGTTCTGTGGTCCTATAGCACATAGCATGAGAGCTCCATTGAAGTCAGTGGAGCTATGCCAATTCTTACTGAGGATCTGGCTCATCACCTACGATTACCTTAGGCCAGTGGTTCCCAAACTTTTCGGCATCACGCCCCCTTTTTAATTTTCAGAAACCTTACGCCCCACACCTCTCTTTTACTATCATCCAACACCCCTGATCCTTGTCCCCTGACCTCCCTCTCTGGGACCTCCCACCCCAACCACCCCCCCCGGGACCCTACTCCCTATCCAACCCCCTCTGCTCCTTGTCCCCTGACCGCCCCCTCCCGGGACCCCACCCCCTATCCAACCTCCCCGTTCCCTGGCTCCTGACTGCCCCGACCCCATCCACCCCCGGACAGGCCCCCCAGGACTCCATGCCTATCCAATCCCCCCGCTCCCTGTCTCCCCTCTCCCCCACAGCCTCTGCCCCATCCAACCACTCCCTGTCCCCTGACTACCCCCCGCCCCCGGGACCTCCTGCTGCTTATCCAACCCCCCCAGGGCCGCTCAGAGTGGCAGGACTGGCTCATTGGAAAGCCTGGGAGGTGGGCGGGTGCAAGCCATGCTACCCGTGCGGTAGCACAACTACAGGGGAGGGTGGACAGGAGGGGAGGGGCCGGGGGCTAGCTTCCCCGGCTGGAAGCTCAAGGGCCGGGCAGCCTCGCACCCACATTGGAATTTCTATGGGCCGCCCAGTTTGGGAACCAATGCCCTAGGCAGAGCAATGTGAGTATCACAATCTGTCAGGTATACCTTACTTCAGAAGCAAGTAAAGATGCATAATTATTTATGAATGACCGTTAATCTTCCCATACACACTGGCAGAAATGATTAATGGGTGAACTCATCAATGAGTGACACATCATTGTTTAATAATGTATCTTTCTTATTAGCCTTGTACTGGTGTTCAGGCAAAAGTGGTAGAGGTCTTACATTATTTGACAAATTCTGCAAACATCTGCCTTCAACATGTATTTAGCAATATTCATTCTAGTTCAACAATTCATTTTAACCCCATTGTATCACATTCAGACCTACTTCTATACAATTAATGGAAAAAAATTCAAAAAATGTCATGATTTTTTTCAAATCAATTAATGGGCACATTTTCCCCTTTTAATTACTGCCCAGCTTTAACCACACTACTATAACTTGGCAACAGATACAATGTTTACAAAGATTTGGCACATGAATGAAAATGACAATTAGTGTTATGACAACATGGTTTCAGTAAAAGAATTGTGTCCAATTTAGACTCTCAAAATGCCAGGTTATATCAATTTATTTTCAAGAGTAATGTAATTTATACTGGCATATGAAGCGCAGTGACATTCTAGTAAACAGACAGATCAACGTTGGGGATGGAAGTGAGTCTTAGAAGGTCACTAAATTAACAGAAATAAATTGCAGGATGTGGCAAAAGTGAACACATTTGGAAAACACCCAAACCACAGAAAACACATTATCCCAAAACTTTGGGCACTAGTGATTAGAGAAAGACATACGAAATCTAAAGAATAAAGCAGGCATGTGCTACAAGGGATTCAAGTGAAGTATAAGAACAGTATTAGAGGCACTTGAATTAAACCTATAGAGAAAGCCATAGTTAAAATGTCCTAATATTTTCCATTATAAATCCATTTCCCCTCACTTATAATTCTGCCAAACTTTAGACAGTCGGTCTAAAATTTTCCATGCTCACACACTAAGTGATTTTTTTTTTCTTAAATAAAAGTTTCAGCAAAAACAGTTCAGCTGTTTCTGAAGACAAGTTTAGGGTAAATGCGTAGTTTTGCTAATGTTACATATCCCGCCCCCCCCTCCCCCCATTGTTTTTTTGAAGAGCTGTAGCAGGACTCAACTCAATTATTTGGCAGGATAATAGTCTTGGGGTCAGAGAAAGATGCCTTTTGCTGACCTGGTAACTTAGTGCTTGACTTTACAACCATAATATTCTTTTATTGTATATTTTATAGAGCTTGTTACCATGTATTGTTGTTTTAAAGCTAAATGAGCATGCAATGCTACTTATGTAGAGAAGAAGGTTGGCCCAGGGGTTAGGCCACCACACTGGGACTTGGGAGATGTGGACTCAGTTTCCTACTCTGCCACAGTTTCCTGTGTGACCTTGGACAAGTCATTTAGGCACAGATCTGCAAAGGTACTTAGGTGCCTAACTCCCTTTGATTTCTTATTCACTTTTGAAAATGAGACTTAGACGCCTAAGGGCTTGTCTACGCTATCTTGCAGTTCGGACCATGTGGGTGTCAATAGCAGCGAGCACCAAAGTGCTGCATTGCAACTCCCCCGTGTAGACTCTGTGGGCTTGAATTAAAAGGTTCGTAGTTCACATTAACATAATCCTCTTCAAACCGGACTACATTAATGTGAATTAGGGCCCTTTAGTTTGCACCTGCAGCACCCAAACAGGGGAGTTTCAGTGCAGCATTTTGTTACTCATTGATATTTTGCACCTCCACAATGTCAAGTGTGTGGTCAATACAGACATAGTCTAAGTCACATGGGGCCAGATTTTCAAAGGGACTTAGGTGCCTAAATATATGGATAGGCACCTAGTATGATTTTCAGAAGCATCTAAGTAAATTAGGTGACTAACTCATATTTCAGTCAATGCAAATTATGTGTCTAACTTTAGAAAATATCTGATTTAGGACTTGCAATTCTGAGTGGAGCAACACTTAAATACCTTTAAAAATATGGGTCTCAGTTCATCATCTGTAGAATGGGGATAATACTATTGCCTCATCATCTCACTGCAATGTTGTGAAGATAAATACATTAAAGATTGTAGATTGGTCAGATACTACAGTAATGGGGGACACCTCAGACAACACTGCAAGCAAGTTCCTATAATTGTAATTATGTTCCTCTCTCCTCTTTAATAGCTCAGCAAGTACAGATGTTCAAGTTCCACTATCATCAATACCGCAGATCTAGAGTTACCAGGGATTTACTTCCTTTTTATCTCTTTTTCAATGCTATTTTAAATTTAGGAAAACAGTGTCACTTTTCCTGAGTAAACCATCATATATGACTGATCTGAGGACAAATCTCCTCAGGCATTTTCCCAGTAATAGCAAAGTATTTCTTCAAACAAAAATGCCTATGTGATTGGGTGTCAGTTACTGGATTTTTCTGTTATTACTTTCCAATTATTTTTTCTCAAGTATATCCTGCAGCCGCTTCTTTATATTACATCCCTCCCATTCAATTTTATTTTATGCTGCTCCTAGCTAAGAAAAAATATTTTATATTCAAGACTTGAAGCTCTTTAGTGTTGGTATCAATCAAATTCAATTCTAGAAAAAAAGCAGGCACAACTATTACAGTGACAAAAGTGGGCACCACAATTACAGTGATAAAATATTTTCAAGGGCGCTATTACTATATGCAGTCATACCAGCCCCTGAATCTACTATCTTGTCAGATCTTATAAGCAGTACAGGGTCAGATGCAATTGTATTTAGATTTGAGATGGCCAATACCCAAAACAACCTACAGTAAATGTTAGTTTCCCCTTTTAGTCAGTACTAAATCAGTGCCTCAGAAGGTGGTAAAGGTCCCGGTGCTGTTGTAGGTGTCAGTGGCAATGTGGTCTAATCAGTGGCTGTGAGATAGGAACATCTGAGACTTATTCCTAGGTGCATCTCTGAATCTCTGTTTGCCAAATTACTAAACCAGTCAGCATCAGATTCTTCATTTCAATTTATACTCAGTTCACCCATTGATACTCAGTTTATGGGTGTCCAGCTTGAGATGTCCTAAAATGACCTGACCATCAGAAAGTGCTAAGCAACCATCCTCTGAAGACCAGGACTCTTTATAATGCTCTCAACCTGAGCACCTCAAAATTGAGAAACCTAAAATTGCTAATCACCTTTGAAAATCTTGGCCAAAAATGTTATCATGTGCATTTATTGGACTGAGCTATAATCAGACACTTAGATTAGGGTAGAAAGTTACAATAGCCATGGAGTCTAATGAGTCACGTCCTCTGTCTCTATTACTTGCCCAGCTTTGTTTGACCATCCCCTCTCCAGCCCTTGGTTACTAGTGCTCCCGCCACAGCTGACATCTTCAGTTCTGGCTCCTGGTGCTTGGCCTCCTAGAAAGGGAAGAAGTTACCTAATTATGCTTATGTGTAACATGGTGAAATAATAGACTACACATTTGGATAGAGAAACATCCTATACCTGTTTGAGGGGGAGTATGTAATTAATCTATCTAAAATCAGGTGTAATCTGCTTATTAAAAATGAATATCTCCTTTCTACAGTCTATTATAACTTAAAATCAAGGTTTTAAAAGAGCATCAGTGCTTGTTGCAGTCAGAAGTATATGCTGCTCATGATATGTCCATTTTTTTATTTTTCTCCTCCATTGTGGAGGACACAATAAAAGCAACACAAGCTGCATAAGAATGTGTTTTATCATAGAGGAAGTCATCAAGAAACTCCTTCAGAGGAGTAGACAATATGCTGATCAAAACATTTTGCCGTGCGATTCATCTATTTCTAGAAACAAGTGTTGGATGCAACACTACTAGTAAAGGAAAAGGCCACTGGGACAAAAAATTATTTCTTTTGGTGATGCAAATAACAGAAGCATGCTAACTCTAATGTTGGCACAGCTACCAGAAAGAAATCTTCTATCCCTTTTAGTATTCAAGACATTGCTCCATTGCCTTATTCATATGAAATTCAGCATCTCTTTTGAAAACAACAAAACAATGACTTTGTCTCCATTTTAATTTGGATGGAGTCCAAATTTAACTATTATGGGAGATAAATGATATAATGAGAGCTGCATGCAATTTACTATAAAGAATGAACAAGCAAAATGACCTCTCAGATGTTTGCATTTTTCTTTCTTGAACTTATTGAAATTTTAATGTTCTAGGTAGTAAGTCAAGTTTCATATTCAGCTCTCCTGTTAATGGTAACATGCACATGACAGATTCCAACTAAGCAGAAAAATAGGACATTAGGATGCCAACCTAGCCTTCCGTTATTATCAAGAATAAATGAACTCAACTTACATAGAATTTCTGTATTAACCCTTTGGAAAATGTACTCCTACATATAATACACCCTTCTAAATGTTAGTTTGGCAAGCAAATGTAAAGTGTTTCTGACATTTAGAAGAAATTACCAAAACTTTTATTATTATTTTGAGGTTCTAGTTGTGAAAAGAAGATACACCAAAAATAATGGTGAAAATTGTGGCCCTGCAGCTTGCTTTCCAGCAGAAAAGTTCACCAGCCTATACAAAATGGCATCTTCAGTTTCACAACTCCAGGTTTTTAATCCTGCATAAATGATCCAATCAGATATATAGTGATGAACATATTATGTTAGTGGGCATAATTATGCTAATGCACATTTCTTCAAGGATTCTTTATCCATTATTCTTTAGACAGTTAGATATCATTTGAAACCAGTAGAACATGTTTTGAAAAACTGGTTTAACTTCTCCAGGGCAATCATGGACCATAAAAGATTGTCTTTTATCACTACCTCCCCCTAAATTCTCAAGACATGAATCTACATAAAATTTCTATCACCTCAATGAGAGTTGCCTGCCTTCTGTAACTTTTTAATTTTCTTTCAACAGTGCAATAATCAAACAAAAAAACAATACTATTCAGTTTCAGTATCATCCATATTATTCCTTTAACAATCCTTATTCACTTGCAGGAACTACTATCTATATTCAATGCCTGGGGTTGTTGGGTTCTGCCAGAATATGGCAGGAATATGCCCCCCCACCCTCATGGAAATATGCCCAGTTGCAGTAGTGCAAAGCACTAGGATACCCTTTCCACTTGCGTGTCAGAGCCAGACAGTGCAGAACTTAAAGTGGGTGTGGCCAGCCATGAAAGGGTGTGGACAAAGCTCTTTGGCATTGTGCTGATCACATCATCTCCCAAGAATCCTTCAACAGAGTTCCTAAGGACTCCTAGCACCTGTTAAACTGCACTCTCCTGGCAAAACTTCAGGAGAGATTAGTAGTGAAAGAAATTTGTCTACCCTTGGCAAATAAATGCCCTCTCAAGTATAGTTGCCCCCCCACCCCCCAGTCCAAGGAGATGCAATTTGCACCTGATGTAGAGGTTAGATTCACCCTCACTGGCACAAGAGTGCTGCATATTATATTGCATTCTGTAATGCTGGCAATATTTACCATGCTCTATTGTATGGGCATGATTTCAGATTCCTGACTTCCACCTGTGTACATGCGTGCATACTTGTGGGCACACCTTTTTTGCTAAGACATGCACAATATGGGGACAATCTAATAAAACTGCATGCCAGTCATCGATTTTGCATATGAAAAAACATTCTCCAGATTGGTTTAGCACATTTGAAATTACTACCTGTAGGTGCTGGTATTCGCAGCATCCAAATGTGTGCACACAGTACCATGGGGGCCACCAGTTGAGGCCAGAAATCCACACTCTTGGGGCTAAGTCCTCAGTGGATATAACTCAATCTCTCTCCAAGGAAGTCACTGCCACTTCACACCAGCTGAGGATCTGGCACTATGTGTTCATACAAGATGAAATTTTCTGATGACTAAAAAAATAAAAAATCCTTGGGATTTGATACAAGAAGTTTCTTTTCACTGTGCAACTGGATTAGTACAAATTTGCATAAGCAACAGTGTATGTGATCTATACTGTATCTAATAGGCTTTTGTTTTTTACTCTTGGATGGGAAGGATGGTCCGGGGTAAAGCAGAATGCCGGTGCTGTTATTTCATAACCCGAAGACCTTAAAAAAAAAAAAAAAGACAGCTGAAGTACATCTCTGTGACAAGCTATGGAGGTCCACAGCATTTATAATAGAGACTGATTTATGAAGATTGAATCTTGTTGGGATTGTGGATATTGGTATTTAGTTTTGCCTACGTTTTTCAAAATCTACCTTACAGAAGAACAGACAAGAGAGTAATCAATTTTTCTTTGATCATTATTTAAGCATTTATATTTCTTAACTTTATTCAAGAAAACCTAAGGCCTCAGGAAAAGGATATACCATAAGTAAACAGGACAAACATTATGTGAAGCCATCTTTTAGATGCCAGTCTGCTACACAATATTACGGTTTTGATTTAACATGTAAAGAAAATGAATGTGTTTGTGAGTCAGTGTTTAGTAGTTTAGAAAATGGGATCTGAAATCGCTTTAAACAAGGTCATAAAGACCTTTCAACCTTTCTTTTTATTATTATTATGATTTTTATAAATGTATTGACTGGCTTGACAGCGCATCACAGGTCAAATATCTACATGCTTCCCATAATGAAACAGGGTCATTACTTTATCTTGACAAACTCCCAGTGCAATTGTAACCAAAATAAATGATCTCTGAGACAGCAAAGAAGTGTCAAAACAGGAATCGGTATAGCATAGACCTGAGATATTTTCCATTTGCAGACCTTCATGTGAGTGTCTTTTTTCATAGTTTTAGCCATAAATTGAATAGCATAATTTGATGATAGATGTGAAACTGTGTATTAGTTTTTATTTTGACAAAATCATTAAACATCACATAGCTTGAAAAATGAACCATGAGGCACTAAGCCAGCTTGAGAAGATTGCACTTCATAAACTGAATTGCTCACATGGGCAACATTTTGGTAGAAGTTATAGATTTTCTAGCATATCCCTGATAGATAGCACTAATATAACTTCAATAAAAACTCAGGATATGTCAATATAAAAAAAATCTAACATTGAAAGATGTAAGATACTTCAGCTAATAAATGGCAAGACTACCTGTTCCTTGAGGTACACTAATTTACACACTGTATTACAAGTAACAAAACCATCTAAGTTATAGTAGGCAGCTGCAGGTGTGCTGCTTATATAAGTTGCACCAAGTTAAGTTACTGATGCACAACAGGGTAGTAACTGCAAGCGCAGAACTAGAAAAAGCATTAGAGCTGTGTAAAACCACCTGGATTGTTTTTAATTGCTTGAGATAATTCATTCTTTAATGTGAAAAACATATTTTTCATACACAATCACCGTTCTGCTCTCTTTCAATATGTTTCCGTCACTTGGTCTCTCATTTACCTCCCTGATCTCTATTCATTCATGTCACATTGCTACCATGACCAAATCGCTGGTCTGATGGGAGACCAAGCAGATCCAAGATGTTGATAAATGTGAATTTACTGGTATGCTGGCATAGGTGTCGTTTGACTTCTATATTTGGGGGGGAAGGGGTTTAATAGTATTAATAATAGGTATAGGTCTAACTTCCAGATTGTAAATGGTTCCATGTGTGTTCCCACTTATTTTAGCTAGTACAGACATTATATTTCTAGCCTGCAAATCCATATACCTCCCTAAACCTGTCTCCCAAGAAATGAGGCCTCACCCATGTCCAATTACTGATGTCAAGCCAGGCCTATATAATTATACTGGGCCTTTGTGAGTTTTAGGAGAAATTTCTTAACAAAGGTCATGAATCAATGGTACTGATGGGCTATGATCATTTAAAAATGAATACTGATTGTAAATTAAATACTGCGTTGTGCTCCTAAATAAATTATGTTAAGGCAGTGTTAATAATGCATAATGAAGCTCTCACAAGTCAGAATGTGTGAACATTAACTCAGCTCCCACGGCATACACAAGTCTGTAGTTATATGATCACAAATTAATCAAAAACTTTTTAAAGGACTCAAAGACTTATTGTAAAGTGTGGACATGAGGGGACAGAGGAAACATTCTGTGTTGAACCCTAACTTTCACATTTCCTGACTTTTAAGCACCATATATGCAACACTAACTTTGCATTTACACAGCTTTTTGCATTTTGTTTCTAAAGATCACATGTAAAATTGTAAATGATTTTTCACATTTAAGACCCTGATCCTGCAAACATTTACATTTTTGTGTTTTACTTTATTCACATGAATAGTCTCATTGAATTAAATGAGACTGCTCAAATGAGGAAAGTTAACATTGTACTTAGACATTGCATAATCATTGCCTTACACTTTAAAGATTTTTTTAAGAGATGAAAGGAGTGAAGAAAAACATGCCCTCTGTGCGACAGAAAACAGCAGAAAGATAACTCATTTGATGTCTATAAATTAAAGCACCTCTTTGGCAAAAGGCAAGTAGTGTCTGGTGGTGAAATTCATGAATGACCCAAACCCTATGTACCACTGAAATCCCATTTAAGCCATCAAAATAGGGTTTAAATGGGACTTAAGCAGTATATAGGCCAGGAGGAGGACTCCAGAAGAATTTCACCCTGTTGGCATTTCAGGCTAAGTATACAGCCAAATAAGTGCTGTTAGGTACACAACCGACCTAGTGCTATGTGCAGACATTGGCTGTATACTTGGCCAGCAATGCTAACAGGGTGAAATTCTTATAATAGCTGTTATTTCTTGTGTAGCTAACAAGTTCTGCTGATGTTGCTGACCATGGTTTGTCAACCTCTTTTTTTAAGACCTAATCAATCTGCCCTTGCTACAAAGTTAATGAGTATGTGGAGCTTAACTGTATGTGATCATGCATGCTCACCCAACCCATAGTTAAGTGCAGAGCTACCAATTTAGCCACATTTTCTACACAGCATGCCAGTTCCGGTATTTTCAAATATGTATATAGTTCATATTTTAAAACTATTTAACTTGATTTTCAGACCCTAGACAAGAATTTGTGAGCATGGTAATATGCATCTCTTTTGCATATGCACTGACGGATATGGGTGAGAAAACCCTAATTTCCTCATTCGTCTAACTGGATAGATAGCTACCTATCTATGTGCATTCAGAATTCTGCCTCGTCAAAGTTTATCCTGAAAAAAAAAAAAAAATCATGGCAATGAAAAGCTGAAAAAAGCAGGCACTTTTTTTCAAATTTTGCAAAGAGCACAGGGGCAGGTTTTCAAAAGAATTCAGCTTTCCAGCAGCTCCCATGGGGATCCATAGAGCCAGGTTTTCAAAATAGTTCACTAGCCAATCTATTAAGGTCTTTTTAAAATGTGGCTACAACTATCTGTGCGGAGGTAACAAATGTTTAACCATCTTGGTGGGGAAAAAATGGTAAGCAGACTTTTCTTACAATGGGAAAAATTTCCAAAATTGTTGTGCTTCTTTTCTCAAAGTTTAAACACACAAAACAAAAATCAACCAACCACCTTCAGGCAGAGACTGCATATGGAAAATGTGAGCCCCAAAGGACTTCTGGACAATTATTAGTCTGAAAATTGTAGGTTATAATGGAAGTGGCTTTGCATTTTTTGCTCCAATCACAGTGATTGCTGTAACATTGACTTCAGATTAGGCCAAAATAATTGCTAGTGCTGTAACTCAAATAAAAGAAATAAAGTGTTTTAATGTTTACAATTTGTTTCCCCTGCTTAACAGCGTAAATAATTTTTTTGGAAAAAAGCAGTCTTTTGTAACAAAGATAATAAGTTACCCAAATATGTCAGCCCTTATTTTTCCATTTAAAAATCAGAGCAACAGACAAGAATATTCCCTTCAGACCCAAAGGTTAATTTCCCCTAGTACACAGCAATATGGAGTATTGGAAAATATTTAAAGCACTAATGTGAGTAGCAGTAAGTATTTAAAGAGGTGCTTTCATACAGAGGAAGGTTCCAACGGCTGACATATAAAAGTCCTATATCTGACCATTTAAGTCTGTTAATTTTGATATTCTGATGCATGATGATAGTCTCACTGAGCTTTCCCCTAGTGTTCCAGGACAGCAGTTAAAATGTGGGGCTAGATAGCAAAGTCACGTTGCCTCTGACCACACAAAACAATATGAAAACATCAAGGCAGATTTTTCCATTTGGATTAAAAAAGCATAAAGGGAAAATTAGAGATTCCCAAAGTTACCTTATAATAGAGACATCTCATCGCCTGTCAGATCTTCACAAATTTTCAGTGTGAGCTGCAAGCAGTGGCTGTGCTCGCAGTAAGGCTGGATGTTCAGTATAAGGAAGAGAAAATGTTTCTCCAAAACCTGTTTTAAAAATGACTTCTCATATAACAGCACTCTAGAGACCAATAAAACCTGCTGCCTCTTTCCATGCAAGTCAGTGCTGATATCTGGAGTTCCCTGAAAAGATGTAGAAGCTACATGCATACAGACAGTGTAGATAAGTAGTTAGTACAAATGATCTTCTGAATCTTAGTGGAAAGTCTACCCTGGCTATAACAACAGAAATGGTCAGTAGATTATGAGTTAATAGGGGCACCTGATCTGGATATCGGTGTTGCCATACTTGTAGATAGCTGTTAGTTCTGGAATGGTGTTCTCACTGGAGTACATGCTGTTGGGAGGGCAGTGTGTTTCGACTCAGTTATGTCTCTTCCAATGCCACGCTATGCTAAGGAGAGAGAAGTTGAGCACTGGAGTGCCCATGACTTGTGTAATGTCTCCTGAGAACCAGGGGGAGCAACTGGAGAAATCCCTTTGTTACAGTTATTGAAAAGAGGTAATTCATGCTTCTCCAGTACATCCACCTTGGATATAGAGGGGTGGAGTCATAAATACTTCCTCGTCTTACCCAGACATACTCTCTCTGAAGCATCTGGAAGAAGGAGATGGGGCCTCTTGCATCCTCCCATAATGCAGGCATGCTGGAGTGGCCATATCTGGCCCTTGTATTATCCAGTAGTAAATGCTGGCCAGAAAACAAGAATTCCATTTCAAAAATAAAAGAAAATGAGGTTTTGAAATTTGTTTTCATTCCAATACAGAATGAAACTGAGACCTTTCAAAATGTTTAATGAAAAGAAAAAAGTGACCAAGCAAGAGACTCACCTGAGAACAGCCAGTAGTTCAATGATCAGGGTGTTCACCTGGAAGTAGAATCCTTGGGTCCGACACACACCTATCACAATATGTGGTATACCTCATCCAGTGCATGAAATGCCTTGACAACTATGTGGGTGAAACCAGACAATCAATATGCTCTCAAATGAACTCGCACAAAAAAATGATGAAAGACAAAATACTATCACCCATGGTTGAATATTTCTGACAAAGCAATCACTCCCTATGTGACCTATCAGTCCTCATCCTCAAAGGAAACCCGCACAACATGCTCAAAAGATGATCCTGGGAACGTAAATTCATAACTCTGACTGAAAAATCATCATCTCTACAGAGGCACTTGTTTTATGTCTCATTATAACAATTTGTAACCTACTAACCCTCCTTTGTGCTATGACTACTAAACTGTTAATTGCCCACTTTATTTTAAGGGATTTCTTGCAATATGTGTTAGCCGCTTATGCTTAAAAATCTGTCCCACCTTGTGTTTATCTGTGACACGCTGGTTACCTTTTCCAGACCTGAAGAAGAGCTCTGTGAAGCTTGAAAGCGTGTCTCTTCCACCAAAAGAAGTTGGTCCAATAAAAGATTGTCTCTCTGTTGTACAGTTTGGCATTAGCCCATTATCCTTGCTACTCATTAGTGTTTGAAAAATCTCAACATGATCAGTTTGGATCACATTCATTAATTATTACAGAACTGTAAATTCACTGCACCCAAAAGACCAGATGCATATCTAATGTCGAATTCCTGGATCAGCAAAATTAGGCTGGACAGCTTGTGAGGGCAGAATTTCTTGCAAGATTTTTGTTATCTCACTTGGGATAAAAAAAACCCTGTGAATGGAGCCTTTTTTTTAAAAAGAGAGAACTTGAGACCTTCTTCTTTCTTTTCTGTCAGGTACCAGGCAATGAAGAGGTGCACAAAAATGAAAGGCAAATAAAAGGAGTCAAGTGCTGAGAAATATCAAACCTTTAAACAGCTTTGTTTTGAGGTTTGGGTGAATGATTGGATCAATTCTTCTCTCACCTGACCCAGTTCAATCATTCCCTATAATATATCCATGAAATGTAGAAATATACAACATACGGATACCATAAAATTTTCTCTCTTGGACAAAGCAGATTATCCTGATGCCTACACTGCATTTCCTTCCAATGTGATTATTTCCCTTCTGGTGAGCTCAGCGGACAAGTGCATAGCATATGACACCATTCTATTTTTAAGACCAATATATATCATCCTTAGGGATCAGTTCCCAAACTGAGGATTGGGAAGAGACCTTTAATTGAATTAGAGAAGAACTTTTACACACAGTCTCTGGATGAAGGTTAAGTTCTAGGAAATACCACCCTGTAGAGTTCACATTGCACTGGAGCGTGAGCTAACTAAATCAGTTCCTGAGGCATTCCCACAATATTTGGGTAAGTCTAGATGCTCTCAAAACATCGTCTTTTACATGCTCTTTATCCACACATTGTTTTAAAAAAGAAACATCTCTTTGGAGCTGGGGCCTCTTTTGAAGCCATACCAATAGTCAAAAGGCTCTGGGGAATGCAGAGAGTGGAAGGTTTAGAAGAGAGAAGAAATGGCAAAATTGCCAGGGATGCTCAATAGTTGGCATTGCTTTGTCCTCCTGTTGGGGAAGAAAGCCAATCATGATTTTGAATGTCAGTTTTGTTTTGTTTCATTTCTAATAGCATAAAAGACACAGCAAAACCGTTTTTTTTTTCAGCTCTGTAAAGTTCAGTGCATTATCAATTTGCTGAGCTCAACAGGCTCACGGGTCTAGACAAGTTAGAAAAACAATCTTATAATACGAGGGGCGAACCTTGAAAGGTTCAGTGGTTTGACTTAGTTCAGATGAGCTTAAGAAATCCCTTTCCTTTCTCCCACTAGTACTGCATGCTCTGAGTGGAGTGTTCCATCAGCAGTGCTTGGTGCATTCATTGCATGGAAGCAAACAGGATGTCTGGAGTGTCCGCCTATGTGAAGCAAGTGGTGGTCAGGGAAGAGCAAAGAGACTGTCACATCTCACATGTCCCCTTTAAGATTTTGAAAGGTCATGGGAAGGAAACGACAATGGGAGTGAGGAAAAGAATTGGATCACAGGCTGGAATGGGATGGGTGTGGGGCAGGCAGTCAGAATAGCAATAAGAACAGAACTTATTTTGAGCCAAACATGAAAAGTCCTTCCCATGACATGGAGATTTAGAAAGACGTTGGCTGTATGCTATACACCAATTATGACTGCAAAATTCAATGTGGGTTTAATACGTGAGCAATGGGTGTATGCTCACGTTTGTAGGCACAGTTGTATATGATTAAGTAGGCACAAAATATCTGGGATGTCTTAAGGCTCGCTGAAAATTGTCCTTTAGAGTATGAGGCAACTTGGCCACAATTTAAATGTTTAATTTCAAACTGAATAAACAGTCTAGTTCACACTACAGATTAGTCCTATGAATTTGCATTTATACAATTGGCTTATGCATAGTGTACATATTCCTAACTTTAAAATGTATACAAATTATTTTGGTCATCATAACTGTTAAAAATTTATGCAGACACAGAAAAGGAATAATGTTGCTGAATGTTTAATGCTATTCATTTTCCAGCACTGTCTATGAGTAAATAGAAATGACACATTCCTTTCTGATTATGGGCTGTGAGTAAGAACAGCCGGCTTCTTCATGCTAATTTCTCCATTCTGTATGTTTTTTTCTCATAAACCTTCACATCTGCCTTAGTCTCACTCCCAACTAGCATATGGTTCACTTGTGTGCAAATGTTGTTGGTCAAAGCAAGAGTAAAGTGCTTTTATATTTCATGTATTTTCTTTTCCGCAATTGTAAGCTTTTAAGTTAGATTAGACTCTAATGATCCCTAACTACTCTAATTGCTTTATAATCTTTTCCTCCTTTATTTTAGCTAAGCTAGGATTTTCTTCTTGTCCAATATCCTATTTCCTATTACAATAGAAAAAAATCTAAGAGCAACAATTACAACAGGGAGAATTTAGCTGTTTACTTTATTCTGGAATTTACTTACAGTGCTGCACGGCATTTGTCTTGCCTGTATCATCCTTGGATTGCTTTTTCCCATACCTCTGGAGCTAATGGGGAGATGTAATTGAAATTTGATCTTCATGTTCTGTTTAAACTAGATGTGAATCTCAGACAATCATATTTCATTCATCTAGCTCTATGGACAAAAAGTTTGAAGGCTGAATATTTGAGAAGGGTCTTAGTAGTGTGTTTTTAATTCCCACACAGGCATTCTTCAAACTGATGGTCAATGAGCTCATTTTGACTGAACAAAGCTGTAAATCAGATTCTCAACATACCACCTCAGCATACACAGCTGGTGATCTGCGTTAATTAGTCTTATGTAGTCCAATTTGTAATCTGTATATGTTTTATGGGGATGTAAGTGGTAAAACATTAGCATGTGTAATCTTTCTCTGGCAAGCTTCTGCTGAGCAAGTGACCAGTAAATTGTTCTTAATATAAACATTAATCAAATTGAATGCCAGTATGTAAAGGGTCTCAGCTCAGATGGAAAATCAGCTGTTTCTACCCATGCACATTTCTCAGGAATTGCAATTAACTATGAACATGGTATGTTCTGAATCTACAACAGCCAAATAAATATATTTGTTTTAAATCCTCTACTGCTACTGCCTCCTTTTGGCCTACCTGGAAGAGCTATTCATTTGATCATTATATCAAATTCATGACACTCAGTTGCAATGGTGAATTACATTGCCATCTGTTGAAAAACAACAAGGACTTGGGAGAAAACATGTAAGTGTTCAGATGAATTTATGCAATCTGTTAGAGGGGAGTTTAGCACATTTTTGGACAATGAAGGTAAAGATAATATGCAATAAAGTGACTTGGATTTCATAGGAATATAACAACAGGTCATGACAAACTGATATTCGGCCTGACCAAGCTATTGCATGAGCATCGCATATTAAATTATTTTCAAACAAACATCTATGATTTTTTAGTCTCGATAGATAAGTAGTAACATATGTATAATGTACTGTGTGCTGTGCTGAAATTGGAAGACATTTTAATAATGATGTTTCAGCATAAAGTAATTATAGTCCTCACCCTTCAAAATTTCTCCTCTTCAGGGGATTTTCTGCCCTGCAGGAAGAACCACCATTGAAATCAATGGACCTGACAATCAGGCCTTTTGTGCACATGCAATCATCAAGAGATTGAGATTTACTTATGGAACTGGACTGAACTTTTTACAATAAAAATGTTTACTTTAAGGATTGGCTTAGAAAAGAGAGCTTAATTGAGTTTGTTCATTTCCTCTCCCCCTCACCCGCCAGCTTTTGGGTTGAAATGGGAAAACTGAATGTCGGAATAGGGTAAGTTCAGAGCAAGGAAAGAGGGAGAAATCAGTGATCAGCAGACAGGTTGGGAGTGTTTGGAACTAGGAGACGTGAATAAAAATGATGGAATTCCGCAGACAGTACAAATTAAAGAAGTGGCAGGCTTGGAATAAGGAAAAGGCTTAAAGGAGAGGTAGGCCTGTAGAAAAAAAGAGTAAGCAATGCTCAAAAGAACTGAGAGGGAGAGAGAGCTGAATGCTACATGTATTTATTTTATAAACATACATGTATCAGTAACACTGTACGCAGATACAACCACCTACGTACTCTCTCCTACACACACATATTGACTAACATCAGCTAAAATATGCCTTAAATATCCCTTTCATACATCCCACTATCTTCTCTTCAGAAAAAAAAAAAAAAACACTGTGTGAATAGATGAAGCTTAAACTAAACCTAAAAATCTACAGACTCAGGCTCTGTCAAATCAATATAGGCAGCCCTCCACTGAGAATGGCCCAACTCTTGTCTGCATGTATTTCTGCCTAGGCAACATTGGCAGAAGATTCCCAGCTGTTTTCCGCTGCCAGGATAATACATAAAAGATAGCTTAGCAGAAAGGGAACATAGAAATTAAGAAGGAGGAATGTAGGCCAACTGAAAATGACAAATGATCTCCTGGAAGAAGAATAAGGGACCATGACAAGACAGAAGATGAGAGAGTGACCTGGTAGAGGGGATGAGAAAAGTGAAGAGGAAATTTAAGCCAAGTAATGGGAGGAGGTAAACAGAACATACCAGTTGAAGAGACAGAAGCTGGTACCTTAGTCCTGTGAGATGCTGAGTGTCCTCAACATCCATTGATTTCAACAGGCACTGAGGGGACACAATGCTTCACAGCACTGGGCCCTAGGCAACCAGAATGGAGAAAATATTAACCACCGAGAAGGCTGGAGAGAAAGAAGGAACAAATGAATGAATGAAAAAAGGAGCCTTTGGCCTCGAGAGAAAAATAAGAGGAATGGGGCCTTGCAAAAAGAGAGATCAGTGCCAGACTATAGCTCATCCATGAGAGTCCCAATCAACCGAGAGATTGGTTTTTTTATTATTATGGAAATTATTTTTCCTCCAATTCTTATTTTCTTGATGTTACAAAATGAAAGTTTCATTCTGGTTATTGAGAAGTAGTTTATATTTGTTGCATTTGGGTTAATTTTATTTATTTAAAAAATGTTCAAAAAGTTATTCTTTTATACAAAATATGTGTAGTATTTGAGAGAACATCCACTGTATGAAGCAGCTCTTCCAGTCCATATTGGGCTGTTAATGAGTGCGGCAAGTACATTTGCAGATCAGGTAGAGGCTAATTAGAGGAATGTTACATTTTCTCAGAAAAGAGGTGGTCTGATTCCTTTCCGTGTTATTAAGTCAGACAACTCTTGTGCTCAAGAAAACATTTTGTGGATATTTTATACATTAGTGTTTTCAACCTAATTGTGCACACTTTATTTTGAATCTCTGGGTTTGGTTTCAGTAACACTGTCACCTAAAGAGAAATCTCTCTCTCTATATTGATATAGATGAATGACATTTTGACAACAGTGGTAGTCAGGATAAAGAAAGAACATTAGCTCTCATTGCAGTAAAACATAATTAAAGCCCTGTTGCAAAAAAAAAAAAAAAATGATTGTTGAAAAGATGCATTGAGTGGGTAACTTAATCATTATCAATTATAATGCTGACCTTCAGGTATGTCTCAAAGGACAATTAGGGATTGGTGTCTTCATTACAAAAAAAACATTTTGTCAAATAAAAACATTTTTTGTTTTCAAAGTCAAGATTTCATTACATGCCAAACATAATATTTGTGGCTGCTGTAGAGCACCAGATACATAATGTTCTAGCTGATGTAGCATATGCATATATAATATACAGCTCATGCAACTTTCATAAACTCCTCTCTGATGACTCTCCTCTAATACCTCTCTAAAGACATTTGTGGTATCATTCTTCATTTATTTTGCATGCTGCTTGCACCCACTGTGGATAAACATGAATAAAAAATTCTGGCGGTAAGAACAGTAATCTATGCTGAGGCTCGGTTAGGTTTGAGTAAAAATATACATAACACAAGCTGCCAAACATGGATTCATCCAAGTAACAGAGCAATGATGAAGTGAAAAGATAATTATTGTTATACAAGTATGCTAGATTAAACAGATTTCAATCACCTGTGAAGTAGACAGGGCCCTTCATTTTTGGTTTTTATTTTGTTTAGAATTTCCTGGGAATTTATCAATATTTATTAGAATTGTTTTAAACAGTGAAAAATCAATGCAAAAATATAACTTCACAATTTTCTAGGTAAACATCAGGGTTAACACTGAGGGATGAAAGGACAGAAAAAAAGCAAAAAATAGAGAAAGTAGGAATAATAAAAGTAAAAGCAGTTTAATATCATTTATTTAATTAATTGTATATTAACATTACATACACTTATGCATGGACATGCCTATGATTGTGTGTATGTGTATTACCCACTACATTGCCTTATTTTAACAGACAGCCTTACAGTTACCCTTAGACTAATTTATTATTAACACAAACTAGTATTTTCATGTACTTGAGTGGTCCAAAATTCAGGCGAAAATCAGTAAATACTGAATAACAATTTTTGTACAAGCAGGAAATTTGTAATAAAAATCAGTAAAAACTGAAAATAAAGGGCCTTAGAAGTAGATGGAATTAATTCAATTAATTGTATGTTCTCGGAGCTTAGAACAGTGTTGCAAATGCTTTTGTTTTTTAGAAAGTACTTGCCAAACTTGTCAATTTGTGGAGAATTTAATGATCTGGTGGTCCTTTCTAGTCTTAACCTCTGTGACTCTATGACTCTTTTCATTGGCAACCATTGATCCAAATTGGATCATGGTACATGCGTTAAGAGGTCTAATCAGGTGCCTGATAATCTGCTTGTGACTGGCAAGCCCAATTCAATGGTTGGGCCACGGCTTCTTACAAATCTCACAGATCCATGTGTTGTCTGAGTTAGAGTCCAAGATTATAGCACCCTGCTTTCTTCTTTCTCACTTTGCTTCCATCCTCTGGATCAAAGCCGCTTCATGTTGAGCTGCACCAAGTGCCAGATAGTCCCTCCAAATTGGACGAGATTGTGCATGCTCCTCCCAGCTTTCTACACTGATGTTGAATGACTTCATATAATTTTTGCACACATCGTGGTACCGCCATAAAGGGTGACCCCACTTTCTAGATCCATCCTGAATCTCGCTGCACAAAATATTATTGAGGATACAGTCGCCTCCCATTCACCTGACATGACTGAGCCATCACAACCTCCTCTTCCTGATAGTGGTTTCTAAGGCCTGGTCTACACTAACACTGTAAGTCAATTTAAATTATGCTAATGAAGTTATATAAGTAATATAAGTTAAGTCGACAGACCTTAGATCGGCTTACAGTGGTGTCCACTCTATGCTATATCGACGTGAGGCACGTAGCTTCCTCTTCAACATAGCTTCCACTTCAAGCCTGAGGTGGGAGCACTCTCCCATCGACTTAGCAGACCCGCTAAATTGATGCTGCTAAGCATGTGCATGCACAGTAAACGGCCGTGTGGGTTTGTTTGCTAGTTAGTACAAAAGAGCCAAATTGCTCCAGAAGAGTGTGCCTGCAAACATAAGAGAATCTTTGCCCTGCATGTAGAAAGCTGGAGGCCAGAGAAATGTAATAAGGCTAGAGTGCAAGTGATAATTTGTAACTGTGTGTGAAATAAGTCAGAGTATGTCTTGGGTGATAGTCCTACTAAACTAGCAACCAATACAACCTATGATCTGTGCACCTAATGGCGAAAACACACCTGCCACACTGAAGTAAAGAAACAGAGCTGAGAAATAACAGATTTGATCATCGTTTTAAAAAGCCTCTCCAAACCACATTCACCAAATTCCCTAGCAAATGTTTGCTACTCATGAGGGTTATTTCATTATTCCACCACAGCATGGAAAACCTAGCAGAGGAAGCATGCTTGTGCAACGTCTAAAAGCAAGTCTTTATTTATGACAAATTTAATTCAAGGTGCAGTTCTTCATAAACTATCTACTGAGGCACCTTTTTCATAGGCACGGCAAAGTCAGTATCTGAGCACATCACAATCTTTACGGTATTTATGCTAACAACACCCCTATGAGGTAGGTAAGTGCTATTGCCCCATTTTGGAGATGGGGAACGGGGGGGGAGACCTCATAGGGGTGTTGTTAGCATAAATACCCTAAAGATTGTGATGTGCTCAGATACTATGTTAATGGGGTCCTTATAAATACCATAGACAAGACAGCTAGACAGACGGATGGATAGAGTGTCTCCTCCTTCAAGCCGACCAAAGCCCTGTCCCTGTTGAGGTGAAATAGGTGTTATGGGTTTGATTCAAAGCCAATTGAAGGCCTTCCAAAATGGATCATTGTTGCATGTTCACATTATGATAACAGCCCTAGCCCCTCTCTCTTGAAATTTATTTCCTCAAATCTTCTTTTCAATAACTGATCAGCTTGCTTTTTTGGAAGCTTTCTTATTTTGATTTTTTTTCATACTTCCTGGAATAATGTTATTGGTCATAATAGACGATTAAAACTGTTCAACACATTCAGCTCTGTTTGGAAAATAAACTCGTGCTTTGCTAATGGCACAAGCACTCAAAGATACAGTTAGCATGCCTTTCTTCACGACCACAAAAACATCCACACGTCACTAGGAGTGATTTTTTTTTATTGCCTGTCTTTTGAATCACACTACAAATGTTGATTGCCACTTAAAAGACAATGTAATTTGTGTTTGGTGCACATATCCCATTTGGAGGAGAACAGGACCTTTTAACCCCTGGTTAAAGCATCCTAATTTTAGGGCAATATGGGCTACAGTTTCACATATTAATAAATATTTTCTGGAAATAAATCATATGTCAGTTTTAACTATCCTTTGGATAATTCAAAGCCCTGGTGCTTTATCCCTAAATAGCTAATAGCTTTCAGCGACTGTATATGCTCAGATTGAGACAGATTCAGACTTAACTGCACCTGCCATACAAAATTTATTCTGAATTACATATCATGAAAAACAGCATTTTTAGCTCACAGTATAAGCCTCCCTCCCCACCTCAGTATGCAGCAATATCCCCAGCATACAAAATTATAGATATGTTTCAGAAGGAAACAAATAACAGTTTCTATATCCAGTTTAAATCTGTTGATCGTTGTTGGGGTTTTTTTTTGCATTTTTGTGCACTGCTGAAATTTGGTGCATTAGCCAACAATGAAATGAAGCAGGAATTATTTCAAATCCTGTAAGAAAGACTTTTCTCAGGAGATTTCAGCCTAGTTTTGTGGACTTAAGAGGGTCAAACAAGCATAAAACTGTTTAGCTGACCAGTCACACTGAGTTGCAGCTTTGAAAATTTTTGAGATTCAACCAGTACCATGAGGGATAATAAATATCTTTCTTTTAGCTAATGAATGTGCCTTTCTTTGTGTATATTACATATCTTTACAATTCCTTCCTTAGTAAGCAAACAGCTGTGTAATGTTGTTATACTCTTGTCTTTCTGTTGACTTCAATGGGCTTTGAATCAGACCCAAAGATAAGATGACTTTACAAGAGGTTAAGGTGGTTTGGTGGAAGGGAAAGTGTCAAAAGGGAGAAGGAGTGAGCGTGTCTAGTGATTAGAGCAGAGAAATAGTAAGTATGAGTTCTGGGTTCTGTGCCTGACTGCAACTGACTTCATAAGATACAAGGTGGGTGAGGAAATACCTTTTATTGGACCAACTTCTGCTGCTGAGAACAAAGTTGGTCCAATAAAAGGTATTGCCTCCTCCACCTTGTATCTCTAATATCCTGGGACCAACACCACTACAGCAACACTGCATATTGACTTGATGGGTAAACTTGGAAAAGTCACTTCATCCCTCTACCCTTCAGTCCTCCCATCTGTAAAATGGGAGGAACACTACCGCAGAGGGGTGATGTGTCTCATAATGCATTGATATTTGTAAATACAGAATACGTCCAATTGTCCAAATAGAATGGGGAACGCAGATCTTATTTGGACAATCAGGAGTTCAGATACTCGAGAGGGTGGGTGTCATTAAGCAATGGGATGGGCTGTCATGCTTGCCATCCTCCTCCTCCTCTCACAGTCCTGGCCGGGGCTCTTTTCTCCACCCCACTCATTTACTCCCATGACAGTGGGGCTGCAGAGGGCTCCCTGTGCCGCCGCAGCGTTGCAACACCCGATCCCTGCAGGCACAAAGTGTGGGGCAGAGCAGATATCCTGGCCAGAACTCTGCTCTGCCCCTCCAGGACCATAGCCTTCCTTGCACCTGTTGGGATTGGGGGTTATCTGCCAGCAGAGCCATTCAGCAGCAGGGTGGCCTCCCCCATGGCCAGGGGCTCGTCTTACTCCTCCTCCGCTTTGCAGGCCTGGCTGTGGTGGTCTCTGCTCTATCATCCAAACCTCTGCGTTATTCAAATCCCTTTCTTGTCCCCCAGCATGAGATACCTGGGGGACAAGGAAGGGATTTGGATAATGTGGCGGTTCAGACAACAGGATTTGGGATACAGGAGGATACTGTACATAGAAAGGATTCTATGAAAGATGCAATCTGTGTCTCCAGTCCTGCACACTGCTCCATGTTGAGACCCATTGATTTCACAGGGGTCTACCTGAATAGTACAATTTGCAGGATCATGACCTAAGTGCAAATAACAGCTATAATAAAGGGAGCCACTTGCTGGGACACAAACGGAAATAAATACTGCAATAGCTGCTTGTAACGTTTTGTTCCAGATCACACCGGACGTCTGTGAGAAGGAATGTTAATGGAAGAAAAGACATAGCCTAGAATATTGGTAAACAAGGTTTAAAAAAAAACATTAAAATGAAAATATTGTTGATGAAAGGTGCATTTAAGGCAAGTTCACATAACAACTGTTTGCTGCATTTTATTGTTTAGCTATGACAAGAATGAAAAAGTCTAAAAGGTAAAAATAACAAGAAATTACTCTTTTTGCAAATGGAAAGTACACTTAGGTGAAGCTGAAACTGTATTTCTAGATGGAACTCTATTGTACCTTGCGGAACTACCTAAATCAAAGAGACAGTCAGGCCAAAGAACTGAGAAAGATGTCACAACAAATTCCTTTTAAATACAAAATAATTTCAGATGCTCACCAGAGTCTACCACTTTGTAGTTTTAAAGAGATATGAGGGCAATTCTTTTACTGGGAGTTGTATTTCAAATGTTCTTTGCTCTTATCCTCTCTCATTTTTGTAGGAATTACATTTATTTTGCTCTATTGTCGTATATATCAAAAACAGATCTATAAAAGGTGCCCTATGTGATACTTCCTCTAAGCTTGTCATCTTAGAGAAATCTCTCTTTACATCATGTTTCATCTGTATTTTTGTTATCAACATTTTACTGTGATTAACCTGTGTAATTCCTTTTGTGAAACAGATCTTTTAGCTCTGAGGAAATTAGAACTATTTTTTTAGATCATTAAGTAGTGTATAGTCTTCAAATGGGACAGTCAGAAACTGTAATCAGTGACATCACCATGACAACCGATTAAGAAAATCTCTAAAGAAGCTTCTGAAAATGTAATTTTTAAATATAATGCATTTAAATGAGTTCATCAGAACAAAGAGGCCAAAATAGATTTATTGTGAATTAAACCATCTGTAAATAATTTGTCTATTCAATGAACACTTCACTGAAGTCTACCCACACCGACTTCAAAGGAATTACTGTGCATTTACAGCAAGGGAAGGATTTGGCCGTACGTCTTTAATAAGAACTCAACATCTTTGTTTCAGAAACAGAGGAAGAGTCAGTTGTTAGTTGCATAAGGCCAGATTCTGCCACCTCTACTCACCTGGATAAAACTTAATTCCGGTGGCAGCCTCATTCATTTGACTGGTACTATTCATGGAGGAAGGTGCTTCTCAAAAGAAAAGCAGCAGAATCTGGCTCAAGATGCTGTTGCTTATTGCCCCACTTGCTCTAAACAAGTGAAATTGGAAGCAACAGAATCATTATGATGTATGTTGACACCAGTAAAATATAACTAAAACTTGTTCAAGTAGTGCCTACCTGCAATATATTGTGTTACAAGGTTCTATAATTTATATGGTCATTAATTTAGGAAGTGCTTCTCCTGAGAGTGAAAAGGCACTAATCAAAATAATTTGTGTGTGTGTGTGTGTCAGAATCTGAAAGAGAACGAAAACATCTTACAGATAACCTGCTCGAGAAGGTTAGAGTTCTATCTATCAAAAGCTACTTAGTCAGCATGCTTGCTATTCATCTCCTCAACTCATCTATGATTTCCTTCATATCCCCAGGTATCCAGTCTGTCCATTCAAGTTACATCTGTTATTATGGTTTGTTCCCAGCTTTTATGTGAGTGTCTCCCAATTTTGTCAGCTGTGTTTCTTACACTATTTTTGCAGAGCGGGTCTTATTCTTACTTATTCTCCAGACTTGGTGAATAATGTTTATAAGAATAAAGTATTTTCCAACATATTTGACTGTAGTAAATGTTATATTTTTGGGTCTGTTTTCTACAGAATGTAAATTTTTCACTTAAAAGACAAGGTTCGAGCCTTTTTCCACTGAAAAGGCTTCACCACAGGGCCAGATTTTCAGCTGGTATAAATCAGCAATGTTCCGCTTAAAATTCCCAGGGTTAAGACAGTTTATATCAGGTTTGCCTGGCCCTATAAATCACAGAAATATAGGGCTGGAGTGACCTCAAGAAGTCATCTAGTCCAGACCTCCACTGTTCTGCTGCCCTGTTAACCCAGGCTTGTATAATGCAGTCCTAATATGATTCGAGAGAGTGGCTTGCCAGTATGAAAAAAATTTGGCCAAGATTTCCAAAAGTATCTAGTGATTTTGGAGTGCCTAACTTAGAACATGTTAAAAATACATGAAAATTAGCTTTCTTTAAGATGTTTCAATCTAGCACCCAAAAACAGAGACACCCTAATGACCAGTCATTTTGGAAAACCTTGCCCCAAAGATTTACAGAACATTGACTTTCTGTTAAACTCCTTTTTATTCTTTTACTAATGAGGCACTTTACCAGCTTGTCATCACCCGTTGTGTTTAATTCTCTACATGTAAAAAATGTAGCTCACTCTCTCTGCTGATGATATTAATGTGTTTTGTACCAAATAAGAATGAAGCTCATGTTTACAAATCTTGTCTGAAGGCTGCTTTAAAAGCACTTTCTTAGTTTACAGTAATGAGATCAAATGTAGGCTATTTGTTAGTTGCTCTAGGATTAGTCTAATTTTAGCCACATCTACAGTTACAGGGCAATAACAAAAACAAACAAACAAGTAAATAAACATTCCTTGCCCCCCACCCACATGAAATCATAGTGGACACCAGCCTATTAATTTATGTTTGAAATTACCATGTAGGCCCAGATAAGCTCCCTTGCTTCCCAGCGGAACAACTGCCCCCAGGCATGAAGAAGTTGCGGGACAGAACCTTTCTACAACAGCTCCTCCACGGAGATCACTTCTTGACACTCTAATGGAATCTCCCCCCTGCAGTACAGTAAATCAGAATTGCCTGCAGGGAAGCCCTGAGCCTGTGCACTGGCTCTATCCCCTCACAACTCTACTCTCTTTCCCGTTGGCTTCCTAGGAACATGGTTCTATAGCAGCACTGTTCTACCAGCCTCTTCCCCTCATCATGGTGGCCCTTAGGACTATGGGTAGGCATGTGGATGTGAAGACCCTGGAAATCATAATACAGCTTAAGGACGTTTTACAGTGTGCATCCCCTTAGGCCCCTCCTGTGGCACTTCCCCAGCCCCATTCCCCTCAACAGGCTACAGACTGATGTAACACCTAATGGGGAATGGCAGAGGAAGTGGGGGATGATACTGTGAAATTGTGGGATCAGTATGGGAGATGATCTGGGATTTAAATATGGGAATAGATCTAAAGAATATAGGAAAAGAGAGCACTAAATTATACCTTAGCTGCACATTAGTCAGCATCGCTACTGTGATGCAGTATTGGTTGTCTGGATGTCCTTCTCTATAAAATAAAGGAAATTCAGAAGCTGTACTGTCTTGCAGTCAGGGAAGACAAGACTTAATTCATCTAAAAAGCACAGTGGTCGTGTTTAGTTTGCAGACCACTCAGGAGCTAATGTAATTAGGGAGCTTTTATGCTGGAGACAGCTAGATCTACCCTTTTTTCATACTAAATAAATTTCAGTAAATTAAATGATACAAAGCCATCTGCTTTCTATTAAAAAAAATCTGTTCCAATGCCTCACAAATCTGGAAAGTCAAAGAATGGCAGTACCTTGCTACAGTATTTGGCTTCTACATGAACATTTGTTTCTAATCCTATTATTTCTTTGCTGTATTTTTATTTACCAAGAGAACAGAACTGTGCACGTTTACCTTGTGATTCAACATGTTAGTTTCTGTTGTCTTCCCAGAATATGCTGGCAACTCCATACCCATCATGGGACCCTGCTTCTTGTTAAACAGAAGAATAGACAGATGGAACTCTGTGTTTGCTTTAAAAATAAAGGAGACCTGTTGGGAAGAACTCTAGCAAGTAATAAACCGTTGTGTGTGTGCAAATTAGCAGAGGTTCATCCAAAGAGAGAGAATGGGAACCAAATCATGATGAAGATGGAACAGAGAAGGAGCTAACAGCCACAAACAAAGGAAAATAAGCTGTTGAATTTCGAGACCTAGGTTTTTTTTCCATCAAGGTAAAAAATTAAAAATCCATGATCACCTCTTTCCAACTGAAGTCTGAATTAATCCTCAGAATCATGAAACTCCAAAATGTTACTGTCCAATAGCAAAAAGAGAATTCAGTGGAAGGATTTTTAACCACAAGATCTTGATAATAACTACTACTATCTCTTGTATGAAATTTTGCTCTGACAGAGGAAAATGATTGAAAAATAAGTAAGACTCAAATTCCCAGTAAAGTTACAAGTTATTTGATGAAGTAATGCAAAACTTTTAAGCTCTGATAAAGGTGGTTGGGTTTTTTTGTTTGTTTGGTTGGTTTTTAAAAGCTGTATAAACTAAATTTAAAAAATCCTGTGTTTTATTTTATGTAGCTTAGTCTGAAATGCCTTTATTAAATATTTACAAAACACCTTTCTTTAAAAATGAACTTGCATTATATTGTTGTCATATTTTCCATCCTATGGCCCTGATTTTGCAATCCTCACTCATCTGGTTTCTATTCACTTTAATAAATACAGGTCATTGAAGTATAAGCATGTTATATCTAATATAGATGTTTTGCTCGCTAATTCTGTTCTTACTCAAGTCAGTGGAAGTTTTGACATTGGCTGCAAAGAAACAGGGTGAAACCCTGAGTTCCTTCTTCCCCAAATAGTCTCAATTTTTTTTAGAAATCCTTTCCTCATGCCAGAGTGACATCAGCCTTCTGAAAGCATGAGTAAACTTATGTTCTTTTTAAATACTTAGCTGGTTGTTAAGTGTGGTGGTGGCTTTGGTGGACACCTATCTACTAGGGTTGCCAAATTTCTATTTGCAGCAAACCAAACACCCTCGCACCCCAACCTGCCTTGCCCCTTCTCAGGGACCACACCCCCTGGTCACTCCATCCCCCTCCCTTCACCACTCGCTTGAGTCTCCCCCACCTTGCTTACTTGTTCATTTTCACCGGGCTGGGGTGGGGGTTGGGGTGGAAGGGGGGGTAAGGGCTTCAGCTGTGGGTGTGGGCTCTGGGGTGGTGCTGGAGATGAGGGGTTTGGGGTGCAGGAGGGGGCTCTGAGCTGGGGCAGGGGTTGGGGTATGGGAGAGGGCTCCAGGCTGAGGCAAGGGGTTGGGGTGTGGGAGGGGATATGGGCTCTGGGCTGGGGGGTGTGGGCTCAAGGGTGGGGCCAGAAATGAGGAGTTCAGGGTATGGGAGGGGGATCTGGGCTGGAGCAGAGGGTTGGAGTGTGTGGGGAGGGAAGCAGGGCTTCGAGTGTTGGTGTGGGCTCTGGGGTGGGGAAAGGGTTTGGAGTGCATGAGGGGGCTCAGGGCTGGGGTAAGGGGTTGGAGCATGGCAGGGAGTTCAGGGTGCGGGCTCCGGGTGGTGCTTACCTCAGGTGCCTTCCAGGAAGCAGTGACATCTTCCTCCAGCTCCTAGGCGGAGGTGCAGTCATGTGGCTCTGCACGCTGCCTGAGCTTGCAGGCACCGCCCTCTCAGCTCCCACTGTCCGTGGTTCTTGGCCAATGTGAGTGGCTGAACTAGCACTAGGGATAGCGTGCAGAGCCCTTGTGGCTGTCCCTCCATCTAGGAGCTGGAGGAATATGCCGTCAGCTTCCCTGGCGTCGCGGGGAGCTGGGTAGGGAACCTCCCTGTGCCACCAACCAGACTTTTAACAGCCCGGTCAGCGGTGCTTTTCCAGTTGAAAACCAGACACCTGGCAACCCTACTGTCCACAAGGAAATGAACCGAGACTAACAAAGTATTTCACAAAGGCTTAGGAATATTTCATGTACCCTGTACTGTGAAATAATCTCTTTATTAAGAGAACGATGTATTTACAGAGCCACTGCCGCTGCAGCTAGCATTCTAGCTTCCTGCACAGTGATGGAGTTCTTGGTGCCTCTACAAACTGCTCCACCTGACCCCTGTGCTCCTCCCTCCAAGTTCCATGCAGGTTGCTGTAATGGACAGTCATCATATGATAACAGCTTTCACTCATGATTGACCCAGGTGGATCTAAACATCTGAACTAGAGGTGTAAGTCTCTGAATCTCACTCTCACTCCCCTGAGTCATTGTCTTAAAAATATTATTTTAGATTTCCATACTTCCATATAGAGGAACTACATTTTTGATTAATCTTTGCGTATTACTGTTTACTGCAGACTATGTCCCCAGTCCTGAAATGACTACACTGAAGGACTGGTCCCAACACCACAAACTCTGACCAGTGGAAGTAATGCTTACTCTCCAGTGCCACCAAGACTACTCACATTAGTAGTCTTTGATAGGACTGATCCTGATCCTGTTGCCAGTGGCATCGAATGTGAAAACTTCCATTAATTTCAGTAGGAGCTGTCAACCCCTGAAACACTGTGTGAGAAATTTTGTTTGCTTGTTTTTCTATGTTACTGTGTGTTCATTAAAATGAGCAGCCTTACTTACTAGAAACATGTCACATTGATAGGAATTCTCTCTCCTGCTACTTTCCTGAGATACATTTTACAAAATAAGCAAATTGCTCTGTGTGTTTTGGTTATTTTGACATTTTAATTAAAACACAATTACCGTTTGCAGTATTGTACAGGTTCAGCTTTAGATAATGTTGTGTGCTTAATATACTGTTGAAAAACTGATCAAGAAACAACTATTCTGGAAGGGAATTGGAAGTTTTGTGGCTTTAGGAAAACGAGATTAGCCTCTCTGAATGCAATTTAGAAATTTTATTTTGTGACAAAGTTAGGAAAAAGGCATTTGGAAAGCAGTTCATGCTATGCAGTTATTTATCCAGTGATGTTCTTTGTGCAGGGCCAAAAGCCATGTAGTTAAGTCGTGTGTCTGAGTGCAGCATTGGATTAGCTGCATTACATCTTTTCAGTTCTCCACAGAGCCTTCTTCAGTCGTGTAATCAGCTATTGCGGATCCCTTCACAAGTGTGCGATCCCACTGAAGGCAAGCAGACAACACATGGGTGCAAAGGCTCATGCTAGCAGACTGGATCACAGGATCAAAGCCATGGTTGCTTACACTTTTATCATTCTCTTTGACCACTAAATTGATGCAAAGTCACCAAAGCACTAAACAACATACATGTTTTAGAAACATAAATAGCTAATAGCAGTATCACCATAAATTAAGGTGACATTTCTGAACACTTCAATAATTAATATAGGCATTGTTTTTAAAATAATTTCAAGGGTTTTGCCACAGTAGAACATGTTCGAGAGACATGCATAAAGAATATTAAAATACTTAGTAGATAATGACATACATTATTACATAGTACTTACCCATTAAAATGCCAAACTAGACTTTAATGTCTGTTCAACACATCTCTTAATAATTAAGAAAAACAATTGATATTAATCATTTACTAATTACTAATAAACTATTTATAAAAACTCCATTAATTTTAAATGTTACTTTTAAAAAAATGATTATTCTTGAAGGCAAAGATATGCTCATTTTAATATTCAACCTTTGCTTATGTGTTTATAAGCTTGACAGCATTTAGATACGATCTTGTCTGACGAGAGCTATGGAAGAACTTTTACGACTGGCAGTGATGTACAATAATAAAGTGCTACTAACTTTGAAAGTAGTATAAAGCATTTTGAAATATACTTTCCAAGTTATAAATACCACTTTCCCTATTCCCAAAAGGATGGACATCATATCAAATGGACTGAAGGTGAAAAATCCATTGCTATCTACATACTACAAAGAGCACAGTGAGAGATTATGACTACACTATCAAAGAAACTGAGGAACCACCTGATCAGCATCCTATACAGCAAACAGGAAAACATCATAAAGGAGATCTCCAACCTGGAGACTCTCATAGATAACCAACCTTCCATACAAACAGACTTTACTAAAATAAGACAGGACATATACATTACACACTTCACCTCTCTACAAAGGAAAAAGGACTGTAAGCTGTCTAAAATCCTGCCTGCCACATGGGGCCATAACAGTGGTACCCCTAACTCACCCAGCAATATCGTCAATCTATCCAGCTACACGCTCGGCCTGGCAGAGGAGTCTGTCCTATCTCGGGGACTCTCTTTCTGCCCTGCCACCCCCACAAATATGATACAGTTCTGCAGTGATCTGGAAGCCTACTTTCGTTGTCTCTGACTCAAAGAATACTTTCAAGATAACACTGAACAGCACACTGATACACAAATACCGTCCCACCAACAGCACAAGAAGAAGAACTCCACATGGACTCCTCCTGAGGGTCGAAATGACAGTCTGGACCTATACATAGAATGCTTCCGCCGACGTGCACAGACAGAAATTGTGGAAAAACAGCATTGCTTGCCTCATAACATAAGTCGTGCAGAACGCAATGCCATCCACAGCCTCAGAAACAACCCTGACATTATAATCAAAGAGGCTGATAAAGGAGGTGCTGTTGTCATCATGAACAGGTCTGACTACCAAAAGGAGGCTGCCAGACAACTCTCCAACACCAAATTCTACAGGCCACTTTCCTCAGATCCCACTGAGGAATACACTAAGAAACTGCACCATCTACTCATGACAGTCCCTACACTAACACCAGAACAAATCAACATACCCTTAGAGCCCCGACCAGTGTTATTCTATCTACTACCCAAGATCTACAAACCCGGAAACCCTGGACGCCCCATCATCTCGGGCATTGGTACTCTCACTGAAGGACTGTCCAGATATTTGGACTCTCTACTCAGACCCTACTCCACCAGCACTCCCAGCTATCTCCGTGACACCACTGATTTCCTGAGAAAACTACAACACATTGGTGATCTTCCAGAAAACACCATCCTAGCCACCATGGATGTAGAGGCTCTCCACACAAACATCCCACACACAGATGGAATACAAGCTCTCAGGAACAGTATCCCTGATGATGCCACAGCACAACTGGTTGCTGAGCTCTGTAACTTTATCCTCATGCACAATTATTTCAAATTTGGTGACAATATATACCTCCAGACCAGTGGCACTGCTATGGGCACCCACATGGCCCCACAATATGCCAACATTTTTATGGCTGACCTGGAACAACGCTTCCTCAGCTCTCGTCCACTCACGCCCCTTCTCTACCTACGTTACATTGATGACATCTTCATCATCTGGACCCATGGGAAGGAAACCCTGGAAGAATTCCACCATGATTTCAACAGCTTCTACCCCACCATCAACCTCAGCCTGGACCAATCTACATGGGAGGTCCACTTCCTAGACTCCGCGGGGCAAATAAGTGACGGTCACGTTAAGACCACCCTATACTGAAAACCCACTGACCGCTATGCCTACTTTCATGCCTCGAGCTTCCACCCCAGACACACCACACGATCCATTGTCTACAGCCAAGCGCTGAGGTACAACCGCATTTGCTCCAACGTCTCAGACAGAGGCCAACACCTACAACATTTTCACCAAGCATTCTCAAAACTACGATACCCACATGAGGAAATAAGAAAACAGATCAACAGAGCCAGACGTGTACCCAGAAGCCTCCTGCTGCAAGACAAGCCCAAGAAAGAAACCAACAGAACTCCAGTGGCCATCACATACAGTCCTCAGCTAAAACCTCTCCAATGCATCATCACTGATCTACAACCCATCCTGGACAACAATCCCTCACTTTCACAGGCTTTGGGAGGCATGCCAATCCTCACCTACAGACAACCTGCCAACTTGAAGCATATTCTCACCAGCAACTACACACCGCACCATAGTAACTCTAACTCAGGAACCAATCCAAGCGACAAACCTCGATGCCAACTCTGCCCACATATCTACACCAGCGACACCATCACAGGACCTAACCAGATCAGCCACACCATCACCGGTTCATTCACCTGCACGTCCACCAATGTAATATATGCCATCATCTTCCAGCAATGCCCCTCTGCTATATACATCGGGCAAACTGGACAGTCCCTACGTAAAAGGATAAATGGACACAAATCAGATATTAGGAATGGCAATATACAAAAACCTGTAGGAGAACACTTCAATCTCACTGCACACACAATAGCAGATTTAAAGGTAGCCATCCTGCAGCAAAAAAACTTCAGGACCAGACTTCAAAGAGAAACTACTGAGCTTTAGTTCATTTGCAAATTTGACACCATCAGCTCAGGATTAAGCAAAGACTGTGACTGGCTAGCCAACTACAAAAGCAGTTTCTCCTCCCTTGGTGTTCACACTTCAACTGCTAGAAGAGGGCCTCATCCTCCCTGATTGAACTAACCTTGTTATCCCTAGCCTGATTCTTGCTTGCATATTTATACCTGCCTCTGGAAATTTCCACTACATGCATCTGACGAAGTGGGTATTCGCCCATGAAAGCTCATGCTCTAATATGTCTGTTAGTCTATAGGGTGCCACAGGACTCTTTGCCACTTACACAGGAAGTTAAGAGATTTTAATCCTGATTTCAGTGGTAATGAGATTAGGCCTTTAAAGCAATAGGCCAGACCCTCAGCTGGTATAAGTCACCATAGCTCTGTTTGGATTCAGTGGTTAATTTCAAATGATGGAGGACCTTTACAGAGTCAGGTTTTATTTTAACTGGTTCACCCATCTCTAAACTAGGGCCTGATCGAGCTCCCATTGAAGTCAACGTAAAGGGCTCCCAATTGGAGTTTACCGGGCACTCGGCTATATCTGCAAAAGATTTAAACATAAATTATGCCTCCCCGCTTGTCTGTGTAAGATATATACAGAAAGAAAACACATGAGCACTGACAGCAGCAGTAAGGATGTGAATGGAACTTAGATGTGGACTCAGACTGCAAAACTCAGACCCTAATTTTGAAGATATCCAAGTATGTGAGCATTAGAACCACAGTTTTGGTTCAGGCCCATATCTAGAGATACCAATAGTTCTCCCCTATTTACTGTAGTTTGTATTCATGGAATGACTGTCACTGGGGTCAGCTGTGGGTTGGCCACAAGCCCCATGTAAAGTTACACTGCCCCAGATGCAACTCAGAAACCAACTGGAAAGCCTGTCACAGTCTGGTCCCTGGTTCCCCTATACTCCAGGGATGGATGAAAGGAAGTAATCTCATGCCAGCCCTTTATTGTTTCCCCACTCCATGCCAACTCAGCTGGCCAACATGTGGTGAGGAGGGAAGGGAGCCAAGGCTTTGCCCACTCCATGTTGACTTGCAAAGAAGGGGGAGTGCTGTCCCTGTAGGTTGTCCATCCCCCTATTCTGTTACCCACAATAAATGCAGACAGCCCAGGGCAGGTTACAATCTTTCCCTGCATGCTATGGACAGATCAACCATGTGTGATTAAATGTGGGAATAAAAAGGGTTTCTTATTGTTTTAAAAATAATTTTATGTACTTTTAATGTTTTTACCGTAGCAACCTGGAGGAAGATGAATCCAGTACCAAACCACATTTGCACTAGTTTTATCAGCTGCGCTGCTAATGATGATACCCTCTTTCTCACATGCCCCAAGGCAGTCAGTCTGATCCTATAGATAGCTCTTTTGAGCTACATCTGGAGTCATCTACTGAAGTAAAAAAAAGTTTCCAAGTGTTTCTTCCTCAGACAATTTTATCGTATGATTTTTCCGAATGTCTATAGAGTGTTGTTTCATTTCAGTTGATTATGCAGAGCCTTAGCAATGGGAAGACTGTGAATTTATATTCCTCTTGAATGTGGAACTCCTGGAGTCTTCGGAAGAATTTTACTTTTCTGCAAATTATTTTTAACTTTAGCATAGTTGACTTTTCTTCTGTCTTTTTTTTGTTGTTGCATATGAAATGGTGTTTAGACAAAAGCACCCTTTGGTGAGCAGCACCTGTTCACCATGGTAGCTCAGTTAAGCACTGCCTAATAACTAAACAGGCTCATATGTTCACTAACACTGCTTCCTGGTTTATATGCAAACTTTGTTCTTTGTTATGTTCTGCATTTCCTCAAGATATTTTCTCCCTGGTACAACACAGTGAAACATAACAGGATCCAGCAAATTATGTTTCCTTGAAATATACAGTACATTGTACTACAAAATGGAACATACTGCAACCCTGAGGGTAGCATTTCTAGGAGCGACTGTGCATCAAATACTGTGGACAATCCTCAGAAGGTTTGAAAGCTTATTCCATGTAAACAAAGCTTTCCACTCTTTTTTAAGCATCCCAATCACCATGGTATGTAGGCGGCAATAATACCTAGTATTTTACACATTGCGTGTTATGCACAAATATTAACTAACTAATTTGCATGACATCCTGGAGCTGAAGTGCCCAAATTGTATTATTACCTCTGTTTTACAGATGGGGAAACGGAGGAAGAAAGGTGGCATGACTTTTGCCCAAGGCCACACAGTGGGTCTGGGTGAAACCAGGATTAGAACTCAGGGCTTTTCAAATCCCAACCCTGTCCTTGTTCCTCTAAAGTAGACCATTCCCAACTGCCTTATATGAGCTATCAAAATGTCTTCATTCTGCGAACATGAACTGGATAGCTCATGAGAACAGGTTTTTATGAGACATGTTTTGTACATCTTGCTTTCCAGTCAAGTTGGAAATACTATCAGCTGTAACCAAGAAACACAGATTTTGGAAAACGTGCCCCTCTCCCCCCCCCCCCCCCCCCAAGAAACAATTTGGGTAAACTCACTCCCCCTGCCCACCCCAAAAAACCCCTCCAAAAACCAGAAAAAACAAAACAAAAAACTTTGCTAAAAATAGTTTGTTTTAGGAAAAGGTTCAGGTAGTTCTATATTTTGTTTACCACAGCAGCTCACGTGGATATATATTTAATGACCCGTTAGACTGTTTGGTAACATTCTCTCTCCTATTAACATTCTTATTTATGTATTCCAACATCTCTTAGTACTTCTATGTATAGGACAGCCTCCTCATGTAACTAATAAACTTTATAAGCCAAATTTCTCTTTCATTTATGCTTGTGCAACCCCTTCCTTTTGATGGTGTCAGCAAGGGCAGAACTTATTATAATGTAGATCTCTGTAGCTGATCTAATTATGTCAAAATACAAACTTCATCGTAGTACCAGATGGTGTGTTGGTTTTCAGATGCAGGCAATTGCCTACATTCTTGAACCTATGAGAAAGTCCCACGGATCTGAGAACATTAATCCTCACATGTGAAAGGCGAGTGAAGACAATGGGTGCAACACCCGAAAGGGAGACCCACTACAAGACCTGGATATTCATCAGAGTTTCTCAGAGTCTGAGTGAACTAGATGGATCAGGTGAATTGGTACTGAGATGGGTAGCCTTTCGAGTCTATATTACCCATTTGAATATAGCTCAGATTGGTAGCAATTAAAAATTGCTATAATTGTATAAGGGTTGATATTAGCCAATCCTAACATCATTTTTATGTTCATTTACAGATCACCGCAGACTAAAGGGTTCATAAAGCAGCTCATGGATACCTTGTCAGAGATGGTGGTGAGAAACCTGACTGCTCCTGCTAGGAGATTTCAACACACATCAACAAGGCTGCAGATACAAAAGAACAAAAGCTCATCTCATCATTTGCCTCCCAAGGACTTTCACAAGTTATCTTCAGTCCAACCTATACAGCCAGTCACACAATGGACCTGATGTGTGTCAGGTTTAGATGTCAAGACAGAGGACATCACAACCGAGCCATTTTCTTGGACAGACCATCCCATCATTAAAGCAGTGGTCAGAGACCTTCCATCCTCCAGGCAACAAGACCAAGGATTCTGATTAGACCATGAAGACTCATAGACTCCAACAAATTCCAAAGCCTGTTAAAGGACTAGAGCACTTCATTCACAGGATGAGGAGTTGAGGACCGGGTGAATCATAATCATTTTACACTCACCTCAGCCATTGACATGCTGGCCTCCAGATGGTCCCTTTCTCCTCCAACGCGGACAGATATTCTTCATTTTTTGACACCCTGTACTAAATGAAGAGAGACAGGTGGAAATGTCAATGCTGGTAGTGGAATATAAAGTCTGATTCAGACGGGCAGGAGAACCTTTCTATCACCTCCAATGAGGTTGTCAAATCCTGCCCCAGGAGCTATCCGGGCTGGTAAATAGCTTCATCAATCCTGAATGACTACAACTGGCATCAGAGCTAAGCACCAAGCTCTGTAAAAGCTATCCTACTTTTCTGAAAAGATCACAAGCATTTGAGAAGCTTTTTCAAAGAGCATGGATCCACTATGCCTCCACACACCAGACAACATAGTCTGAATTCCCAGAATTTGGTACATTCACTCCTCAATAAGTTTTGGATATCCTAAAAAAGTCTTGACCCAAGATTTGTGAATCCAACCCATGCCCTGCCCGACTTGTGAAAAAAAAGGCATGAACAACTGATGCTACTCCTGATCAAAACAGCCATTGCCTCACTCAGAGAAGGAATCTTCTCTTCCTCCTTTGAACACACAACAGTCCACCCAACACTGAAAAAACAAACAAACCACAGGCCTCAGTTATTCATACACTTGTCACTTTTTGGCTGGATTACAACAATCCAATATACCTGGGCATGAAGCCTTCAGCATTTAGGAAACTCCAACTGGTGGAAAATGCTGCAGGATCTTCTCAGCAACACAGGCTACTGGGAACATATCAAACCTGTCCTCCACTCCCTACACTGGCCTCCCATAGAATATCAAATCAAGTTTAAGGTCTCAGTCTTTATCTTCAAAGCACTCCGTGGCCTGGACCAAGGATATCTAAAAGATCATCTAAATCTCTGGGGCAAAGACTGTTGAGAATTACACTCCTTTATCACAATGGAATGCTTAACAATAAGAATAAAGATCATCTGTGTGGGAGACAGAACTTTCTCCATGAACGGCCTTAGACTGTGGAGAGAACTTCCCAAGAAACTAAAGTCCATCATAAATTTCCACCTTCTGTTCCAAGGCATATTTAGATATGCCAGATATAAAGACACACACTACCAAAATATGACATTCCTCTGTACGTTTCTCTCTCTGAGGAGGGAATGAGAGAACAAACACTTGACAGATGAGTAGTCACATGGCTTAATATATTACTGAAAGATGCTCAGATACTGCGGTGATGAGCATGATGCAAAGACCTGAATAGAATGTGTGGGGCTGAAAGAGGTCTTAAACTATTGTTTTGTAAGCAAATGTCCAGACCACAATGCCATCACCACATCTAGTAGTAACTCGCATCCTTATTAATGGAATCAAAAGGCTATCAAATAATTTAATGGTCACAGAGACTGAATACCTTCTCTTACACATTAGGCATATAGATGAGGCAATGGGGAAGCAATGTGTTGTCATTGACCATACTATACCAGCCGTGTAAATAAACAGAGGGATTTTGTTTTTCCAGGGCTGTCAGTCTTCCATTTCCCATAAGAACTAAATTTACTAACAACAACAACTAACAAAAAACATCTAAATCAGGATTAAAATAAATAATAATTATAAATGGTTTCTAAAACTGTGTTTCATATCCATAATGTGTGCCACAAATATCTGGGAGGCAAATGAATACTACAGCATTGTATTGACATAAAACTGATTCTTTGTACTATCTCAGTCAGAGGCCCAAACTTAACAAGTTGCTACCCTTCAAACTATTCAGGAACAACAAACTAGATAGCATGATAGATACAATTACTTCAGTACTTTTTAATACAGCAATAGCTTCAGCCTAGTTAGCCATTATGGATGGGAAATTCATGTGCATTTTTTATTTGTGTCATGGCAAGTAAATATCAAGTTGTTGACAAATTTATTAGGAGACTTTGTGAGATTTACTTTGAAACCTTATGATGAAAAAATTGAATGACTACAAAGTTTTTGTGAAAAACCCAAATCCTGTAGTAATTGGTGTTGGATGAGACTCATTAGATTTACAATCTTGTATTCCTCTAATAGAGAAACATCCAAAAGGTCAGATGCTTATTTCCAGTTTATGCAAACTTGTCTGAACCTCTTTAAATCTAGTAATTAAGATGGAAATCTCACATGGACATATTCTTATGGTATTTCTGGTACCTCCTGCTTCTGGATATGCTGGAAATGTGGGGTAAAATGATTTCTTGTGTCTTTTTATGCTTCCACTTTCATTTGCAGCTCAAAACCAGGACATTTTAACATTACATCCTACAGTATTTAATGAAAGTATTGATATTTGTTTGAGCATTCAGCCTTATTAGGCCTACAATTCTAGTAATGTGGACACGGCAGGCAATGAGACAGACAGAAAATCATGTGGTTAAATAGCAATGTGCTTGTCCTGGTGTACAGATATGTATCCCTTCACGCCATTTCAAAGGTTTAGCTTGTGGATGGGTCAGGTTACTGAGGGTCATGTGTCAAAAGGGTGATGGCAGTACTTCTTGAAGAGGGAGTCTGCCTAAAAAGGGAAGAGGTACCCAGGGTCAGGGATAAGAGCTGGGGGAGGTCCACACTAGCCAGGGAAGACTAGGTGGGATACCTCTCATGAGCAAGGATTGAGGGGAGATGCTTTGGGAAATGCCAGGCAGGAGGACCTGGCTTTGGATAGGAACAGTAGAGTGTGGGAAAAAACTTGTTGTTGACTTGACATTGAACTGACATGTTGTGTTAATAAACTAGATCCTAAAAGGGGGTGTTACTTGACTCATTAGAGTCTATATGTAGTTATTGGGGCAAACCCAGAAGAGGGAAACTGTAGCCATGGACATAAGTGTCGAAAGAAGTCAGAAAAACCTGTCACGGAAAGCCATCAGTTTATTAATATATGTACAGTCTGACATTAGTAAAGATACTGAAGCTTAAGGGGGAATGCTACTCTTAAACTTCACTATCACCATGCTGAAAAGGGTTTGGTTTTGCCAGAATTCCCTGCATTTCTCTCTTCTTGTGTGTGGAAATGAGGTCCCAATTAAAGGGTACCTCACTCTATCCATTAAAGAGACCACCACAATTCAGTTGTGACAATAACAGATATAAGCTGCCTACCAACCCTAAACTAAGGTAACACCTCTCAATGCTAGTCTACAGTCTGGGAAAATTCTTCCTCCACCCAAGACTTCCAAAGGACACACAGTCACACCACAAACCAACCCACTCATTCAAGTAAAGAAGGGGTGGGGCTGCTAGGTAGAAAATGGCTGAGAGAGCCAGACCAACATCCCTTAGATCTTCTGCTCCCTAGTCAGGAACAGAGCCAAATGTGGCTACCTGTTGGTCTTAAACAGGCAAGCAGAGAAGCAGAAAGGTAGGGAAAACCCACTGCAACTCCAGCCATGCATGAAACCCTCAGCAACCCATCCCATCATGCCCCCACTCAATTTGAGTAAATGGCCACTCAAATGCCGCACCATCCTCTGTCTCCTTTCCTTCTCCCTCTCTCCACCCTCTGTCAGAATTAAAAAGGAACTGAGGGATGTCCAATGAAGCAGAGAAGGAACCAGGAAGTGTCTGTTCCCCATCAATCTCACCCTGGTTATCAAAGTGGTCACTTCCAGTTATATTAACAGTGAAAACAGAGCCCTACATCACCATTATTTCTTATGATCAGACAACAGAGACTGCATAAAACACAAGGGTCATGTGCACTAAGTCAGGAAACTTGCACCTAGAAAAAAGATTATTACAGATGTCACATCTGGCTCAACAATGACAAATTCTGGAGATGGCTGTATTTAAACCATTTCAACACATTTAAGCCTGAAATTGATTACAGATGGGTGAGCTGGTTCAGCTAAAATAAACGCTCAAATTTCCCTCCCTCAAAAAGTTTCAAATGAGTTGTTTCTGTGAGAATTATGCTGAATCTTCACTTCCAGGTTCCTGTGAAGACCAGAAATGATTGTGCTGCCACAGTTGTTCTCTATAGAGTTGGTCAGGAAATGGAGGTTTTTCCAACAGAAAATCTGAACAAAAACAGATTTCCTTTTTACTTTTCATTGAAATACACAAAATCTGAGGCCTGTCCAAAACTGAAACATTTTGGCAAAACAACAACAAAAATTGGGTTGGGGATTTTCAGCTCTCTGAGGAAAAGTCAGTTTTTGAGCAACTGTACACTTTCTTCAAAAACAAACAATAATTTTGTCAAAAAATGTGCATTGAAAAAAGTTTCAAAGGAAAAATTTCAACCAGCTCCAGGGAATCCCAACCTCCAGGGAGCTCTTGAACAGGTGGGGTGGGGGGAGGCAGGTAAGAGAGGCAGGATGGTCACAACCACCCGTCTGTCCCAAAACTTTTTTCTCTGGTAACATGGGCTCATGGTATAGAAAATGTTGAGAACCACTGTGCTCATATATTGTAAGACAAGTTTTTCTTCTATTATTACTGGCCGTGCTGGAAGTAGGAAGTACCAGATATCTCATAAAGAAGACAATTCTCTCATGATTATGTTACTGTTCAATTTTCCAGGCTCAAGAAGTTTATATCATTGGTATGAGCTTCAAGTAAACAATGAAACTTTTGGATGTTTAGCTGAATTGAATCTCTGAACCTTTTGATATTCTCCCATTGCTCAGAATAAAGTTTTACTTCATTCAATCAGTTAATCTCTGGGAAGACAACACGACAGCTCACTCTGTCTAAGAATGCATGAAGTAGGCAGGAATACATATGGTTTCTATCACAACTAATATGTATTCTAGCAGTCAATCAATGCATTGCACATCTGCAAAGATATATAGGACAGTTTGTCAGTGAGATGACCTTTCTGTCACCCACACAGAGGGTTACAGATTTTATTACCCTGTAGGCTACAACAGCAGTTTTGCTCATTGTATAAAGGTATCTGAGGCTTTCACAGGCTAAATGAAATAACGCCATTGTGACACTAGGTTCTGAAGTATATGTGAACATATTTGCTTGCCAGTACCCTCTATTGTGATGGTCAATTTGTTACTCTAGCAGAAATTTCAGCTACTTGAAGTAATCAGCTACCATCTCACTGAATACTTTATTAGTTATAGGACAGGATAATCCTCAAATTTGATCTCAAGGGTCTACACAGTAGCAAAACCTTCTTCCCTCTTGTATTGTCTCTGGCCCCATACAAAGCAAAATGAACCACATTATTTCCTACATAATCAACAAGAACTATGTTTCACTCCTGTTAGGTTAGAATAATTAACACATACATTTAAATTATAGGAGTATCATTCCACTGAATTATGAGATCAAGTTTTGAGAAATTCCCAGAAGACATGATTCAAAATGTGCCTTTTAAAAAAATTCATCATAGTCAGCAACAAGACACAGATCTGATCCTCCTCCCTTCTACTTATGTCTTCCCATCTTCCCTCTCTCTTTTCATGGCACTTCCCTGCCATTCCCCTTCCATCCTTTCCATATGTCCCTCCAGTTCTTGACAGTGCAGAAGGTTGACAGTGAAGGACTGTTTAACCTATCAGTCTGTGGCATCAGAACAAAATCAGTGAAAATGAGCTTGTGAATCATAGAATATCAGGGTTGGAAGGGACCTCAGGAGGTCATCTAGTCCAACCCCCTGCTCAAAGCAGGACCAATCCCCAATTAAATCATCCCAGCCAGGGCTTTGTTAAGCCTGACCTTAAAAACTTCTAAGGAAGGAGATTCTGCCACCTCCCTAGGTAACCCATTCCAGTGTTTCACCACCCTCCTAGTGAAAAAGTTTGTCCTAATATCCAACCTAACCTCCCCCACTGCAACTTGAGACCATTACTCCTCGTTCTGTCATCTGCTACCACTGAGAACAGTCTAGATCCATCCTCTTTGGAACCCCCTTTCAGGTAGTTGAAAGCAGCTGTCAAATCCCCCCTCAATCTTCTCTTCTGCAGACTTAACAATCCCAGTTCCCTCAGCCTCTCCTCATAAATCATGTGTTCCAGTCCCCTAATCATTTTTGTTGCCCTCCGTTGGACGTTTTCCAATTTTTTCACATCCTTCTTGTAGTGTGGGGCCCAAAACTGGACACAGTACTCCAGATGAGGCCTCACCAATGTCGAATAGAGGGGAAGGATCATGTCCCTCAATCTGCTGGCAATGCCCCTATATATACATCCCAAAATGCCATTGGCCTTCTTGGCAACAAGGGCACACTGTTGACTCATATCCAGCTTTTCATCCACTGTAACCCCTGGGTCCTTTTCTGCAGAACTGCTGCCTAGCCATTTGGTCCCTAGTCTGTAGCGGTGCATGGGATTCTTCCGTCCTAAGTGCAGGACTCTGCACTTGTCCTTGTTGAATCTCATCAGATTTGTTTTGGCCCAATCCTCTAATTTGTCTAGGGCCCTCTGTATCCTATCCCTACCCTCCAGCCTATCTACCTCTTCTCCCAGTTTAGTGTCATCTGCAAACTTGCTGAGGGTGCAGTCCACGCCATCCTCCAGATCATTAATGAAGATATGGGTTTCACTGACTGTGAGGAAGTGAACGGGTCAAAATAATTCTTTTTTGTGTAAAAAAAAAAAAAAAATGGGGACAATTTTTTCATGAAAACTTTTGTGAAAAGATGTTCGCAATTTTTGACCAACTCTAGTGAGGATACTGCGTTTATTGTCAACTGAATTGATCTTTCTCCTTCACTGGAAGCTCCCTGACAGTGCATCATTTATTTGTACTGTGCTGGTCAGCTATACATAAAGATGATGATATAGGTCCTCATTGGACACTCACCATTAGAAACCGCCGTGAAGGTAACTGAAATACCAAACATGGTATAGTATTTAAATATGGTGTTGAATCACATTTTTTCTTTACCTGATTAATAATACTTACATTCACTAAGCATCCTATTATTGACGGCTATAAGTTTTGACGCTGCAGAATTGAAATATTGACATATTTGCTTTAAAAGAGGTGGTTTTATTTTCTTTTTAATTAAGGATTAGGCACATCAGAGCTGACATCTTGTATCCTATGTTTCAGCTGAATGCCTTTTGAAACAGCCAAGGTAATGGTAGGCCTGCAAATAAGTGCCTTATAATGTAAATGTCAATAAATAACCCCTATAACATATCCTTGCAAATGCAGTGCAGTAACAAGGTATAATACTTGTCATTCTTTGTCTGTTTATGTTATTACTGTATTCTATGCCCACTTTTAACAGATAATCCTTACATTACTGTAAAGATCGGAAAAATAAAATATATTGTGACAGAGCTCCAACCTTGTCCCTGTGGGTCCCGCACTTCCAGGCGGTTTATGCTGGCCTCAGAGGCTCACTGCAGCGCTCCACGTAGCCCTTCTCTCTCTTGGGCCAGGGTTACAGTCTACTGAGCCCTTTTCATCATAAGCCAGCAAGGAGGTTGGTGAGAGAACTCCCACAATCTCTGTTGTCCCTATGGGCTTATTCCAGAACAGTTTAGCCTCCTGTCCTGACAGGGGCCTGTCTTCCCCTCCCAGGAGATGTTTCTGTAGTGGCAGGTTGGGGGGAACCCAGGCCTGCCCTCTACTCTGGGTTCCGGCCCAGGGACTCTAATGGCAGCAGCTGTTGGCAGCCAACCTTGCTACGTTTCCCTGGGCCACTTCCCCACAGCTCTCCCGCTTCTCTCTCTTAACGCCTTCTTCACCCTTATCTTAGGGCTCCCTTTCTAGTAGCTTGAGGGTGTCTTCATTACCTAGGCCTTCAGCCACACTTCCTCTCCTCAGGCTCCCTGGCTCTCTTCAGCCTGACTGGAGTGAGCCCTTTTATAGTATCAGAGTGGCCTTAATTAGAGTCAGGTGTTCACATTAGCTTAACGGCCTCACCTGACTCTTTGCAGGTTAATTGGAGTCAGGTGTTCTCATTAGCCTAATGGCCTTAACTGACTCTTTGCAGGCTAATTGGAGTCACATGTCCACCCTAGTCTGGAGCAGCCCCTGTTCTGGTCAGTCAAGGAATAGAAAACTGCTTCTCCAGTGGCCAGTAGATCAGCCTTCGACTACTCTGCTGTACCCAACTGGCCTGGGTCTATCACAGTATATAATGATAATTATAAATGTTTTGTTGATTACACAAGAAAAAGGGGAAATGAATATGCATACACTGTAGAACATTCATGAGAGTGCAGGATAAACATGTAACCGATTAGGAAAGATTAAAAAAAAAAAACCCTTCGGTTAGATGATGGTTAGCCTTTTCAGCTGGAATTGTCAAAGGAACTTAAGAGAATTAAGCACCTAACACTCATTTAATTGAATTACAATGGGAGGTGGGCACTAAAGTCCCATAAACTCCACTGAAAATCCCAGCCTACATGGCCACCCAAGGTGAAATCCTGGCCCTACTGTAGTTAATGTGATATATTACTCCAGTGGAGCCAGGCTTTTTCAACCCCAGTGAGCAACCTGAGCAGGGGCTGGCCAGAATTGCAGGGCTTGCTCCTAACAAAGTGCAAGGACTGCTTCCAATTTGCTCCTGAAGGGGGTGGGGCACTGAGCAGGCACAGCTGTGGGCATGTGGTGGGGTGGAGGAGACAGGTGTGTGGCATGCCTGCCTCCTGAAATGTCCCATTCCTACCCAGATCAGATGGTAGTAAGATGCCACCCACAACAGCTACTGACTAACTTGGTGTTGGTAGATCAACTATTGAGGTTGCTGTAATGAGTTCACTCCCTTTTTAAGATTTTAAGAGGGTGTTGCTGCCCCAGGTCATAAAGCTGGGCAGTGCACAGGATGCTGCTGATGGATTGGCAGATTCAGGGCTCCCGGATTGTACATGGAAAACTGATAGGACCCACGTACCTAATATTTGTTCCCCACAACAAGTCTTAGATTTCACTGGCAGAAAGGGGTATTTCTCCCTGGTAAGGCCTAGTTGATTATTGTGGTTGGCTCACCAATATTAACATGGGGGGATGTGGATAGGTCCAGGAGGCCACGATCTTTAGAAACCCACATTATGCAATTAAAACTAGAATTTTTCTTTCAAGATCCTATGGACATTATGGTGCAACTTGTGTCACCATGAATCCTTTATATCTTGATGCATTATGAGACATCTCTATAGCCTCATAATCCAGTACATGTCAAAGTAGCTAAAATCTCAGGGCATTGTTCACACTGCATACTCAGAGTCAACTGTAAGAGCTGTGTCCTTCTGCATGGTCCCATCCAAAGGTCCTGGACTTCCTTACCTTCTGGAGAGAGAACTACATCCAGTCCTATCTTAACAGTAGTCACCAGAATTCAAAGACATCTGAGAGCTGTTGGAGCAAATGCAGAAAAATGGACACGCCCATGGCCCAGGGCCATAGCAAAGCCAAGGAGCTCTGGCAGAATTTTAAAAATTCTGGATACAAAATCAGAATAGAGTTTTGTCACTACCAAAACAGATTAATTAATTAAATTGGGATAAGACACCACATAAATCTAAAAGGACTCTTATATGGATGCAAGTTTTTGCCCCCAAAATAAGTTACACCGAAAAACTTTCCCATGTAGACAAGACCGTAAAGCATAATTGATCTGGGACAGGAACCTTAATTTCTTAGCTATCGGAAAGAGCCTACCACACTCCTGATGCTATACAAACGATAAACAATGCCTTCCCTCCCATCCTTCACAACCACTGTGGTACATCTCAAGGAAGAAAGATGGGAAATGAAGATGTTTCAGGCCTGATTGCTAAAGATGTGCATGTGAAATTGCATAGCAATAATATGCATACAATTAAGCAGTTAATTTATATGCAAATTATTAGAGTAGACTAAATAGTGCAAAAAAGGAATATTCATCTGAAGAAATAACTTGTATTGTTTACAATTCTGTTACTTTTTTTAAAAAAAGGAAATAAAAATGAACTGTCATCAGCCATTTTCCGGCCTTTTGTGTTCACTTTCTGTGAACATTTGGGCAAGTGATTTTTACTAGCACAAAAGAGACTTGTAGTCTTTCAGGCTCAAGCATGCACAAAAAGCAAATTTTAAAGTGTCCCAAGTAGGTACTGGTAGCAGAGATAGTCATCCAATCAAGGAACAAAAATGTTGGCCTCGATTTAGGAAACTGTTCTTATAGGACAGTTCCTAAACACATAAATATATCTTAATTAAAGTATGCATGTGCCTAACTGCTGCCCTGAACTGGAGCCATAGGGAAAACTGTGAGCAATCACAACTAAGCAATGTAGCTCAGCTTTCAATTTGCAAGAATACTTGCAGAAAACTGCTTATAAGGATCCCATTGAGAAAATATATACACACAAATAAACTCAAACAACAAATACATTAGAGGAATTCCTTATCTGCCCGTGGATATTTTGTGAACAAAAACAAAAGGAGGATATATTTATTGAATTTACTACAGTCTATTTGCTCAACTCTAGTAATTTCTTCAGTTGCAGATAGAAAATTACCAGATATTTTTCTAATTGGCTACTGGTAAGTGCAATGGCTATGATTCTACATACAATCATGGTAACTGTGCACAAAAATTGGATGTGCACTTTTTGACAGTTAGGACCTATCTGATATTTGCCATGCTTTGCTGATTTCTATTAAATGTTTCATGCTTAGTGAGTGGGGAATTAAGTGTTCTTGAGTGCATTTTATTTATTATTTTTAAGCACTGGATTTACTGGCTCTGTAGCTTAGCATTTTGCTTTATCATTTTATATTTTTATAATGTTTGTATTAAATATTATTAAGGCACTCAGAGGCTGTTAAATATTTGGTGCCAAGAAATGAAAACATTGTATTGTTTTCCCTTAAATTCACCAACATTTAGAGACACCAGATCTTTCAGGTCCCATTTAAGCCTAATTTTAGTACACATCACATGTCAGGACAATGCCTAAAGATACAGGATTCATCTGTTTGGCACTCATCTGCCGCTACTCAGTCCAAATCAGGTTTGATCCATAGAACAACAAATAGCTGCTAACCCTCTCTTTTGTCTGTGCCACAGGGAAACAACAAAACAACCTTTATCTTTGCCCTCATCCTAGTTCTGAAATATTCCACTACAATACAAACATCTTTCCAGGTGTAGCATATATACTACATTCATTACCTCAATGCCCACACTATGCTTCTGGATGTTTATCCCTATATTCAGAGTGCCTGTAGCTGTATACACTTGTAAAAGATAGAGTTAGGAACAGTGCTACACAAGGCTTTCATAGTTGTCTGTTTTACTACAAGCTATATTATTAGTTTTATTACCATAGCTTAGGAGGCAAATAAGGAACTGCCACAAGTCATACCCCACTTGGGCTTGGTCCCACACTCTGGCCCCAAAACAGCAAACCACTTAAGCACATGCTTAACTTTAAGCATGTGAGGAGACCTGTGACTATATCTCCCATTCAGGAGGCACAAAGGAGCTGGAAACTGGCTGCAAATACCTAGCAGAGATGACCCCTGATGTAGAGGAATGCTCTTCTGGTGCAAGCATGCCAATCCTGTGCCTGCTGTCTCTGCACTTTCTCAACACAGGGGTGTGTGGGGAAGGAGCATGGCATGGTGGAACTTTGGTCTGCTACATCTACCCTCCTCTGGTGTAGGATCCACTAAAGAATACTGGTGGAAGATAGAACTGCCTCACTGTAGCTGTAAATGGTGCTGCGGTTGGGATGGTCCCTGAAAATTAGGGAGCTAGAACCAGCTCCCTGACATTCACCCCCTCTCTCCTACCCCAAGCAAAGTGCAGGAGCAGGCTGGAATTGTCCTATCATGTATAGTTTTGGAATCTTAGCTAGCTGGATATCAGGATGGGAATCTGTGATAAAAATCCATTGGGAAGGTGTTTTTCTCTGCAGGATCAGAAAGAAGACATAGTAGTCATACCTCTGCTATTATTATTGTTGCTGCAATGTCTGCAGCTGGAGAATAATCTTCAGCCTTGTAATCGTGCCCACTGCTCGAGACTGAGGCATTAAGTTAACGAGATGATGCCACCGCAGTATTTCTGAAACTTGCCAATAGTAAGCATAAGGAATATTTTAAGTACTGCGTATGTTGAGGTAACCTTATCTCCTTGTTTAAGATATCACCTAAATGGTTTTCAAGGTCATCACTGTGTGCTTTTAACATAAATCCAAGGGGCTCAGGTCAGCCCAATAGCCTGAAATGTCACTTGGTCTGCTCTAAGCTTCTAAACAAGTTCGTCATCTAAGGGAACTTTGGGGGTCTAGGATGGGGGAGAGTACCATAGCTTTGGGAGGAGATGAATTATTTATCGGCATAAGGGCCCTGCTGAGCTTGGGATTGGATCCTGCTTCCATTTATTTCAGTTGGACTCTGACATTGACTTCAGTGAGAGCAGAATCAGACCCTTAGGCAGAGAACTATACAGTAGTGGAAGTTTCGCCTTCAAAATAGTTGTACCTTTGTATTTTTGGACTCTGTGGCAAACAACAGTCAATCATTGAAAGGGACAATATGGAGACTGTAGTATCCCTCATGGTAAAGAAAAGACTGACCTTGGGTCACATGATGAAGAATATGGTATAAGAACCTATTTCGATTAGATTAGGACATACCAAGGGGATTCTTTCTGCAGCATGGTGGACTCACAGGGACAACATAGTTTTCCCAGGTTCTCTAAATCAGAAGCTAGGGACTGCAGAATATATATAAGGGATGCAAATGCACACAAGGAGAAATCTACAGCCAGCAGAATTACAGATGACCAGGAGTTTTTAAAGTGCATTACAAACAAAAAGAATCCTGACAATTATACTGGTCCATTATTAGATGGAAAAGGTAGAGTTATCAATAATAATGCAGAAAAGGCAGAAGTGTTCAATAAATATTTCTGTTTTATATTTGGGGAAAAACAGATGCTGTAGTCATATCATATAATAATAACACTCTTTCCATTCCACTAGTATCTCCTGAGGATGTTAAACATCAGAAAATGTTTAAATCAGCAGGTACTGAGAACGTGCATCCAAGTGTTTTAAAAGAGCTGGCCGAGGAACTTGGTGGATTGTTAATGTTGATTTTCTAGAAGTCTTGGAATACTGGGAAGTTCCAAAACACTGGAAGTAAGCTAATCATGTCATTATAGGCAACCACTGATCTACTGGATCGTGGTGTTCACATAAAAAGCCTAGTCAGGTGCCTGATGAATCCGCTTATGGCTGATGAGCCCAATTTGAGAACACAGATCCATGTGTTATCTGAGTTAGAATCCAAGATTACAGCAAGCTGCTTTCTTCTTTCTCTCTTTTCTTCCATCCTCTGGATCAAAGCCGCTTCATGTTGAGCTACACCCAGTGCCAGATAGTCCCTCCAGATTGACTGGATGTTGAATGACTTCATACCATTTTTTGCACACATCATGGTGCCACCATAAAGGGAGACCCCACTTTTGAGAGCTGTCAAGAATCTTGCTGTACAAAATATTCTTGGGGATATGGTCTCCTCTCATTCTTCTGACAGCTAATAATGTGCCAATATTTCAAATGGGTAACTGGGATGAGGTGGGTAATTATAGGCCTGTGAGTTTGACATTGATCCTTGGCAATATCATTGAACAGCTGATACATGATTCAATTAATAAAGAATTAAAGGAAGGTAAAAAACTAATGCCAGTCATCATGGGTTTATGGAACAGATCCCGTCAAACTAAGTTAATATCTATGACCCTAAGAAACCCAACTGGCAGAGGGTTCACTGTTCAGAAGTAGTAACTGTTATCAAGCCTGATTAAATTCACTACACCTAACACTTTGCTGTTATAGTATTTATCTATAAAAAATGTTGTGTGAGATCTTAAATGAAAGGCAGGATCATGCTGGTCATTAATAGTGTTATGACATATATGTACTGATTATATTTTAAAAGTTATGTCTATATACTTAAATTCCAACTTATAGTTGGTTTCAAGGTGTTACTGCACACAAAGCTTACTGCACACAGAATTGGTTTCTCCAGAGAAAGGGATATATATTCACACATCTGTCTAAGTTCATTTGTAGATTAAGCATTGCAAACCAAACACAATGGGAGCTACATCTGCATTTCAAGCCAACACAAGGATGTGAAGACAACTTGGAGTCAGCACACCAGGAAGGAAACCATGGTGGGTAAATCTGACACTGAGAGCAACTACACGGAAAAGCAAAAAAGAAAAAAAAAAAAACCCACGTCATTTTAATATCCAATTTACTGAGGAAACCCCTTGAAAAAAGTGGGGTATATTAATAGATTCATAGAATTTAAGGCCAGAAGGGACCATCAGATCATCTAGCCGGACCTCCTGTATATCACATTTCACTAAAGCATATCTTTCAGAAAGGCATCCAGTCTTGATATGAAGACCTCAAGGGACAGAGAATCCATCACTTTCTGTCCCATGAAAACTTGGATCCTGATTTTGCCTGAAAACCAGCAGCTCTGTCAAAGACTGAATCCTCTGGAGAAAATCTACTTTATTAAATAGGAAAGGTAACCATTAATAAGTGCAGATCTAGAATTGCATTTTATATTTTGTTCTATGTGTAAACCTTGTTTCCAATATTCTTACTTATTACTCATTTGAATCTCTATTCTTTGTTAATAAACTTATTCTGTTTTTTCTTATAAGTACTCAGTGCTGCGGTATTAAGTGTGAATCCTCAGTTGGCTCAAACAAACTGATGTGTATACTGTGTCCTTTGGGGACAGCGAACTTGGAAATTTCAATGAGTGTCCAGTGACAGGGGCTGAATACAATAGGGAACGCTCTGAAATCTCAGAGGTTGGTATGTACTAGCCTGCACAGAGAGGGTGAGGTCTGAGACCTGGAAGTCAGCGCTTGTGGGGCCAGATAGTATTGTTTTCAGGGAGATGAACCCCAGCAGACAGAGACAAGATTATTTCATGCTAAGAGCAGGCAGTGGTGAGGTGCATCACAACCCTGGATACCCTTCTGGGGAGCATCACTATCATTTTTTGATGACATCACAAGTTTGGCTGATAAAGGTAATAGTGTTGACGCACTATACTTAGACTTCTGTAGGAAGTTTGACCTGGTACCACATGATATTTTGATTAAAAATCTACAACAATATAAAATGAACATGGCACACATTAAATGGCGTAAAAGCTGGCTAACTGATAGGTCTCAAAATATAATTGTAAATGGGGAATCATCATTGAGTGAGTATGTTTCTAGGAAGGTCACATCAGGATCTGTTCTTGGCTGTATTTAATATTTTTATCAATGACCTGGAAGAAAACATAAAATTATCACTGATAAAGTTTGCAGAGGATACAAACATTGGGAGAGAGGTACATTATGAAAAGGATAGGTCATTATTTCAGAGTGAGCTGGATCTCTTGGTAGATTGTTAAGAGCAAACAATATGTGCTTTAATATGGCTTGATGGCAAATCTAGGAACGATAAACATAGGCCATACTTAAAGGATGGGGGACTCTATCCTGGGAAGTAGGGACTCTGGGGGTTGTGATGAATGATCAGGTAAACATGAGCTCCTAGTGCAACTCTGTGGCCAAAAGGGCTAATGTGATCTTTGTATGAGTACACAGAGGAATCTTGAGTAGGAGTAGAGCGGTTATTTTACTTCTGTATTTGGCACTGGTGTGACTGCCGCTGGAATACTGTTTCCAGTTCTGTTCTCCATAATTCAAGAAATATGCTGAAAATAGGAGAGGGTTCAGAGAATAGCCACAAGAATGGTTAAAGGCTTAGAAAACATGTCCTAGAGTGACAGATTCAAAGGGCTCAATCTATTTAGTTTAGCAAAGAGAAGTTTAAGGGGTGCCTTGATTACAGTCATCCCTTAATTACATGAATGAGAATTAGGAACCTTTTAGTTTGTACCCACAGCATCCACATGGGGTAGTTACAGAACAGCACATCATGCTATGCTATTCACACCCCCATAGTCCAAACAGTGATCCACTGTAGATAGGCCCCTAGATAATCAAAATAGTCCCTTCTGGACTTGAAATATATGAAGTTACCTCTCAGATGCAGCAACACAACCTATGCTGAACAGTGTGGTCAGACATGAGGTCAAAGCCTTAGCTGGTGTAAACTGGCACAGCACAGTTGCCTGCAATATAGCTACACCAGTTTCAACCAGCTTAGACTCTGGTCCCATATCTGGACCAAATTAAGCACTCATGGAAAGAATTGCTGATCTGCTACATTTCAAAGGCAGGATCAATGACATTTTGAAAGTTGTAGCTTGCCCCCTAGAAGCTTTGGTGATGAGCAGAGACCTCAGAAAATCTATCCAGATTTGCTTGTTTGTTGTGTTACAATAAAATATAAAAATGGGGTTGCGGGGAGAGGGGAAGTGAGCCTTTTATTTATTTAAACAGGAAAATGATCTGAATTAAACAGAAGTGTTTTTTCTTTATAGTTACGAACACCCTCGCATGTCTGAAAACTTTATGCTTGAAGTAGTTTATCATAAATACACATTTCTGAAGGTCCCCCAAGGCAGACAAGCACACTTCTAGTGAATTAGACACAGCTTTGTTTGAAGGTGTCCTGAATTTCTTTAATTTCAATGACAGAAGAATTGTCAAGTAAGATGTAAAGTCAATGCTGCACTGATGATCTATGATAGAGTCTGTCAGTAACATCAGTTCTTAATTCAAAGTAAACTCATTTTTTCTCTTCTCTTTATTTCCCAAACAGAATTTCAGTCTAGATATTGCTGCTTGTGAAGATTATAGAATTGGCACCAAAGAAAACAAATATCCTCTGTTTATCCACAGGCAATCAGTGCAGACATCTTGAACAGTTTGTTCTGATATTGCTTCAACAAAAGCCCAGCCCTAGGAAGAAGGTGTCTGTATGAACTAGAATTACAGTCCCCATAGTAAAAGGTCGGGGCTTCACCTTCTGAGTCAATCGTCCCTGCTCTGTTCATTTAGCTTTACCTAGCATGGTAAAAGTGTTACAGTCAGGAAGTGTTTTGTTTAATTACTTACAACAATATAACAAACAGAAATGCAAGTAAGATTTCCATGTATTAATGCAGACACTGTAATAAGATCCAGCTCAAAACAGGTCCACTGCCTCGAACTGCTCAAGCTCCTGTGTCAAATTTCACAGCAGCAGAAACCTGGAGTAGCTGTATGGACATCAGTGGAGTTACTCTTGGAATTTCACCAGTTTAACTAAGATCAGAATGTGGCCCGCAGCTTCTCCAAAACACTGATCTACTCAGAGAAAGGTCAATGTGTTACAGAAGACAGTTAATAAACAGAAGAGAAGCCATCTCTCTCTCTCTCTTTCACATATATATATACACACACACACACACACACACAAAAGTATATGAAAACTGGTCTGGCAGAGTCAGTGACTTAGGCATCCCAGGCAATTACCATTCATAGGATTTAATTAGTCTTCCCTCCGTGGTGGTAGTTAAGAATGCCCCCTCCACTCCCAGCATAATCATTAGGCTAAGCAGCTACAGAGGTCAGAAGGGTCAATGAGTTTCACTGAGCCTCACAATCACATGCATGATTTTCATTTGATTTGGGCCCTTGACTAGAGTCCTTACGGCTAGAAATCCAGAAAGGAGTTTCTGGTCTGGATTGATGTAAATCAGCAATACTTACTCCTTCCTCTTATACATTAGTCACAGCAAGCCCTGTATGGAGGCAGTCCTAGTTCAGGACTCTTGGTTCTATTCACACCTCTGCCATTGATATGAAAGAGAACTGTTTGACATGGAACTTTCAAGCCATTATGCTTCTCTGTACTTCATTTTATGCATCATAAAATGGGTATAATATTTACTTCACATGGATGTTATGCAGCTGTCGGAGTTGTAACTGGACTCAATTGGAATTGCAGTGGTGTCAAGAATCAGACTCGTACTAGATAAATAGTTTTGAAGTACATAAAATATTGTTACAAGGAGGAGGGAGAAAAATTGTTCTCTTTAACCTCTGATGATAGCACAAGAAGCCAGGGGCTTAAATTGCAGCAAAAGGCAGTTTAGGTTGGACATTAGGAAAACCTTCCTAATTGTCAGGGTATTTAGGCACTGGAATAAATTGCCTAGCAAGATAGGGGAATCTCCATCATTGGAGATTTCTAAGAACAGGTTAAACAAATACCTGTCAGAGATGGTACAGATACTTAGTCCTGCCTTGAGTGTCAGGGACTGGACTAGAAGACCTCTTGAGGTCCCTTCCAGTCCTACGATTCTATGAAATATCACTCAGTTGATGTAGAAGAGCCATAATGATGGCAAAGAATGTTGCTCAGTTGGTTTTGGGAGTACAGATTTGAACATGCAGAGATACTACACTAGATCAAGGGTGTTTGCATGTTAGAATGCATAGCTGGTGTTTGCACCTGCAACATGTAAATCTAAGCATGTACATGTGAAACTTTACATGCATGAATACAAATGATAAGACGCCTGGCTGACAATGTCTTCCGATACATCAGTTTTTATTAGGGCCATTGATTAATTGCAGTTAACTCACATGATTAACTCAAAAAATTAATCGTGATCAAAAAATTAATCACGTTAATCACACCGTTAAACAATAGAATACCAATTAAAAGTTATTAAATATTTTTGGTATTTTTCCACATTTTCAAATATATTGATTTCTATTACAACACAGAATATGAAGTATACAGTGCTCACTTTATATTATTATTTTTGATTGTAAATATTTGCACTGTAAAAATGATAAATAAAAGAAATAGTATTTTTCAATTCATCTCATACAAGTACTGTAGTGCAATCTCTTTATCATGAAAGTGTAACTTACAAATGTAGATTTTTTTGGTGACATAACTGAACTCAAAAACAAAACCATGTAAAACTTGACAGCCTACAAGTCCCTCAGTCCTACTTCTGGTTCAGCCAATCACAAAGACAAACAAGTTTGTTTACATTTACAGGAGATACCACTGCCTGCTTCTCATTTACAATGTCACCTGAAAGTGAGAACAGGCATTTGCATGGCACTTTTGTAGCCAGCATGGCCAGGTATTTACATGCCAGATATGCTAAACATTCATATGCCTCCTCATGCTTCGGACATCATTCCAGAGGACATGCTTCCATACTAATGAGCAGATTTGATAAAATGCAAAGAAGGTACTAATGTGAGATTTCTAAAAATAGCTACAGCACTCAACCCAAGGTTTAAGAATCTGATGTGCCATCCAAAATCTGAGAGGAACACAGTGTGTAGCATGGTTTCTGAAGCGTTAAAAGAGCAACACCCTGATGAGGAAACTACAGAACCTGAACCACCAAAGAAGAACATCAGCCTTCTGTTGGTGGCATCTGACTCAGATAATGAAAATGAACATGTGTTGGTCCACTCTTCTTTGGATCGTTATCGAGCAGAAACAGTCATCAGCATGGATGCATGTCCTCTGGAATGGTGATTGAAATATGAAGGGACATATGAATATTTAGCGCACCTGGCACATAAATATCTTCCAACACTGGCTACAACAGTGCCATGTGAACACCTGTTCACACTTTCAGGTGACATTGTAAACAAAAAGTGGGCAGCATTATCTGCTGCAAATTGTAACCAAACCTATTTGTCTGAGTGATTGGCTGAACAAAAAGTAGGACTGAGTGGACTTGTAGGCTCTAAAGTTTTACATTGTTTTATTCTTGAATGCAGTTTTTTTTACATAATTCTACATTTGTAAGTTTAACTTTCACACTAAAGAAACTGCACTACAGTAATTGTATTAGGTGAATTGAAAAATACTACTTTTGTTTTTTACAGTGCTAATATTTGTAATCAAAAGTAAATATAAAGTGAGCACTGTACACTTTGTATTCTGTGTTGTAATTGAAATCAACATATTTGAAAATGTAGAAAACATCCAAATATATTTAAATAAATGGTAGTCTATTATTGTTTAGCAGCACGATTAATCACCATTAATTTTTGACAGTCCTAGTTTTTATAATTTGCCATTAATTTTTGACAGCCCTAGTTTTTATATTTCTGAAGTAAACCTTTGGGCTGGAAAGAGCTATACATGTATAAAATATTGTAATTGTTTTGGTATTTAGCAATCTGCAGCCTTTGAGACAGATACAGATCTGCCTAAGGTACATTTTCTTTCACCCAGTGTAGATGAGAAGTCAAAAACTTGTCACAGAAAATCATTGTTAAGTACACAGTAGCCATGTGTCTTTCAGTCTTGGTTTTAAGAGAAATTCCTTGCAGATTCATTGATCCAAACCATTTCTAGTGTAATTCAAATAGAACTTTAACCTTAATAGAATTACACCAGTGAGAAATTTGGTTATTTTTCATCAATTGCTCATATGTTTCAGCAAATGTAATTTACTGATACTTTTCATGTCATTAACCACTTTTTCCAAAGGAGTATAGTATGATACCCAATATTTGTTCTCTTAAGTAACTGAACAAAGAAATAAATGTCTAATGACTGCACATGGGGTAAGCTGTCTAATATCTATTTTCAATACAAAATATAAAAGCTACATCCTTCCTTAGAAATTCAAACCAAGTTTTAAAAATATCAACAATTGACAAGTATGACAATTTTTGTGTTCCCCTCCACCCCCCTCCTGCCCCCCGACTGGTCTTTGGATAGTGAAACTTATATGTTTCAACATTAAGAAGTGATAAGAGACTTAAGAATAGATATACTCTGAGGAGATGTCTTTTAAAATTCTTTATTCAATCAGGTGTGAAACAGTATAATATCTTAAAAGGACACATTTGGTAGCATGAAAGACAAGTGCAGTGAGGCTTGAGTTTACTAAATTTGCTGCATTCTCCAACCTTAAAGCTGCAAATAGATTATTTTTTTAACCTATCAACAGGATTGCAAGTATTCCCCAAGCGGCTAGGGTTCTGAAAAAAGTTAATTCTTTTTTGCTGTTATTTGGCATAGAGATTTCTAAACTGAACAGTTTAGGTTTGTTATAGGCTACTTTTTTTAAAAAAAGTTATTTTGTTTGGTAATTTCTGATCTAATTGGTTCTGATTATAAACCCAGTGGAGAACAGTGCTTCTTTTAATTTCAGATTCATGCAAGATGGATGTGAGAGGTACAGTTTTAAGAATGAGTAGCTCAATTTTCGAAGTTGAACTCCTTGTATATGTAAAAATGTATCGATAATTTAGTAAGGTCATAACTGGAGATTTTGTGTACTGTCAACATGCTTAACTATTTTTAAATGATGTGAGTCATCCATAAGCCATTATTTCTGTCTTCTAGCAAACTGCAGTGTAGGCTAGAATGGCAATAAGGTACTCCAGTCTTTTGTATTTTCTAGATCACTAGAGTCAGAAATGTTCTGCAAAATGACAGAATTCTATTTATTAGACTGGGAAAATCCATTTAATCTAGGTGACAATTAAAAAAAAAATTATTGGCATTGACTATCATTTCAATCTGGCAATATTTTTCTAAAGATTTCAGTGGCTTTCTCTTACAAAAATCTCAGACTGTCCCTTCATTGTTAATTGATGTACATCACTAATTTTCTTTTGAAACTCATGTTTAGTACACAGACAGATGGGTGCATTGAAGCATGGTATTAATCAGAAACATCCAAAAATATGCAGTAGCATACAGGCATCTTAGGCCGACCACATAGTTGAGTGTGAATTTCCAATCTGGGCAGAGAGTTTGAAATCCCCTTGGTGGTGCCTAGAATAGTACACACATTCGCATGCAGATAGAACACTTTACATGGTGCTTATCAACCACAAAGGATCCGTCATCGAGTCTGTTAATGCAGCTTGTTGTGATGCTGCCGCTTCTGATGCCCAAAAAGCTGTTGCTTCCATATGCTCAGTTGCAACTGCCATTTTAAACTCTAAGCAATTGAGAGCACGAACACATGCTGCACCTTTGCATGTGAAGATGAGGAAAATCCCTTTCTCTGTGTAAAAGTCAGAAATGCTGTCACAGCAAGTCACAAGCCACTGGCAGTTTTTCTTTGGCACTGGGTGAAGACGGAATTCTAAAAATGCATAAAAACATGTTTGGAACACGTTCTGCTATGCATTAATCTGTGGGTAACATTTACAAAAATATTAAGAGTATCTTGCATAGATTAGGGTGAAAATCCCCTGGCAATTTCCTTAGTAGGAGTCTTTAAATTAAAAAGAAAAAAAGAAGGTACCTATGACTTATGTTGATTGAATATGTATGAGTTTACGGGCTTGTCTACATAGTTTTAGTACTGATTTAATGGTAACTAACTTGATCAGTTTCTAACTCTAGAGTTTAAATTGGTGCAACCCTTTAACTGGGTCAGGTTATACTGGTAAAAATGCTCAAATTAGCATAGATTATTTGCAGACACAGCCAAGTATGATACAATATATTTGCTCCTCCTTTCTATGTGGCTGCATAGCCCACCTTAGGGTCATGTCTAAGCTAGGAAAGCTTTACCAGTAAAGGAATACTTGCATACTATACCAGCAGAGTGCTCCTACTGTGGACACAGCTATACCAGCAAAGCTGTGTTTTGTACCTCTACAATAAAATCACCTCACTAAGCAAAACAAGCTATACAGATACAAGTGCAGCTTTGCTAGTATAGCTGTGTTTACACTAGGGACTTCTGACAGTATAACTGTGTCACTCAGGGATCACAGCTTTTCACTCCCTTGACCCAAATAGCTTGGCCGGCAAAAGTCTGCTATGTAGTGGAAGTCAATGTAGACCTGGACAACGAATGATTGGCCTGCTTTTCTGTGCTTCTTGGGCTGACGGGAGGTCTCAGCCCCTAACTTGCTGCTTATTGGAACTAAACTGGATTCCCAGTTTGTGGAGACTCCACTTCGTGCCTGAGTGAATAAATATACAGTCTCTATGACTTCTGGGGCATGAAGAACTCAAATTAATCAAGGACCCAGCAATATTAAAGGGGAACAGATAAGGTTATATTGGGAAGGGGTAAAGATAGTAATTGGGATAAGGGAAAAGGCAGCAGAATCAAAGGGAACAGAGAGGTGCTTGACTGGATTGGCTAGCTGGTGCTTTGTTGATTGGTTTTTGCTCACATGCTCAGGGCCTAACCGATGGACATACGTAGGGTTGGGCTGGTAGTGAATTTAATCATTTTCCTGCTATTGCAGGGACCTAGGCAATGCTTAATCTGTACCAGGGCTTTCCAGGACTGAGCCCAGCACCTCTAGGCTTGGCAGTTCATAGCCCTGCACCTCTGGGCTTGCTGCATCAGTTATGACATTAAAAAAATGGCTTGACCCCTGGCACCTAATTGCTTGAGCCCCAGGACCTCTTTCATTACAAATTAAGCATTGGCCCTAGGGCACTGGGGCACCTCGGTCCCTCCTATCTCTCGCTCTGTCTAGTTTCCTGTACACTGTAATACTTTAGTCCAATGTTGGTTGCTGGGTTTAGTGTGTGGGTGTTGGGTGGTAGTGGCAGCCTGTGATATAAGGGATGTCAGACTAGATGATCCGGTGTTGCCTTCTGGTCTTAATTTCTATACAGACAATGGGGCTGGTACTGCAATATGACATACATGAGTCTCCCAGTGAATCTAAGTGGGGGTTCACAGAACAGCAGGCTTGTGTGGCTGAGCCCAAGATATTTCTACCTTAAATACAGTATTCTAAAAGCTCCAGTCTTGAGCCTGTTTTGTGCTTCATCTATTTTAATATTTTTTGTGTGTAGTTCATTGCTATAATCTATCATACTTCATATTGTCATGCAGTTCCTCCAGTCTAGCTCTGTCTACATGAACAATTAAACTCGGGTTTGAATCTTTCCCACATTACCCTGCCACTGTCTAGCTGCCTGTGTGCACCCTGCTGATGTCCATTAACAGGCTGTCAGAGTGCTTTGAGCTATCCCTCTCTGAAACTGAACTAGCTCAAAGCGCATTAATGAACTGTTAACACAGGTCACCCGGGTGCACATGGACAGTTAGACCATGGCAGGCGACTGTGGGGTAGATTGAAACCAGACCTTGCCCCACTTTAATTGTTCATATAGAGAAGCCCAAATCCTTCTATCTGAGCTGTGAATTTGTTCATTTTCAATTCTCACAGAACCCCAAATTCAAAACAAAACACAAAATATGTAAACAGCATCTATCAGAACATTGTCAAGTCAATGTCCAAAAATAAATAAAATCATGGTCTTTCCAAGAGCAAGAGAAATTAATAAGAGGAGTTTTATAAACCCTTTGAAGCACAACAAAAGGAGCCATGGTAAAAATTTTAACAAGTTAGAATCATTAGCTAAACAAATTCTGACAGTCTATCTTTGCATTTCCAGTCACACATGCTCAGAACAAAGGCTTGATTGGTGAGGCAACTTTAATAGGTCCCTCTGCATAGGACCAATTTCTCTCAATCTTTTTTTTTCTTACCATGGATCCTCAAAAGCTACATTCTATTAATCTGTGTCACTCGCACAGATTATTAAAAGAACAGACTAGCATTGAAGCAAGTGCGTCTTGCCATTATCATAGGTACTCGAGTGACAAAGGGAACATGTTAAAACAAGCTAAGCAAGAGTTATTAAAAGTAACACAAGATGTTCTGTATTTCATGTTTCTTCAAATTGTGTTTATACACAATCCCTTTACTTTCATGCATATATGGGTCAGCTCCTCTACTGGTGTGAACTAGCATTGCTCCGTTGGCTTAGATAGAACTATACCAATTTGCACCAGTTACAGAGCTGTACATCTCATTTGTGTTTGTGCGTGTTTGAACACACAATCAAATATACACCTATGGCCCTTTCCTGGTCTGTGTTTCATCCCTCCTTCACCCTTCTCCACCAGCACAATTCAGCACCAGTGTCTCTGGGCATGAGATGATCTAACTGGTTTGGGGGGTGAAAAGGGGAGGCAAGAGGATCTTCAATTTGCATTAAGCCACCATAGTAGCACCCATCAACCTGTTCCCATTAACTGCACCTCCTACTGTCAGTATAGGCATGGCTGTGGTTTGTGCACGAAAAACAGAACAAACACAAAAACTCTGCATAGGGTTCTCATCCTCTCTTAAACACACACAAACAAACAAAATGGTTAGGTCCTGATGCCCCAAGCTGCTCTGAACAAGCATAGGAGTCCATCTGAGTGAATCACATGGCAGAATCGGGGCCCTAGTGTGGTGACTGAGGAAAAAAAAAACATTCGACTTTATCTATGTTATATGCAAACACAGGAACTGAATGTAGAGTATCATCATACTGAAAATGTATCCTGGTACAGTCTTGGTGATAATGCCAAAGCAGAAACAATAAATTATCAGGAGTAAATTAACTGATGGTCTCATTAGATAATACTGATTAAGTACAGCAAATATCCTCTAATGAGACACAATAGTGCAGAAATTTAAATAAGCACGGTCGACTTGTTTCTTATTGAAACTATATAGTGTGTGTTAGAAAAAAACAGCCCATGTTGATAAAGATGATTTGAGCACTGAAGTCAGTGTACGTATAAAAAGAATTGTAACAATACTACACATTTTAAGCACACATTATACATAACTCAAATCTAATAGCAGAAGAACAGTGAAGGAATAAAACAAGAGTGAATTAATAGCAGACAAACTACTCAGCAGGTACAGGAATGACAACAAATATGGAGCGTTAATATGAAGACCATTAGCCGGATAAAATTGCCAATACAAGTTGAGATATTTGCCTGAGATATGGGCAAATATTTGCTCAGAAAAAGAGTGCTTTAAATTGCTACTATTTGACATTTCCTCCATAAAAGGCTACAAAACTGTATAAGACTACACAAAATAAAATAAAAATAACCAGGTTGCATTGGTAAAACATGAAAGGAGAGAACACTGTTTAACGGGAAGAGCTGTAACAGAAAGAGATCCCACTGTTTTCATCCACTAGATGTTACCTAACATTTGGCATGAATGAACACTTCTAAACATTTTTAATTTGACATTATGAAAGGAGTTATTTGGTAATGATATCAGCTGATGACCCACATTTATACTGCAGCTGTCCTATTTACTCTTTGCAGTACTATCTGCTTCTAATTACCAGTATCACTTCCTGGATGTTTACACTGTGGACTAGTTTCATTCCAAGGAGAAGCTGGATTGGATGAGACAGATATCCTCTTCCATTCTCTTGTTGTGAAGGTGCAGATGAGCAAACTGAAAATGAAACTGACAACTTTCCCTTTAATTGATTTGAATTAGGAGTCTCTCCAAATTTCAAACTGTTTTCTAATTAAGTATTATATGAATGATAGCCCTTACTCTAGATACTTGAAAGTTGAATATTTCAAAATATTAATGAAGCAGAAAACTATCTGGTTTCAAGACATTAAAACAGTGATGGGAAAACAATCCATATAGGTCAAAGACAAACACACAATGAAAACACAGTAAGCCTAACTTCTGCTGCATTATAGGATATCATTCATTGTCGTTTGCATTTATCACTTCCCAGATTAGACTCTTTTGTCTAAAGAATATTTTTACAATGACTGCATGCTGTCACAGACTCATGGTAGGATTTGGTTGACTCCATGCAATCAGTTCTCTGGGTCCCCCATCCAATCACTGTCTCCTAATTTTTCCATATCCTCTTTAATCTACCGACTTTCTCCACTCCTAGGGGTTAGCAAGAGCAGGAAAAAAGCTTGGCAGCCTGTTCTTCTCCCCCACCCAGACAGGAGTACTGAACGCCATATCATTATTCATTCTAGGTCTGATCCAGAGCACATTGTAAGAGACCCACTGACTTTAACTGGCTTTGTACCAGGGCTTCTGCTAGCTCTGCCTTAAACTATGGTCATCTAGCAGAACACAGATGACACTAAACTGGGGGGGAGAGGTAGATATGCTAGAGGGTAGGGATAGGGGTTCAGAGTCACCTAGACAAATTGGAGGATTGGGCCAAAAGAAATCTGATGAGGTTCAACAAGGACAAGCGCAAAGTCCTGCACTTAGGATGGAAGAATCCCATGCACGGCTACATGCTGGGGACTGACTTGCTAAGTGGAAGTTCTGCAGAACAGGACCTGGGGATTACAACGGATGAGAAGCTGGATATGAGTCAGCAGTGTGCCCTTGTTGCCAAGAAGGCTAACGGCGTATTGGGCTGCATTAGTAGGAGCACTGCCAGCAGATCTAGGGAAGTGATTATTCCCCTCTGTTCAGCACTGGTGAGGCGACACCTGGAGTACTGCATCCAGTTTTGGGCCCCACACTACAGAAAGGATGTGGACAAATTAGAGAGAGTCCAGAAGAGGGCAACATAAATGATTAGGGGGCTGGAGCACATGGCTTACGAGGAGAGGCTGAGGGAACTGGACATGTTTAGTCTGCAGAAGAGAAGAGTGAGGGGGAATTTGATAGCAGCCTTCAACTACCTGAAGGAGGTTCCAAAGAGGATGGAGCTACGCTGTTCTCAGTGGTGGCAGATGACTGAAAAAGGAGCAATGGTCTCAAGTTGCAGTGTGGGAGGTCTAGGTTGGATATTAGGAAACACTATTTCACTCGGAGGGTGGTGAAGCACTGGAATGTTTTCCCTAGGTAGGTGGTGGAATATCCATCCATAGAGCTTTTTAAGGCCCGGCTTGACAAAGACCTGGCTGGGATGATTTAGTTGCTGTTGGTCCTGCTTTGAGCAGGGGGTTGGTCTAGATGACCTCCTAAAGTCTCGTTCAGCCCTAATTTTCTGTGAGTCAATGATTCTATGAACACCAGTCAGTATTGCTCAGATGTGCGGTTGGTATAGCTATATCTCACACAAAATAATTTCACAAGCTTAGGCATGACACTGGATAAGAATTGCATGGCAGGATGTGTACAAGGAGATAGCTGCTTGTGGGTACTATGAATAGTTGGAAGTCTAATGTGCACACACTGGCTTACAAGGGTCAGGTGTGTATACAAACAGCTCCCAGTTATCTGCTGGAATCTATCTAAAGAAGATTCAGAATTCACCTGAAATCCTTTGAATGTCAAGGGAGAAGTTTCAAATTTGAATCCTCGTAACCAAACTCTCCTATTTTACGATTATCACTTTTGATGTGGCAAAAATTCTGTGGAAGGAGCTCAATTTTTTTTGTCTGTATTAAATAAAACTCAAACACTAATCTTGCTTTGACCATTAACCTGAACCACAAATCATAGCCTAAGCAGAACTCAGATAACAATTTAATCCACAACAGGCATAATTATTACTGATGCTTCACTTTGGATAATTAGCAATACGTCTTTGGTTTGCAAGACTGTGCAGGAAAGCTCAGGAGTATGCCCTCTCTCTCTCTCTTTCTTTCCCCACCCTCATTAGAATTCCAGAACAGGAAGTCTCTGTGTCAAAGTTAGAACCCACTCAAAAAATTGTGGGTTCTAGAATTAATACTGCTCCCACTGATATAAGTGGCAAAAACTCCGGTCTGCTTCACTGGGAGTAGGTCCTTAGAAGAGATAAGACATTTTAAGTTCAAGCTCTGATAGAACTTAGCAGGTCTTAAATTCTGGTCTGTTGCATGATGATTCTTTTGGCAGGCCTAAAAGGTAGGGCAAAAATTACTTTAGAAGAAGAATCTTTATTGTTTGCAAAGCATAGGCTTCCATTTATTATTATATCTATATATATTTAAATTAAATGTCCCTTGAAAAGCAAGGGTTTAAATTAAAGTTCAATCTTCCTGTATTGCCTTTCAGGCCCTACAGAGTTCTGCTCATCCCTTCTTATTTAATTCAGTCTCTTTTCTCATCATCCCTCACCCTGTCCAATCAGCCTCATTGAATGTCTGCTTCTCCCACAGGCACTTCCACACCTTCTTCCATGCCTTCTGCATCTCATCTTCCTGAGCTGGTCTGTGAAAACACTACTGTCCTCCTCAAGGGCCAGTTTTCCATGAGACCTACTAGAAACTTGCTGAGTAAGTCCTGTAATGATTCATTCTGTCCATTTATCTCATGATTTCTTTTTGGTTGCATGAGGTGAGACATTGTTCTCCTTGATCCTATGGATGTTTCTCTTTCCCTCATTTCCTTTCCCCTCCACGTTCTTATTAGCCCCTCCCAACCTCACCCCCCGCCACTCTCATTTACACTCTTATTTTGCTTGAAGTCTAATATGAGTTTTTAAGTTTCTCAGGGCAGGAATCTTTTCTTTTACCTTTATTGGGCACTTTTAAAATAACAAAGAAGCTAAAAATATTTAAAAACTGAAAACAACGAACAAAACAAAAAAAACCCCAAAGCTATAGATATTGTGCAAGCTCCTAAACAGAGTTCTCCCATCATTATTTGAACTGGTACATCTAGAGACGTGGAGGGGAAAACAATACAACTTTTTCTAATCTCAAAAAGGGGTTGCTTTGAGTTTTAGGTGAATGTAAAGATCAGTTCATGTTTTATGCAAATTAGTTTGCCCATCCTAATACAAAGAAATGTTCAAACTTTTGTCAATGAGTAAGGATTAAGAGTGGAACTGTAGTTATATAACCAAAACCTAGGGCTTGTCTACATGGTGGGACAAAGCGGATTACAGGAGTGTGGTTTGTAAAGTGCTCCAACATGTTGTGTTCTAACTACCTCATGTAGCCCCTGCTGGTACGCTCTAAAAGATACCTCTTTAGTGCTCACAAATACATTAAAGTGGGGAAGTTAGATTGCGGCACATTAAGGCACTCTGCAAATCAATGTGCAGCTTGATGTGCCATGTATACAAGCCCCTCTTCCACCCACCATTATGTGTCCTAATTCCTGGAAGTTTTACTTAAGGAGAGGATCAAAATACAATACTGATGCATTACCATTTCCAGAACTAAAATGTCATTCTCAGATCTACTGTATCTGGAGGTGGTACTGCACTTTGATGACTGAAAGCGAGTCCCAGAGGTACTGTTAAATGCATGACTTCCCTACCCAGGTGTCAGTGGATACTCCCAATTTACAAGTACCTTAATCTTCATAGGAGCACATGGAACATCTCTAGTTTGAGGATATTTAAGGAACTATATTTCATGGATTTTAGATGTTTTGTAGGAAGCTTGCAATCAAAACCTAACATTTACCCTTTCTCTTTGGGTGCAAGACTGTTCTTCCATTGTTTCATGAAAAATCTTTTCAAGTTGTCACACCCAAATAGCTGGTGGTAATTACATTTTCACCATTTTCCTTATCCCATTTTCTCACTGTAGGCATTCTGTATGCCATGCAGCTTCAAGAAGCAAACAGAAAAAAGCTCCCCAAACTTTCTGACAAATATTTTTTAGCAAACACACTGCACAAATATGAACTGTCAGGATTTCAAAGACTCCCTGAGGAGTTCAGCAAACATATCCAAAGAAATCCAAAGTAGTCATTATGAGTCCTTTTCCAGGCTGCTAGAACCTTCTTCAAAAAACATTCAAGGCTGTGTAAAGAGTCAGTTGTTTATCCTGAAAGACCTTTTTGATAAGGGAGAAAAATATATGGGGATAACGAACAAAAGATTGTTGATGTTAAAGCTGATTCAGTTCTAAGATAATATTGTTTTGTAATGAGTTGCTCTGGAAAGTTCCATAACCATTAATTAAAATCTTTACCAAACCTGCATGCTCTCTCTCTCCTCTCAATAGGAAAAGAAACCTTTGTTTGTGAGCCTAATAAAATTAGGCATTGAAGTGAAAACATTGAGATGAATGCTGTAAAGGGGAATTCACCTCTTCAGTGCTTCCCAGTGACTGAACGTGGAGTCCTTTTCTTACCCCCTGGTGCCTTCCACAGCCTGCCAGCTGACCTTGGTGGGTCTTCGGTGGTTTGGAGGGCCAATCACAAAGTCCAAATGACCCCCTTTGAGAGTACTAAAGAGTCCAGGAAATAAACAGTCTCTTTGCCCTTTCAAGGGTCTTCCATCCCAGCTCTAGACCCTTTAAATTCAGCCCTTTGTTCAGGCTCCCACACAAGCCCTGTCCCCTTTACCTGTGGCAGTAGGGGAACCTGGGCCCACCCACTACTCTGCAGCCACATACTGCTCAACTTCAGACCTCTGCTGTTATTTCCTTCGGCCTCTTCCTAAGGGCACTTTTATCTCCAGCCCTATCTCAGGGCTAATGTCCTCAGGCTCTTCTCCCCTTGCAATCTCAGTGTACGTTCAGGCAACCATAAACTCTGGCTACTTGTCAGACTTGTGTGGCCAGAGAGGAGTCACCTTCTTCACCCATCTGGTCCCAAGCAGGAACTGAGCTGCTAAAGCCTTGCAGCTCCTTTTATCTGAGTCTGCTGGGCTATGATTGGCTGTCACCAGCCCTGGAAGGACTAGGTCTCTATAGCTTCTAAGATGGCTGCTCCAGTGAGGCCTCCCTAGGAAAGCCTGGAAGATCCACCAAGGTCAGCTGGCAGCCTTACTGCTCTTTGTTTCCCACCTTGCTGCTTCCTGGAGCGGGATGTAGAAGAGCAGTGGGGCCTTCAGCAGGTCCATGAAGGCCTGGTCCATCCCATCACAAATACGCTTAAGTGAAGACTTCTCTATAAGGCCAAATGCAAATGGTTTTAAAATTCAAATTGCATAGAACCTTCACACTACCATTAATCTCAATGTATACAATAGATATAGTGATTGATCATGAATTAACAGCCTGATTCTGACACCTTTCTTTTGAGTAGTACCTGACTTCATGCATTGCTCTGTTGAAATCAATGAGATTAATGTACTGACTATAAAGCTATATCCATGGTAACGTTAACAGAGTGTTAACAACTGGCAAATTGTGACTTCTTAGTATCTTCAACTGTAACATAAGGGTAATTACAAAATCATTGATTAAAAAAAATTAAATGGGGCACCTAGGATTTTCACAACTGCAACTACCAGCCATCTGTGAAACTTTTATGCCTGCATTAGAGTTTTTATTTTAAGTGATGGCCACTAGAGGGCAACATGATCACTCAGACAGTGCTACATGTTAGACATTCCATCCACTTGAGGACAGCTAAGGTAGATGGAGACAGAAAATATCAGGTTTCAGAGTAGCAGCTGTGTTAGTCTGTATTCGCAAAAAGAAAAGGAGTACTTGTGGCACCTTAGAGACTAACCAATTTATTTGAGCATAAGCTTTCGTGAGCTACAGCTCACTTCATCAGTGCCACTAGTACTCCTTTTCTTTTTACAGAAAATATCGTTACTATGTACAGTGCAGCTGACTGAGAATTTTCCATCAACATGTTTTTGATAGAACAAAATATTTTTCGGGAAAAAATGTGTGGGTGAGGAACAAAATTGACATTTTCCAATAGAAAATGTTGATTTTAGGAAACCACCATTTTCTAAGGGAAAATGACAATTTTGCTCCCCCCCACTTCCAATTTTTTCCCAAAAAATATTTGTTCTGAGTCAATTTTGGTTGAGATGCCTTAGTACATCAAGGGAGATATAGTTTGGGCAGAGAGCCAGGACCAAAGGAAGAATAAGGGCATAAGATACCCAAACTATGACTCCCCCTGTATGTCTGCAGCAGCTCAACTGGATGCAGTTTTACATTGAACCAACGAAAAATGAAATATTTGGATTCGGGAATGTCAAAAATGCTTTGTTCGGATCAAAAAGGTTGAAAACAAAACATTAACGTTTCTGGATGAACATTTTTTTGCCCCAGTTAAGGATGAAAACAAATGTTGAAATACTGGATTTTCCCATGGGACAGAAATTCTGTTTTTTGACCATCTCTAATATAAATAATTGAATCAACGCACTTCCCAGATACACTCCCAATTCCAGTGGATTCCCTCCTTCATAGAAATTCTCCGTCAACCTTAGCCATCTTCCCTCCCCATTGGTCACAGCTCCCTCTTCCTCTGACCTTTCTTCTTCTCAGTCACTCAGAAGGCCAAAATTCCTCCCCATTCTCAGAATATAACACCTTCCAATCTCTCTGATGACCTCACTTCCACCATTACACCCTCTGCTGATTACTCTTCCCCTCAGCAGATGTACATGCTTCCTCTGTCATAGGGCAGAAAAATCTTGTCCTACTTAAGAGAAATTAAGAAGGAAGGCTTCCAATTTGCTTAAGAGCTAACTTTAGGAACAAGAGTCGATTCAAATTCAGACCCTGAAGCATTGTGAATGTAGGACTGTGGGGAATGAGAAGCTCCATAGTTAATTTCAAGATGTACCATATCGTACAGTATGTTCAGAAGATGTTGTTATCAGAATTTTTGCTGGCATTCCACTAGCATCCCTGAACACCACTGGCATTTTCTTAGTTGGTATCAGGAATTGGATTTCTTATTATAAAAGGCAAGAGTAAGTTTCATCCACTTTTTCAAACATTTAAGGCCTCAATCCTGCAAAGACATATATGTGTTTAATTTTATGCACGTGAGCAGTCCTATTGAAGTCCCAGTAAATCTCTGCAGGCAGAACTGGGACCCACAACAGGCCTAGCAAAAAAAAAGAGGTTTATAAAGAGCACTTGATTTGAGGTTTATAAAGAGCGCTTGATCTCATTCCTCTAATTCCTCATTTGCCTAAGAAAAAGACACCTTTTGTTTGGGACCGCTAAGACTTTGATGGCAAAAAAGATAACATTTTAGCGCATTAAGAATATGTTAAATAAGACATACAGAGAAACGGGTGAGGGGTCAAAAGGATATTCATAGAAGAGGAGAAAAGAACTGCCATCATCTCATTTAACAAGCATAAATACACATCTATGGCCTTATATAATTACATGTCACTCAATGAGCTGTGCAAATCCCCGCTCATTCTTCTGTGACAGAAGTAAACATGTTTCGATGGAAACTGCTAATTTAAAAATTAAGCACCAAAAATAGAATCTTAATCTGCAACTTCAAGCAATCACGATTATGTCAGGGATAGATTAATGTACAAAATGCTATTGCAGACAATATGATCAAAACCAGAAAGATTATGGACGCTGAACCTAATGAGACACTACCTCATGGTATAGCCTTGGGAAAGTCCCTTGACCTCTAGTCTGTGTTTCAGTTGTAAAACTAGAGAAAGGAAGCAGGGATTCCCTGTAAATAAGGTGATATATCTAAGGTGAAGATTTCTTCCCACACTCTCCCAAACACACACACACATGTCATGCCTGTCCTGTGTCCAAGTGAAGTAGTAAAATAGGTGCAGTCAATAGCTTTTAAAAACAACCCTTAAGAACAAATGAAGATATTTGTTATAATTAACAATCAACTATACAGAGACTTGGGTTTGCATGACAGTTTATAAAGACCAAAGTGGTGGGAGGAAGAAAAAAAAAAAGAGAGAGAGAGACTATATCAACAGTCTACAGGCAAAGACCTGATCCTGCACTGGGATCTGCTAGCCTGGACTTGTGTACCAATGTGTAATCCCACTGAAATCAATGGGACTCAGTTGGGGTCAAGTGTTCTATGCTAGATGATCCTGATTCAGAATCAGGGCTTCTACTAGACAAAAAAGAACCAAAAAATAGACAAAGGAAGTAGTTTTGGAAAGAAGGGGAGGGATTAAAAAAATGGGCAAGCACTGTAAGTAACAGGGAAAATAAATCACAAAAGTTTATTGTTTATAGACCTCATTCTATTGTTTAGAAAAGAGTGAGGTCAGGCAAGTGAGTCGATGGGTCAGGGTGGAAGCCATCAGCAGAAAACACAATGAATAAGCCAGCTCTGAGGAAGGATGGAAAGTGAGATACATAGTGAACAGAAAGAGGAAGAGGTTGTTGTTCCAAAGGAGGGGATCAAGATTAAAAGAGGCACAAAGGTGATGTGGGATAAAACAAAAGGAACAACAAGGCAGAATGGCCCCCATCTGCCCAGGGCTAAGCAGAGGATGATGAAGAGTTGTTAAAACAGTTTCTTCCCCCACACAAGTTAAGGTAGTAGCTCTATGGCTGCTTTGCATTGCCAGAGTGGTACAAAGCAGCTGTAAAGAGCAAGGCTGAAAATCTGGCCCTTTGGTTTTGTGAATCTTACAGGGATACCAGGACAGGCCCTCATAAAAGGAATCCTTGGTTTAGAGGAACAAAAGGCATGTGTCACCATGTATGCTATCTTGATGCTGGTGACGTCCAATACGGAATGCAACAGAGAATCTCAACATGGAGCCTCCCTTTTGTGCCCCTGGAAACTACTTTTCTCTCAGTGATGTTAAATGATTGCAAAAAACCAAAACCCCTGTTCAGTGAGAACCAAGGCAGGTGCAACAATATATTCAGGAACAGATTTACCATGAAACAAACCATGCGGTGGCATGGGGCCCCCAATGACAGGGGGGCCCTCAAAATGCAGGACAAATCTCATCTGACCACCTGCCCCTGAGTCCTGGCTGGTGGTGCAGCAGGGCTCAAGCAGGCACTCTGCCTGCATTCTGTGGTCGGTGGCCCGGCTTGCTGCTGGCACGTCTCTGCACACCGCTGGTGGGGGGAAAGTGGCACCACATGCTGCCCCCACCCCAGGCAGCACAGGGAGACCTGCTGCCCCCCTCCCCCCAAGGGGCACGCAGAGACATGCCAGCAGAAGGGCTAAGGTGGTTCCCTGTCTGCTCTGGTTCCTTCCCTCCACACCGCACCACTCCCAGAAGCGGCTGGCATGTCCCTGCGGCCCCTGGAGGGGGGTCTCTGCACACTTCCCCGCCCCAAGCGCCGACTCCGCAGCTGCCATTGGCCAGGAACTGTGGCTAATGGAGGCTGCAGGGGCGGTGCCTGTGGGCAGCAGTGCATGGAGACCCCTTGGCCCCCCGCACCTAGGAGCCACTGCCAGAGGGATGTGTGTGCCAGTTGCTTTGGGAGGCACGCTGCCCGAGGTAAGTGCCACCCTCCATCCCCCTCCCACACCCCAACCCTCTGTTCCAGCCCAGAGCCCACAACCAGCACCCAAACTCCCTTCCAGAGCCCGCCCCCCCACACCTCCTCCTGTACCCCAACCCCCAATCAAGGTGCTTCATATTGTTTTCATTTTCTTCACATTACTTATAATATAGGAGGAGGAGGAGGAAGAAAAAAAGAAGGAAAAACGGGAAACACATAAAAGAGAATGTTCTTTTCTTGGTTGGGTCCCGAGAGGGGTCCCTGAAAATGAAGCTGCACACAGGGTCCCACTAACTCGAAATCCGCCACTGAATGTATTCCACCATGAATTCAACTAACAGACATGCATTTTTGAGTGATGACTGAGCTAGTCATAGTGTCTTATGACCAGCTGGGGAATCCTGGGGAGCAATAAGTCTTGTTTACACGTAGGAAAGCAGTGGTTTGCTCTCAACCCAATTCTCCAGTCATACTGCTAGCACAGCTCTTAGAGCATGTTATTTATTTACACGTTTTTCTATGGTTCTCACCACTGCAGTGTCTGAGTGTGTGTATATATGTGTATATATATATATATATATAAAAGCAAATTTATCTTTGCAAGGCAGGTGAACTTTATGGGAAATTGAGGCATGGAGCTATTTGCCTATGATTACACAGGCAGAGCCAGAAACAGGGCCCAACTTCCCTAAGTCCCAGTCCAGTGCCTTAGCCACAAACTATGGCTACCTTTTGAGCAGGTGTGCTGGGTTGAGATGGACTTAATGTTCATTCGACCACCTCTAGCACAGCCATACAGGCCTCTAAATGTTGAGCATAGAGTTAATTGCAACACAACAACTTACATTGTGTTTTTACTCCATTCCCTGTGCTGCTTCAGCCTAAATTCAATATGTTGCTACTGTAGGCTATGTTTACTGAAATAAAGCTACATTCAGCTATGGGTAACCTGTCTTTGAACATATGCTGTAGGCAGCAATCTAGCAGAGAAATGGGTAACAAGCTGTGAGACTAAACTTTTATCATCGTCTCTATAAATCAAGATGAAAGCTATAGAATTCCTCCTGTGGACCTCATACTGCCTTCAGAAAGAAAGTTAAAATATTTGGATGGAAAGAAAGAGAAGATTCTAAAAATAAAGTTATGAGAAATATTAGCCTGGCACAAACAGAAAGTCCAGTTTCCCTTAATGCATGTTTTCAAACAAATAATTCCTAACAACAATGAATACAGTTAGTATTAATAACGATTGTGGCCATGTCCAATTCTTTCAGTTCCATTCATATTACTAGCACAGAACACAGCTAAGAATGAAACCTCACTAAAGCTACTGAATTTGCAAAGCCAAATAATAGACACCACTGGATCATTTTGATTTGTCAACATATCAAGCAATTTACTATATTCCAGGTATGCAATAATATAACCTACTGTCCCTAACGTCACCGATGAGGGAAATCCATACAGTTTCTGCTAGGAATTCAAGAATTTTACAGCTCACTATATTAAATTATTTTCTGCATCAAAGCTATTAATAACAATAATGAATGATAAAAATACAGCATCTAGTACCTACCATTTGAGGATCTCAAAGTCCTTTGATAATATGAATAAGGTAACACTAGCGATACGGCTGTGAGGAAGACGTGCTCATAATGAAGAAATAGGGCATAGACATGTTTGGTAATAGGACCAATGACAGAGTTATTCTTTAGCAGAGCCAGGAACAGAAGCCAGTTTTCTGGAATCTCAGATCAGTGTTTCAAACACTAGATTACGCATCCTCACTTCATCTTAGGAGACAAACAAATGAAGCCTTTGCACTGCTAGTTTACGTATAGAACCAAATCAATATTTATATCTTGGGAGACAGTGTGGTCCAGAGGCTAGGGTGCTGGACAACAAGTCAAGAAACTGGTCTTATATTTCTGGCTCTTGTCACCAATCTGATGTGCAACCCTAGGCAAGTAATTTCATTTCTCTGTACCTCTGTTTCCTCACCTATTTAGATGTCAAGGTCTTCAGGGTAAAGACTTGGATTATAGGATTTATACTATAGGATTTATATTGCCACGTGCAGTGCGACTCCGATGTTGGTTAGAGAATCAAAGCACTATTATAACACAAATACTAATGAATTTTAGTCTTTGAGAAAGACTTTTGGTTCTGTTTATTTTCTTGGACAGGTATCTTATTTCAAATGTCTCTCTATTGTAGACGCTATTCACTTCCACACTAATGAGACTTGAACCCAGCTCCACTACATCTAAGAGCTACCCTTTTTTTGACTAGTTACCATGCTGATCAAAAATAGGAAGAAGTTTACGTTAAGCACTAGATCCAAATGTAGAAGCCACTTTTAAACATTCAGCCCACATCGCTTTTTGATGTTGTTTTTATACTTAGAGCAAAATTCTCCTCTCAAATCCGCAGAGCAGATCTCATCTGTGATATTCTGTTTTTACTCTATATACAGATGTCCCATTGATCTCACAGGGAGATCCACTCATGGAGGGAGAGTAGAATATCAGAGTCAAGCTTTGCTGTGGAAATCTGAGAAAGAATTTTGCCCTTAAGATGAAACCACCATAAAGCAAGGATTTTTAATAAATCTATCAAACCAGGGGTGGTACTGTATGACTAGAGAATAGAAAACATAGTACCTATATTTAAGAAAGGGATAAAAGTGATCCAGGCAGCCACCGAACTGTTAGTCTGATTTCAACAGTATGGAAGGTTTTAGAACAAATTTAGAAGGAAAGAATAGCTAAAGACAGAAGAAAATGGGGTAAGATCATGCCAGACTAACCTTATATTTTTCTTAAATAAAAGAACCGATGCTCTACACAATGAAAATGTGGTAGATCTCATCTAACAGGACTTCACTGAAGGACCTGGTACAGTGACAGATGGGAAATTATTAGTTAAACTGGAGAAGATGCAGTTTAGTACAAGAATTGTACCACAGGTAAGAAATTGGCTAAACGAGAGATGACAATGTGTTGTGCTGGAAAGGGAACTGCTGAGCTGGGGTGAGAGAGGTTACTAGTAGAGTTCGTCTTCAAGAACTGGTCTTGGAGCAGATCTGATTTAATATTTATATTAGTGCCTGGGCACAAAAAGTAGGTGTGTGCTAATGAAATTTGCTGATGAAACAAATGTGATGCGGCCGTGAAAAAGGCAAATATGATCCTAGGATGTATCAGGCAAGCTATTTCCAATAGATACAGGGATGTATTAATACCATTACACAAGGCATTGGTAGGACCTCATCTGGAATACTGTGTACAATTCTCATCAACCATGTTCAATAATAATGAATTCAAACTAGAACAGGTGCAGAGAAGGGCTACTAGTACGATCAGGGAAATGGAGGGCCTATCTTACAAGGAAAGACTAAAAACGTGGCTTGTTTAGACTAGCAAAATGAAGACTGAGAAGGGATATGATAGTTCTCTATAAATATATCAAGGGGGGCGTGTAACAGCAGGAAGGCAGAAGAGTTATTTATCTAAAAGGACAATGTGGCATAAAAACAGTTAGAAGAAGGTTCCTAATAATCAGATGAGTGAGCTTGAGGAATAGCCTTCCAATAGGAGTAGTGGGGGCCAAAACCAAACTGGTTTTAAGAAGAAGCTTGATAAGTTTATGAATGGGATTAAGTGACGGGGCTGCTTTCCATAGCAAGGGACTGGGCTCAGTAACCCAGGAGATCCTTTCTAATCCTATGTTAGTAAATTCTTAAAGAGCAAATTTAGGTGAAAAGTGTATAAGGTTTATAAGTACTGCATTGGCACAAGCAAAGTGGTATTTGGGTGCTCAGCTACTCAACTTCCTTCCCTCCTCCCATTTTATTTTATATTTATTTGTTATAGTTGTTTGTACTTCTCCTCTAAATCAGGTTGGTTTTTTAACCAGTGTATCCTTCTTACACAGGTTCACAGGGTTCTGCTATCCTTATTCCACCACCACTGAGATCAGCTCTTTGGACCTATGCATATCTGTCCTATTCTTGTCAGCTGAGAGAGAGAGAGAGAGAGAGAGAGCTCTCAGTCCCTATCAATGTCTCCCCAGATGCCACTCCGTTGGGGAGACCTGCCTCCCCAAAGTGGAATATAAAGAAGCAGAACTTTCCCTTTACATCACTTCCTGTTATGGCTCTACTGCTGTATGGCTGTGGGGGGAAGAATCAGAGACTTTGCATCTGGCTAGGTGGCAAAGGGAGAGAGGGCAGAATGTGGCCAGGATACAGGACTGTTGCCAGGGAACCAAGATCTTACCCCTACTGTTTGTGGAAATTGTTATGGGGTTGTGGGGAGCAGATGGGCCATAGGGGATGGGGGTAATGGTTGGTTTTTTTTGTTTGTTTTTTGTTTTAAAGTTGAATGAACCAGCCTGGAAAAGCCTAAGTTCAGTAAAGATATTGAGGGATCACTGAAAATTCCTGATGAGCCCATCCATACTAAAATGCCACCATGAATCCTTTTACTGGAGATAAATATTTTTGGAAGATGAGTGTTAAGACCTTGCAGTTTGTAGTTTTAGTAGATTATAAAACCTCAGATGGGTCTTTGTGGTCTTTAGAATTTGAAGACTGAAAGAGAAACCGGTTTTAGCTGCAGTTAAAGTGAAATCAGCTACCATTAAGGCTATTATTCATCCCTCCCCACCATCTATTTCTTAACAGAGAATGTTATACTGTGATGCAGTTGTGCAGCAAGGGTAATCTAGCAGCATCGAACAGTAGCAGGAGGGTATGCCGAAGGGTGTGCCGGCAGCACGTGCTGCAGATTAGATGCACTTGTCACCATAATGTCATGCTCTGATGCACCCCAGAGCAGCAATCCCAAATCAAACACAAGACACGAAGGTAGGAGGTCAACCAAAACATGTTATAACCATAAACCAGTTAAATCAGCAAGAGCCTGACAAAATGGCTGGTCTGTAACAGCACAACCTGAGTAACTGCACACACGCAACAGTGCACATACACTCACAAACAGGAACACTGAATTCAGGGAGCAGGATCCAGGAATCAGAACAGGAAGTGCCCACACACGCACGCGCACCCCCCGTCACCCCATCACAGAGAAAAAGGGCAATGTTAACAGCAGGGACAATGAATGACATTGTCCAGTTCCTACAACTCCTTCCATCAATGCAGAGAGTATTACACTGCACAATGAGAACAGCAGTAAACAACTGCATCCTACTCTTAATTAAAGACAAAGCCCTTCCAAATAAAGCCCCCACAAAATAGTCGGCCTGAGCCTTTTACATTCCTTTTTGTCTCCCATGGCATAGTGGAAATGGAAAAGCAGATCTTGTGGCATTTTCATTTAAATCATCATCTGATAAATTCTCCTGATAGAATTTAACAGCATTTTTCAGAAGTATTTTATAGAAAAGGTCTATTCTTGCAGGGAAAGCATAGCTGGAGGCTCCTCACACTTCTGAAACGTAATTGACAGAACAAGGGGAGTCCTTGATGGAGCAGAAGGGAGTCATGGAGAAGCCATGAGATGCATTGCCAGCAAATGAAATCTCAAAGTAAGATTTCAGACTGACCAGCAGGGAGGCAAAACTAGGACATCACAATAATTTGGGCCTGAGGCAAAGCCCTGCATCCAAATATATCAAAACTCTGGCATACAGAGCTGGATTCAGGAATAAACTTTGGGACTCCACCCTCCACCTATTCATTTTTAATAGCTCTTTGGGTTCTTGTCCTGTGTCCATTATCATGGAATCTGAAAACCCTGCTTGGGATTAGATCATGTTTGAAATTCTGAATACTTGAACAGCTTTCCAGGCTATCTAGTTTAGAAAAGTGTGTTTCTGAGCTGGATACATTACTTTTTGATGCTGTTTTTATACTTAGGGCAAAATTCTCCTCTCAAATCTGCAGAGCAGATCTCATCTGTGATATTCTGTTTTTACTCTATATACAGATGTCCCATTGATCTCACAGGGAGATCCACTCATGGAGGGAGAGTAGAATATCAGAGTCAAGCTTTGCTGTGGAAATCTGAGAGAGAATTTTGCCCTTAAGATGAAACTACCATAAAGCAAGGATTTTTAATAAATCTATCAAACTGGGGTGGTACTGTATGACTAGAGAATAGAAAACATAGTACCTATATTTAAGAAAGGGAAAAAAGTGATCCAGGCAGCCACCGAACTGTTATTCTGATTTCAACAGTATGGAAGGTTTTAGAACAAATTTAGAAGGAAAGAATAGTTAAAGACAGAAGAAAATGGGGTGAAATATAACATAGGTTTACCAAAGGTAGATCATGCAGACTAACCTTATATTTTTCTTAAATAAAAGAACTGATGCTCTACACAGTAGAAATGTGGTAGATCTCATCTAACAGGACTTCACTGAAGGACCTGGTACAGTGACAGATGGGAAATTATTAGTTAAACTGGAGAAGATGCGGTTTAGTACAAGAATTGTACCACAGGTAAGAAATTGGCTAAACGAGAGATGACAATGTGTTGTGCTGGAAAGGGAACTGCTGAGCTGGGGTGAGAGAGGTTACTAGTAGAGTTCATCCGCAAGAACTGGTCTTGGAGCTGATCTGATTTAATATTTACATTAGTGCCTGGGCACAAAAAGTAGGTGTATGCTAATGAAATTTGCTGATGAAACAAATGTGATGCGGCCATGAAAAAGGCAAATATGATCCTAGGATGTATTACTAGGTAAATTACACATAACGTCAGCACTATGTGGATGTTAAGGAAGAATAATAAGTAATAGGTTTCCATCTGTTTTCCTTACCACTACCCCCATTGCTCAATAAATAGATGAGGCCATAGTCACTGTAAAGTTATCCTTCCCTATGCCAGCCAGGACCCTAATATTCCTGAATGTATTTTCCCAGATGAAGGGAAGCACCACCACAACCTTTTGTCTGGCATTTTTGACATGGAGGAATCAACTGTAAGTTACAGCTTCGCTCCCTAGCTACTGTGCCCACAGAGGCTTCTGGGGGATGTGCTAACTTAGTAGATCCCATGATCACTTTAGCCACCCCCTTTTCTGGCCAGTGCTCCCTGCTTTGAGCTTCACAGTCCCTCTGCAGGACCCCCAGAGTGATGGCTGTGGCCCATTTATCCATCAAAACCTCCCTTTATTCTCCATCACCAGAGGTTCTCCATCACTCAGGGTTTGAATCCTAAACTGAATCTGACTTTCATTATCCTGTAAATATGGTAAGCAGGGGCTAACATGCTCACCTCGGTTGTATTTATTTGAATGCACTGGCAGCAGAGCAAGAAAACATTCCCTCCCCTTACCCCCCGATTAGAGATTTACTAACCCGTACTTGGAAGCAACCAAATCTCCCTTTCAAAATGAAAAAAACAGACTGGCAGCAAACAATCTAAAAGCCGGGACAGAGCCAACATAAATGATCTATTGTACATTGCATAAAGGCCAGCAAACAGGAATTCCCCTTTTAAGATTAAAAAAAAGAAAAGAAAAAAAAAGGTATTTCCCTTCAAAACATTATATAAGAACTTCCAAACAGCCCATAGGGAATGCAGAGAGACTCTCCCTGTTGTTAACATGAACAAGCAGCTGCTGACATGAGAGCACTCCAGGAGTAGCCAGTTGGCAAAGAGACTGTTAAAGAGAAGGGTAGCACGGTAGGCATCATCCATGGTGTTTACTGCACTGTGCATAAGGGAATAGCTGCGTTTGCACAGAACACATGCTGTCTTGTGTGTCCCACAGACCTTTTTTATGACATTAGGGCCTAATCCCCAAAATTTTATCCCATGAGTGTTCCTTACTCTCACAAATAAATAGTCCCACTGAAATCAATGGGGCAATCTGTATGAGTGAAAGTTTGCAGAACTCGGTCATCGTGCAATATCAGTTGATTAGTGGAAGGTAGGCAGTGGACAGCACATATACTGCCTATCATGATGGGTACCAATCCAGCTCTCCCCGCCCAAACCTGGGTTGTGTGGGGGGTGGGTTTCAGTGTAGCTATGTAGTTGCTCCTTTAGGACCCAGTCCAGCTAAGCACTTAAGCACGTAAGTAGTTCCATTCACGTCAAAGGGACTTCTGATGTGCTTAAAGTCAAGCACATGCTTAAGCGTTTTTCAGGATTAGGATTTTATAACCCCAAATCATCATTATCCAGGAAGTGGGTGATAATGGCTCCACTTTTATCCTGTTTTGCATTTTTCTCAGTTTATATACACAGCCCAGATATCCTCTCTCAGAAACATCTGATGTATCCTGGCTTGGAAAAGGCCAGTTTGTCTGCAGCTGAACCAACTTGGGTTTGTTATTTTATGGTATTCAGATTTCTGCATTGTAAAGCCATATGCAATGCACAGGTCAGATGCAATAATATCTTGGCTGCAGAACAAGAGTGAGACCCTCGCTGGGACACTAACAGTTAGCATAATGCTGAAGTTCACTCTTGTGCGTGTTCAATTGTGTGTATATTTTCTTGGCTAAACTCCATTTTGCCTTTCGATCCTATTACTGCTGATGGGGTTGAGTGATAATGACCTGCCTGCCTGGCTGATTGAGATACATATATAAAATGAATAGTACAGTTAAAGCCCGTTGGGAGCTCCTATTTACTCTGCCCCAAATTAATAGAGCAAGAAAAACTCAATGTCACTAAAAAGCAAGAAATTTAAAGCCTTTTTTGTGACCTATAATTAACATCTAAAACCACAAGGCTCTGTTGAGACAAATTGATTATTAAGATTCAAAATAGTATTAGGCACTGTATGAACTGTACACAAATAGTGTAGCCAACTATACTAGGTAGGCCAGCATTACAAGGATTCTCAATCCTCTGGCTTTATAGCTTAAAATAATTGGCAACTGTAGGTAGTACTGAATCCCTCTTCTCCATACTATAACAAGTATTTATCTTTACTCTGAAGCATCCATTATAGACTGCTCCTGGAAGCAACATGCCAAGTAGGAGGTCCATTGCTCTGTTCTATGACAATTACTCTGTTCCCTTATTCACATGAGCACCTTTGCTGAGGAGAGTAAAGAACTTGCTGATAGGGATATAAGAGGCTCCACTCTCCCACCTCCACACACGGTGACATTTTTGAGTAAAATATTTGTGATTTTAATATAATAGTAATAAATAATAATGCCTAGCTCTTACATAGCATTTTTCATAAATAGATCTCAAAGCATTTACAAAGGAGGGGTGTATCATTATTCCCATTTTGCAGATGAGGAAACAGAGGCAAGGGGAGGTGAAGTAACTTGCCATGATCACACAGAAGGGCTTGTGGCAGAGTTAGGGTTAGAACCTGCCTCGCTTGATTCCAATTTTTAAAATGATTTCAATTTTAATAGTCAAAGGAGTTATTTGTGATGTGAATTCTTTATAGCCACTCTAGTTGATGTAGAAGATATCAGACATTAGCTTTTGCTGATGTTTCCATTAAAAAAGGCAGAAAACCCTTTGTAAGTTAAGCAAAACACTGCACAGCGAGTCAGGATTGTATGTCTTCGTAGTCATACAGTCTGATCATTTGAGTTCCATGCTTTCTAAGTCCCATAAACAAATTTGCAGAGAAGACAAAAATCTAAGGTCTAATAGGACTAAGAATATGTAGAAAATCATTCTATAATAGAAAGGGGAAGCAAAAAGGAAACAAGGAGAAATCTCTGGTCAGCAGAGTTAAAAATAATAAAGAGGGTTTTTTAAAAGTATATTAGAAACAAAAGGAACCTTAAAAAATATTACTCTGTTACTAGATAGAAATGGTAGAATTGTCAACTCAATAATTATATTTATGGGAAATCCTGCAACTGTCTAATTCTTCAAAGTGTTAAACTATTTTTGCACCTGAAAAATTTGTGGTAATATCAAATTTTGCACATAAAACCAAGATTTGCTCATGCCAGATGCTAAGTGTGTATGCAAATGTACATTTTGGAGCATATGCAAAGGTCTATGTAGGATAAAGTGCTATGTGTTTAGTTAGGGAAGGAAAGGTCAAAAGAATGAGCTTTCCCTTGGAGGAGATAGTGGTGAGGTTTCTTAGATACTGTGGGAGTTCAGCTTGGATATGCTGCTGAGAAAGCTGTCGCCTGTACCCATGAACTACACCCTTGTGGTAAGCAATTCCATTGTGCTAAAGAGGCAATGTGATTGATGACGTATTGATCTTAGAATTGCAGGCAATCTTTTGGGTATCCTAAGCACAGATCATTAAGGATTAAATCCTAGCTCTACTGAAGTCAAAGGCAAAACTCCCACTGACTTCACTTGGGCCAGGAATTCACCTTGAGTATCCTGAAGACAAGGACCAAGGTTTTGAACCGGATGCTGTCAAGATTGAGGAGGGCCAACTCTCTGTGGACCACCAGCAAGTAGACAACAGCCAATAGTTTGATCACTACTGCTTTAATGTGCAGTAACCATACTCCGAGACATCTTGATTTAAAATGCAGGGCTCCTTACACACACTGATAAGCTGATCACTTTATTAAGTTGTTTTGTTGATTTAAGTAAAATGGCATTATCTACAAGGATTGATATTATTACAGCAGATGATTTTTTCCTGAGAGACTGTAGACAGAAAAGTGATACTTTAGATGTATATAATTAGATTTAATCAGAGTTCTTTTAAATAATAGTTCCATCTTATTACAATTTGAACCGCCCCTCCATGAACCACCAGGCAGTGTGTCTTCATCTTTTATTTCTAATTGGGTCATAAATCTACAGTTGCCAAAATGATACCCAAATGTTGGCATTCCTGCTCATTAATCATAATTTGTCTTCAGTAATGTGCACTCCATGCTACGACTTCTGCACAAAATATCTACAGGAAATAAAAGTGCATTTTTACAATTACCTCTCTGTAATCGGTCCATCAAATTGTCTCCCCAGTATTTTGTTTATCGACTGTGTGCTGTAGGTTAGAATAAATCATAGTTTGTGCATAAGAAATGAAAGCACATTCATATACTGAGATTTCCTGAGGGCAAGATTGGGGAAAATGGCACAGTTCCTAAAGCTTATAAAGATGAAAAAGAAAGGAAAGCAAGCGGTATAAAAAGATACAAAATCTGTGTTGCTGGGCAAAGGTAGAAAAAGTTCACCTTTCTGATTTTTTAATTATTTTGGTTTGGATTTTTTAAAATTATTTTTGTTTATTTTATTTTATCTTTAGGCATAAGTGACAGTTATGATGAAAATGATGCAGACGGAGGTGGCAAGATACACTCAATACTCAGTAATGCTTCCCTTAATAATAATGTTGGGGAATATAAGCATCTCAGAAATTAGTTTTCATCTTCGAGGCTTCATGAATTGTGTTGTAAAAATGAAGTCCAGGCTATGCTAAGGAGGCACCTGATAATGATTCTATACTTAAGGTCGCATTCTATAATGGGCTTAGCATGGGGCACAAATTCCTGTTTTTTCCTCCTTAAAAAGCAAGTGACTTAGCTTTTTTGGTTTTTCTTTGTAGTTTCTGGTTAGTTTATCTTTATACATTTAACAGGAAGTGTTTTACTTTGGACAATGCCAGTTTTCCATTGTTACCAGATATCTTCTTTTCTTAATTGTGTGTCTACACAAAATTTGGTTGATGAATGGTAGATTTTTGTGTCAGGGATAAGTTGGTTTTGTTTTCTAATTTGAATGTAGGGCTGTTTTTAGCAGAGCTGATGGAAAAGCTTCCAATAGAACATTTTGTTTGTTATACAACATTTGTTTTTCCTAAAGGTGAGGTTATTAAAAATTGCAATTACACCTTTTGCAAGTGAGCAGAAAAAGGAAATAGAAATTACAATACAGATTTACTAATGTCAGAGACAAGACAACAGTTATATTTGTTTACTTTAAATTCATGTGTTTAATTTCAATTAGATTGCAAGTTACACATAGATTAATGTGTTTTTATTGTGCAACCCATTCAACTTTGTACTCAGTTGATTTCTACGCATTTATTTAGTGACTGTTTGGGCACCACCTTCCTTAACATTTAGGCTTATAGTTATTAAAGACAGTTATACGTAAATAGTGATGTGTTCAACACACTATTTTATCCCTGGTGCGTATTGATGAAAACTTATAGGTTGCTATTACATCCTTCTCTTTTCCTTGGATGGGGTTTCATGTGTGAGTTCACAAAAACACACTAACAGACAGTACCAACAACCTACTGAGAGCATACAGGGAGATTTCCTCCTTAAGCAAAGGAAAAGACAAAAGGGTTTTAGAAAGGTTAAAACATTTTTGGACATTATGCTGGAGTTATTGAAAATGGACTCATGCCTCCCTGTTGACAGGCTCAGGTATTGGCACAGATGTCATAAGCTAATAGGGTGATACTTAGGCAGATGCAGTCATTAATCAATCACCTCTCTTTGCATGTGGTCATATTGGCAGGGCAGGTTTCTCCTGACTCTATCCAGAGCACAGATTAAAAGGCTCCATAATTGCATTAGGATAACTAACAAGGCAGTTAAGAGAGATTCTGGTTACACTGATGGCATGTTTAGAGCCTTTCAATGGAATGACACCAGATGGCAGCTGCCATCAGTATCTAGTAAGGAACATGTATTTACAGATGTGTAAGGGGTAAATTATTTTCAGGATCTACTCTCGTGGTTAGCGCTTTGCTGAAAGATGTCTATAATTAAGTCAAGTGCAGCTATACTATTACTTTTTCAAAATGTATGTCCCTGAAATTTTTTTTCACATTACCGTCCCTTTGTCACACGTGGAAAGCAACTGCTCAAGTGCTGAGGTCGGCTTTCACTTCAGCCACTTCTGGGTCCTACAAAGACATGATGCAGGCAGAGCAGGCACCTAAAGGGAAAGACAACAACACAAAGTGTCCTCCCACCTTGTACCTCTGTACTTGTTGCATTCAATATATTTTCTCTAAGTAAAGCAGCTGCAGTCCTCATGCTTCCCCCTCAAGAGCAAAAGGGCTGCACAAGACGAGCACTCTCAGATGCATTAGTCTCACATATTCACCAGCCATTTTAGATAATGGAGTAAAATTTGCAAGGTAAGGTAACTAACCTCAATATTTAAAGTTATGACTGGAGTAAGTCCAGTGCAAGGAAGCACAAAGGAATACTGCTGACCCTAAGGTAACCATATCAATTTGCTGGAATTGGCCAGTTCTTCCAATAACTTTTTTATATATAAATAAATAAGAGGGAGAGAGAGGCATATTTCTGCATGTAGAAATTCTTACACTTCATATCCAGTACAGGCATGCTCTTTTACCCAGACCCCCACTGTGTCTCCAGCTGGGAGAATTAGTATGCTTTCCTTAGCTGAGAGCCTACCAAGGGGAAGAAACTTGCTGGCAGCTGGAGAGTCAGCAAAGTCTGCCTGTGTGTCAGTTTTTAAGTTAACATTTCTGCTTGCCAATCGTGTTTTATGTTAACTCAATTTGCATTGTTCTTGTTTAGCCTTGCTGTTTGGGGGGTTGTTTTAACTTGCTCTGAGGTCTGAGGAGAAATGTTTGCCATATTGTATTCCAACTGAAACTGGTACAGATTAATATTCTAGTCTGTACTTTGGAGGTGTCTAGTTTCCTCCTGATTTGGTTTGCAGGAAGCAGTGGTAGCATCTTCCACTGTTTCCATCACGTTTACCTTCTCTCCACTTTGTTTTCACTCTTCGTCTTGCCATCTGAAGTTTTCTTTTATCTTTAACTCCCAGGGCTTAATTATTTAAAAGACCAGAATTCAAATAGATCATGTGTGGCCGGGGCCAGATATGGCATTCTATAGATAGTGAATAATGAAACATATGAGAGAAAGAGACACAAACACTGATGTACTACGGGCCTGATCCTGGGTGACACTGATATCAACGAGATAGGACATGCAAGTAGAAGAAGGTGCTCGGGAACAGTGCAGATGCCTGCATTGAGAATTAATAAATGCAATCAAGAAGAATGATAAATTAATTAATTAAATATATGAATACAATATTAATGCTAAATGCAAATATTGAGGCAAGAAAAATAGAAAATTCAAGGGAGTACTTTGACAGACGTATCCTTGAGAAAAGCAGTGAAAGCAAATAGTGTAATTAAAAGTAACTGTAATTAAAAGTATAACAAGAGGCATTATAACAGGAATAGTAGATAGCAAAGTAGTAAAGAGAGACGTGGATGATATTCCTTTCTCCCTGCGGTCTTGTTCTATGATGTGTATCTAAGTCATCTTTCCTGACGAGGCAATAACTCTTTGGATGCAGACCAGCAAACACAAGTGGAGTAGAACTAGTCATAAGGGAGAAACAAAACATGTGAATGATATTGGAACTTTGCATAGTACACAAGCACGGCCAGCAATCCAGTCAACTGTTGTCACACTGATTTTTTTTAACCCAAAGAAACCCAACACAATCTATTCTGTAGTAACTTTTCTGACATAAACACAGGCTAAAATATAAGAGGAATCAAATCTGTTACTTATTGTAATTCTGACTTCAACTAATCAGAAATAATAATGGCACCTTAATGAAAATTAACAACATGAAACAGCAAGAAACGGGAAGAACACCAAACTACTAAACATGAAATAGCCACAGACTTGGAATACTGGGTGGAAAACAAGGAAACTTATCAAAAAAACCCACAAACTACAAGGAGGCAAAAACAAGGAAGAGTGAGGAGAAAATGAAAAATAAATCCTTAAACCATTGCTTAAAGCACAAACCAAGGCTTTCTGGTGTTTTGAAAAGTTTATTTTTTTCCATTCCTTTTTATTGTTTCTGCACTTCTGCTTCTTGATGAGACAGGAAGTAGTCAATTACTATAGGGTGACCATATTTTCCCAAATGGAAAACGAGACACTGCACAGGGCCAGCCCAAGGCCCCCTGCCACCCGCCCGCACATGGCTGGCTCAGCCCGAGATGCTCTCCTGATCCATCGCTCCCAGGCAGGTCTGGAGATGCTGCTTACCCCACCCTCTCATCCCTGCATGTTCCTCTGTGCCTCGCTGTGGGTTGCACTCCACTTTTTTTGGCAAACCTGTGAATTTGTCCAGTTTGCTCTTGCCAACTGATGAACTGAGTATTGTATTTAGCTGTGACAGTCTGAGTGTGTTTTCCAGACCTGAGGAAGAGCTCTGTGTAGCTTGAAAGCTTGTCTCTCTCACCAACAGAAGCTGGGCCAATAAAAGATATTATTTCACCCATCTTGTCTCGCTAGTATCCTGGGACCAACATAGCTACAATAGCACTGCATATAATTCACTTGTGACTGCTGAGAGAAAGCATCAAATAACTGCTAACACTATATTTTAAAAGTACAGACCTGTGTAGATGCCAGTTGATGACCCCTCTTGCCTCCTATGCAACAAACCTATGTCTTGTCTCATAGCCGTTATTTGATTTGCAGATGTTGAAATGAGCTTGTCTGACAAACCTACAAGTAACCTGGGTATTTTAACCCTTGTAAAACTATCCTGTTCTTGAGGAGAGATTGCAGAATTTACAGATGGGCTTAAAATTCTAGAGCCAGGAACCTGACCAGGCACTTCAGTTCAGTTCAGAACAGTTCACAAGTTCTCCAGTGAGGAAAATACTGAGGAAAAAAAAAAAGATTTGAGGTTGATCAAAATGTTGTGTTTGATTTTGACTTTATTTTGTATGAAATCTGATTCTCCTTGGAAAACTCAAAGCCCGGCTTTCAATTTGGCATGAACAAATTGCTGCATGTATCTAATTTAGGCATGAAATACCAGATGTGCATGTACACATGGCTACTTACACACATCGCTAACGTAGATATCTAATTCAGTAGAAGCTACATCTGGTGTTCGAGTGTGTGCACGGATATTTGCACACAACTATAAAAATCCGGCCCATGCATTGTATGTAGGTGATAAATATGCACATATATTAGAGCACCTGATACCAGTATCTACCCTTGGCTATTGTTAGAGTACTTTTGTACTTAGTAACTTCCTGTGCGCCAATTCAACTCCCAGAAGCATCATTCCTGGAAAATTGTCTATGGACTGATGCTATGTCAACACTGGCAGTTCAGAGAACATATATTAATAGTAAGCAACATCTTCTGACAGGAATACTTCTGTGAATAATGTCATTATTCTTATGCCGTGTACTTGTAGCTGTGTCAGCCTCAGGATATTAGAGAGACAAGGTGGTGAGGTGATTTCTTTTATTGGACCAACCTCTGAAGCTATAGGAGAATAGAGAGCGAATCCTGAAAGAAACATGGACATAGGAGTCCAAAGATACATTTCAAGTCTTGCTAATTTTCATAAAGAGACAGAGAAAGGATTAATTTTTAGCTTGCATTCAAAGTGAAATGTCAGCTGAGGGGGAAAAAACAGCTGGAGGTCAAAGCATACTATGTGAAGTAATTGTAGAAGACTTCAAGCTTACTGAAAATCTCTTGGCTAAAAAACATTTATCTAGGGAAGGAGAGGGCCATATAATAGGGCCATATAATAGGAGTATTCTGAGTTTTTCTAACCTATTTTAAGGCAGACTCTAAAAACCAGACTGTATATAGAATTATGAATTTGTGAAGAGAGAGAAAGCAAGAGTCATCTCTAAAATTCATGTGTTGGAATAAATAGTGATTTCGAATGCTATATTGCAGCAAACTTGTTATTTGAAGTTCAGTTATTGTAAAGAAGCAGGTGCACAGCAGAACAATGCCAGAGACTTCTACACATGTTACCACCACCACTAGCTTCAGCAAATGTTCAATGGAAGATGATCTAGGAACGTAGTCTAGTAGGAAGAGTGGTAACTGAAAAAAACTTCAAGGTTCTCATTTCTAGCTCTATTTCTAACTCAAGACCCAACCTTACACCCATTCAGTTAATTCCACTGACTTCAGTGGAATTGGATTGAGTACTATGTTAAATGACCTTGGGCAAGTCACTTAGGCCTAGATCCTCAAAGGTATTTAGACTCCAAACTTCTACTGATTTCAGTGGAAGTTCAGAACCTAAATAGCGTTGAGGATCTGGGTCATAACCTCGTTGTCCAAAGTTTGTATAAAATGGTATCTGTAATACCACCTCCCTACCTGAAATTTAATTAATATCACTGCACTGCTTTGAGATACTTAGAGGAAAAGCATTATATCCCTTCAACACCTTATTTTACCATTTGTTCATTTTTAGGATTAAGTCTTCAGAATTAAGATCAACAAAAGCAAGAAAATAAAGTAGGGAAATATACATTAATGACTTATCATATATGCATGAAAAGAAGTGAACAGTTGACCAAAATGACCTTCAAGAAAACATAGGACAATTAATTCATTCAAATAAGGCTTCAAGCAACAAGTGGACCCTGCCAATTTCAGTAAAAGTAAACACACTTCAAAAATTGGATAGCCAGATCTAAATGTGATATTCAGGCCCAGTAGATGTCCAACATGATGGTGTTTCATACTGACAGTGTGTTCATGTCTATAGATTTTACTTCAAAAAATGGGACCTTTAACCATAGCTAAAATTACTTACTGGGAAGGAGAGTTGAGCTTGTGTTGTCCAATAGGGCTTTAAACCTAATTCAAATGCTAAATGCGCTTTGGAAAAATGTGCAAAGTTTAGTAATTTGGGCAAAAAGACCTAAAACTAGCTTTTTCAGCTGGAGAAAATGATCCCCTTTGACATCAGGACAAGAATGTAATGAACACACACGGTGACAGCCTCCCTGCTGTAGGAAGAGGGACAGAAGCGATTGGAGGAAAACAACCTTTCCTCGTCACTTTGTTAATGACTCTAATTCAATATTTGAATATAGTCAAAGTGAAGTCCTTAACAATAAGGATGTTTCAAGGTTTAGAACATTTGATAATTTACACCCAGTTCATGAAAAGGATAAAGATTTTTTCCAATGATTTGTTCATATAAATTATTAAGCTGCCAAGTAAACTAATTTGACCCCCATTTTTCTCCAAACACTAATAAAACAGATTATGCATGGCTTCAGGGGTAAGATTTGCAGTCCTCTGCAGATGATGTTCAAAGCATATCTCATACAGTAAAACCATCTGTTTTTCTAATTCAAATCTGCTGGCTGATTTATTGGTGGCTGCCTGTCACTCTTCATTCTCCTTAATAGTCTTTTATGGCCTGATTGACCTGTTGAATTTTTTAATGCATGTTTAATTATTGTTCAGTGCTTTCCACAATGGATTGGTGCTTAAGTAAATACAATATATACTGGATCAAACCAATCGTCCATCTAGCCTCCTCTCCTATCTTTCGACAGTGTCCAATACCAGAGGCGTCAGAGGGAAAGTATGTATGAAAACAACACAAAATAATGGGTGGAACAGTTCAAAGGCTTTAAACCGGGAAATGTTGGACCTCAAAATAAAAAAGTCCAACAACGTACATTGAGACCCTCTGAAGTGGTCTTTTCTTGGTTCCAAGGAGAAAGAGTTCCCACTACAAAATGGGCCAAATGTTTTTAATCGAGAATTTATGTTTTTCCTCACTTTTCTTTGCCCTCATCACATCTCAAGATCTAGGATGACTTTTCAAACGCACAAGCATCTCAACTTGGGTTTGTGAAATCTAGGCTTGTGCCAACATTATTACACAATGATAAGATGACCAGCCTTTTGTGGTGCAGTAATTACATTTTGATGAAGCTGAAAATGCTCATCTGTAACAAAAATCCTCCATATTACATTTTCTCTTCTGTCTGATAAAACAGATAGTAAGCCACAGATAAGTAATGCAGTGAACATGCTATGTGATGGTCCTATTTATTGATAATTATCTCTTACATATCTGAGTAAGCTTATGTTCCTGAAGGTTTAGGGAAGGCCCTAGAGGAATATCTAGCAAAAATTAACACTCTACTGCACATTCTAATTAGGATTTAATTAGTTTGGGGGTTTTTTTTAAGTGCAGTGCATGTTTTCAGCAAGTGCATAATCACTGACTTATTGCTTGTAGGTTTTTTACATATTTTTCATTGTAAATATCCAATTATAATTGTCATTTTAGTTCAAATTTAAGAAATGAAAATTCTATTTTAGTTTAGAGGAAGAAATATTTTTCCTCTAGCACAGTATTGTCTATTGTGATTCTTTAATATTTCATCCCAATTTATAGTATTTTTCTACATTACTAGTCCAGCATGAAGAAAAGGAGTACTTGTGGCACCTTAGAGACTAACAAATTTATTTGAGCATAAGCTTTTGTAAGCTACAGCTAACTTCATCGGATGCATTCAGTGGAAAATACACTGGGGAGATTTTATATACACAGAGAACATGAAACAATGGGTTTTACCATACAGACTGTAACAAGAGGGATCAGGTAAGATGAGCTATTACCAGGAGGAGAGCAGGGGGGCGGGTGGGAGGGGAACCTTTTGTAATGATAATCAAGGTGGGCCATTTCCAGCAGTTGACAAGAACGTGTGAGGAACAGTGGGGAGGGGGGGAATAAACATGGGGAAATAGTTTTACTTTGTGTAATGACCCATCCACTCACAGTCTTTATTAAAGCCTAAGTTAATTGTATCCAGTTTGCAAATTAATTCCAATTCAGCAGTCGCTTGTTGGAGTCTGTTTCTGAAGTTTTTTTGTTGAAGAATTGCCACTTTTAGGTCTGTAATCGAGTGACCAAAGAGAATGAAGTGTTCTCTGACTGGTTTTTGAATGTTATAATTCTTTGACGTCTGATTTCTGTCCATTTATTTTTTTACATAGAGACTGTCCAGTTTGGCCAATGTACATGGCAGAGGGGCATTGCTGGCAAATGATGGCATATATCACATTGGTAGATGTGCAGGTGAACGAGCCTCTGATAGTGTGGCTGATGTGATTAGGCCCTATGAAGGTATCCCCTATATAGATATGTGGACACAGTTGGCAATGGGCTTTGTAGACTTTAAAATTGCATTTCTTCATCCTTTTTCTGTATAAAACAGGATGTTCTCCATAAATTATACGATAACTCTTTTTCCATGAGCATCCAATCTTATGGTGATAATGGTTATGAACTATGGCTCACATAACAAATTCCACCCCAAATCAAAAATAGGGTCCAGATCTTTCTGTAATTTTCTTGGTCTCGGGACAGGAACATTATTCAAATTTCAAACTAACTTTTATTATACTGGTATTTCCCCCTTCCCCCCTGTTTTTGGCTCTCCTCACGAACAAAATTTATTTAATTGAAGGAGATAGATTAAGCTCTGTAAATTTAGGGAGCCTAAATGATCTGTAAATTTAGGGCCTGATCCAAACCCCAGTGAAATCAATGTGCTTTGATTCAAATCGTTAGTGATTTTTTAGAATGTTTCCTAATCCAGCAATGGAAAAATCCACACAAAAGTCATAAGTAAACGGATGCTATAGGTAGTTTTTGAAACCACTGCAAATTAATTCAGAAATCCACAATCAGAAATCAATTTATGATGCAAGGATTTGCTAATTACTTGACCACTCTTGGGATAACTAAAATCTTAAGAACCTTTGATTTGTACCATTGGTCTTTTTGCTACTTTTAACTATTGTCTCCCCAAATCCAAGGTATTCCCTAAGTGTAAGTGCAAGGTACTTTTACTCAGTTATTAATGTTGCTGTGTTCTATTGCCCTCTTCTCCAGACCAAGTTGTTTCAATGAACTTCCTTTGCTAATTCCTCATCTTTACTTCTCTGGCCACATAACTAAAGATGCTCTTAGGTTGTGTTCACTCTATAATTTGTTTCAGTGTGAGACCATGACTATAATCTCCTTTTGGGACTCTTCACTTACTTCTACTTTGCATCATTAACCCCAAAACATCTTTGATATGCATTAATCCAGCACAGAGTCTCACATGCTCAATATCCCTGCTAGTGATTTTATAAGGAACTGGTTAAAGAGGAGACTACAAGGGGTCATACTGAAGGTGAAGGGAGGTTACTAGTGGGATCAATCTTATTTAACATTTTTATTACTGACCTTGGTACAAAAAGTGGGCAAGTGCTAATAAAATCTGTGAATGACACAAAGTTGGGAGGTATTGCCAATACGGAGGAGGACCTGAATATCATACAAAAGATCTGGATGACCATGTATACTGGAGTAATAGAAATGGGATGAAATTTAAGAGCTCAAAGTTCAAGGACATGCATTTAGGGATTAAAACAATAATTTCTGCTAGAAGCTGGGGATTTATCAGTTGGAAGTGACAGAGGAGGAGAAAGACCTGGGTGTATTGGTTGACCCCAGGGTGACTTTGAGCCACCAATGTGATGCAACCGTGAAAAAGGCTAAATGCAGTCCTAGGATGCATCAGGCAAGGTATTTCCAGTGGAGACAGGGAAGGGTTAGTATCATTATAAAAGGCACTGGTGAGACTTCACCTGGACTACTGTGTGCAATTCTGTCCTCCCATGTGTAAGAAAGATACATTTGCAGAGAAAGGCTGCTAGGATGATATGAGGAATGGAAAAAAAAAAACTCTTGAAAGGATACTCAAAGAGTTTGGCTTTTTTTTTAGCCTAACCAAAAGAAGGCTCAGAGGAGATGGGATTGCACTCTATAAATATATCAGATGGATAAATACCAGGGAGAGAGAGGAGTTATTTAAGTTAAGTGCCAATGTGGATACAAGAAAAAATGGCTATAAACTGACCATCAACAAGTTTAGGCTTGAAGGTTTCTAATCATTAGAGGAGTGAAGGTCTGGACATCCTTCCAAGAGGAATAGTGGGGGCAAAAGACCCTAAAGTGGCTTCAAGACTGAAATTAATAAGTTTATGGAGGGGATGGTATGATAAGACTGCCTACAATGCATCTAGCCGATCTGTGACTGCTAGCAGCAACTATCTCCAATGGCTGGTGATGGGACACTAGACGGGGAGTTATTACAGAGAATTCTTTCCCAGGTGCCTGGCTGGAGGGTCTTGCCCACGTGCTCAGGATCTAACTGATCACCATATTTGGGGCCAGGAAGGAATTTTGCCCCTGGTCAGATTGGCAGGGGTTTTTACCTGCCTCTGCAGCATAGGGCATGGGTCACTTGCTGGTTTAAACTAGTGTAAATGGTGGATTCTCCATAACTTAAAGTCTTTAAATCATTATTTGAGGACTTCCGTAACTCAGCCAGAGGTTATTGGTCTATTACAGTAGTGGGTGGGTAAGGTTCTGTGGCCTGCAAATGTGCAGGAGGTCAGTCTAGATGGTCACAATGGTCTCCTGACCTTAAAGTTTCTGACTCTATCCTTTGGTTTGCTCTCTCATTACAGCATGAATTTATCTAGAGAAATGAACTAAAATTTTTGGTTTTATTAGTATTTGATTAAGTAGTGTACTTGCTCAAAGCGTCAATAGCTTAGACTGGCAAGGACAACCTTTCTAGCAACCAGTGGAAGGACTCCATACAACAACAGCTATGGGAATCATAAGGACCAACAGTACACTGCTGATTTGGGGTAAGAGTGGTGACAATTTTTGGATTGATGATGAATAGATATGCTTTCTTTTTTTTGGGCTGATGCATTTTTTTCCAACTTGTTCAATGACTGTGTGAAAGAATGAAAATAAAATGCAGAAAAAAGAAAGCGATCCAGCAATAAGAGCGAGTCCTAATCCAATGTTTACCTGCATGTAACAACTGTTTTTTTTCCTTGCTATCATTTAAAGTTTTCTTCACTGAAGTTGCTAGGGTACTACTACAACACACACAGGGAGGGAGGGAGAAAGAGAGAAATACTCGCTAGCATGGTCAGTTAGTCAACGTAGTTGGATTAATCAGAAAGAAAATAATACCTGGTAAGTTAAATGAACACACTTTTAAATACATTTATGTTAGTACTTTAATTCTATCTCATTTTAGCCATTGAAATATTTAAGAGAAAGACAGAGTTCCTGAATTTCTCCTATATTTGGAAACCACAGGACAAATAATATTTGTAATAAAAAGGGCGCTATTACAATTTATTCTAACAGAGAGATGGAGAGTAGTAGAGGGAGTGGCACAGGAAAACCAAAGTTATTCAAGATTCAAGAATACAAATGATGAAGAAAGATTAGCTACACATGGCTTATATACAAAACGGAGACACAGTGGTTCCCATTCAAGACACACACCATGGTATCTGCAGTATCACAGTTAATGGAACTTGAGGGGACTCAGCAACTCTTAAGATTGTGCCTAATTAGACACCAATCCCACAAAACATTTAAGCACAAGCTTAATTTTAAGCATGAGCTGTTTCAGTGTCTTCAATTGAATTACTCACGTACTTAGAGAGTGAGTGTGTACTTAAATGATTTGTTGGGTTGGAGCCTTGTGGTACACAGAGTGTCTAAAAATAAGAGAAAAACACAAAAATCTCTCTCAGAATTTCTTCCTTCTTTTGGTTTCCTGACAGTATACAGGTTTACCCACAGACTCAAAAAGTAGAACAAAATTATAATACTAGATAAGTGAGAATTTTTTCAGTGTGTCCAGGCACACTGATTTTGATAATTCAAATACATGCATTATCAATCACAGCACAAAACATTTCAGTTTAAGCCTGTTTGTAAAAGATTACAAATTAAATTCTTGAGAAAACACTTTTTTTTCTAACCCACTGCATTTGAAACAATTTTCCTTTTCTGTAGCTATACTGCATTTTAGAACATCACATTAGATTATGTCAAAAATGTAGAAGCAAAAGCAAAGCTTTTATTAAAATGCAGTTGCATGAAAAATATTTCAGGATGAATGAAATTTGGGAGACATTTTGTAGCTAATTACTAGGTCACTTTGGTCAAAAAGTTAGTATCTCTATTAGCCACGTGTACAATAAAGATGAGCAATTTCCTACGGGCATTGTTTAAAGGAGCATTTTGGGCCAGATTTTACCTTGTAAAAGTTAATTTGGCCTTACACATCTCAAGTAATATAAAAGAATTGAAGTGATGATGTTTCCAAGGCCTAATGTTGCACAAAAAAAGCATGAAAATGTGTTTTAAAATACAGTACCAGACAATGGCTGGGTAAAGGTAATTTAACCCCCTTTGCTTTCTGTTGGATTTCTCGGTTTCTACCAGAAGATTTCAGTGATATCAAACCCTACAATACACACTTTAATCATAAATAACATCTCGTTCTTCTATAAGCACTGTTCATTGGTAGATCTCAAAGTGCTTTACAAAGAAAGCCAATATCATTATCCCCCATTTGTTCTCTCAATAGATCTTAAATAGATATTTAAGAACAAGTTCTTCCTTGGTTTAAACCCATTTAAAACGGTTAACACCAGGAATGAATCTGGTCCATTTGGGATCAGTCCTTGAAAGTTCTCTGCTTCCATTGTTTCCATTAACTTCAATGCAACATCATTTTATTGCTTCTAGTGGGGCATACATCTGTATCAACTGGAAAGGAACATGGATTGGTTTACCAATCTCGTGCTCTGAGGCAGCTCCAAGGGGCTGTCATCATCTGTGGTCTGAGGCATAGATTTCACAGCAGGTCCTATCCCAGACAATTAGTGCTGCTACAGCCAAATTAATCCAGGAGTGTACACCTTCTTGCCTTCCCTATGGCAATAAATTCAGTACCATGTAATAATGTCTTTGGCAGTCTCATTTCCATGTGCTTAAGGTGGAGCAGCTGCTGCTATCATAAGCACAGCAGTTTGTATTAACATTGAAAGTGATCAGAATATTTATTTATACTTTTAAATCTCTGTAATCTGCTATTAGAGCCAAATCCAATGCTCACGGTAGTCACTTGGAGGCTTTTCAATGACTTCAGTGGGCTTTAGATCAGGCCCCTAAAGAACTTTAGGTATATAGCATTGTCTCTTCTTATGACACCATAAGTAGCACCATAAGTAGCAAGATGCTTTCCCAGTTGAGGAGAAATCAGTGACATGAAATCTTGGTATACTGTAAGTGCAACTTGTTTTATATACTCATACACACCAGTCTTAAAACAGAGGTGGTCAAATAGCATGGAGGACAATCCCTTCTTTCAGGAATCTTGGCTCAACAGAGTTCCCAGAGAGCAGCTTTGTTTCAAGAACTGACTCCAATCAAAGACCAACGTAGAGAGAAAAGTCTTCTGCTATGGACCCAAGTCCTTCTACTCAGAACCTGCCTCCAACAGAGTTTTGCATAACCAGCATGTCTTCCTAAGACTGGACATTTGCTTACATGCTCAAAGATAGCCTGGATGACTATGGGTAACAGTGCCACACACTAAGGCCTGCCATAACCATAATACCAAGACCATGGACATTTTCCATATGAACATTTCTTCTCCTATCATGCAATAGCTTTTCCTGAAACTTTATCCTAACATATATTTAACACAAATTAATCAGAGTATTTACAGCATAGTTAGATTCCCTGGACTTAAGGTTCTGAAAAATTCTGAAACTCTATTTTGGTTTTGCAAAGCTTATTTAGCTTTGAGATCTTTTTCTGAAATGTTACCTGGGCAGGGGTCCACAAGGGATATTTAATTGAACACATTTTCCCCCTTGCTACTAAATAAATAGTACGTAATAGATCACCCCTCCTTCCTCAAAAAATTAATCTGGCACAGAAAGGTGTCATTATACATTACATATGAAGTGCCTGACCCAAGGTCCACTGAAGTCAGAGTCCTTCCATTGACTCCAATAAGCCTTGGCTCATGATCTATATAAACAATACTTAAATTAATCAATTCACTTCCTCTGATCTGGATCTTTTTTACATTTCAATTTGCTCTTAAATTGAACAGGAAGCTGATTGTGTTCAAGTCAAGTATTTGAACCAAGATATTTTAAATTAGGCAAAAATCACCAATGTTCAGGCTTCTTTTTTAAAACAAAACAAAACATTTAAAATACCAAGCTGTCTAGTTCAGAGTGTTTATTTCTCTTTTCAGATAACAGAATCATTCTATTTGATAGTATTAAAAGGGCAAAATGTAAAGTGCTGCCTTTAAAATCACAGAGTTTGTAAAAATGGGTAAGATTAAATATTCATGGTGTTTCTGTAATCTAATTGACTATATCTACATCATCTTGACGAATGGGACACTGGCAGTGACAGTGTTGAAGAAAATCTTGCAAAAGCCAAAAGACAATTTCCCTTGTAATCCAGCTGTTAACATTCTCTGTGGTAAGACTGTCCCTTTCCAAAGCTGTTATTTGCTATCTCAACATCCAGCTGTTTCTGATTGGTGGATGCGTCCCAAAGATCAGCATGCAGAGGGAAAACTTCCACATAGATGTGGCCTCGGCTACCTCCACAGCCCTGTCATCTCCACCCCTGGCTGATGCAGAGGGTGCTCCATAAATCCAGAGACCATGCTAGGATAAGGTTTGGAGACTGGGTGGGCCAGAAAGAGGAAAGGAATTGGAACAAGGTAGGAGAGGAGGTAGGGGGCACACATTGGCCTATCTCCTGCATGGCTTAATTAGAAAGAAAAAAAAAATCCTGGCTGAGCCATTTCTGCTGATTGCTACCCAAGGATCCTGGAAGTATCTCTGTTGGAGTTATGCTGCCAGGCAGCTTGGCAGAGCACACAGGGAGAAAGGGAGACAAAGAGCCAGCCAAGAGGCACGGGACTTCATGTGGATAGCTCTGGCCTGCAGTGTACTCCTAAGGATCCTTCTCAGATTTGGGGATGGGCCAGATGGTCTTTTCTATGGGGAGGGTGAAAATCACCCCTACACAATGGGGTAACATGAAAGGCTTTCTGTGAGGGGATCTTAGTGGAGAATTCCTCTTGCAGTGTCCCATCCCATAGATTTTACCACAGGAGCGGGGAGTCACGCCTGACAGTATATTCACTCAAGTATATTCACACTGACATGGCTGAAGATTTAACTCTGCTACCAGTGATGATACAGAACAATCCTTTAAAGAGTTCACAGCACAGCCTAATGAGAACTCTCAAACTTCCACTAATTTTACTAGACCTTTTAAATCAATCATTTTCTTCATCACTGTTTCCTCCACCCACTTCTCCTTCCTAACTCTGCAGTTAAGTGAGAAGGCTGAATGTGTGCCATCAACAACCTAGATTTCTAAAACACATGGACTATATCACCTTGGATGGAACACTCCCTTCTTAAACTTATAATGTGGAAAGCAGATTTGGCCAACATTGGACATGGGAGTACATGACTTCCTCAATGGAAATTCGATGCTGTACTCATAAGATGCATTAGACAGGGAATAGGCACCTTATGACTGACATCATCAACACAGGACTTCAAATTGCCTGCAGATTCAAAAGAGAAGAAACTGGGCTGTGATGGAGGAAGCTGACATTCAGAAATAAAAAGCTGTTTTCTAGCATCAGATATAATGCAAAGAATCACTGGCAAAGGAAATTACTTTTTGCATGTGAAATATTCTCTGATTTTCATATTTTCACCCTTCACCCTGGTGTTAAAGTTCTTCCTTATGATATGTCAACATTGTCATATTCAGCTATGAGCAGTCTTGTAGCTACAACATGTCATTATTTAATATGCATTAAGCATATGTCTTCTATTAACACAATGTTACTCTCTTTGTGGGTTGAGAATACAAAAATGCATTGTGACAACTGTTCTGCTGTATACCATTATGTCTTGGCTCTTATGTTAACAATACCTTTTGGCTTTGGCTTGCTTACCTCTTGTATCATAATCAAATGCTCCATGTTTATTCTCATTAGAACTGGGCCAATACTTAAAAAAAAAAGTTGTTCACTAATATTTTCATGAATTAAAGAGCTAGATTTAGTTTGCTGTACCTGCAGATTTTGGATCACTGTTCTCCATTTGTGAAAATGTTTTGAATCCTAAAAGTTTCAAAAATTTTAGGAGAAAAAGGATTAATCATTAACAATTAATACCATTATTCACTATTTGTTATTCAGCATTGTAAAATTTAGTCATCCAATCAAAAAGAACAATCAGTATCAGATAATTTCAGTGATCAACTACCCAACATGGATATTAAATAGCGGGTAAATGAAACTAACAGTTTGGAATAATCTACAGGTTAAAAATTATTCATCCAATATTTATATAAGAGCTAGTTGTTATAATTATTACTAGTAGTATGGATTAATTGATTTAAAGACAATCAAGACCAGTTCATAAACAATTCACAAAAAAGGGGGTCAATGTGCAACAAATATTCCAAATAGGAATTAATTTTAATTGAGCAACACTGATCATAGAATCATAGAATATCAGGGTTGGAAGGGACCTCAGGAGGTCATCTAGTCCAACCCCCTGCTCAAAGCAGGACCAATCCCCAACTAAATCATCCCAGCCAGGGCTTTGTCAAGCCTGACCTTGAAAACTTCTAAGGAAGGAGATTCCACCACCGCCCTAGGTAACGCATTCCAGTGTTTCACCACCCTCCTAGTGAAAAAGTTTTTCCTAATATACAACCTAAACCTCCCCCACTGCAACTTGAGACCATTACTCCTCGTTCTGTCATCTGCTACCACTGAGAACAGTCTAGATCCATCCTCTTTGGAACCCCCTTTCAGGTAGTTGAAAGCAGCTATCAAATCCCCCCTCATTCTTCTCTTCCGCAGACTAAACAATCCCAGTTCCCTCAGCCTCTCCTCATAAGTCATGTGTTCCAGTCCCCTAATCATTTGTGTTGCCCTCCGTTGGACGTTTTCCAATTTTTTCACATCCTTCTTGTAGTGTGGGGCCCAAAACTGGACACAGTACTCCAGATGAGGCCTCACCAATGTCGAATAGAGGGGAACGATCACTTCCCTCGATCTGCTGGCAATGCCCCTACGTATACATCCCAAAATGCCATTGGCCTTCTTGGCAACAAGGGCACACTGTTGACTCATATCCAGCTTCTCGTCCATTGTAACCCCTAGGTCCTTTTCTGTAGAACTGCTGCCTAGCCATTCGGTCCCTAGTCTGTAGCGGTGCATGGGATTCTTCCATCCTAAGTGCAGGACTCTGCACTTGTCCTTGTTGAACCTCATCAGATTTCTTTTGGCCCAATCCTCTAATTTGTCTAGGGCCCTCTGTATCCTATCCCTACCCTCCAGCGTATCTACCACTCCTCCCAGTTTAGTGATTTACAGCAGTTGAGGATCTATCCCTTTTAAATATTATGTATTTATATTTAATGGCACCATAGTTAATTTGAGCAAATCATTTATTTAACTGAGTCTGCATCTACTGACAGCTTAAAGGGACAAAAGTAATTGAGGCCCCAAATGTGATATGCTTTAAAACTAGTAAAAACAGATGAGGAGCATGTTTTGGATTCTAAATGTTTCACTTTACTTTATATCTAATACAGTATGCATTTATAGAATTGAGGTATACGCAACTCTTTTAGCTCATTCTTAGAGGTCATTCTGAAACGTATCCTAGTTGGAGGCCTTAGTCATTTGACTCCAGCTAATGTGGAGAGAAAAAAGTTTAAAACTAACATTTCTCAGATGTATTTACTGTAAAAGATGTGGTACACAGAAATTGTATGAAGAAGTATCATACAAGCTTGATTGGTATTCATTTGTGATGAGCAGCATAACTAATCTGTGGTTTCATCACTTGTGAGTAATGCCACCACTGCAAATTCATCCGATAAAAGCTTTATACTGCACCTCACTGCCATGTATTCTTTCTCTATAATTATAATCAAAACAATAATGTTTTAAACTGCTGTGATAGTCTCTCCAAAGATCTGAAAGTGAAAACATGAGATCTGCCAAGATGCAGCAAAATTATATTCAGTGCAGATATTTTTCAAAGGTGTCGTGTTGCTCACAGCTGTACCAGAGGTAAGTGGCATGCAGGGAAAGTCAGGGAAGGCCAACAGTTCTGAAAACATGGCTAGACCTCATGATTTGAGAGAGCATTTGAGTCTTTACCCCTTAGAAAAGGAGATTACTCCTTAGAAAAGGAGTCTTTACTCCTTAGAAAAGGAGATTAGGATGGTGCTAGCTGGGAGCTTTTCATACATATAGTTGCATGCTATGAGACAATTACCTTCAGAGATGATTCTGCCTGGAAGTTTGACATGTTTGGAAAAACAAAATGATTTACTGAATAATGGAGTTTGTAGTAAAGAGTAGCCATGTACAGCTGACTTGTATCAGCCAGATTCTTGTAAGATGATTGGCAATTACCTTTGATACAGGCTGGGATATTCAATATCTATGAAGCTCTTTAAACATAGTCAAAATGTCTTTTGCTAACTTTTTTGTTTTTAAATCTAACTTTTAATAGGGGGGAGTGCCCAGGTTTTTTGTGGCTCACAAGTCTCAACCACATGCAATGGAAGAGCATTCTATCATTTTGAGGTGACGGGCTGTAAAAAGGGGAAAGAATTGGGACAAGAGTGGAAGTTATCTCAAAGGAGTTAATGTCCCCAAGCAGGCCTATGGCCAAACACTCAGAGCATGTGTTTGTGTGTGTACACATTTATAGCCATCCTGAGTATCATCCCAGTATATCTCTTCCCCATTCCTATTTCTTTAAAGGTCACTGTTTAGATTTCAGCACTACAGAGAATTGGTATTGATGCAAAAAACAAAAGTAAGGGTGGGGGAAGATAATTTTGAAAACCTGAGTGAAATTTCCCGCATTTTAGAAGATTTATGGTCATTGCAAAAGAGAAATGTTGTGCACAGTCCAGGAGGGGGGAAAGATGGCACATCGAGGGGGGGATCCCCTTCTATCTATCTATCCTCAGAGGGAAAATCTGTTAGAAGAGAGAAGGCTGATGGGCTACGTCTTTGACCCATCAAGTGCTGCTATTTCATCTATCAGCTGGAAATACTGGGAGTCTCAGCATCTTCCCAGCCAGGCACCAGTTCTACCTGCTACTCCCATCTCAGAGTCCAGAGTCTTCACCCCACCAGTCTGTGTAGAAGGGAATACAGGGTGAGCAGGGTAGTCCTAAGCAAGGAAGAGGAGCAGGAGGGTAGCCTCCCAACTCAGCCCTAAAATACCAGCATTGGTGTCCCGAGACTATTATTGGATAGAAGAAAAATGGTAAGTTAAGGTTCTGTTCCATTTACACAAAGCAGATGGTCCCCTGGCATTTCGGATAGTAAGCACATTCTATTTTATCAAAAACCTGTGGACCTGAGGCCAGATTTTTAAAGGTATTTAGGAACCTAAAGAGGCAGATAGGCCTCTAGTGGGATTGTCAAAAAAGCACACAAACGTATTCAAATGAGGATAAAACAAGCCCAGGCAATAATGACTCTCCTTAGAGATTTTAGAAGTTACCTGGGAGGGCTTCTGATTTCCCAAGCTATGTATAAAAAGTAATTGTTTTTATTTTTCTGACCATCCTTTCATCTTCTTTGAATACATTTAGCGAGCAACCAAGCTGAATGTACTTTCCCACTGGCGTGCTAACTAGGCATTATATGAGTGAAGGCAGATATCTCACAGTTCAAACAGGTCTAGAGCCCAGTGAACATATTTGTTATTTCAAAGTGGATGATACTAAAGATTTTGTAAAAGAAGAAAGATAAGATACAGCAGACAAGCTATTAGGTCAACAGAAAGGTGAAAGAATCAAAAGACTCATAAAAAAATCAAAATGCATGCCATGCTTCTAATGCCGTTTCTGCTAATACATTGGGGAGAAAAAAGAAGAGCCACTGGAAGGTGATTAAATGGGGAAAAAACACTATTCTTTTGAGAGAAAAAGGAAAAAAGGCAGACAAATCTTGAAGGATATTTCAGAAACCTGTGGTGTATCTTTGAGAACAATCTTAGAGATTCATTTCAAGAGGTGGAGGGAGAGAATTGGAAGAGTTTGGGCACTGATTGCCATGTTGCTGTTCATCACAGAATTCTTAAAAAAAAAAAAAACCTAGAAAGGACAAAAACCAAACTAAGACTCAGCCTCCTCATTCTGTGTACGAACTGAGTCTGAACTGGACTCTTCTTGACCTAGACTATTTGACTTTGTCTCCCTTTTCAGACTTACTCTCCAAGGATAGACTCCTTGATGACATTTATCTGACCAACTATTGCCCAGAGCTGGCATGGACACTGACCCAATACATTCCTACATATTTTGATATCAGTTCTGCAAATCATTTGGGCGGGTTTGTATTATCCCAAATTGTTTCCTGAGCCCTAAGATTGAAAACTGGGCAAAGAACTAAAGGAGAACAGAACATGAATCTCACATAGAATAAAAACCACAAGAAGGAACACAGCCATTTGGGATAATATTTTCTAATGCCACTAAAAATATTTGGCCTGCACTTTCTTATCAACTTGTAATTATTATTTTTTGTTACTAAAAGAAGATTCTACCCATCTGCAGATGAATTAGAGAGCACACAAAGGGCCTGATCCAAAGCCCATTGAAGTCAGTGGGAGTCTTTCTACTGACTACTAACTTTGGGCATGCTTCGAATCCTATTCAAGTCAATGGAAAGCTTTCCATTGACTTTAATGGGCTTTGATCACACCCACAGATACTTTCTAGACCAGTCGTTCCCAAACTTGTTCCACCGCTTGTGCAGGGAAAGCTCCTGGCGGGCTGGGCCAGTTTGTTTACCTGCCACGTCTGTAGGTTCGGCCGATAGCCATTGCCAGTGGCCGTGGTTTGCTGCTCCAGGCCAATGGGAGCTGCTGGAAGCGGCGGCCAGTACGTCCCTCGGCCTGCGCCACTTCCAGCATCTCCTAATGGCCTGGAGCAGAAAACCGCGGCCACTGGGAGCCGCAATCGGCCAAACCTTTGGATGCGGCAGGTAAACAAACCGGCCCGGCCCGCCCGGGGCTTTCCCTGCACAAACGGTGGAACAAGTTTGGGAGCCACTGGTCTAGACTTATCCTTAAATGAGAATAGTAAGTATTTGCTTTGGTTTTTCTACCTCTTTTGATGTGCTTTTAGATAGAGATACTTCTATCTCTAGCAGGGGTATCTCAGGCTATTGTAGATTTGGGACCAAACTCACCTCTGTATTCAATGAAGTTGTACCTGCTGAATTTTCTCCTGTGTCTCATAGAAACTACCTATGCTTGGAAGAGATGCAGATGTCTCAGTTAGGGTTAATGATCTATTTGATTTGCACATTGCTCAAAAGTGAGGACCTGGCACAGTGTTTCGTCTAGAACTGTGAAATCTTGAAAACAAATAAACCCTGATGAGCAAACTAATATTTTCCTAATTGACACATTCATACCTTTGCTGATACCATTGTCTGGCTGAACAGCATTTTCTGCAAGGCTGGGTTAACAGTGCAGCAGAACACGTATTGACATTGTGACAGCTGTGTCTTGGCAACTAAGACAGACATCTTCAGGTTTGCAAGCACACAGCATAAAATTGACATGCCCAGTCCACCCCTATGCTTCTCTGTTTTATTATGAGGAATACAAATGTTATTTGGAAAGGATTATAGATATTTCACTGAAGCACACCCAGCATAATTGTTCCACCAGCCTCTTGAGAACAGAACCCCCCGATACCCATAACCCCACAGAGAAAAATATCAAAGTCCTTCTGGCGACACTGATAGCGAGAGTTAGGCCTGTTGAAGTCAATTGGATTTCAAAAGTGGCATGATGAATGCCAAAAGGATTTGGCTGATAACGTTTACAAAGGTTATACAAATCCTTCCATAAAATTCTCCTTTGCCATGATGCCTACAAAGAACTTGAAAACAGTTAGGTTGGTGGTGTAGAGACCACAGCCTATCATGTTGACATGTTTTGTCTCACTTGCACTCCAGCCCCCCATCGTCAGTGTGTATCCACCTGTGATTTCCTGTCTTAAGGACTGTAAGCTGTTTGGGGGCATGGGCTGTCTTTTTGTTCTGTGTTTGTACACCACCTAGCACAATGGGCTACTAGGCACTTCTGCAATACAAATACAGATGCATGTGGGGATTTCATTAGGCTCTGCTAAACACTTAGCCATGCTCAAAAGTAATTTATCAGTCTCTTATCATTTTCTTCAGACTTGATCACAGACATATATTCTAGTGACCTTATTCACATGCCAAATTCCACACTGTCTAGTCCAGCAATATCTTTTTCCTTCGGTTTATTTTTTGGCTCATATGTGAACAACGGCCCAAAGGATTTCCCACTAAAGACCATCTTTTGGACCAAGGGTGGCTATCTGCAGAGAGAAAGGTAATTTTTTTTAGAATGATTATGGCTTCACAACTTTAAGTGCAGCATTTCTCTTTAAGCGAATACTATAAACATTAAGAACAAATCTTTGGTCAACCTCTTGCTGTCACTTCAATGGTTAAGCTGTTTGAACTTGTATTAAACAAGTGAAGACTCTGTCCCTGGTGACCTGGATACAGATAGTTGTATGACAGAATCCATTGGCACAGGAGTGCAGCTTAGGAGGTAGATACACAAATACCTTTACTTATTAATTTAATTTGTGATGTTTCCTCTCTCTCATTCAAAACCCCTGAGTGTCACAGAGAACAAAGCAAACAACAAATGAAAAATTGAGCGGGCCTACTCTTAGTAACAACCTTTCTGCATTATCAGGAGCAGCACCATTTTACGAAATATTTATTTTTCTCTTAGTGATATTCAGATAGATTCGGCATGATGTAACTTGCAATGCTCTAACCAAGACAAAAGACTACAGAACCACTTTCCTAATGTCTGTGTTTAAACACAACACATTCTTAGAGTATTTTTTTATATAAAATAAGACTAATGACCTAGTCAGTTTAGTTTATTTTTTAGTCATTAACAGTTTATTCAACTTTAGTGTATCCTAAATAAACAATTATGGTGTTTTTTGTTGTTTGTTTGTTCTTAGAATTTTAGGCAATATCAGGATTTACAACTCACATTTTTAAAAAACTCAAAAGGTATTAGAGGCTTTCAATATTTTTCCCCTCTGGAAATGTACATTTACAATTAAAATTAATTGCCATGATTCAACACCAACACTTTGCTTCAATTATCCAAGCACTCACATTAGGAAAGAGAAAAAGTGAAATATTTATTTGAAAGAATTAGAGAACATTACTTTCGGCTTTAGTGAAGTCTACAATCCTCATTAAAGGAACTGAGTGAGCTTTGGAATACCCAATTTCCTATTAAAGCTAAAATATTGACCACAGCACTCTCATTTGTTCCTCTGGGCTCACCTAAATGTCTAAATCAATTCTCCAATTGCATGGTATTTCCAAAGTGCTTCCTTCCTGGAAATAGCAGGACAAAAAGAAACTATAAGCAACATTCATCAAATGGAGTTAGTATTTCCCATTTTTCCCCCTCTTCTGATTCATAAAGGGCTTTTCTTGATTTTTAAATTATAGAAAAGTAATAGCTCCAAGTCCCTTTTTAACTAAATGTATTTTAAATCCATATGGGTTTAACAACATACAGCTAGGAAAATTATATACAATCTGATTTTTTGTATATAGTTTACAACTAGGGCACCAATACAGCAATTAACTTAAATAGGAATACTTACATTTTAAAGTCACCCACATCTATAAGTATCTTACAAGATGTACAGTAAAGAAGAAAATATAATGAAATTTCAAAATAAATCCATAAATGCCATTTACTAATAAGTTTGTGTGATGGCCGTCCTCTTGGTCTACACATAAGGGATTGAACTGAGGAAATTCCAGAGAGAGAAGCATGAGTTGCTACAGCATGCTCTGTAGTTGGTGGTTGTAACACATCATATGCTCTGTGGATTGCTACCAAGGGGGACCTGAAACACACAGTCATCTGTGAGTTAAACTTGCAAAACTTGTGTGTTGAACTGGGTTGGTTGATATGTCACATGGTATCAATTAGGCTGAGGCAGCCTTTCCTATGTATTCTGAAAGATAAATGGAAGGCATTTTCGCTCAGCTTGGTCAGACTGTAATATGTGTACTCTCTCTTGGCCAGACAGTAAACAGAAACAGAAGCAGTGAATGGATCTGTGTTGCTTCTTACAGCATTGGACATGTAAAAGGGTTATTTGCTGCTCCTTCTCTGTAAGATCCATCCAGCTATTTCGGTAGCCCCCTTGCTCTCCCCCCACCCACCTCCTGACACTGCAGGACAGCGTTCTATCCCCAGGATGACACAAACAGCAAGGGTGGAAAAATGTGTGAAACCTGTCTAGGTCTTCTATAGGCTCACAGTTTGGAGAAGCATCCAGACTTTAAACCTTCCGTAGGTATCCCTGACCCTAGATTTTTATGTAGGCTGGTTATGTTGAGGCTGAATTTGCTTTTTAGTATGTTTCTACATGTAGTTTGGCTGTTAATGTTTAGGTTAACTCTTCTCTCACGGAAGTCAATAGTAAAACTCCCATTGATTCCTAGGGAAACAAAGTTAGGCAAATGCTGAGCAGTTTCAAAATCCCACCTTACCTATTATCTTAATTTTATTCTCCTTGTAGCCACAGTCATAAGTCATTGCAGACTATCGCTCACGACTGCAATTTTCTCAGACTGACTAATTGAGAAGTGACTATGTATAGTTATTTGGTCCACCCCATGCAAATCTCTAAGAGATTTAGGTAAAGTCAGACTTTTCCTACTGACTCATACTGTTGCATGATGCAAGCACACTAATAATTGACCTAAATATCCTGACCTGAAAGCTTGTGTCTCTGGACAGAAGTTGGTTCAATAAAAGATATCACTTCACCCACCTTGTCTCTCTAAACATCCATAGATAGTTTTACCCATTAAACTTCTGGTGAGGAATACAAGGTATTTTCTTGATATGACTGACACCACTAAATAAATAAACAGAATTTGACCTTTTTTGCACTGAGCTAATGAGGTCTACGGAGCACAACTGTACAACAGACAATAGCACCTGGTATCACTTGAGGATTCTGAATAAGTAAATTGGATCATTACAAAGAAGCTGTACGTTTTTTTAAAAGCTTGTTATACCATTGGTTATTGTGGGAGAAGAGTGAAGTATAATTAGCATGGTCAAGGTCATATATTTAAATAAACATGCATCAGCCTGGCAGGCAGGCTGGTAACAGTTTCATTCTCCTGGTTGACAGACTTGGGGAACATTATATATTATTAATATGGCTGGCTAATTCCTAATTAGGAACTCATTAGTAGTTCAACAACTGTAGGTTTTGATGGATTTGCAGCCAATCTGGCAAAAAGGTTGTGCTAGATGACCTCTTCCATAGGATTTTTCCATCTGTCCGTTATAATGCCATTGTACCTATGCTGGAGATTAAAAACGAAAACAGAAAAGGCTTGGAGATTTGTGTGGTGATCTTATTTCAAGAGTGTATGAGATGTCCTCTCCTGATGACTTTCTTTCACAGATTTTTTTTATTATTATTATGCAGTCAATTCATAGAGTATTTTTCCTCTCATTACCTTCCAAACCAAACCTTTTTTTTAGAGTGTCCTGTTTTCCCCAACACTGTTTGGATGTGTATCATACTACAGCCATAAAAAGGACATGGATAAAAACTATGACATATATAAGTCATATATACATAAGTGAAATGATGTAGCTAAGGCACTGTGTAGGATTTGGGTGATGTGGGTTCAATTCCTAGCTTTGTCACAGATTCCCTGTGTGACCTTAAGCAATATATTCAGTCTCTCTGAGCGTCAATTCCTCAGCTGTGAAATGAGAACAAAAGTCAATCTTTATTTAGATTATATGACTCTGCAAGGCTAGAACTGTTTTTCACTATGGGCATATACAGCACCTAGCACAAGTGAGGGGTGGGAGGATCTTGATTTTAGTTGGGACCTGTAGGGACTACTGCAATTTTAATAATAAAGTATAGTCTAATATATGAGCACATATTCATTCAAAACATGAGCAGAACATAACTGCATATTTGTGTGTGTGGAATTAGCACAGCAACCAGCAAATCTACAATTATATAATGCAAGCATATTCACTCCCCGAAGAGGAAATCTCACCATAAAGGGGTGAGCCACCCTAGGCACTTCCCTTTGGCCAGGTGTGGCACTGAGGGTGAGCCCATCTTTCTTCCCCCACAATTCAGTGTCATTACATCCTCTTGCACAGGATCAGGGCAATAAGAAGCCAATACAAATTAATCAAAATAAGTACATCTCCTTTAAAAAAGTCAAGGCAAAGAGCAGTTGAAAGCACTTTATTAGGTCTGCTAAAGCTCGAAACCTTGTTACTCTGACCAACAGAATGGACAACTGAGCAGACGGATAGAAGTTGTTTGATGATCTATACCACCTGATTGGTTGCAGAGTCAGCAGGCTGACCCTTAAGCTCGGCAGCATGCTAGTGGCTGCTCAATGCATATCTAGCCCACAGCTGTGCTTGGTTCTGTCCCTCTCTCTGCAGTCTCTAGTCTTGCTTTAGCCTCTTGCTTCTATTCCAGCCCCCAGCTTCTTCCTGATTGCTGACTCCTGACTTGCACCCTTGGCTCTGCCTTCTGACTGTGACTCTGATTAACCCTTCACCTCAGACTTTGGTTTCTGACACCTGGCTATGACCTTTGGCTTTGCTTGGATGTGCCCTGCCTGAATTCAGTTCTGTTGGAGACCCCAGGGCATGGCCACTAGTTAAGTCGAGGGGATGGAAGGCCATAAGGGTCGAGGAGCTCTCCCTGCTGAAGGCCTAAGGGCTTCTTCTTAATCCCCCTTAATAGAATTCAGGCCTGGCTGGTTTGAGTAAGCTCTTTTGCTCTTAAAACAATGTTGCAGCTGCAGATAATGCCTTATAGTGTAAGGTTTGCTGACGCCAAGTTAAAGATAATAGGAGATAGTTACAAGGCCAGACAGAATGTGCTGGTTGTTTAAGTTGCTAGGAATGCTTTTTAGAGGTTGCAGGAAATAAACATTTAAAAATAAACCCATATAAGAAAGGCAGAGTATTTGTGCAAAGTTTTAATTGGCTGATGTGTAGTGCAGTAGCATTAAGGAATATAAAAGTGTGTGTAATGACCTGCTCTGGGGTGCAGGATTTGAGATTCTATTCTCCCTGTACCTTGTTTGCAGCTCCAAATAAACGTTTCTGCTTCTCCACCCCGTTGTGATTATTGAGTAAAATACCGGGTAACAAACCCCTGCTGTTGTTCTGCCTCTCGGCATTGGGTGCCGGCAACAGTTCTGGTAGGCTGGACTCCTGCTCCAACCACTCGGCAAGACTACCCTCAACTTGGGCACTGACAGGGTGAGAGAAATGGACATAAAATTGAATATATGCAGTGTTAGTTGTAGCCATGTTGATCCCAGGATATTAGAGATATAAGGTGGCTGAGGTAATATTTATTGGACCAACTTCTCTTGGTGAAAGTGACAAGGTTTCGAGCTTCAGCAGACCTGAAGAAGAGCTCAATGTAAGATCAAAAGCTTGTCTCTCTCACCAATAACAATTGTCCTCTAAAAAAAGATAATATCTCACCCAGCTTGTCTCTATAAAAGTGAATGTCTTTTTGAGCCCCAGTTTGTTATTATATCTAAAATAGAGTATCATCCCCTCATGGCTAGGTGGCACATTGGGTTAAACAACAGTGATTTCCCCTCTGCAATCTTGTAATTTGGGATCAGATCCAGTTCACGTCACACTAGTCAAATCACTGTGGTGCAGCCCCAAACACGACTTAGAAGATTTGTCCACATCACAAAGCTAACACACAATTCAGCAGTATCTGTTGAGAAAAGCCACAGCAGTAACACACACACACATGGAGTTCGCAACAGAGAAATTGCAGACATTGAGAAAGAGAGATCTGTTTTTTCCTGCCGTGGAACAATTAATTTAAACAGAGTAGAGCTTGGAACTAGAAGAAAGGGCTGTGACTTTAAAAAAAAATCAGTAAGAGGCATTGCACATAAGAGCACATAAACTGCTGGTGCCCTGCCATATCATCAGTAACTCCAGGTGTCCATGTGCATAGTTCTTAAAAAAAAAAAAATCATTATATGCTTTTAAAATTTCACTGGGATTCAGAGCACTGCTTTTTTTTTTTAAAAACTGAAAAAAGAACTAATTTTATCTTAGATTTGTAATGGACATGTCCCACAATGGTGCAACATCCTTTATTTAATATTTAGTGGCCTTCTTTGGTGCAATGAAATATTGTTTATGAACTGAGCAAGTACAGTAGGAAAGGCTAAGAATTTTCACAGAAGCAGGTTGTGATAAACAGCTGATGATTATCTTGCTGCCCAGTAGAAACAGAGAATGCATCACATGGACAAACAACAGACTCTTGCTTGCAAGGCAAATGCTCAACAGGCAAAGATTGGGTGTCCATAGCAAGTGGTGTAGAGCTTTTGTTTTACGTCTTTGGGATATTCACCAGAACAAAACAAAATGGGTGGCTGCACGAGATCCAGTTAGGCGTTCACGGATTTTTTCTAGAGTATTATGGGAAGCCAAGTCAATGGGAAAGAAATGAAGTTTAATTTTGATGTGAGTTAATGAAAATTGGCCAAGAGATATTCTTGTCAGAAATTAGGCAAACAACTCATACATTCCCTTTTACTTAGATATGTGTTATGTGAATCTGCAGCCCCACTCTGTGTGCATGAGGAAGGGTCTCATACTTGCTTTTTCCTCTCTTTTGGATTGGAACTTGCAGTAGGCATCCATGAAACATCAGCCACGGAATCTCAGATTGTCCATATAGCAACAATGGATAGCAATTCAATTACAGAAAATAATAAAGAAATATCAAATAATATTAGTTTGTGAGAACTAAAGACATGAGCAGCAGCAATATTAGCTAAGACATGGAGATTGTTTTTATCTTTTTCCACATTGCATTAACTGTTTTTATTTGCCACAGTATTGGTAATGGGCATCTATTGGAATACACAGTATAAGAATCAAAGAGATCCCAACCATTCTAGGCAGTATCTCTGCTATTACTACAGGTTCTCATCCACTGAAATGCAAGGACTGCAGACAGTTTTATTTCTAAAATGTATGATGTTCTTTCCCAGCTTCCCTTAAAGATGTCAAACTCACCATGAAAATGGTCACTTAAAGTGAAACTCAAAGCCCTGGATAAGTAATGTGTCCTGCATACATTTGAATGAATGCCGAAGACAATATTAAATGATTGGGTGAGAGGAGGGAGAGGATGGGAGGAATGCACTAGCTGACCAGTAAGAGCACATGCAGGATTGTCAATGCAGATTTTTTTAGTACACTACTGACTGGCTGCCTTGGGATGTTTCCAGGTCATTTAGCAGCTCTACGGCTCTGTCACAATCAGTCATTTAATTCTTACTGCAGTACAATCTTTGAGCTTCAGAAGCTATCTTAGTGTTTTACTCACTGATTATTCACCTTTGTATGTATGGTTTAAATATTTATTCAGTGCTTCCAGATTTGGTCAGTAGGTGTATTAAATAGAGAGTAACTGCACTTAATTTTAATGACTGTCTGCATTTCTATCAACCTTGTTCACTTTTTCATAACTTGATTTACAGGGAAGATTTTAAAAATATTGATACCCCAACTGGATACAAGTAGCACTGTAATCTGGAGTACTCTGATTCACAAGGGACACTGGGGATTTTTTGTATTTTGTTTGCCATTATTTGCAATTAACTAATAAAAGCACAGGAAGGCCTTCCTTCCATTTTTCATGAGATCAGTCCCTCATTCTGGTGGGACACAAAGAGCTGTATTTTAAGAAAATGTAGGTGTCCTGCTGGTAAACAAGGTGGCAACTCTTGCCAAATCTGTAGGTGTCACCTGAGCACTGACAAATTCATAGCTGGGAACCAGACCAGCTCACCTATATGTTAATATTGTTCAAGATAGGTGTTAGACTTGTAAGGAAGTGTGCAGACTCTATAAAATGCTTGTAAGTTGCTGCATGCATTAGTCTTACTTGTAGTGTCTGTATTCCATGCTACAAGGCAAAATATAATATATATATTTTTTATAATTGTAAAAATGCCTGCTCTGAACTTGTGAACTCAGGCAGGAACAGTGGCTCCATCTGCCCAACCAGGAGCAATATCAAAATTGATATTTTGACATTGTAGGACAAAATCTTTGTTAATTGCCCCATCCACCTATGGAGAAGTACATGCAGAAGGCCACATCCCATTGGTTTGAATGCTGGAAGAGGGAAAATAAAAATAGCTTCCATGAAGTTTTTTTCATTTCTTTGCTGTTTGAACTCTCACAAGGCTAGAGATTCTGAACTAAAGACGAGATCCCAAGGGTTAACCCAGGGTAGAGTGACCAGCCAGCAAATGTGAAAAATCGGGACGGGGTGTGTGTGTGTGTGTGGGGGGGGCTAAACAGGAGTCTATATAAGAAAAAGACCCCAAAATCGGGACTGTCCCTATACAGTCAGGACATCTGGTCACCCTACCCCATGGTTCTCCCTGAAAGACACTTTGAATAGACAGAATGCAACAGCTCTGTCACTTTTAGGATCTAGATTGTAACTCATTTGTGTGTACATGCTTGCTAACTTTAACATGTAAATTACTCTTATTTCTTCTCCCTAATTAATAAACCTTTAGTTAGTTTATTACAGGATTGGCTACAGGTGTCGTCTGTGGTGTGAGATCTAAGGCACAAATTGATCTGGGGTAAGTGACTGATCTTTTTTGCTGAATCATCAGCAATGAGAGCACATTACTGCAGGATATACATATGTGCATGTACATTTCTATTCTTGTTTCAATAAAAAAAACTAGCGGCTATTAACTTTGAGTTTTGAGAATGCATTTTGGAGGAAGCTGGGTAAAAACAACAACAAAAGAAAAAGTAGAGACCTCAAAGTTGACAGATATAACATAAAAAATACAAAATTTGCTCCTGCGAAAAAATCAATTGCTAGAAAGGGAAGAAAGTTGAAAAGCCGAGAGACTTGATGAGAGGAAAAGGAAAATTAATATCTCTTTGCTAGGCAGTGCAATAAGTTTCAAGTTGGAAGCTCCTGTCCCTTTTCAAATGACCAGAGAAGTATTTTATTTTGGAAATAGTTTCCTTTTCCACAACAGATTGATTACACACACAATTCATTCTGATTTGCAAAAAATAAACTGCATTTCAAGTTTCAGAAGAGCAAGGAGATGCTACCTAGAAAATCCCTTTGCTTCAACTTCTCTCTTGGCCTGTGAACCAGACAATCCTTATCCTTAAGTTGCGGGGCGGGGAGAGAGAAGGGAAGATGGGGGCGGGAGGGGGGCTGTTAATATCCCCATGATTAAGTTTTGAGGAAGAGCAACTTTTTGGCTTTCTGACTCTTTCTGTTTTGCAATTGTTGATTTTAAAGAAGGTACCTATATGTTTATATGGACAGATCTAGTCTTATCTTTATATATGGAAATGCAACTGTGCTGATTAAGATGGTTATAAACTGTGTACAATGAATAATAATCATTACTTGATAGCTTAAAGATTTTGATAGAACTTCAAAACTAAATGAAAGAGCTGCATTGCTTGGGGCCCAGTGCAATGACAAGTTAGACCACAGCAATTTAGCCATCTGTCTATTTAATTTAATTACAATAACCAGCTCTAAGGCAAACACTGAACCATGGTTTACACTGGGAAATTGGTTTGGTATAACTACGTCGGTCGGGGTGTGAAAAATTCATACCCCTGAGTGATACAGTTAAACCGACCTAATTTCCTAGTGTAGTCAGTTGACCTTGCTACTGCCTCTCAGGGAGGCAGACTACCTATGCCCTCCCAGTGGTGTTGGCAGCATCTTCACTGAAGCGCTACAGCAGTGCAGCTGCAGTGTTTTAAGCATGGACAAGCTCTAAGGAATAGGAGGTGCTGTTAAAAATCCCTTATATGAATGTTAGAGACACACAGTGTGTGAGGTAGTATCTTTTATTGGACCAACTTATTTTAGTGAGAGACAAACTTTTGAGCTTACACAGAGCTCTTCTTCATGTCTGGGAAATGTACACAGACCTGGTCTACACTAGACAATTAAGTTGGCTTAACTATGCAACTCATGGATGTGAAAAATCCACACCCCTGAATGGCACAGTTAATCCAACCTAATCCAGTGTAGACCGTGCTAGGTCAACAGAATAATTCTTCTGTCAATATAGCTACTGCCTTTCAGGGAGGTTGATTACCTATGCAGAAGGAAGAACCCCTCCTGTTGCCGTAGGTAGTGTCTACACTGAAACGCTACAGAGGAGCGGCTGCAGCCGCACTGCTGTGCCACTGTAGTGTTTCAAGTGTAGGGCTAGTCTACACTGGCAACGCTAAAATGCTGCCATGACAGCGCTTTAACTTGGCTTCTGTGGTCATGGCAAAGCACTGGGAGAGAGCTCTCCCAGTGCTCTAAAAAACCCACCTCCATGAGGGGCGTAGCTATCAGCACTGGGAGTGTGGCTCCTGGTGCTGGTGCACTGTCTACACTGCGCTTTATAGCGCTGAAACTTGCTGTGCCCCAGGGGTGTTTTTTCACACCCCTGAGCGAGAAAGTTGCAGCGCTGTAAATTGCCAGCGTAGACAAGCCCGCAGATTTACACTCAGAATGTCACAACTAGATACAAGGTGGAACAGACTGTTTAGTGTAAGTAGTTAACACATATTTCAAGGGACTATACAAGGTAAAGTGGCCAGTTAACACCTTACCAGTCATAGGGTGGGAAAGGAAGAGAGGGGAGGGCAAAAAAGGCAGCTGAGGGGGGTGTCCCTGGGTGATAGATTACTGTAATAAATCATAAATCCAGTGTCTCTACAACATTGAGTATTTATACATTTTAACTCTTTCCTCAGATCCATAAAATGACGCAGGAATCTTTTCCCTGCCTCACGAATCAATACAGTTTTAAAGAGGAATTTTACATCTTCTCAGCCTGAATTCCAAACAGAATCACCTGCGGTCTTTCTTTTAGCAACAGAATATGTCCATGCTTCCAAGGTCATCTATGCTGAAGAATGAAAGAAAATGAAGAAAACTCTTTGCCTTTGTTGTGCCTGAATAACAATTTGCTTATATTTCCCTTGAGAGGTTTGAGGAAAGTTAGGCTCAACTACTTAGTTTCATTTCACTTGCTGTGGGATTTGTCATGAATATGGAGAAATCAAGTCTAATCTCTTCCTAAACTCTGGTGAGTAAATCCCTGGAGCTGCACATGAATACTATAGTTTCACCCCTTTTTTTACCTTTTAGGCTTATGTTTAGTTCAGGATTGCCCCTTGGTACTAAATGTACATTTATTGCTTCAGCTGAATGTGATGGAAAGATTGCTCCTGGCATCATTACTGACCACTACTGCAAGACAACCAACAAACTAGAAGCATGTAGGAAGAACAGGTGGATTTTCCCTCCTATGCAATGTTTCTGTGAGTTATGGTTGAAAATAGGGACGGAAAAAAGAATTATGTTTGAATTTTCTTTCATTTGGATTTTCATTTTAAACAAACAGCACTTCAAAACAAGACTCATAGTGCAAAACTCCACAAGGAGTAGGAAGCACCATGGCAAAGGGAAAAGATTAAAACGAGGGGGATAGATATCAGACCCACCAGCGAACCCATCAGATTTTCTTACTGGTAGGTTACACCTGCCCCATCTGGTACATGAAAGGGTGCTGGCCTGTTATTAGGTATTCTAATCCTTTACCTAACGATTAAGTTCCTGGGCTAGTACTAAACTATGTTCTTTCTTCTTGAACAGTTGATCAAATGGTGCATTCCACATCCAGCTGAAAAGTTATCTGAGGTTTGAGACTAGTTTTCATCAGAATTTAAAACCAGCCTTCTCAAAATCCTGTAGAACCTCTCTTCAGCTGTCTTTCCACAGACTTCACTTCCTGAAGTGGGGCCAGATTCTGCTATGTATAAATATGTGTACATTATTAATGAGAGTAGTTCCTTGCTCTACAAACAGACCCATCAAAATCAATGAGACTATTTCTGGACTAAAATACTATTGAACTGGAGAAAGGGTATCAGAATCTGGCTCTTATTCAACAAAGAGTTGGAAAACTAAGTGAGACGTTCATTGACATATTTCTACAAATGGGTTGCTCAGAGTGGACTTGCAATTTGATGCTTACCTAACCTAATGCAATATTTAAGCAAAGTTTCAATCTCCTCCATCAATGGCCGGTGTGAGTTATAGTCCATTGCACTACACAGTGCCATCGTGGGCAGACCTCAGAATGGGGTGGGATAAGTTAAGCTCCCTCACTTGGCCCATGCCTCGGCACTCACACACCCATTTATGGATGTAGACGGTTAAAGCAGTAGTTCACCTTTCCTCCTTCCCTACATTTAAATGGAGGTTTACCAGCTTAAAAAGAGAAAGTGTTGTCATCTTTATTTGATGGCCACCTAACTTGTTTTGACCTCTTTTTCCTCCCTTTTCCTTTATTTCCCACTGAGATATACTTTTATTCTAAACAGATGTGAATTCATAGATGCCACCCTTTTTCTTTAGGTGTCCATGGTCTGGAAGAGGAGGAAAGGTGACAGTATTCTCAGAGATTTATTTGCAAGCCCAGCTGGGAGTTTACTTATTTATCCCCTCCCACAACAGTTTGGAAGTTTGCAATGGTCCCTGAGCATAGGCCTCTTAGAGAAGAAAGGATATTTTGTTTCATACAGAGGTTCTCTCCCTCCTCATCTCCAGGAAAGTGATGCTGTGATAGAAGTCCAGAGAGCTGGAGTTTTTCCGTGGCTTGCAGCCAATGTCCTCTACAATGGAAGAGTGTGTCTGTTCCATTAATGAAACAGCTGAAAATAATTTTCAAGCATGGGAGCCTAGAGATAGGCACCCAAATCTATAACGAGGTACCTAAAAAGGCATCCTGGTTTCAAGCATACACAGTTTGATTTGGGTGTGCAGATTTTCAAACAACTCTATGTTCCTTTGTTTTTTGTTCTCATCAGCATTCAACGGTACCAGCACCACTGCAGGGACAGAGGGAAAATAAAAAAGAAAAAAAAAGAAAAGAAAAAAAAGGAAAAAAAAGAGGCTTTAAAGAGGAAAATGCTTATTAATACTGTGATAGAGGGACTGATACTGTCCTGAGATATGCACATATGAATCCCACTGATTTCAATGGGAGGTTCATGAGTGTCTCTTAGGGCAGAATTAGCTTTTTTTCTTCTTCTTTTTAAAACTCTCCTTTTATCTGTATTTTTCTTCTATTTTGCCTGTATCAGACTCACTTCTGTGAACAGATCTCACATCCAACCCACCAGTCCTAGCACACTGGGCCCTTGTCTATGACTAGGGCTCATCGGTGCTACGATCACCACCACAACAATAATAACGGTTTCATAGCGTATTAGTTCCTTGAATGGACAATTTGGCAGGGTAACCTTCCCAACCTATTTAGAGCAGCTGAAGGAATATAGGTAAAGAAATATATACACCAGAATGATACATCTTTGAGAAAAGTTGTTTTTAAATATTTTAACATAGTTTTAGTCTTGACAAACTGGGGAACAGATGTGGGAATCTGTAGCTGGTAGGAGTGCACCTAAAGAGAGCAGTAATTTTTATACTTGTCGCTTGTGACGTGATGCCACAGAGACAGAGCCTCACAAGTAGTATCCAAGTGGCAGCAGTCGTATTTTTAAAAGAAAAGCATATAACTTTAACTTCCCTGTAGATGTGCGAGTTTTGGATGTCAAAGGAGAGTGTTTGCTAACAAGACTGAACTCACAAGACTCATTTTCCCCTAAGAAGTCAGCTTTCTAAGGTTATTATTGTTTAATAATACAAAGAAAAAGGAAGATATAACTTAAGTTAATCAATGTACATGGGATGACCATGTTACATATGCAAAAATACAGTATACAAAGCAATTAAATGTACAAACAGATCAAGGACAAATTTGGTGCTGCTTATGCTCTGGCTGATGGCACTGAAGTCAGGGAGGCTGACCAGGTATAAATGAGGTCAGACTTTGAAGCCCCCCTGCATTGTTAACTAGTTCTCTCAAACAAAGTGTGAAATAATCTTTTAATCCTTTGTCTGGTTACCATAGAGTAGATCTACAATGCTCAGATAATTTCAATAAGACTCTTGGGTGCTCTTATGGACTTTAATTCCATTTATTTAAAAAAAGAAGAAGAAAAGAAAAAAACAAAAAAGCCCCAAACCAACCAACAAACAAAAAACCACAACAGAGTAAGTAGATGTCAAAAGGAATCATACCTGACAGGCAATGCAGATGACATCTTAATAAATGCCTATCCTCTATTATCTGTCTCTAGCCTTCCTTGTGCTGTGGTGGGGTGCATTACTGATATCTCATAAAGGGAATGTGTGCCTCTATAATGTTCATCCTTTAGAGACAGCAGGGTTGGCTGTCCTTTTTGTCCATTTTAATGTCCCAGTTTAAAACAAAACAAAACAAAAAAAACCCCTACATTCCATATTTAATTCAGATAAATATTATGGAAATGTAAATGGTATGTGTTAGTGATTGGGTCAGAAAGGGAATCAGACACAGTAATGTCTCACATCCTTTCAATGCCAAGAAATAAAAGACTTGACCAAATATCATAGGGTTATGCTGGAGGGTGCTGGTGACTGCTTTGATCTATGGGCAATCAAAGACCACATTGAAGCTGATGGGCTGCAAGCTGCCCTTCATCCTGGTTGAACAAGCAAAGGAATTAAGGTTTTTTTTTAGGGAAGAAGAGAGCTGAAACAAAAAGAAGCCACTGCCCAAAGTATTATCCACATGAAAAGCTTGAGCAAGTTCTAACCTAGGGAGAATGAAAGGGGTTTCCCTGGAAATTGATTGCTAACACATTGGCTAGGGCTTTGATTGATTACAGCTGTGTGGGTTTGTCTGTGTGAAAAGTGGGCAGCCAGCAAAAAGCAGCCAGAAAAGTCAGGAAAAAGAAGAGAAGTGCTGGTAGAATAGCCTTCACAGAAAACCAAGAGACCACAGTGCTGTCAGAAAAGGTATAACGTGTTAAGTGTGCAATAATGTTTGTTAGCAAACATCAAGCAAGAAAACTGCATCCTTCTGTTTGTTCCTAGTGTGTTCAGGGAAACAGAACTTTGTGCACATTCTCTGTAAATAAACAGGATCACACCAAAGAAATACCTGACTCCATCACCTTCAAGAGTGTGGCACTGAAGCTGAGACCATTGGGGACTGGGAACAAAAAAAGAAGATGGTACAGTAACATCTAGGTCACTGAAGTGGGGAATATGAATAGCTGACATGTGGTTCAAAGGCCAGGGATCTTTCATTCCTAGACTTCACACACCATCTACACCTCCCCTTCTTGCACACATATATACCCTCACAAGTTTTACAGTATTCAGACCCTTCAGATCATTAGTACTGATTAGTGTAGGGAAAGATTGCTCATTTGTAATGTGTCTGAACCATCTACAGCATGGGTTCTCTACCTTTTTCCTTCTGAGGCCCTCCCCAACATGCTATAAAAATTCCACGGCCCATGAGTAGCAAAGCAGAGCAATTGCCCAGGGTCTCACACCACAAGGGACCCCTGCAAAGCTAAGTTGCTCGGGCTTCAGCCCGGAGCTGCAGGGCTCTGGATTCAGCCTTTTGCCCTGGGCCCCAGCGAGTCTAACACTGGCCCTGGTCTCTGGTTTATTTTGACAGACCCCATGAAACCTGCTTGTGGCCCCTGGACACCTGGTCGAGAACGCCGATCTACAGGATAACTCAGTTGTTAAGGTAGTCTTGTGTTACTATACAAGGACATACTATAATTCCCATAAGTGTGCATTCCCTGACCAAAGACAGAGCAGTTTAGCTCAAAAAGGAAACTGTATTATTGCTGAGGGACAAGAGCCCAAGGCTACCATTATCACTCTTGCACTGCCAACTATTAAAATTGTGTTTTAAACTTGCTGTTTAAATATTTTAACTCTGGAGCTCGCCAGATATGAAGAGAAATGGCTATTTCTGCTCATTAACCATTCTAATCAGCAGAGTCTTTTAAAAGTGATAAGCTGTTTTATGATTGGATATAAAATTTGGTTATTTTTTTCCAAAAAACCTCTTAATTGGAAATCCCAAGTCTTCCCCCAAAGCAATTCATTATAAAATACATGAAAACAGGCAAATGTACAGTTTCCTTCTATCTACCACATATACAGGAGATCAGCTCCTTTAATTTATTGGTTTTAAGTTTTTCAGGACAGTATTTTTACTTGTGAGCAATCCCAAGTCTAAGGGGAAAGGGTAGGGAGGTGGAGGTAAGCATGAACTCCTCTAAATCAGTAGGAATTTTGCTGTTGACTTCAGTGAATCCAGAATTTCATCCTGTATATCTACTGAGTTGAGTAGTGGTAGTGGTGTTTTTTAAATGGTTCCTGATAAACTTGTTAAACAACAAAAGTCAAAGTAACTAGAAAGTAATTGAGAGGTCAAAGGTTAAGATCAAAGGTCTCTGAACATCTACCTGAGAACATAGCAGTGGAAAAGACCTCTTGGCTTATACAGTTCAGCCCCTTGCTACTGCAGGCAACCACATGATATAACTCTATTCATAAATATATCTAGACAGACTTATACCCTTTGTGAGCAGTTGTAAAGCATCTGGGGCAACGTGACAAGTGCTAAATGTGGAGGCACAATCCCTGGATGGTAGGGGGTGAATAGGAAAGTTTTATATACTTTATCTTCACCTGGTTTTTTCACTGTTCTCTAGGATGAAGATAATACATTTCATAAGGGGCATTTGTTATCAGACAAAACTCTGCCTAATCTATCATCTCAAATATCTATTGATGTACCTATCAATTCTTATCGAAAGAATGGGTAATATTTTTACACCATCCAGCTGCTGCCAGAATATACAATTTGATATAAAGATTTCTCATTTCTATAGATGCATGCACATAGTACACAGTGCATAAGCAAAGATATTGTCTTGATTGATAGGTCTGGCTCAAGTGCAAACACTATGTTAGAATGACAAATGTGTATAACATATTTCAGCAATACATAAGAACTTCCAGAATTTAAAACCCCACTTCTTCCTTCAACTTGTCCTCATGTCCTATTACATAGCAAGGGTCTTGAGGCATAAATTGATCCTTCATTGCACCATGGGAGGAGGGTGGGGAGGAAGAGGAGTTCACTCTAAAGTTCCATCATCAACATCCACTAAAGGAAACTTAAGGCAGCTTTAAACTTCAGCCAGAGCTCCATAGGTAATCTGCCAATGGAAGTTCTCTTGCACATGTGTTGTTCTAGCACCTTCCCTTCATTCCCAAGCCACTCTCCTTCCCTCACTGTTCCAAACCTCTTTCAAAGCTGATTCAGGGCCCAAAGCAGACCACAAGTTGCTCGGGAAGACTTTCTACCACTAGAAACTACTGATTACTTCACAGTGGAAACACCAGAATGCAAGGAGAGAATTGGGCCTATCAAGTTAATTTCTGTTTTTTTTTTAAATGGGTAAGTGTTGCTTTTTTAAGCACCACAAACTATCTATTAATAAACACTTAAACTAATATGTCTGTTTCCTCATTTATACTCTATTACATTCTGGGGTGCAATCCAGATCAGTGAAGGGCTGTGTCACCTCTTACCTTGTAACTCTGAGTGCCTCACAATGCCTTGCTACTGTAGCTCTCTGTGTGGAAGGCCCACAGTCAGCAATAAGCATGCACTCTGTGGGCTTGTGTACACTTGAAACACTAGAGTGGCACAGCTTCAGCACTGCAGCTGCACCACTGTAATGCTTGATGCCCCACTGCAGCTGCACCACTGTAATGCAGGGTAGACACTACTCCAATGGGAGGTGTTCTCCCTCATGCTGTCTACACCAGGCGTTAGGTCGGCTTAACTATGTCGATAAAGGGTGTAGATTTTTCACACCCCATGGCAATGTCACTGGATTGACCTAACTTTTCAGTGTGATACAGGCCTACTTCTGTGTATTGGGTAGCCCTAGTCCAATGCTTTGGATCCTGGAACCTGCCTACAATACCACAAATTTCCAAAGGCTTCCACCAGCTTTGGTTAACAACTGGTAAAGTGACTCCACACTCTCCCCAGTCCCTAATTTCCCCCTCCCCCCTCCCAAAATGCATTTTCTGAAAAGTCCACCCTGCCCTAGAACTAGACAGAGGAATGTTAAGGATTGTTCTTCCTTTGAAGAGTCAATATCAAATGGTTTGTTACTTTAACTGGAGTTACCGAATAGTTCATTTCAAACACAGCACTGGATTGGTTTAGATCAAAAATAAATCAAGTGTATTACATTCCAAAGAGATCTATTTTAAGTGGGTACAAGTATAAGGATTAAAGTCAGAAATGGTTACAAGAGAAATAAAGATAAAATGCTTTCTAGTAACTAAAATTTAAGCTAGACTAGGTTCAAGGTAAAAGCTTCATCACATGTTTCCATCAAGAAGGGTGACCCAACTCCTGCATCAGGATCTAGGCTCCCAAAGTCAAAGGGCTCATATCTGTCTTCCACCAAAGATGAAAAAGGTAACTTTGCCCCTCTTTTATAGTCCAATGAATCTTTGAAATTGAATCTTCTGAAGGATAACTCCAGACAAATGTCTATTTTCAGCTGTGAGGTAAGCAACATGGAGTTTGTCTTGAAGGCCCTGTTGCTTCTCCCACTGGAGTTGTGTCAGCTAAAATGAAAATTATTTAGTTCCTGCACCCTCGAGTGCAAGGAAAAGAACATTAGATATGTGATGGTCAATCTCCTCTCCTGCCATCATAGTGTGAGGTTTGCCTCCACTCCTTGTTAGCTGGATAGGTCTGTTAGGATACATAAATACATTTTCATTGTCTTTCAAAGTACTTTGGAAGTAACTTCCAGGTGGGGAAACTACATTCCTTTCAGATAGACCAGTTTAACAACTTTTCCTAGGCAAGGATGTCTGGCCTTGAACATATGTTAGTGACATCCTTCAAAGGGAATGTCCTATAGGATAAGGGGAAGAGTCAATGGAGACTACACCAAATATGAGCCCCAGGAGGATACAGGATGGGTTGAAGAGGATTACAAGGGAGAATAGGAATGGAAAGAACTTGCAGCCAGAGGGAACAGGGGATAGACTAGAGATTAGCACCGTCACCAGGAAAAGGCAGGTCTATGTAATCAGGGACTCTTTACTGAGAAGAATAGACAGGCCTGTAACCAGAGCTGATCCAGAGAATAGAAGGGTATGCTGTCTTCCAGGTGCTAAGATACGGGATGTAGACCTGAGGTTGAAAAGGATCCTAAAGGGAGCAGGAAAGAATCTCCTAATTATCCTTCATGTGGGAACAAATGATACAGCTAGATTCTCCCTGGAAAGTATTAACGGAGACTATGCTAGGCTGGGGAAGACGCTTAAGGAAATCGAGGCTCAGGTAATCTTAAGTGGGATTCTGCCTGTTCCGAGAGAAGAGCAACAAAGGTGTGACAAGATTATGACCATCAACAGATGGCTTAGGCAGTGGTGCTATAAAGGAGGGCTTTGGGATGTATGGCAACTGGGATGCATTCATGGACAGAGGACAATTCTCTCGGGATGGACTTCATCTGAGTAGGGAAGGAAATAGACTTCTAGGATGGAGGCTGGCACAACTGATTAAGAGAGCTTTAAACTAGGAATTTGGGGGAGATGGTTGGGAGATGTCCAGGTAATCTCCACGCCGGATTTTAGCATTGAGAGGGAAGAAAACGAAGTAAGAAAGGATACAGCCCTGGGTAGAAGAATGTATATAAGGAGGAAAGGCAGTGTGGATACCAGTCTAATAGGTTATACTGGCTGTAGAATGACCATGCCTAATAGGGTACAGAATGTGAGCGAGGCCAAACAGCAAAAATTAAGATGTTTGTACACCAATGCGAGGAGCCTAGGTAATAAAATGGAGGAACTAGAGCTACTGGTGGAGGAAGTGAAACCAGATATTACAGGGATAACAGAAACATGGTGGAATAGTAGTCATGACTGGACTACAGGTATTGAAGGGTATGTGCTGTTTAGGAAAGACCAAAATAAAGGTAAAGGTGGTGGAGTAGCATTGTATATCAATGATGAGGTAGAATGTAAAGAAATAAAAATGATGGAATGGATATGACTGAGTCCGTCTGGGCAAAAATTACATTGGGGAAGAAAATTATTAGAGCCTCCCCTGGGATAGTGCTTGGGGTGTGCTATAGACCACCGGATATGGATAGAGCCCTTTGTAATGTTTTTAATAAAGTAAATACTAATGGAAACTGCATGATCATGGGAGACTTTAACTTCCCAGATATAGACTGGAGGATGAGTGCTAGTAATAATAATAGGGCTCAGATTTTCCTAGATGCGATAGCTGATGGATTCCTTCATCAAGTAGTTGCTGTACCGACTAGAGGGGATGCCATTTTAGATTTGGTTTTGGTGAGTAGTGAGGACCTCATAGAAGAAATGGTTGTAGGGGACAATCTTGATTCAAGTGATCATGAGCTAATTCAATTCAAACTGAATGGAAGGATTAACAAAAATATATCTGCAACTAGGGTTTTTGATTTCAAAAGGGCTGACTTTCAAAAATTAATGAAATTAGTTCGGGAAGCGGATTGGACTGAAGAACTTATGGATCTAAAGGCAGAGGAGGCCTGGGATTACTTTAAATCAAAGCTGCAGAAGCTATCGGAAGCCTGCATCCCAAGAAAGGGGGGAAAATTCATAGGCAGGAGTTGTAGACCAAGCTGGATGAGCAAGCATCTCAGAGAGGTGATTAAGAAAAAAGCAGAAAGCATACAGGGAGTGGAAGATGGGAGGGATCAGCAAGGAAAGCTACCTTATTGAGGTCAGAACATGTAGGGATAAAGTGAGACAGGCTAAAAGTCAAGTAGAGTTGGACCTTTGCAAAGGGAATTAAAACCAATAGTAAAAGGTTCTATAGCCATATAAATAAGAGGAAAACAAAGAAAGAAGAAGTGGGACCGCTAAACACTGAGGATGGAGTGGAGGTCAAGGATAATCTAGGCATGGCCCAATATCTAAACAAATACTTTGCCTCAGTCTTTAATAAGGCTAAAGAGGATCTTAGGGATAATGGTAGCATGACAAATGGGAATGAGGATATGGAGGTAGATATTACCATATCTGAGGTAGAAGAGAAACTCAAACAGCTTAATGGGACTAAATCAGGGGACCCAGATAATCTTCATCCAAGAATATTAAAGGAATTGGCACCCAAAATTGCAAGCCCATTAGCAAGAATTTTTAATGAATCTGTAAACTCAGGGGTTGTACCGTATGATTGGAGAATTGCTAACATGATTCCTATTTTTAAGAAAGGGAAAAAAAGTGATTCGGGTAACTACAGGCCTGTTACTTTGACATCTGTAGTATGCAAGGTCTTGGAAAAAAAAATGAAGGAGAAAGTAGTTAAGGACATTGAAGTCAATGGTAAATGGGACAAAATACAACATGGTTTTACAAAAGGTAGATCGTGCCAAACCAACCTGATCTCCTTCTTTGAGAAAGTAACAGATTTTTTAGACAAAGGAAACGCAGTGGATCTAATTTACCTAGATTTCAGTACGGTGTTTGATACTGTGTCACATGGGGAATTAGTTAAATTGGAAAAGATGGGGATCAATATGAAAAATGAAAGGTGGATAAGGAATTGGTTAAAGGGGAGACTACAACGGGTCCTACTGAAAGGTGAACTGTCAGGCTGGAGGGAGGTTACCAGTGGAGTTCCTCAAGGATCAGTTTTGGGACCAATCTTATTTAATCTTTTTATTACTGACCTCAGCACAAAAAGTGGGAGTGTGCTAATAAAGTCTGAGGATGATACAAAGCTGGGAGGTATTGCCAATTTAGAGAAGGACTGAGATATCAAACAGGAGGATCTGGATGACCTTGTAAACTGGAGTAATAGTAATAGGATGAAATTTAATAGTGAGAAGCATAAGGTTATGCATTTAGGGATTAATAACAAGAATTTTAGTTATAAGATGGGGACGCATCAATTAGAAGTAACAGAGGAGGAGAAGGACCTTGGAGTATTGGTTGATCATAGGATGACTATGAGCCGCCAATGTGATATGGCCGTGAAAAAAGCTAATGTGGTCTTGGGATGCATCAGGCGAGGTATTTCCAGTAGAGATAAGGAGGTTTTCGTACCGTTATACAAGGCACTGGTGAGACCTCACCTGGAATACTGTGTGCAGTTCTGGTCTCCCATGTTTAAGAAGGACGAATTCAAACTGGAACAGGTACAGAGAAGGGCTACTAGGATGATCCGAGGAATGGAAAACTTGCCTTATGAAAGGAGACTCAAGGAGCTTGGCTTGTTTAGCCAAACTAAAAGAAGGTTGAGGGGAGATATGATTGCTCTCTATAAATATATCAGAGGGATAAATACCGGAGAGGGAGAGGAATTATTTAAACTCAGTACCAATGTGGACACAAGAACAAATGGATATAAACTGGTCATTGGGAAGTTTAGACTTGAAATTAGATGAAGGTTTCTAACCATCAGAGGAGTGAAGTTTTGGAATAGCCTTCCAAGAGAAGCAGTGGGGGCTAAAAATCTATCAGGCTTTAAGATAAAACTCGATAAGTTTATGGAGGAGATGGTATGATGGGATAACATGATTTTGGTAATTAATTGATTTTTAATTATTCATGGTAAATAGGCCTAATGGCCTGAGATGGGATGTTAGATGGGGTGGGATCTGAATTACCCAGGAAAGAATTTTCTGTAGTATCTGTCCGGAGAATCTTGTTCATATGCTCAGGGTTTAGCTGATCGCCATATTTGGGCTCAGGAAGGAATTTTCCTCCAGGGCAGATTGGAAGAGGCCCTGGAGGTTTTTCACTTTCCTCTGTAGCATGGGGCACGGGTCACTTGCTGGAGGATTCTCTGCTCCTTGAAGTCTTTAAACCACACTGTGAGGACTTCAATAGCTCAGACATAGGTGAGAGGTTTTTTGCAGGAGTGGGTGGGTGAGATTCTGTGGACTGTGTTGTGCAGGAGGTCAGACTAGATGATCATAATAGTCCCTTCTGACCTTAGTATCTATGAATCTATGAATGTTCCCACAAACATTTCACCATGATGTTATTGACCACCAGGTTATTAGTTTTCAAATGATACCTCACAAGACATATTTTGTATGAAGATTTATTATAATAGTGTATAGAGTGTGGACCTGGGGTGATTAGGGTCACATACTCTCCCAAACACTCTACTTAGTTTGATATTCAAATAGATATCAATCTATGTTAGTTATTTCTGGGTGGACACATGGGTCACAGGACACTGTTTCTGTGCCCTAACTGAATGAGTTTAACTCTTAAAATCCAATTTCAGGTGCAAACACTCACATTTATGAATTCCAAAAAAAAATTTCCATGAATATTTTCTAACATTCACTTATGCTGTGCTGTTTCCATGGATATTCCTGCCAGGGAACTCCTCTGCTAGAACATACATAGAAAATAAACAAAAGGAGTGGGCAAAGCAAGTTGACTGTAAAATGTGATCAAATATTTCCATATATTTTGCACTATTCTGTCCAGCTCTGTGAACAGTGGAAGGAAGGTGGGTATTTCACAATCCGGAAATACGAGCTCACAATCCAGCTTGCTCCAGTTAGTATTTATATGGCAGCATCAACTAAAAGTCCCAGGAAGGGATCAAGAGGCCCCAGTGAACTCATGGTGCCAGGTGCTGTACTAGATGAGGTAAACAGATGTTAACTCACTGGGGAATGAACAAGAAGGATGAGGTAACAATGGAATAAGAAATAGGCATAGCTTGTCACCTACCTAGCCATTGTTAGCAGGCAAAATATGGTCTCCTGCACTGGCTACAAACGGAACCTGGGTCTCCCAAGTGAGAGACAAGAAGTCCATCCATTATCAAGTATGAAATTAATAGGCAGCAGCTTTAAAACAAACAAAAATATATCTTTACACGATGCACAGTAAGTCTGAGGAACTCATTGCCAGGGGATATCGTGAAGGCCAAAACTGTAACAGGGTTAAAAAAAGAACTAGGTACATTCATGGAGGATAGGTCCATCATATTAGCCAAGATGGTCAGGGATGCACCAGTATGCACTGAATGTCCCTAGCTTCTGTTTGCCAGAAGCTGAGAGTGAACAACAGGGGATGGATCACTTGATGCTTGCCTGTTCTGTTCATTCCCTTTGAAGCATCTGTCACTGACCACTGTCGGAAGACAGGTTACTGGGCTAGACAGACCAATGGTCCGACCCAGTATGGCCATTTTTATGAGAAATGAGTTAATAGTGCAGGAATGTGTGACAATCTGTGGGGGAAAGTGCCATGTCAGAAGCAGGTTTTAAGGAGGAGACAGACGGTGCTCAGAACACAATGTACACATGAGGGTATATACAGTGGTTGGTCCTGAAGTCTTTACAACACTCCCTTCTGAAGCCAACTGGGAGGATTTTGACATAAGCACTGCAGGTTCTGGCCCTTCACCTTAACCACCTCAGGTCAGAACCAAGAGGAGAACCAGGAGCAGCAGGCCTCAGGAAAGAAAACTTTTAAGTCGTTTCCTTCAAATAGTGTTCCAGTTTTTGTTTCTGGGGTGAGACAGGGTCTCCTTCAAATGAAAGGAATTTAGCTCTCAAGCTGCAAGACTCTGCTGAGACCTGAAGAACTCAGTGTCAAGGATTCCGCTGCTTGCGGGTGGCCCTTGACGTCAGCCTTCACTGCATAAAGCCAATGCAGCTTCAGGCTGCATTTGCTTTATAGTTGTTTTAGCAGTGACAGCTTGGGATTGCAAATCCTCCCCCCGCCCCACCTGTTCTCAAGCTCTCCCTTCCTGCGCACAGCTCCAGAAAAGACAGGGTTCAGAGCTAAAGTGACATGGGGTTTCAATTCCCTGTCCCCATCCTCCCTAGTGTTCTTCTGCCATTTGTCTCAGAAAAATGTTGCTCGGTTATTGGATCAGAGTAATTACAGTGGTTTCAGAGCTGCAGTGTTGTCAAATGGCAACTGAATCAAGTCATGGGGGAGAAAAGGGCATGAATGCAAATGCTATAAAACCACTGCTACCACACAAAGCTGACCTTTGTGCCTCTCTCTAGGAGGAGACTTTAATATACTTCTTCCCTTTAAGCCACAGCTCATCTTTGAACTTATTACACAGCATTAGTTTACAGCACATTGCACAGTCTATTCGATAATGTTCAATGCCACTTCTTGATGAGGATTAGTATTTACACATGACTTAACAATTAGTTTCAGCAGCAAATGGGACTGAAATGGAGAAGTAGTTCTGCTAGGACAGTAAATAGATAAACGTCACTAGCTCTGATTTAGTTAACCTGTATCAATGCATGTTACCATGCAGGATGGAGGCAAAGCCAACAAATCACCCTAAACCCCACATATTGTTTAAATATTTATGATAAAATAATCCACACTGGGTTGCCTTGTACTGAACGTCATTAAGAGGAATCAGAGTAGCTGCCGTGTTAGTCTGTATCCGCAAAAAGAAAAGGAGGGCTTGTGGCACTTTAGAGACTAACAAATTTATTTGAGCATAAGCGTTCGTGAGCTACAGCTCACTTCCTCAGATGCATTTATTAAGAGGAATGCTATTCTCAAATAGGTAACATACAATTTGGAAAGATAATTGAATTATACTAAATCCAACATAAGAGCCATCAACTATGACAAAATGCAAGTCTCTAAAGTATAGGGAGAATATTTCCTGCTTTGTTTCTTAAAAAGTATCCTATTACCATAGGAAAATTCACATCAAACACGTGAACTACCAGAGCAGAATTGTTAACAGAAACAAAACCTCTTTCCCATACATTTGTGATCATGTATTTGGAATATCAAACATATAAGAAATGTATATGTTAAGTGGTTCCAATGACTACAATTACAATATATATTCCCAGTACATTTAATCCTTCTGATTTTTAAGGTTTAATTGCTTTGCTAAGAAGAAAAAAAATCTTAAAATGATGAAAAGCAGGACTACATATAACTGTCTACTGACCAGGAAACTATACCAATAGAAATGTAGTTGCCTTTGATATCAAAGAGATAAAATGGTGGACTGCAAGTAACGACAGAACAATCAAAGTACTTTGTGATGACATCCATGCAGACACCGTTGACGTCATCTTCAGACAGATTCCCCCAGTCTTCACCACTATCGCCTGGTGCACACTACTTGAGCTAAAGGAGTAATTCTATTAGTTTACAAAAAGGAGTAGACTTATCCTTGTTATAGTAAGGAAGGGACCCTGAGCAAATAGACCCAAACGTAAATGGAGCGCTCAGAGCATAGTCATTCCCACCCCCTCGGATAAATAAATGCACTGTATGCAGATCGCTATCAACAGACTTATAATTTGTACACTAGACAATGCAACTAATTTTATTTCACAATAAAATAGAGGCTCAATATACTGGACTTCATGATAAGATCCACTGTGTATACCTGTAATTTTATCCCTGTCTGATCCTGAAAAGCCATCAGCTATACTAATAAAGAGTTGGTCCACAGTTAAATACAAGGCTTTGTTGGGGAGGGTGGGGGGGAAGTGAAGTTCTATGGCTATGTGACACAAGCTATGCACACAGAAAGCCTGTTCTACTCCTGGGAGCGGACCAAGACACAGTAGTGAAATTTACAAGCATCTTTCTTTCCAGAGGCCAGATTCAAATCCCACTTCCTTCAGTGGGATAATTTAAATTGAGTTCAGTGGGATTCGTATCTGATACAACAAAAACCAAAACAAAGCAGGTAAATCTAATTTTGGTTTCTTCCTGGAAATGTATAGGAAAACCATCTTCCCAAATAAATAAAGTGAATATTCATTGCTATCCATACTTAGATCTCAACAATGCATTCAGTCCAATATTTTAGACAGAGTGGCTGCCCATCAGGGATCACAGTTGTGCTGTAGTAACTTTTCTGAACTAATGCACAACTGTACGGAATATCAATTAAAATAGATATTATATACCTAGCACACATATTTAATGGTGTAAATGAGAGAGGTGAGCACATGTGAAGGGAAAAGGAATCAGGTTCTCAATCAATTTTATGATTAGAGACTTTTGCCTCCCATAAAATCTCATAAAAAGAGAAACTGCAGAGTTTCCATTTGTTTGTAGAACCTAGCACATATTGTTCCTGCTTTTCTCTGCTAATCATGAGTTCCAGTACATACTTTTCTCCATTATTGTCTTCTATACATTTTCTCAGTATGGCCCTTATGCCACACTCAGGCAAAATTCCCATTGACTTTAATGGAATTTTTCTTCAGTAAGAAGTGCAGAATTGTGTCCTATATGCAGATTCAGTCCTGCAGTCTGTATGCCAACTAAACTTCTGCCGGTATTGGTTGGCTTCCCACTAATGTCAGTTTTTACCTTATACTCAAAGCACTTGAGGATTTTGCTTTTCATTTGTAGTTGACTTCATAGTTATGTACCAAGAAAAGATTAAATACAGCTGATTCCACTCATCTGAAGTGCTACTCTCTTAATGGCTGGTTCGGCACATTTTTGCATTTTTTATAATGTGATGTTTAGCAAAGACATGCTGTAGGGTCCAAATTAATTTGAGTAGAATTGATCTGTAGGCAACAGCTGACTTGTGAGCAAGACAAACACTTTTGCCATTCATACTTTGCAGTTAAAATATTTACTCCGAGCAAAACATTGCAACCAAATTTAATTCTGAGTATATGCCCTGAACAAAAGAGGAAAATGGGAAAACATATTTTATTTTAAGCACTCTGTGAGGTTGTCTTTCTGATGCCTTGGGTATCTCAATGCAAAATGTCATACAGGAGGAGAATAAAAATTAAGAAGTGGGAAAGAGCTATGAAAACTAGCAACCATTTTTGGTGGGGGAAGGGAATTGACTAGCAAGTTCAAATGTCTACTTCCTGAATTTATCACTATTTAAACTTCTACCCCACACTGCTGCTTCAGGACAACAGTTCTTTCATAAGAAAATATGCACAACACACAAGAACTGATTCTGTGAAGGTTTGATGAATAATATCCTTAGATGATAAATTATTTTTCTTTCTATAGTTTTTATTATTCAAAAGTGTGTGCAATAGATGGAAACAATTTTTGTTCAAGTATATTATTCTTAATACTTTTACATGCCATTTATGTTGAAAAGAAATTTCCTCTGCTTCGGTTAAATTGTTTTTCAGAGAACCATTCCCTTGATTTGCTATTATAACCCCCAAATGAGACATATTCCATGTCAAAACCATACAAAATATGACTGCACATGGGGATCTGTGAGAAATAACTTTACAACTTGTTTCAGCTATGTTCCCAACATACCCGCCACTCAATGAGCAGACCAGCAAGAATAAGAATGCACTTGCCTTGGAAGGGAATTTCTATTTTCTAGCTAACATTTCAGTGTACAAAGGATTTTGATTTTAAAAAGTTAATTTTCACAATTCACTAGACACTTCCCCCATAGACACCCAGAACCACAATCACATTTGTTACTGCACCATTCTCCAATCTATCCTCAAACACACACACACAAGAGCCAAGGGCCTGTCTGTGGTTTATTAACTGATTCTTTCAATTTCATAATAAACTCCATTGGATCAAAGGTACGCTCTGGGTTTGTCTAAACAGATTGGAACAACATTCTAATTAGGAGAGAGATTGAGTATTTCTTCATATTAAAAAAAAACATTTTTCTCAATAATTCAATTTCACGTGGTCTTATTAAGATCATAAACTCCTAACTTCCCCATTCTTTGGAGGAGTTTGGATCCAGATCTAAAATTTGCAGCTGAGGTCAATTTCTATGCATGCAAACACTATCAAATATTATTAATGTGATAAGAGGAAAAATAGAATATTAAGTCTGGTAAACACACATTCACTCTTTCAATTAGGCAAAAAAATCCTGCTGATTTTATACATAGGGTCTATGAGTACAGCCAAATGCAGTGGTCTTTTGAGGGCAAAGTAGAACAAGAAAATAGTGTTAATGTCCTTAAATTTCTCTGGCTTACTTGCCCTCACTGGAGGGCTTCTTCTCACTGTCTTCCTGAGGTTTCAATATCACAGTTTCTTCAGGCACATGGATGGTATAAAAAGGCTAAGTCAGCCACTCATGCCACAAAAACATTACCTTGTGATTTAGGTGACCAATCACAGAGCACAAACAGTGACTCACAAATAGCCAGTACTTGAATGACTGCTTGAACCAGATAGTTCTTGATAATCAGGAACACAAAATGATTTATTTGACAATTACGAATAGAGAACAAATTTGTAAAAAAATTACAAACTGTTTGCAGATAAAGAAAAAGGGGTCGAATTTATCAAGTTATGTATTGTGAATTACTCTGCTCTAGTCAGCAGTCATAGTCCAGAAGATTGAATGAGTCTTTGAATAGGCAAACAAGTTTGAAGCAGGAGACAGAGCTCTTTCAGGGGCCAGCAAAGGACTGTGCAATGAACTACCAAAGGAACTAGGGACCATCACAATACTGACCACCTCCCACTGTAAGTGCAAGGCGCATTTCTTAACCTTGCCCTCTCTAACATAAACACAGAGCAACATGAATATACCGGAATTACATCTATATAATAAAATAGTTCAAAACAAAACACTCCCTGTAAACACTGCTTCCCCCAGAGAAAGGATGTGAGAACAAACATGTGCCAGATGTTAGACGTTGCATCACGCACTACTAAAAAATGCTCAGATATGACGGTGATGAGCATGGAGTCAGAACGTATACCGAATAGGACACAAGCATACACTCACCCCTTAAGGGACCCTTCAGAACACACAGCAGATTCACACAGATGGTGCAGCTAGAGCGAGTTGCGCTATTGCTGCCTGTTCTGTGGATAAGTCGCAGACTTAAGTCAACAGAGCTGATGATGCAGCATTTTTCACAAACATTCATTTTACTTTACTATGTACAAAATATATAGCCTAGCAAAATGAACAGATGTGAGAACAAATAATAATTGAATGAGAATACTGAGTGGTCAGAAGATGATAACTATGTTGCTATATTACAATTTATAAGGATGGATTAGTTAATATTCATTTTTAAGCACTCAAAAGAACTGATCAAAAATTTATTCAAAACATTTATGATGAAAAATGCTTTTTTCCAATTAAAAAATTTTCATAAGAAATACTGCTTTTCCTTTTCTCCCCCCCCCCCCCAGGATTTTTGTCCACCCCCACCCACCCCCCACCCCCAAAAAAAAAAAAAAACACACCTAAGCCATTTCTGGTTTCCAAACAATAAAAATGCTCAGGTTTGGGTCTTTCAAAAACTAACAACATTTTGTTTTTTGCATTATTGATGAAAGCCTGAACAATTCCATGCAGGGTTTTTTTTGACGAAAAAGAAACATTTTTTGTGTTCAAAATTGTCATGAAAACTAAAATCAATTTCCCAATCAGCTCAGCCTAAAAGTGTGTTAGAAGAACTGTCATTGAAATAAATTTGATGCAAGTGAGAGGAGTTAGGCCAAGCATAATTCTTCATCTTTATTTAGAAAGGTTAGGAAATGGGTCTGTGAGAGTGACAACTTCAGTATTGAAATGTGGGTTTCCAGCTATTAATGGAGCCAGTAGTCCTACATTCATGATTTGGGAACAGCCAGAGTCATAGTCAACCCCGTCAAAGAGTCATTTCCTTTCACACCAGCTCCATCATGTCCAGTTTTCATCCCCGTTATGTCATAGATACAATAAGGTGAACTGAATAATGAAATGCAGCTGTATACTGTGTAAAGTGTAGGGAGTCTGGGAGCAGGAGGCAATTTTTACTAAACCACTACTCAATTAAAAATTAGTGTTAGTTGGAGAGTGCAAAGCAGCTCCACAAATGCCACTGAAAACAGGAGAGAGAAGTTAAATAAATAACCATAGAATATCATGGTTGGAAGGGACCCCAGGAGGTCATCTAGTCCAACTCCCTGCTCAAAGCAGGACCAATCCCCAATTTTTGCCCCAGATCCCTAAATGGCCACCTCAAGGATGGAGCTCACAACCCTTGGTTTAGCAGGCCAATGCTCAAACCACTGAGCTATCCCTCTCCCTGTGGAGAGCTCCTGAAATTAAATTGATGTACAATCACACTGGTGCAATCCAACATTGCTGAAACTTTGATTGACCATATCTGGTACCAGTACAGTCAGCTAAATGAACAAAATTCATGAACATGTAGAAGTAGCTTCTTGCTATACAGAAGGAATGGTACAGCCTACCTATCCACTTTGACTACGTGAAATCAAGATGATATGCTCTGTGTTGTGGCTGTCTGCATTATATAATATACTATAGAAGTTGCCTGTTCAGCACATTTCTGTTTCGGTGATTAAAGCCTGTGAGCCTCTTATTGTCAAGATGGTTGTTGGCAATTCCCTCCTCAATTAGTGAAATGGATTTTTCAGCTTACTCTCGTTTTAAGATGTTTTGCTTGTTAGAGTGGCCATGTTTTCTGGCACTGAATGATTACTAGTACAGATGTTTTATGCGTCTGTCAGTATGTTGGTTTCAGACAGAGAGTGAGATTATAGTTTTAAGAAGGATGCCAAATAGCAATGTATTTATACATTTCCATCACTTTACTTCTGATGAGCCAGCATTGTCATTCTTTGCAGTACAATGCAGAAAAACATAAGGGGTGGAGAGCAAGATGCAGAGTAATACCAAGGAGATCAAGTGTAATGTGGAGGTAACTGGAATACTTCAAAAAAAAACAAAGAGCTGAAGTATTGACTAGACACCGTGAGAAACATGTCAGAGAGAAATATCATCCAAGCTAATTAGTTTTTGCACACTAGCTGTTAATGGCTTTGCAGTTAGATAGCATGGGCCTAGTTATATTATTGAAAATGAATGCAAGACCTGAAGCAAGAGAAGGGATGAAGGAAGTCACAAAGGTTATGAAATTCCTTTGCCACTTGATCAAGAGAAAAAGAGGAGATACCAATGGTAGTATGACTGACACCAAATTTAAGTTTTTAAGGGTGTTGCAGGCATCCTTATTAAAACAAAAAGAAACAAACAAAACAACCACCACAGGAGAAGTATCAGGGACTGTTTTGTGATGGCAGGGATAGAGGATTCACTTCTTTTCATGGCAAATATTAAGTTTTCCAGGGTATAGAAGTAATTCAGAATTTGGGAAGCTTGCTCAGCAGAAATGACAAGATGCACACAGAAATCGGAAGTAAAGTAACCTTTGGAATCTGATGCAGACAGGAGAGTAGATTCCCATGATTGCCTGATAGGAGCCAATCTGTCGGGAAAGATGTGACCTTTAATCCTAGCAAGTATAAAAAGGCTAGAGTTTATGTTTACACTGGTATGTTATGTGATACAATGGGAAGCAAATGCATTGGTTGATTTCTGTGATAACAAATGCAATTTCTCACTCATATTACATGAATAAAAACTATGTTATTCTAATTTATTTGTATTGTCCAATTTACACTACGCTATCACAGAATGCTCAACAGACGTTTTCAGTGTAAACAGGTTGTAGGATCTATAGATGTGGTAGGGCAGGGTGAAGAGTGACACCATGGCCACATTTTAGGAAGACTGTTTGAATGTGGAAGCATTTAGGGGAAGCGAGAGTTGAATCCAATTGCCTTACTATAGAGAAGGAAGGTTAATATTGGGAGAAATGCAGGGCTTTGAAGAATCCAGCGTTACAGCCATCAGAAGAACACAGAAGTAGGGAAGCTGTTTAAATTAGAGTTGGCAGAACTCACGACATTTCAGTGCCAGGATGGAATGCCTCTCACAGGCAGGATGTACCCTTTTTTTGGTGTATGAGCTTATGACTCTTTAATGGAGTGTAGTAGGCAGTACCCCCAATATTGGCTTCAGCCAGCCAGTGTAGAAAAAGGGGAAATCCTATGGCTTCCTACACTTCTTGAGAAGCATTTTTCCTTTTCTTTGTTGCCTGACACTATATGACTCCCCCCACTTAGTTTACATTGATGTCATTGGGGTGATATTTCCCTTGAACCTATTTTTTTTGTTCTATCATCAAGAGTTGAAAGTGATCTGAATGTGAAACACATTTAGTCCCTAGAGCAGGGAGCTCATTGTCAATCTATAGTGGTCTCTGTAGTTAAGCAAAGCAGTAGCATTGATTAACTCCATAGGGAATCTTTCATAGCCTTCTTTAGCCTAGGAGGTTGCTATGACATGGACACTCAAAGGAAGAGGAGGGTTGAAATTGAGGAGCAGTCCCATGCTGAAGATGCTCATATATGCACATCACTTTGAGCTGTGATCCTGTCACATCTCGCAAACTAAGTAGGACTGGACTGGACCAGTGCTGTTATGGGGACCCTCTCTTGGGAACACCCAGTTTGTGTAGGAAATGGAATCAGTAAGCTGTGGCTTTTTCCTCAGAGTCAGTACTGTGTGTGGTACTAAGAGGCTCTGTACTCTCTGACATGCACTTTTAAAGTCAAATCCTGTCTATATAAAATTCCATTACAATTTTCTTAGGCCAAATTTCATATCATATACAGTAATTATAATCTCTCCCTTATGCTTTTATTGTAGCACGGTTGCTGTTAAACAGTTGTTGCACTTCCCTGAAGAAATCTCTGTTGATAAGGACATGCAGGAGAATAAGACACAGACATGGGTAGATTTTGAAGCGGCATTTATTTGGGTCCTGTATGGAGTTTAAATGGCCTCTATGCCACATAACCGGCATTGAGGGTTTAGTTTCCTCAGCTTAAATCCTAGGATTCATCCCCCCTCGGAATCCTCTCACTCTCCCTAGACAAGGGATGCGGGGCACTAAGGAACAAAATGAAAGCTACTTAAAGGTATCTACACTGCAATTAAAAACTAGTGGCTGGTCCATGCTAGCTGACTCGGGCTCGCAGGGGCTCAGGGTGAGAGGCTCTTTAATTGCAATGCAGACTTCTGGGCTTGGGATGAGCCCGCGCTCCAGGTGGAAGGGTCGCAGAGTTTGGACTGCTGCCTGAGGCAAAATAGCTATACTGCAACTAAACAGCCCCTCAGCCTGAGTCCCACGAGCCCAAGTCAGCTGGCATCTAACTGAAGTGTGGACATAACCTCTGTCTGTAAAGACTAAATCTCCCCTTCTTCCTCCAGGCTAATAAGGTTCGGTGGTTGTCTCCTGGGTCTCATGCTTACGTCTGGGAACTGGCCCCTTTGAGCACTAGACACAGGACGCAAGTTGTGAGAAAATGACACACTTTTATAAATTTACAACTTTTAAATCCTATTCTAAATCCTGGGCCTCCAAGGTATTGTGAGGAAGGCAAAACTGATCCCCCAAATTGGAATCTTGGAAATGCAGCTCAAACTCTCTCTCCATTATTAGGCAGAGAGGGTGGGGCAGAAGTGACAGGAAATACGACATCCCTTGAGGGCTTTGCACACAAGAAGGGGGCAGATCATGAAAGACAAACATCTCTACCTTCCTGCACCACAATCCAGTCAATGGCCAAAGGGAGAGGCAGAGAATTCAATCCTTCTCCTTGCCCCAACCCTGACCAGGAATATTCTTCATATGCATTCTAGGTAGGGGTCAAGAGGGGGAAAGGTGCAACCTGCCCCCCGCTGCCCTCTCTTCACAGCTATTCTGATAGAACATTTCCTCCCCCATTGAGAAGCGGGATCAGGGGGAGAATTATTATTGTTTAACATTTATGTTGCAGTAACAGCAACAGGCCTTCACCAAGTCAGAGCCAAATAGTACCAAGTGCTTTCCAAATATACAGTAAATAACAGTCTCTGCCCCCGAAGAACTCCATTTCAGTGAGGCAGGAAATGTTCGCTTGGTATAGTTTGCATATCAGCTTGTAAATACTTTGCAATTGTTTTTTTTAATCAGCCTGTAAACTTCAGGATAAAAGTAACCACATTAAAAATAAAAGGATCATAAGCAATAAAAGAAAACAGCTATAAAATACACTGTTACAATGTTAAAATGGGTTGTAGTTATGACATATTTCTATATTTACTTGTAATATTAGAATCACACGTCTAATTGCTAACTGTACTTTGCTACTTGCATACGTAGTTTTAAAATAGAGATTGTTGCAGTATTGCTTACACCTGAAATACAAATTGTTAACTTTCTTCTACAGTAAAGCAGACTTTTCTGCAGCAAAATGCCACCAGTGCAATGTCAGTTATTTGTATTTGCATGACATTCACTGGCTCTTTGCCATAAGCGTTGGTGTTGGAACATTTGGTCCAAACACTCAATCTTCCAGCTAAGAACTGTGCTGAATCTGTCACAAAGTATCAGATAAAATGTGACACCCGACAGCCTGCATTTGTACAATTTGAACTACAGAAAGTGCAAGTTATTGACCACAGTGCAGTCAGTATCAGTGTTGCATATACCTCCCACACAGCCATATAGTGTGACTGCCTCCATACAGCCAGATCTATTTTCTGTTTTAGGACTTTGCACTGGCAACCATCCCTGTAGTACGTGTGTGCATTTTAAACAAAGGTCTCATTTAACACAGATGTAGACATTAGAAATTGGGTCTGAAATGCCCCTTCTATAAAAATCAATACATACATACCACATACCCAAATTGGTTGCTTATATGTGGGTGTTGACTCTAGATCCAGGTGCTCAAAGCACTTCAGAGGCACATTTTGTCATCCTTACATTCTGTACCAGGTGGCAATCACCTCTTGCAAGTGCCCCTGTTGGCCAAGTGCAACCCACAACCTTCTGGGTGTAGTGTTCTGTCCCATCTAGTGGCACCGAGACCACTTAGAGAGTTAAAATGGGTCTGTTCTACAGCCTTAGCTAAGAACCAGTTGGCTTTTAGCTCATGCGGTGGAGGCTCACGCACTAAGCTCCAGAGGCCCCAGGTTCGATCCCGCCTGCCGACAACCGGAATCTGTCGGCGTTACACCTGCACAGTCTCTCTCCTTTGTGGTGAGTCTTCAGTGACTCAGCCCTCCAGCCGAGTAATACACAGTCTCCCTGTCAGATAAAATCAATTCCCTTCTGGGGTACAAGTCCAATAGGGAGCCTATCTCAGTGCCCTCTGTAAGGTCTCTTTAGCTGCACCCCTATCCCTAGACTCAATCCTCAATCTGCCCAGCAGGGTGTATCCCAGTACCCTGGTTCATACCATCTCAGCCCCTTCTGGTTTCTTTTGAATTGCCCCTGCTCTTCAAGCAGCCCCAGCTCTGGTGTGGGACCCCCCTGGAGGTTCTTCGCCTCTCTGTGCCTTTTTGGCCCCAGCTCTCCAGCTGCGCTGCTAAAAAGTTCAGTTCGCCTTCTGGGGAGCATCCAAGTCCAGGCCACTTCAATAGTGGCTGCTGGAGGGGGACCTAGGCCTGTGCTGTACTCTAGGTCCCAGCTAAAGGACCCTAAAGACAGCAGCCATCTGCTATGTCCCTTTAACTAAGCTGCTATGATTTCCTGTGTCCTCAGCATGTTCTGCAGCTTTATCTTAGGGCCTTGTCCTGGTTGAGTCAGCAGCCAGCCTGGAGCTCCTTCTTGCCCTTGCCCGCACTGCTCTGTCCAAGGTCCTATAGCTCCCTCAGCCAGCCAGGCACACCATCCACACTCCTCCAGCAAGAAACTGAACTCACTCAAGCCCTGAAGCTCTTTTTAGACTAGCCTGCTGGGCTCTGATTGGCTGCTCCCTGCAGCCTCTTCTGATTGGCTGAGTCCTACACAGTCACTCTAGGCAGCTTGGAGGACCCTCTCTCCTGCCCTTTTCAGGGGTGAGATGTGGCACAGCTGAGAGTCCTTCCGCAGAGGGAGAGGTGATTTCTAAAGTACACCACACCAGTTGGTCTGTGTAGACCTTGCTGGTGCACACTGAAAGTTCCCAAGTGTGGTTTAACATAGTATGGTTTCAAACAGCACAATGGTAAGGCACACTAGGAAACTTTTAGTGTGCACCAGAAGGGACCACATGGCCCAGTTAGTCAGTAACATGTTAGTGTGCTTTAGAAAGCATGCCACTGCCATGTGCATTGACCTGGACCTTGCACACAAGCTCTTTACTTTCTTAGGAGTCCCACTCTTAATCCTTTAGTCCAGAGGTTCTCAAACTAGGGGTCATGACCCCTCAGCAGGTCGTAAGGGGATTGTGAGCTGTCAGCCTCACCCCCAAACCTAGCTATGCCTCCAGCATTTATACTAGTGTTAAATATTTTAAAGTGTTTTTAATTTAGGGTGTGTGTGTGTCACACTCAGATGCTTGCTGTGTGAAAGGGATCACTAGTACAAAAGTTTGAGAACCACGGTACTAGTCAATGTGAGCAAAGGGGACCAAATCAGACCATTTGGCTCTACACTATATAAAATAATAGAACAGAAATATCACCAACCCCCTCCCACCCCCATTTTAGGTAACATTACCTATCTCAGACAAGGTTTTCTCAAGTATACTAATTTAATCTGCACAGAGGTTGCAGTGGTACAGCTGGAAGCAAAATTTGGCATATCAAGTCACAGTACAAGCTGCATTTAATATTCTTGTGTCTCCAAGGCTCTGATCCTGCTCCCACTGAAATCAATAAGAGTTTTTCATTGATTTTCAAAGGGAGCAGGAGAGGGCCCAAACATATTAAAGATACAGGCACTATCACACAGACACTCTCTTCCAACAGGGATTCAACTGATTTTAAGAAAATTTAGTTTTGGTGTGTGCCGCAAGCGAGGAAAAATGTGAAGAACTATTAAACTGAAATGTAGAAAATGAAACCAGAATGAGCTTACAGTATCAGCTTTGGAATATTGGGAGAAGGGTTCCCAGGAAATGGAACTATTTATGTTTGGAGCAATGATAAAGAGATTAAAGGTGATTTAGATAAATAACAACCACGTTTGATAAGAATTTAACTGAACACCAGAGGGGAGGAGAGAAAGGGATGGCTGAGCATCTATGGAACTGCATATCCCAAAACTGGCCAGTAGGATATCTAACAAGCACCCTCGGACAATAAATAGTCCTTCAATGGCCAGTTTAGACTCTGGGGATGTAATACTGTTTCCAACAGCTTTTGAAAGATTCCTTAAAAAAAAAAAAGTCCTTCATAGATGTTAAGTTAAGAAATTAAGAATGCATAGTGGTAAGAAATAACAAGGTGATAGGGCTTTGTGGTGAATTATATGTTAACTTAATACACCCTGTTTCTCTTTCTTTAAATAGATGCCATTATGTTTTCCCATCTTCATATAACATTTGGGTTTCTTTTAGTTTATTTCTGGGGCTCTGGGTATTTACTTACACAATTAAAAAAAATACCATTTCCAATTAAACATGAAACTTATATTCATTACTTATCATTTAGCTGCAAAAAAACCCACCAAAAACAAAACAAAACATTCGTAGTTTCTACCTTTAACTCTTTGATAAATATTCTAAATGCTCTTTATCATGCTACAGCCAGTTCACCAAAATCTACATATCTTTACACATTTCCTCCCTCCCCCAATCCTACATGGAATTTCACTTATTGCATAAGTTCAAACATATAAACTGTCCTTTTGAACTCAGTGGGACTGAGTATGTGCTTCAAGTTAAGCCCATGTGTAAGTCTTTGCATGACCAAGGCCTCAATTAATATGAGCTCTCAATACACTTAGTAAGATACAATAACATAAATGATATATTTTCTCTTTAAATACCAACCTGAGGGCTTTACTTGGGTTTTATTCTCCACACCCACTGAAATAAATAGCAAAGACTCAGTAAAAACTGAGTAAGGACCACAGGATTTGGCTCATCAATTTTCTCCCCCATTTAATTTCAAGATACTATAATGCTAACACTATGAATTATTTAATTATCTAACATACAGTAGGGTAACCCACTTCACAAACATTACATAAAGTGCTACCAAGACAGCATACAGGATTAGGACCCTGTGTACTTGTCTTTGCTTAGTTTGTGTAACACTGCTGATGGAATATACATCATTATTATTGCTACTGCTACCAATAAAACCCATCATCTTTAATCATATTTGTGGGTTTGTGCATTGTTGGGAAAGGGTTCCATGCTCTTTGCCATACTAATAAAATAACAGTTTGCTACTCAAACAAACAAGCATTTCCATTAAACAAAATAGTCTCAGCAAGACATTTTCTCTGTAACGAATACTTTGACTGACAAAGGATTAAATTACAGCTGAACATTGGTTATTTATGGCTCTTAACACCTCTGAGGTGTTAAATTTACCTTTTCACATCTCTGCTCTGGAAGGTATTTGATCACACTTCATAAGTGTCTTGTATTTTACACTAGTGATGATATTTGAACACAAAGGAATAAAATTGATTTTTTAATATTTCATTCAGAGAATTTTCCAATTTTATATTGAATAATTTATTCCATAAGTAGCATTTTGCAGTATTTTTTAAAATAAATTATTCTATAAATAACAGAAGTGTTCATCCAATAATATATTTTAACCAAGTTTTTTTTTTAATATATGTATATAGTTGTTTTCTATTGTTGAATGTGTTGCATGCACTTATTGGCAATTCTTTTTAAATGGAAACAGCAAGCAGTCATGGACATACTGTATACATGGTTTGGGACTGTCAAGAAACAATCCCCTTAACTATTATCCATAACACCCAAATGGGGCTCAATTGTATCAGTGCAATCAAATGTAATTAAACAGGAAATATCTAATTAGCACCTGAATTTTCTTGTATGTTAAAGAAAACCATTGTATGGCTGCAGCAGTACATACACCAAAGAATTGATGAAGTTTTCACAGCATCACAATGTATTTGTGCAGACAAGGGATGTTAAAATGTTTTAATAGGGTGCTGTGCAATAATAACTTCAGTGTGTCCCAAATCCCAGAATTAATTTACAGTCCTTTTAGAAAACTAAATGGGTTTAATAAAGTCTGCTCATAAATTAACACTAACAACTGATGTAAATTGCACTGTTAGTGAGATTTAACTCACTCATGTTACTGTTTATGGTTTTGTAAACCAGGCTTTTAATGTATTAAAGGCTGAAGGGCAATCTGTTTAATATGGGAAATGAATTCTGGGGTGGGAAGGTGACTGTTTGCAGAACTATCTTAAATCCCAGGACAATTAATATGGAAGCACTTATAGATAATCTTGATGGAAATAATGGAATGTGGCACTGTATCTTTGCTGTGTGCTTCCTTAGAAGATATTTTCATTAAACAAATGCAATTGCAAAGGTAAATGGGAAAAGATACACCCACTCCACATAAACATCAGGGTTTGATGTGGTGCGTTAAAACCGCCTAAACACCCTAAAAAGTGGGTAAAGATAGTGGTAACGTTTAGTAAGCCTTCAAGAGTCAAGTTTGTCAGAAGAGATGACACAAGACACTTTATAAAATGAAGCATCGCTTTGGTCACTCACAGCGTGCTCCTATGAATATCTACTTTTTACTGCAGGTGTTCAGAGGCTTAACACAGTATTAGCATAGTCACTCCTGTACTAGAAGTGTGAGAGCTATCCTTTCAATAATAGGTTCGATTTTATAGACAATCCCACGCCAGTCTCCAAGATTCATCCCCCAAATGCTGCCTGCTTTCCTGCTTGCAGGAGTTGCATAGATGAACATCTAACTTGTGCAGGCAAATTTTCAGCAGTTGTCACTGGGTTTTGTGTGCCTCAATTTTGAGTGCCCAAATTGAGATACAGAAGCCCACATTTTTCCACTGATTTTGAATGGCTTTATTTTAAGCTATATGCAGTTGATGCACTTTATGCCATTTTTAGAACTATGAAATGTTTAAGAGATATTCCCTCTACTTAAAATGTGGAATACAGCTAGAACTAGTCTTATCTGCAGAACTCGCACAAGAATTTTAAATGTTCTCACTGTATACGTTGTTCTCTTTTTATGTTCTTTGCCAGTAGAAAGAATTGATTGAGATCTACTTTTCAAATGTTAAAAGTAGAGATTGACCAGAAGCAAGCCCCCAAATCAAACACTCCCAAACTCTGGGAAGTATCAGACTTGGATCTGAACATTAGAGCTTGTTCCCACATTCCCACGTTATATACATTCCAAACTTTCAGTTAGTTTTCAGTAATTTCTCTTTGGTATACAATTTTGTAAATCTTTCTTCCTCTCCCTGAACACATATACACACACTTCGTAAACATGCCCAGCTTCTAATATAACTAAGAGATAAATCTTACTCATACAGGACACATGCTCCACCACAACTGCATAACAGCGTGGAGGACCAGAATACAGAGTATGATGCAAGATTCTCTTAGCAGTCTTCTCTATCCATACACAATTTCTACCTGGATGTATACCCCCCAGGGAAAGGAAACAGCCACACATGAGAGTGACATAAGTCTCAAAGAAGGAGAAAGCTTCTCCTATATGACTGACAGGTCTGATGCCTTGACATGATACTTCCATTTTGAAATGGTAACAATGGAAATCACAGATTTTCAGGGCTAAGGTCTTGTGCTTCCATTCCCACTTACTGAAAAAAAGTCCCTCTGCTCCTGTTCCCTACCACCTCTCCCACTATCGGATACCAAGGATAGTAAGGGAGGGAAGATAAAGCATCCGCTACAGCTTGAGGGATGGGAGTCTACTACTCCTCATTGAGGCAGTGAATCTTGAAGATATGTTTTCTGGACTTCCCCATATCACAGAAGTTTCATGCCTGAGTTACAATATATATATATTTTTGCAGAGTCCACCTGAACATTATTTAAAAGAGAATGGGATTCTATCCATGTGGGGAGAGCAGCACAGGTTCATGGAGACCTTCCACATGGATTGGAGAGGAGAACACATCCCTTATAATTATTGTGGAGAATTTCAACAAAAAATAGAAAAAAAAAGTTTCTACAGAATTTCACTCCACCACTGTTTTTTGACAAGTGCTACCTATAATACATGCTCTTTTTCTAATGACAGATTTATTGTTTTGCATTTTCCTGGTATCTTCCCTGTAAGTATGTTAGAAGTAGGGGATGTCCCTGTCTTAGCCTCAGAGATAAATCCCATTAGAGTCAATGAAAAAAAAAAAACCTTCCATTAACTTCAACCCAAGTCTCCCGAGTCTCAACCATTGGACCATACTTCATATTTTAATATTCCTCAACCATCATTTATAAATCCTTTCACATTTGTATTGTAAAAAAAAAAATCAAAATAATGGTTTGGTATTTTTGTTAGCTTCAAAATCTGCAGTCTTTACTTCTTCTTCATTAATTCCTTAACTTTTTGATATTAATAATCAAGATTGGTATGTCTTCTCAATATATAGTGGTTATTGCAGCTCCAAAAATAAATTACTAATCAATTTAGGATGTATCAGGAATGCTGACTATGCTGGTGATGTAAAGGCTGTTATATCTGAAACCAGATAAAATATCTATAGCTAAAACAATTACTGTGCCTGCTCTTTTTGGGGCACTTAATGGACAAATGATCAAACACAGATCAAGACGGAGTTTTTATTATTATTATCATCAAAAGAGGCTGCTTTTGGCATATTTTTAAACAGTATTAAAACAGGAAATAATATTATTAATGAAAACTTTGACACAGGTTAAGGTATTTGACCTTTCAGAAAGTGCACTGAAAAGAGCCTCCAACATTCATATCTACACTATGTGACTGCATCAGATTGATAAAAAACTGTGGAGAAGATAGATTACAAAACAACAACTACCATTTTAGGTATTGCAGGGTAAAATATTCCAAAGACAACCTTGTGAGTAACTTGGACATGTATTTGAATTCAGTCATGCAATGCATTGCAAAAAAGGATATGGTTTATATAGATACAAATACTATGCATTGATATATAATCCATCTGAAATGTCTATCTGAAATACAGTAGGATGAACAAAGAGGGAAAAACTATAATTTCTTTAACAGCAGGTTATTTTGAAATAACTGGTTTCTTTTAATAACTTCCTAGATAACATGTGAGTTTGATTTATGTCATGTCAGGCTCTCTCTTCAATGATATAATATATGTTAACAAGGCAGAGTAAACTTTCAAAGGGGAAAAAAAACAACATATATAGTTGAGGGTAGGGAAAATAATGTTTCACAATAAATTGCATACTAATTCAAAACACAATTGTATATACACAGCTTTTTGAACCACTCCAATAAGCTTTCACTTTAGGAGACCTGATTTCAGATATGCCCTATGATGATATAAAAACCAGTTTGATTCTCGAAGCTTAAATCTATGATAGGTGAGATGGTGGCAGTGTGCATGTGAAAACAGAGGTACACCATTTAGAGCAGCTTCCATCATATTTCTTCATGCTATAAAGTATATTCTCATTTGGCATGAAAAATCCCTGTAAAAATTCACATTAGAGGTCCACATAAATAGGGGAATAGACAGCTATATTATGCTCTTGCCAATACTCTGACATTCGTCAAATTCACCTAAAAGTTGATTACATTTAAATGAAATAAAACTAGAGCAGAACATATTCTAATGTTCACCTAATAACTGCGCCCTTTTGTTTGAGAAGTCTTTTAAGTCTCAGGAACAGGGAGCTTGCATGCATGTTAATCATACTACACTGAATATACTTAGTAGCCATCCAGTCAATCTTTACAGTACACTTATTGTTGCACAGTGTTTTACCCCAACAAATATGTCACAAAACACTTCCAGACAGCTCCCTTATATCACGTACATACTAATAAATTGCCATAGTCTCTGCAAGTCTATTACGATTCATGCATGTGGTTATCACATTTTACTCCACAGGAGTATGTTTCTGCATGGATATCTTGAAACATATTTTTATTACCTTAACTGTTTCATATTAAATAACTCATAGTTAATTAAATTTTACTTCTATGCTACACCATGGGCATAATCATTGTATTAAGTTAATATTTAATTATACAATAATTCAATATTTAATATTATGAAACAGATAAGTGACAAGTTTTGACCATGATGTGTTGAGGAAGATTTTGTCTATAGTAAAATGCTGTGAACCATAATCACTCCATTTTCTTATCTTTTTGCACTGACATTAATTACGTCAGACTGTACATAAGTAAGAATAATGGTGCCACATTAGGAAATTCATGACTGCCATTCATTAGTTCAATAGAAAATGACAGCATCAGAGTTAGTTAAAAAAAATCACTGTTGATCTAAAAAAACGGACTGTATTTTATTTATTTAGATGTATAAAGACTTTAAGGAAGCACTAAGCCTGGGAATTTCAAAAGTATATAAGGAAGTTAGATATCCAACTCCAACCAGAATTCCATGGAAGCAGGGTGCCTAACTCACTTAGGAGCCTTTGGAAATCACAGCCTAAGCATTTTAGCCATACAGAATTTTACACAATTGCATCTTGATCCATGACTGGGGCTCCTAGGTGCAATGGTAATGGAAATAAATAAAATAAAATAAAATAAAATCAATAATAAATAATAATAATACACTATCAGTCCAGTACAACACAAATAAATTCATCTGCCTCCTCAAATCAGGATGGCTTAAAACATGCAACTTCTTGCCTCCTCCAGCCACAGATCCAAGTCCCTGATGCACAGATTTCAGCCTTCAGCACACTTGTCCCTCTCAACAAGTTTGGGAACAGAGGGACTCACAGTGTGGCTGAAGGTCAAAGATCTGCACTATTTTGGATCAAATGGTGGAGTGAATTCCTAAGTTCTCACACCGAACCCTTTGCAAGCAGCTCCTTCTTGTTTAAACTGTGGCAAAAGCATGAAGCATGCAAGCAAGGTCCACAGTGTAAGAAATGGTCACAGCCTCTTGACCAGATAAAAAGATAGTGCCCTTGATCTTGCTGTGATATGATCATTTCACAGAAGCTGGGGATCCAATGGAAACCCAAGTTTCAACTTGGCTACCAAAGAGCAGACACACACCCTCAATGGTAGACACACACACTTCTGTCTAGACATTAAAATCAGTACACTATAACAAAGTTGTCCAGGTCAGACACATTGGACTGTTTTGGCCATGTGCCTAGCATGAATACCTGTATTCGAAGGGCAGGTTCTGGAGGGGGGGTTCCTTCCCTTCCATACACATTGTTTAAGAGCTAGGGGCAAATGCAGGCTGCTCATTCTGTGCACAAATATCCTAAAAGGGGGAAAGGAAAGAGGTGTTGCCATGGTCCCCATTCCCCCCAAGAACTGTCTGGCCATAGTGATGCAGCATGACATAACACAAAGTGCACATGCCCACTGCGCTCCCATAATCTAGCCCACTGTGAGTTGCAGAAGTCCTGTGCAAAGAAATCCGTCCTTTGTCTATTTTTTCTCTGCCCCTCATCCCCACATCAACCCCACATGTGAATAGTTTGTGGATGGGATTCTTGGAGTACAACTAGAACTGCCACACTTTGATTTTGCTCGAGCAAACTGGCTGAAATGTAATCTTATTTGAGCATCTAAGTGCCCAGATTCAGAAGCATTCCTGCAAGATAGTAGACTGTGCGGAGTTTAAATAGAAACAAGAAAGCTTGGGGCGGGGTGGTTGGGTGGCGGGGGGTGCAAAAGGGAGAATCATGCCTGGTAAAAATGAACATCTTCAAAGAACTCACCACAGCAGCTCAGCATCAAAAGGATTCAACAGAGACAGATGCCTGAACATAGTCTGTGGCACCCTGGGAATATCAGTCAATAAATGGATTGCTTGAAGAATTAGGCAGAGAATCAGACATAATGTGACATTCCCTGGTTTTGAGGTCTGAGGTTCTTGATATAGAATTTGGGCTACTTGCTATTCATACTGGATGGAAAGCTTCAAGCCAATGAGGCTAAAAGAGGTGAAGGAGAAAGGACTTTCCTGGGAAAAAATAGCAACCAACTTGATGGACATAAGAGCAAAGGAATAGCTGTAAACTGGGGATGGAAAATCAAGGAATGTATGAATCCTTGAGGAATGCCAAAAAAAGGGAAGTAATGGATTTGATTTACTGGACTGAATATATGATCCCAAACCAGTTGCACATGGAAACAAAAGAAGATCAAGTTATATGTGTGACCCGGTGTGTCTGGGGCAGCCCTCACTGGTAATGCTAAGGTCAGGGTAGGCTACAAAAGGGAGAGCAGATACCCACCAGTCTTGGGAATAATACTGAAGTTAAACCTCCCAACCAGTCACAAACTGCACTTCTGATCCCCTACACTGGTTATCAAGAAGCAAAAAAAAGAAATCAGACTTTATTGCATTCCAGTCTCTGGCTCCCAATCAGCACGTAGGTCCAGTTCAGTGAGAAGTTATTTTAAACTCTGCTTACATATACAAAATGTTCTTCTGACCCCAGAAGGCCAGCCACATTACCAGGTCAGTATAGATTTGGACGTTACCCAAAATACCACACTGCCAGACAATCCTTTAGTGTCTAAAACTAAAGGTTTATTATAAAGAAAAAAGAAAGAACAAGAAGAGAGATGTTAAATGGTAAAGCAGTTAGATACATACAAAGACTTCAAAGTCCATATATCAGAATTCTAGCAGTATTGATGAGTTTGCTGGCTCGAAAGTCCCTCTGGATCACATCCACAGCTTGGATGGGTCATTCAGTCCTTTTTTCAGAGCCTCATTGGTAGAAAGGTGACTCCAGAGGTAAGAAGCAGGACTGAAGACAAAATGGAGAAGATGCAGCTGCCTTTTATAGTCTTTTGCCATGTAGCCTGTGCTTCCTTGGTTTCAAATGAAAAGGTGCCCAGCAAATGGCTTGGAGACGTTAAAGTTCTGTCCATAGGCATGCCCTGCATGCCTTGCTGAGTCATAAAGTGTATCTGCCCTCTCTCAGTGGGTCAGTTGTATAGCTAATGGTCCTTAATGGGCCATCAAGCAGGCTAGGTAGCTGACACCCAAACTGTCTGGGGGTATCCCCCAGAAGCATGGCCCAAGTTTGAAATACAGACATACATACATACATATCTGTAACTCATAATACAGAGGTGATACAAACTCATAAATGAGATTATCATGTTTGGAAAATCATAATGTTTTTGCAGATATCTTACGTGACATATCTGGCACAACTCATTTACAATTTTACAATATTAATATTCATAACATCCTCAAGGGTCCCCCAGAATCCATACAGCATCACAATATGGACTTGTATTTTTGTCCTAGCCAGAAAAAAAACAGAGACAGACTGTAATAGAGATTACACCACCAGCAATAATCTTGGATTCCTGGAGACCAACAGCAGATATTGTCAAGATTCCACAAACAAAGTGATCCTGCAGTTGAAAGATTCTCAGTGTTGATCTTTTCAAATCACAGCCTGGCAACACAATGCAGGAGAAAGCAACCTAACGAGACTAATGAGAACTTTATTAATGCGGGCAATATTGCAGCAACATTTTACCCTAAATGTGCAACATACTTGCTAGATAAAATTAAAATATAACCATGCTAGTGATGAAGTTGAAACATCTGAAAAGGACCAGACCCCCTGGTACGTAGGATTACAAGCTTAGATGTAATACTCATTGGACTTCAGTCTTTTTATTGTGGATAGCACTGCTAAATTTAAAAGGAATTCTGATCTAATTAACATAAAATCCATGGCTAACGCTAGTTTATTAGCACTGGTTGTTTACAGTAGAGGGCTGCATTGCCTTGTATAGCAGCATTATAATCTATGGATCAGATTCACACCTGATGTAAACCGGAGTATCTCCAATTACTTCTACGGAACTGCACTGATTAACAGCAGATGAAGACCTGGTGCTACATATTTATTTGAATGTCCTTTGGAATAATTAATCCAAAGGGTTTAGTATTTTGTACTATATAGACATATGTGTATTAATATTCAATGCAACAAGCATAATGGTGCAATCTTGCTGTTAACACCACTAGCAAAGTCTTGTTTAAATGTATAAAGTAACAAGCTGCAATATGTGTTTAAAATATCTTAGATGTCGAGCAGAGTTAATCCTTCCTTGCATAGAATATTCAATCTCTGCTTAGTCACCTCTTTACCAATCACCCCCGCCCCCCCCAAAACTGGTTGAACTGGAAAATAAATGTGTAACTCCTTGCATATGCTGTCAAGGAGACTGTAAAAATACTGTATTCTCAAAGACAGCATATGGACAATATACTTTAGTAAATGCTCTCTGAGGGGAAAAAAGGAAAATTGCAATGCTTGTAATGCTGTAGACACAAACAAACAAACAAAAAATCTTCTGCCTTTTATGGTCTAATATGTTGAGAGAAAGATCATAAAAAGTGTTTTTATTGTCCAGATTTTCAGCAGTGCTGAACAGGGACAACTCCAGTTTGTCACTGAGAATTGTTGAGCACCTCTGAATGCCAAGCCCCTTTGAAACTTTTTTTCCAAAGCAAATAGTGTATTGCATTTTGTTAAAGTTCTATAATTCTCAACTAGAAGATTCAGAACTCTTGTGAAAGAGTTTTAATATTGCTGCACTATCTATAGGGAAATGTCAGCAAACAGAAAAAGAAAATAATGTCCGTACATTCACTAGTATCCCCAGTGGCACAAAATCGATCACTAAGTCCATTCCTTGCAGTCTTTTTACTCTCATTATACATACCTGGATGATGGCCCCAAACTATCAGCAAATTGTGTTTTTCTTTTAAAATCTATTAACCTCATCCTTGTTCTTACAAATGTGATACATGCCCAGAGAGAAGCTAAGTACATGGCACTATGAAGAGGAAGTGGGAAAAGTTTCTTGGCACTTCCATTATAAACAAGATCCTTCCCTCTGGCACTTCAAAGGAAAGAATAGTGTATAATGTACTCCATGTATGATAACAACTTTATTATTGTGACGCAGCAGGGAGGGGGGAGTGTTGACCTGGGAATGTGGCAGGGGAGTTTCAATGGGAGACCTGAGAGCCTGTAACCTGAGCCATGAGGGGAAGGGGGAGGTAACACCGCTGCCCAGGAATGTGAACAGAGGCTGCAGGAGAGAGCCTGATGAGGGGGAGTTTAGTTTTTCAGTTTGGTGCTGGGTGGTGGAACGCAGGGAACCCGAGGGCTGGGGTCTAAGCTCCCTGCTCCCCTAGAAGGACTTGACTGAGGGGTCCTGGTTGTACCCACAAGCTCTGTGTCCCTGTTGTCCAATAAACCTACTGTTTTACTGGCTGGCTGAGAGTCTCAGTGAATCCCAGGAAGTGGGGTGCAGGGCCTGGACTCCCCCACACTCCGAGACAATTATCCCCTCTGAATCAATGTCATGTGTTCTAGGAGTTTATTCCCCAAAATGATTTGGGTGCAGAAGGGAGCATGGATTAATGATAGTATGATTTATGATGTATTATAGATTATATGATATTTATGATTTATGCATTAAAGATAAAAAGGAGAGCAATTTTAAAACAGTGCGCCCCCAGCAGAAGTGGAATAGCCATACTCAGATTTCATCTCTTAAGAAAGCGATTGATAAAATAGAGGAGAAGGGTGGGGAGGGGAGACATTTTTTAAAATATGGAAACTCTTCATGGAACATATTGAGAGGGATGAAAGTTAAAGTACGAAGATAAGCAATACTGCTGTAGCCATTAGAAGGACTGCTAAATAATAAAGTTTAATCAGTAAACAAGAATGTTGCTTTTGAGGCATGCATTTATGTTTTGTCATCTTCATTTTTCCTGTACTTAGTGTTGATTTTGAGAGGGGGGGTTGTATGATTTGGAGTTTGGAAAGGTGGAACGTATTTATGGGGGAAATGGTTTCACACACATTCCTTTTAGCTGTATAAAGAGACATGGTGAATGAGGTAATAGAACCAACTTCTGCTGATGAAAGATACAAGCTTTCAGGCTACACGGATCTCTTCCGCCAGACCAGAGTACCTTTCCCAGATCTGAAGAGCTGTGTGTAGTTTGTCTCTTTCACTAACAGAAGTTGGACCATTAAAATATATTACCTCACCCACCTTGTTTCTAAAATCCTGGGACCAATGTGGCTAAAACAAGACTTTGGATTATAAGGTGGATAGAAAGCTGGCTAGATTGTCGGGCTCAACAGGTAGTGATCAATGGCTCCATGTCTAGTTGGCAGCCGGTATCAAGTGGAGTGCCCCAAGGGTCGGTCCTCGGGCCGGTTTTGTTCAATATCTTCATAATTGATCTGGAGGATGGTGTGGATTGCACCCTCAGCAAGTTTGCAGATGACCCTAAACTGGGAGGAGACGTAGATAGGCCGGAGGGTAGGGATAGGATACAGAGAGACCTAGACAAATTGGAGGATTAGGCCAAAAGAAATCTGATGAGGTTCAATAAGGACAAGTGCAGAGTCCTGCACTTAGGATGGAAGAATCCAATGCACCGCTACAGACTAGGGACCGAATGGCTCGGCAGCAGTTCTGCAGAGAAGGACCTAGGGGTTCCAATGAACGAGAAGCTGGATATGAGTCAATAGTGTGCCCTTGTTGCCAAGAAGGCCAATAGCATTTTGGGATGTATAAGTAGGGGCATTGCCAGCAGATCGAGGGACGTGATCGTTCCCCTCTATTCGACGCTGGTGAGGCCTCATCTGGAGTATTGTGTCCAGTTTTGGGCCCCACACTACAAGAAAGATGTGGAAAAATTGGAAAGAGTCCAGCGGAGGGCAACAAAAATGATTAGGGGACTGGAACACATGAGTTATGAGGAAAGGCTGAGGGAACTGGGGATGTTTAGTCTACGGAAGAGAAGAATGAGGGGGGATTTGATAGCTGCTTTCAACAACCTGAAAGGGGGTTCCAAAGAGGATGGATCTAGACTGTTCTCAGTAGTAGCAGATGACAGAACAAGGAGTAATGGTCTGAAGTTGCAGTGGGGGAGGTTTAGGTTGGATATTAGGAAAAGCTTTTTCACTAGGAGGGTAGTGAAACACTGGAATGTGTTGCCTAGGGAGGTGGTGGAATCTCCTTCCTTAGAAGTTTTTAAGGTCAGGCTTGACAAAGCCCTGGCTGGGATGATTTAATTGGGGATCGGTCCTGCTTTGAGCAGGGGGTTGGACTAGATGACCTCCTGAGGTCCCTTCCAACTCTGATAGTCTATGATTCTATGATTTTTAGCTGAATACTCTTTTGGGCTTATTCAGCAAGGTAATTATATACACAGGTAACTAAACGACCAAAATGATTTCAATGGGATTACACGTACGCGTAAGTATTTTGCTGAATCAAGACCTTATACTGGTTCTACATCAACAAAATACTTACTTATGTCCCAATTTACATAGGTTTGAGATCAGAATCAGATCCTTAATACTTATAACAGAATATAAGAATATAACAGGCTCTTGGACTGTTGGCAAATGACTAGATATTTGTTGAAATCTCATTTCTTCTAGGTAGTTGGGTGATTAATGAAGTTGAAGAAGGGCATCCTTAATACTAATATCTGCTTCACATTGATCATGTTCCCAGGGCTCATCGCTATACATGGACAAGCAGTCAGATTCTTAATTCCTCTTTGCTTAAATCCAAATTATTGTAAATTATTTACAACACCCTGTAGAAAAGAACAGAGCACACACCAATCTTACAGCTTCTTCCCAGATCTTCACAAACCAGCCCTTCTGGTAAAAGGAGGAGCACTGGAAAAGCATTCTAGATTCTAGCACACAAAATGAATCACACAAAGAACACCCCATAAGGAGTGGAGAGGGCTCAATTCAGATAGGGGCTGGCATGAAGCAGAAATGGGTTATACTATAAAGCAAAGGAAGGAACAAAATGAAAAAAAAATGAAGTCTAGATTTGCATCCTCCCCCACCTCCCCCTATATATGTTCTACTTAGATTATAAACTCTTCAGTGCAGGACCCTGACATCCTACATACCTGTAGAGTATCTACGATACTGTCCCTATGACTGGTAGCATTAACTGCCCTGCCACATGGAGAAGCTTCTCCCCTGTTTATCCCCCAACAGACCAAACAAATATGAAACTTGCCAGCTGTTCACCTTTCTCTACTCCCCTGGTCTAATTTCATCTACTTTGGCTTCCCTCTAGCCGCATAACTGGCAAGCAGCATCTAACCATATGTGAGTTAGTTACTTCCTGATGATATTTTGACAAACATGCCCCAGCTTGCACATGTGCAAAGCCTGCTCTGATATCTGTATCCAAATATAAACTCCAATGAACACATACTTAAAGACTAATTCTCATTCCTATAAGGGCCCTTCACTGCCAGAATGGTGTAAAAGGATCTGAGTGTAAACGAGAATCTGTGTTATGCAAAAACTCATCTGTGTTTGTGCATGCATATCCCATCTGGCATTGGTTGTGCAAAACAGTACGCAAGCTCATTAGTGCAAGTAGATTTGACAGTCAGGGTCTATGTTTCTTTCAAAGACCATTGGGATGATATAAATACAACTGAGTCTTCAACATTCTATGAAAATCAGTGCATGTAGCAACATTGGCTATAGTGCATGATGGAACATATACAATCCCCCTAGAATAGGAGTTCAAATATAAAAAGGGGAGTTTAAGTTTATCATAAAATTAGAGCTGGGGAATGTAAATAAAACACAATAACAGAGAGGCTGTCTTTTGTGGAGTTAAGGCCAGATTTCTACAGTAGTTACATATCTAAAGCTGTAAATAGGCACCTTACAGGTTTTTCAAAAGCACCTAAACATTTCCATTCAAATCAATAGAAGTTAAATGCTTAGGTGCTTTTGAAAAACCCACTAGGTGACAATATGCATCTTTAGACACATACATAAATGAAAAAATCTAGCCTCTTTGGTGTAATCCTTCAGTATTGTCTCAAGGGGTATATACATTTATACAATCTTGGAATAAAAGGCGACTCATGATAGATCACAAAAATGGATCTATGAAGCACAAAACAGAGATCAAATATGTCAAATCGGCAATAGTTTAGTACAATTGCAGAGAATGATCTATCAAAGATACATATAAGAACTTTACAGAAAAGAAGCGGGTTATTTTCTCCCATCTCTTCTTCACAGTGAGATGAGAGATCTAAACGTAACCCTGTTCATGTTTCACCAAAATAGTGTTTGAACAGCCTTGCTTATTTCAACTGCCGGGCTTTTTGTTTGGTTTAACTTAATCAACTTACAGGAATTTTCGGGGGCCATTTGATCTACTTCTTAAGGAGTCCAGCCAACACAGAGTCCAAATAATTAAGGATGCACTTTGTGTAGGGCCCAGAGAAGAGAAGGACTCTCTCTGTTTCAGGGAAACAATAGTTCCGCTCCCCCCCACCTCACCGATTCTTCTCCTGCTCATTACAGGAGGATAATATCCATAGAATCCAGAGATCGGGAAGCCAAGATTTCCCAGTTCCCACCACCCATGTGTTTCAGAGTAGCAGCCGTGTTAGTCTGTATTTGCAAAAAGAAAAAGAGTACTTGTGGCACCTTAGAGACTAACCAATTTATTTGAGCATAAGCTTTCATGAGCTACAGCTCACTTCATCGGATGCATACTGTGGAAAGTATAGAAGATCTTTTTATACACACAAAGCATGAAAAAATGGGTGTTTACCACTACAGAAGGTTTTCTCTCCCCCCACCCCACTCTCCTGCTGGTAATAGCTTATCTAAAGTGATCACTCTCCTTACAATGTGTATGATAATCAAGGTGGGCCATTTCCAGCACAAATCCAGGGTTTAACAAGAATGTCTGAGGGGGGGGGGTAGGAAAAAAAACAAGGGGAAATAGGTTACCCATGTGTGGTGCTGGTAACTTTCTCACCTCAAACCCAAATAATAGCACTGCATTGCTGTGCTTAGGCATCGGCCCAGTGATTGACAACAACAATAGCTGCATGCAATCAGAGTGATGCAACATAGCCAGAACTCCATGTTTCTCACTTTAAGACTTCACTTTGGTGAAACTTATTACTATATTAAAAAACAAATACCACCACCACTTTCTAACTTTTCTTCCTTGTCATGTAATCAGAGAGGCTGCATTGATATCTCATATACATACGTGGTAATATCTTCAAGCAGCTGTGGTCAATGAACCATGCTGGCTAGGCCGCTTTTTCTGTTGACTTGTCAAGATCAAAACACAAGTAGGTAATCTCTGATTTCTCCAGCTATAATGACCATTGAGGCATTTATCATTCACAAGCTAAATTTCAGCCATGGTTTGAATTAATTATATTGATTCTCTCCTCTTGTGCATTTATTGTGTATGGCAGGTAACTAGGGAACTAAGAGGCATTTCAGTTTATCTGGGAGTATTAGCAGTAGACAATAATGTAGGGTAAAAAACCTGACACAGTAAAATGAGTAAGAAGAATCTGAACACATTTATTTTCCTCCACATGTCTTTGTAACAAAGAATATGCTAAATAATTTATAAAGCAGATTTTAGAGAAAGGCTTAAAATTAATGGAAATTTGAATGATCAAACCTGGTGCAGCCTGATGTGGACCTCTGTAGTTCTGATCAATTTGGAATAGCCAGGGAACTTCTGCATATCCCCTCAGACACCTCTGGGAATACTTCCATAGTGACACCAGTTCAGCACATTTTACAAAGCTTGTTAAAAGGCAGCCTAATTGTATCTGACAAATGAGGGAGCTTTGGATTGTTTCATATTGAATGTGCATATCTCGGAGGCTAATCTAATGTACATTTTTAAGAAGGACTCAGAATATAAAGTTAAAAAGTAAAATAAAATATAAGTCTTTATGCCTGCATCAGATAGCTATTAAACTTCTGGTGAACTCTGTGAGACAAATATATTTCAGTGTGGAAAAGTGATGTTAAAGGAGTCCACAGTGAAAGAAACACACAGCTATAGGAGGTTTTCAAAATATCTAAAGGAATTTTTATAAAGTAAATTGATTAAACAGCAAAGATCTCTAAGTACCCTGACAATTAAACATACAACCACATAATAATGACCATCTACACTCATACACACACAACATAACAACTAACCATTATTTATAGTGTTGGAGGCACCAGCTATTAATCAGCCCAGAACTACCCATTATATGACCTTGTTTTCTATTGCTTATAATTTTGTCACACTTTAACCATTCAGACTGAAATTTTCCATGGTGGGTGCCTGCCTCAGAGTGAATTTCCTTTTTTATTTTTACTTACTTTCTTTTTTTGAAAGTTTCCAGTAAAACATTTCAGCAGCTCTGAGAATAAGGCTAGAGAAAAGTAAATTTTGCCTATGTTAAAACATTCTGGTGACTTTTTCTTTGAAATGGTCTAGCACCTCCATGCTTTGGTGCAGGGGTTTGAAGTATGGCAGGAAGGAGAGTCTCTGTGTATGTCTCTGTGCTAGGCTGTTGCCTTTTGCCATTCTTATGAAAATTGACACACACTGAAAAATTGCTATTTGCCCATGTTCAAGTAGAGGTTCTCTCAAACATCACAGATAAAACCTCTGAAGATTTCACCCTCAGTGAACATGCTTGAGTCTCTCACAACTCCTAGTGCTGAGGAGTCTGCACATGCACCTGAGAAATGTGGGCTCCCCAACTGTAAAGGAGCCAGGTGGGCAAACTGGCAGGAAACCTGGCTGAACAAACTGAACCCTGCCTGTGAAACAGGTTTCAAAATCTGACTGGCAAGCAGGGTTCCATGCATCAGGACTCTGCCTGGGTTCCATTATAAATTTGTCCAAAATTGACAAATCAGCAAATTCTGATGAAAACAATGCTTTTGCTTGAATTTTTTTGCTGACCGGTTCTGCAGATAACTCAGCTATCCAGTACATCACAGCAACAGAAAACCCACCCTCCCTTCCATATCTCTCCCTCCCTCCCAAAAGTGTACCTTTAATCTTCCACAGAACCTTGTCAATTAATCAGTTTCTTCAGCCTGTCCCGAAAGTCATCAGTTTCAGGCTATTTTATAGGAAGGGTGGGGAGGAGAAAATTCCAGATTCTGTGACCCAGCAGACTGCCAGCTGTCCCCTTTCATGATGAACCTCATTAAAATATGAAGTAGTAGATGCTCAGGATCACACTCCCCCACCACTTTAGGTAACACAATGCCCATGGGTGCTGCTACACCTTTTACCATACTATGGGCTTTGACTTAAAGCTCCTCTCCAGCCTGATATCGTCAAGTAAATTGACAGGGTGCCTATATATATATTAATTTAATTTATTGCAATTGCATACCACAAATAAAAGCATAACTTCCAGAAGCCAGCACTTTCGGAGACCCTATTACAGTGGCAACAGCTGCCTTGTATGTCTGTGCATTTAGACTTGGCTTTTGAGAACTTTGTCCAAGCCATTGGATCACTTCTGCAAGTACTGGAGATAAATACCTGAGAAATCTCAGATACCATGGTGAGAAGAGAAGAGAAGAGAAGAGAAGAGAAGAGAAGAGAAGAGAAGAGAAGAGAAGAGAAGAGCTCTCATTTCTGGAGGGACTGTACCAGGAGTTTTCTCTGCACATCAGTGTTACGACACCTCTGAACACGATGATAAATCAAATTACAGCAGCAACTAACTTTACTGTCTCAAAAGATTAAAGTGACAGGCCTACCATTTGTAAAGGTTTATTTTTGATATTGACAGGCTTTTGGGAAGCTCCTGAAATGATAGGCAGGCCAGCAGAATGCACAATGTTCCCCTCCCTCCTTTTCTGTCTGGTCTCTTTTTAGGATGTATTTGATACTGAAATAAATAAATCAGATCCATTTGTTTCTTTTATCTATTGCTTGATTTCTAGCTATTCAGTCTCTGTGATGCCTTGAATGTGAATTAATTCTCACTTTTCTTTCCTATGGACTGCTGAGAACATTTCCTCAAGCATGGCATTTGCATACAGTGTCAGTGTTGTTGCTTTTACAGTTCTTTTTGAAGCCTGAACATTTGGCAGGAAGGCAATCTAAATCTTAAACAACATATAGTAAAGTAGGGTGGAGAAGAGATAATCTTTCACATGAGTACCATGTGAAATACTCCTAACAGAATTTAATCTCTGGGCGATGGAGGATATGCAGGTCAAAGCTACAGACAACCAGTGTCACCAACAAACATCCCTGAAGAAAGCTCTAGATATAAACGTTTCATAGATTGGTCTCAGTGTCCAGGGGGTGATTTAAAGTGGCCTCTTCAGTGATGGAACTCTTGCAATAATGTGAAATGGCATTGTGCAATAAAATTGAAAGATGCTTACTTCTCTTTTCCCATATAACACCCCAAATCATTCTTGCTTGCATTCCGCAATGGAAGGAATGTATCAATTTAAAGCTCTCCAGTCTGATGCCAGGAATGTTTTGCTCAATGATATGTTTAATGCACATTTCAAAAGAGGGGCATCTTTGTAAAAGAGCTATCTTTGTAACTGGACCAAAAGATGTGTTATTTATAGGTCAGTGACAAAACAGTGGTTAACATGGCAAATGCCATCAAAGAAGGGGGAAAACACAACAAACAATTGGCCTGGAATGCACAAAATAAAGCATTTTCATTGGTTCTTATTTAGTTTCAGGTTGAAATCAGATTTAGAGAACCTTAGTGGAGGGTCCAGAGCAAAAATATTGCAAGTTGACAGATATCCAAATGTTGGATTATGGCATCATCAAATGAAATCATTCAAGGAGAATGAAGAGGAGAGTTGTAAGTTACTATTACGCACAAAATGGTACCCATCAGTGATAGGAGAGGTACACAGGAAAAAGATCATGGGATAATGGGCTTAGAAAAGTGTTACAGAGTTTAAAGTTTGTATGGGTTCACTATACCAGTGATCCTTTAATACATGGACATTTTGAATGCTTCAGGTCTAGATATCTACCATACCTGGTCTCTATCATTCCATTATCTGATTACCCTACAATCATTTTAGCCTCACTATGCCCTTCTATGGGGCAGTGTTATTATTCCCACTTTACACAAGAGGAAGTGTGTAAATCCAGGAACCTTGCCCAAGGTCACATAGAAAGGCTGTGGCCAAGATTTGAACTCAGCTCTTGAGAGTCTCAGGCTGCTGTCTTAGTCACTGGACCATCCTTCCTCTCAACAACTTGTTAACCATGGGCTTAGGTGACTGAAACCTCCATCTTTAACATTTTTTATAAAACACCATATATTTAAAAATAGAAAAACATGGAAACTGTAACCCAATCATAACCATATAAAAATATAACACAATTATTGTTATGGCAGTTACCTGTTCCAGCACATTAATAAACAACAAACAAACAAAAACCAAAAGTTGTCACCACACAGAAATCTATCATCTGTTAACAAGAATGGGGCATAGCTATCTGTAAACCCATCCATGTTTCTCACTCCATAAGCTGACCAGAGCAGTTGCTGAAGAGCATGCTAGCTGCTTATTACAGTCCCAATCCAGCAAAGCTCTTAAGCAAGTCCTTAACTCAAGTATGTGAACAGTCCCAGTGACTTCAAGAAGCTATTTAAAAATGGACAAACTTAAGTATGCTCTTAAATTGACTTCAGTGGGCTTAACCATGTGCTTAAAGTTAAGCATATGCTTAAGAATTTTTCTAGATCAAGTTATAGGCCTCTGGGCACAACACACTTCTGTCACAGCACCCCTTTGAACTGCCAGGGAGATGCATTTAAATCTGTTATAGAAATCCTGATGGTTATATCACTAAAAAAAGAACAGGAGTACTTGTGGCACCTTAGAGACTAACAAATGTATTAGAGCATAAGCTTTCATGGGATACAGCCCATTTCATCGGACACATAGAATGGAACATATAGTAAGAAGATATATATATATACACACGCATACAGAGAAGGTGGAAGTTGCCATACAAACTGTAAGAGGCTAATTAATTAAGATGAGCTATTATCAGCAGGAGAAAAAACAGGGCTTTGGAGCAGAGCCCGGAACTGGAGCATGGAGCAGCTCCGGAACAGTGGAGCTGCAGGTTTTTGCCTGGAGCGGGAGCGGAGCCAGAGCACAGCTCCAAAGCCCTGAGAAAAAAGCATGCATGTATATGGCAGAGGGGCATTGCTGACACATGATGGCATATATCACATTGGTAGATGTGTAGGAGCGTATTAGCAACCACATACCACACAACAAAAACACTAACCCAGGAACCTATCCTTGCAACAAAGCCTGATGCCAACTCTGTCCACATATTTATTCAAGTGACACCATCATAGGACCTAATCACATTAGCCATGCCATCAGGGGCTCATTCACCTGCACATCTACCAATGTGATATATTCCATCATGTGCCAGCAATGCCCCTCTGCCATGTACATTGGCCAAACCAGATAGTCTCTATGCAAAAGAATAAATGGACACAAATCTGACGTCAGGAATCATAACATTCAAAAAACAGCAGGAGAACATTTCAACCTCTCTGGCCACTCAGTAAAAGACTTAAGGGTGGCAATTTTGCAACAGAAAAGCTTCAAAAACAGACTCCAAGGAGAAACTGCTGAGCTTGAATTAATATGCAAACTAGATACCATTAACTTGGGTTTGAATAGAGACTGGTAGTGGCTGGGTCATTACACATATTGAATCTATTTCCCTAAGTTAAGTATCCTCACACCTTCTTGTCAACTGTCTAAATGGGCCATCTTGATTATCACTACAAAAGTTTTTTTCTCCTGTTGATAATAGCTCATCTTAATTAATTAGCCTCTTACAGTTTGTATGGCAACTTCCACCTTCTCTTGTATGTATATCTATATCTATCTATCTATCTATCTTCTTACTATATGTTCCACTCTATGCATCCGATGAAGTGGGCTGTAGCCCACGAAAGCTTATGCTCTAATAAATTTGTTAGTCTCTAAGGTGCCACAAGTACTCCTGTTCTTTTTGCAGATACAGACTAACACAGTTGCTACTCTGAAACCATTTATATCACTGTCTCACTCATAATATTTGTCTATTGAAATGTTGTGCCTGTCTGTTAGTGGGACTAACCAATTTTCTAGCATCAAGAATCAAAGGGAGTTAGTGACATGGAGCTCAATAAAAGTCATCACACACTGAATTTTAAATTGTGTTGTAGCTGCTCACTTCCAGAAGTTGCCATAGTTCACAAGAGGAGGGCCATTCAGTACTGATTTCTAATGATCATGTTCCCTCACAAAGGAGCAAGTTCTGTCTCTCAGAGTCCGGAAGCAGTTTATCAGAGAAATAGATTTACACAAGCAAAAATAAACTGTCCCTCAAGGCCAGTGTTTACTATTGAATCCAATTACATGCAGGAGGTTAGAATGACTCTTTTAACAAGTTCTGGTATGGGGGTTTACAACGTAGGCAGGTACTTTCTTTCTGTAAGACAAAGATTAAAACTAACAAATCCAGGTATTGTATTCTTCCCTGTTGAAATGAAAGGAAGTTCACAAATCAATGAGCAAGGACAAGGGAAAATGGTACAATGATAGAGAATAATAATAATAATAATAATAATAAATGACTAGGGCCAATGACTAAGTAAAACATTTGCGCATGTGCTTAGCTTTGGGGATGGTCTTAGGCATGTGCTTAACCGTTTTGCTGAATAGGAGTCTTGATCACTGTGGTCCAGCTCTTGCCTATTTTAAATAACACTGCAGTAAAAAAAGGAGGGGCTATGTTCTAAACAGATAGTGTAATATTTTTGCATATGAATTGCATTATATTCAATATTGTTCATGATGAGTGTTAGCACTGTAGGGCAGGGGTTCTCAACCTTTCCAGAATACCGTACCCCTTGCAGGAGTCTGATTTGTCTTGTGTTCCCCTAAGTTTCACCTCACTTTAAAACTACTTACTTACACAAAAATACATAAAAGACATAAAAATACAAAAGTGTCACAGCATACTATGACTGAAAAATTGCTTACATTCTCATTTTTACCATATAATTATAAAATAAATCAATTGGAATATAAATATTGTACTTACATTTTGGTATATAGTATATAAAGCAGTATAAACAAGTAATTGTCTGTATGAAATTTTAGTTTGTACTGACTTTGCTAATGCTTTTTACGTAGCCTGCTGTAAAACTAGGCCTATATCTATATGAGTTGATGTACCCCCTGGAAGACCTCTGTGTACCCACAGGGATACATGTAACCCTGGTTGAGAACCACTGCTGTAGGGCACTGTATAATAAGCCATATAGACAGCAAGCTTTTACAACAATTCACCACAGCAATAGAGATTTCTAGCTATAGAGTAATCTGTCTATACAAATCTGGTAACAGCAGTGAAAAATGACATCTTCACTGAGGCAAATAATGCTCCAAACATACTGAGCCATGTAAATCACTTTAGGACAGCACATGTTCGTCTTCATGACTAGATAATCAACTGACAGGTAGATCATTCACATCATTAGTAGGCATGTGAAAGTTCTCTTTTCTCTTACACGTATCCCTGATATAATTTTCTTATTTAATACAGTTAAGTTAGTGAAAGTAAACAGCCAAGTAGACACATCCAACAATGAAGACATTTTCTGGCACTTCATACTCAACTAGCATTTTTGTTGTTATCAGATCCGCTGAGTCTGCAGACTACTGAAGGGGACTGCAATTGAAATAAATTCTTTTAGGCCACCCTAATTCACCCAGAACTCTGTAGGACTTTGTGAGTCAGAGTAGCCAGTCTATTTTCATCATATATTTTAAAGAATATAACAGACACAGCAGAAAATAACATCTGCTTACAAACCCTCATGTGTACACATACACACACACACACACACACAGCAATTTTCTCATTTAAAATACCTCTTTTGATGTTAGTTTTTATCCTACATTTGTTTAAAAAAACCTTTTCTGATGTGTCTGACAAACCGTTAGGTTATCATTAACAGTAGGCTCACTAGGCTGTGGTTACATTAATTAAAAAGCAAAATGGAATAAAGTTGGAAGGCTAGTGGGAGTTTCTTAGAAGAGCCCTATATAGTAGGGACATATTAAATGTATTTTTAGGTTGGATATATGATGTACTATGTACAATATAACAATATTTACTTAAAATTTAAGTATTTACTTAAAATAAGGCTCTACTCTGAGAAGTGACTCTGTAAAATGGTATTTCGTGCTCCATATTTATTAGCCCAGTTTCCACATCAAATGTGTTCAGCTTACAATTTTTTTCTAACTCCCAGACATGGAAACTCAGTCTGAGATTGGAAAGTCAAATTGAGTTCTTCACTAGTCATGCATCATCAGCAAGATTCCGAAGACTAAATCCTACCTTAAAATAAACCTGTTCATTTTAATTGTCTGCAGATTATACCTTGGACAATACCTAGCCAATCCTATTTCTTTCAATAATTTTCACAGGCGTAACTGATTAGTCTTGTAATTGGAATTTAGGGCTTGTCTACACAGTGCAGCAATGCTCATCAAAGAGGTGCCAACTGTAGAGTGTGCTAAAGTATTGTGCTCTAACTGCCCCGTGAAGACCTTGCTGATGCACTATAAAAGGTTCTTAATGCACATTAACGTAGCCCTGTTTCAAATGGGACTCCATCAACGTGCACTAGATAGCTTTTAGAGTGTGTCAGCTGGGCCTACACAGGGCAGTTAGAGTGCAACACTTTAGATTACTGTACAATTTACACATTTCTGGTATGTGTTGTGCACTGTGTGGAAAAGCCTTAGTAAAATATTGGGTTGATGATAGACAAGAATGAATGGAATCCAGCACTCTCTCTCAGATTTGTTGACTCAACAGTGCTAACAGGAACAACAACCAAAGTAAACCATATTTTGGTCACTAACAGTAACAGATATTATGTTGAAAACACAGATCGGTTAGAAAAAAAGATGCTGTTTTCACAAAATCACTTTTCAGAGCAGCAACACATGGTATGCCTCAGAAGTTTGGTCCTTTAAAAAGTTTTTTAAATACTAGGCAATCCATATTTATTCTTTATCCTTGACAATAAGAGTGTGTACACCACCTCTCCCAAAGCTTTTATAATCCAATAAATGATGGCCCGGAACTGTGGGAGTTTAGGCCAGCAAAATACAAATGCCCAGAGCATCAAAATATAGCAGTGTCTTTTTCCACTGACCCTATTAGATATTATAAGCCTGGTGAGTTATCCTCCTGTTTAAAAGTAACAGGAACAAAAAATTGCATTCAATTAAATATTTTTTTGGGTCGCATTATGGGAACTAGACTAGAACACAATGACGGAGTTTCATTGCATTTAAGACAATCTTGAAGGCCATTATAAAAGAAGCCTGCATATTTGTCAAGAAAAAAAATGGAGGATATTTTTTTAATGCACAGTGTTCAAAAGATATTTCACATGTCCTAAAGTTGAAATAAAAAAGTACAATCCTATGTGTCAACAACATTCTACCTTGAGATTTTTACCATGCACAAAATCATAAGTCTGCTGACAAGAATCAGTCTGTAGAGTATTTCACAAAAAGAGTAGTAAGAACGTTTACAAACAACGTAATAGGAAGTTCACTTGATAATGCTGAATCTCAAAATTCATGAATGAATAGGGCCAAATTTACCAGTGACAGAAGTTGGTGTCACTCCAATGACTTCCCCTCTCTATTGCTTCCATTATTATTATTATAGTTAAGGGACTGTTGTCCAGTCCGGATTTCATTAAATGTCCCAAATTTGAGAGAGAATGATTTGGCTGGAAGATTTTGAACATAGAAGAGCTCAGCCAAGGGCTAATTCTACCTTTTTATGATTATATTAATCTGTTTTACAATATTTTCAAAGAAAAATAATAATTTAAGCTATATTTCAATTACAAGAGTACAACATAGATGAAATCGTAAATGACTAAACAGGAGCAGCACTGATGTAGTCCTTTTGATCCTGGGATCACAAACTCTTTACAAATAGTCGTTGATTTCAGATACCTTAAGTCTGTGGTTACAGGTACTTCCTTTGCACTCCTGTAACTTAAATGCTACTTTTTACCAAAAAGGAAGGAAGGAAGGAAGGAAGGAAGGAAGGAAGGAAGGAAGGAAGGAAGAAAGAAAGAAAGAAAGAAAGAAAGAAAGAAAGAAAGAAAGAAAGAAAGAAAGAAAGAAAGAAAGAAAGAAAGAAAGAAAGAAAGAAAGAAAGAAAGAAGCTAAACTGTTCCAGCTCTAGGTTTACATAATATTTAATATTAGAGGCAAGACTATCACTTCCCCAAATGCCCACACAGGGTTGTCAGGCACCCTCTTCCCTCCACAGCAAGGGAAATGTGCCTTGTAGGTCATAAGAGAAAGGGTACTCTGCAGGACTACTATGCTCCTTCCTGTACAGGTAGCTGGGCAGGGAATTGCCAGAGCCTTGGATCCACCCTACCCCTTCAACACCCTGGGCAGTAGAGCTGAGCTAGTGCGTAGTAGGAAGCAATGTCCTACTGGGATAATCACTGAAGTCAGTGGAAAGGGTCACATAGACTCTAGCCGGCTTTGGATCAGGTCCAGCATGCATTAAGCGACTTGCTTTAATGTTTTACTCATGAGACTTGTTATGCATATTTAGGGTTTGTCCCAGGTGAATGGCCACATACATCTGGAAGTTAACCATGTTAGTTTCATGAGCCTGTTCAGTGATTGTTTGGTGGCATCTCCTCTATCTGTACAGTAACTGAACTGCCATTCCATTCTGTCCCTTTCTCTGCAACAGATGTTGTTGACACTACATTTTTTGACCAAAGAATTCTCACCATTGATAATATAAATTGGAACAAGAACTGAGCGTAGGTGGACTAAGCCACTACAAGTTGGTAAAGGATATAAACCTATTACATTCATGTGAGTCCCCAAGTCCTCAGATACTTTGCCCTTGTACTATGCCTCCCAATGAACTCACACAAGATACTTTCTCCAGTACCATAGCTTAAATCACCCAGGGCAGTACCTTTTGCTTTCAGGATTTTTTCTTAAGTATCAGTGTCTACTAGGACAGGGACAATGTCTTCCTGCAAGTTTGTACTGCCCTTAGAAAAACAGATCCCCAATCCTGATTGGGGCCTCTCAATGTTATTGTAACAAAAGAAATATAAAAATCTGTAGCAAATAACAACTAACATTAATTGACAATACATAGTTTTTCACTCATCATCTTGTTATCTCCTATTCTGGTTAACTATTGCATGATTAGCCCAGACCTGAAGAAGAGCTCTGTCTAGCTCAAAAGCTTCTCTCTCTCTCACCAAGGTCCTATGAAAGATATTACCTTACCCACCTTATCCTGCATAGTTAACTTGACAATTTAAAGGCAACCAATATATTTCCTGTACACCTCTGTTAACTTTTCCTTTAGGAAAGTTTTTGCTGGTATCTTAAGATACCCCTACCTGTTTTTAAACATAAGTATTTTCACATTGTAAATGCCCACTCAAACTCTCACTCTTCTAGCATCTCTGCTTTGCTTTCTCAGAGCCCTCTCTGTATACTCCCCAGGAAATCTTCCCTAATGCACAAAAAACAAGACAAAAATCCTTCTCTGAATAGGCCTAACTGGGGAATACTCCCAGCCTCATCAGAAAATAATCAAACTGCAAAATCCTTGAGATAATTAATGCTTCCAAGGCTTAGCTAGCTATTCTTAATTAAACAACTCTTCTGTGGGAGATCTCTTCCTACAACAAATCTCTCTTTGGAAAGTACAGGAGAACCAAACTCTTTTAATGGACATTTTCCTTCACTGATCTCTAAAAATCTGAGACCTCACTCTACCCCAAAATGCTGGATAGACAAAAAAGATTGTTCTTGATAATCTTGTTAAAATATCACACTGATGAAGAACATTGAATGCAATAACATTTAGCAGCCTAGCTTGTTTTGATGAAGCAATTAATCTAATACTGACTGTACTGAGCATTATTGTCACAGTGAAGCTGGAGGGTGACTTATATCTCAATTGACAAAAAGTATTTACAATCCTGCTGAATTAAAAGGGTGAAAATTATACAGGAAGGTAATAAGCTGACACTATACATTCTAAATTATAGAAAAATATTGAGACTCAAATTTTGAATCAACCCGTTCATTTGCTAATTTGAGGACTGCTGTTTCCGGGATTTGATAGGTGCAGTCATATGTGTGGGATGCCTTTTATTATGTTAGATGTTAATGTTTGTTTTTATGTTCCTGCAAAATGAATATGTGTGCAGTTAAAAAAAAAGTGAGGGCAAAATCAAAGGCCATTAACAAAATATTACCAATAAAGGATGATTTTACATTCTCCCTTTTCTGTGTTTTGCAGTGAGAACCTGCAATCTAAACTAAAGACTCCTAATATATATATATTCTGTCCTTGCTTGTGGAACTCACATCAACAGACGTTCAGTCTGCAAAATGAATGTAAAATATACAGTGATCTGCAGTATGGATAAGAGAGTTGCAGTGAGGATCGGAGAAGAGAATTTTGCCTCAAGGATAACACAGAAAAGAACAGAAGAAAATATATGTAAAGTTCAGAACAGATGTTAGAAAGCTTAACAGGAGATTATACTTGTGAAATAGCCTTCTACACAATGCATTTCTACATCTTGTAAGATGTTTAGCAAGAGGCATCATCAGTTGAGTACTAAAGGGAAGGGTGAAGTTTCCATTATTATTTCCAATTCCTATACTACTGCTAAATCTACCCAGGGTACTTCTGCTTTACAAGTAGGAAGACATTTCTTGAAATATTCCAGATCAGTTTTTATTCTGTTTCACCAGTACAGTACAGTGCATATTAATGATCGTTGCATCAATGTAATAAAAGAGGAATTTGGCCTCTTGGTTTTTGGTTTTTTTTCTTCTCCTCCTTGGTAAACTTCTTCCCCTGGAACTATTTATTTGTCTTCTGCAAAGAGTTCAAAATTTATGGAGAGGAGCAGGGACGAGGAGTAGTCTTGGTTCTAACCTCCTTCCACACTAGTCAACATTGCTAGTTGGTCATTGAAGGGAGCATTTTTCAGCAGCTCTTTGGGTTTCAAGTGTTCTTGGGAGCTCCAGGGATTACTGCAACTCCTGATTCCCGACCCACTACCCCAAACTGGGTCTTTTACCTGAAAAGGCACAATTTGGACCTTTACCTCAGAGCTTGGTACTCAGATGCCATGGTTACCATGTAAGAATAGAGATAGATACATATATTTACCCACATCATTCATAAGTGAAGACCCACTAAATCGATCACCAATGGCTCTCCCATCAACTCCTGTACTCCACCGGATTGAGAAGAGTCAGGGGAGTCAACGGGAGACCAAATCCCATCGACATCGCAGTGTGGACCCTGCGATCTAAGCTATGTTGATTTGAATTATGCTATTCACGTAACTCAAATTGCATACTTTAGATCAACGTTTCCCTTTAGTGTAGACAAGGCTTAAGTCTATCATCTCTGGCTGGCTAGGAAGTTCTGTCCCATTTTGACACATAGTGACCTGACTTCAGTTATTCACACCTTCATCACCTCTCAGCTGGATAATGTAATATAACTGGGCAAGAAGCTTTTTTAACTGGGCACTTAGAAAACTCTAACTGGTATGCAATACAGTGAGTCTCCTCAGAAATACTGGCTACCTGTCTTCTATTCTCTACAACGTCTTCCCATAGAAAATTGAATCAAAGGCAAGGTCTCTATTCTTATATTCAAGGTGGCCCGTGGTATGGGCTTAGAATATCTGAATGTTTGAGTAAAGCTTCAGGACAAGGACAGTGTTTGACAACTTTTCTTCTCTGGCACAATGAAATTCTCTCTACAATAAGGATAAAACTCATCTGTTTTGGAGACAGAACTTTGTCCAGGGGGGTTTGAGACTGTAGTGAACTTTGCCCAGGATCATCACAAACGTCACCACCTTCTGCTGCAAGTGCACCTTTTGCCTTGCCTTTTCAAACAGTACATAGCAACATACATATTAAAAACATCACACAAAAATACACTGCCCTGCATACACTTGTCACCTGGGGAGAAGATGAGAGAACAAGCAACACACGAGAGATGCAAAGTTATGTTGCTTAATGGACTACTGCAAGGTGCTCAGGTAAATATGTAATAAGCGCTGTATAAGAACCTGTATAGAATAGAATAGATGATGATAGGACTTGAGGTTATCCTGGACACAAATGGAGTTGGCATAATCTGGTCCCCAGGTATATGAATTCCTGGTGTAGAGGTTGAGGTATGAATGAAGAAGAGCAGCAAACTGCCATGTTAGCAAACTTCGAACTACCTGTCTCTAACTAAGGGAAGTAGTCCTATATCTACTGTACCAACCTAATCAAATTGACCGTAAATGTGATCTTCCATTAAATCATGTTCTATATTTGTTCATAAATTATAAATGAATGACAATAAAGTGATACAAATTAAGTGACAGATCTGGCAGTAATCACTCAGGAATATGTACCACTAGTTACAATGGGATTTTTGCCTGAGTCAAGGCTCCATACTCCCTCAGATCCTTATAGTTTATCTGTTATTTAAGAATCATACAATAAATTAGACATTTTCCCTCCATCTTCCACAGATATGGTGTTTATTTTTAAAGAGTACCTCAAATGTATGATTACACTGTCTTATCTACCATATTTTCATATATATTTTATTCCTAAGAGCATATAACATGTATGCTCTTCACAATAAGCAAAATACTTTCATTCACATCTCAAAATAAGACAATTTACAACAGAGATTGCTGAACAGTCTTCTGACACTAAATCTCATGGCAATTTAACTGTAAAAGAAAAGAAAACAGTTGCCAGATAAGTCAGTAATGGACTCTCTATAGGAATATTAACATTCTCAGTTTTGAACTCTGCCTAATAGGTGACATTTTCTTATTCAGCCATTTGTTGAAAGTTCAGATTTTTGGATACCACAAAACTCAGTTTTGAATTAGAATAGGATCCCTGGAGATTTTAATAGTGCACTTCCCATACTTTAGAGTCCCTGAACAAAGTCAGCTTTTATCAGCAATAATTGAAGTTGCAAAAATCAAGACAAGAACTGATGTGGCTACACACTGTGAAGCCATTCAGGAACAGCACAAATAGTGTGCACTGCAATTAGGTCGCTAACCATGGTTACGAAAAGAATCACATTCTGCACTACCGCCTCTTCATAACCACTGAAGAAAAGCATATGTTTGATGCAGTATATTTACTTGCAGGCCCATAAGCGCTTTGCATTGTTTGGCAGTAATATGACGTAATATTCATAACTCCACAGCTGGACATACAGGTTCTAAAAGCACTGTATCAAAAGAAAAACATCATGTGTCATCCTTGAAAAGATCGGCATCTGAGATTGGCAAAATTCCCATTGTTCTAAATTTGTGACTTTTATTATGTAAAACATTTTGGTGGAATAGCTAAAGAATTCTTTAAAAAGTAATTTTATTTTCCATCAAATAAATGTGACTGCCTTTTTAAGCCACTTTAAAGTCACTTTGAATTAATGATTTTTTTTTTTACTTCAAAGTACTGAGGTTACATGGGATCCCCCCTCCCCCCCCCCCCCCCCCGCACACACACACTCTTGCAGTAAGTTAATTGTTGCATCAGTCGGAAGAAATGAAACATGAACAATGGGAAGAAAAAAAGGGAACATCTTGTAGACAAAGCTCTACAGCAGGAAGATTATGACTATAGTCATTTGTACTTTAACTTTTTCCTTGCACATAAAACTCAAAAAATGTAGAGAAGCATAAGAAAAGTGAAAAACATGCACATATATTTTGGTAGTTTTAAGAAATTTGTGTGCTGGCCACATGGTCGTGTTGGCATGCAGAAGCTCATCGTTTTGCATGAAATGACACTGCTTCTGCATGCAGACCTCTACAGCCCAGAAGCTAGAATGGCAAGTTTGTCTGGAATTATGCTCAGCTACCAACCTTCATCAGCCAAGTTCTTCTACTACAAGTTATTGAAGAGTGGTGAAAATTTCATCAGTAATGGAAGTTGCAGGAAAAAAAAATAAGCTGATGGGAATCCTTCCGCCTTGTTTTGTACACTTTTTAATGCTGAAGGTCCAGAAATATGGATGTTCTATGCAAGTTACTTGATACTTTAATTTGCATACCTCATGAATACGTATTACCTCATTTACATAGGGAACAGAGTGTAACTAAAGTTCAGAACACACCACCCACTAGCTGCCTGTCATGAGCTCTTTCTCTCTCTCTCTCTCTGAGTTGTAAATACCCTATGATTTTCCTTAAAAGAACTGAAAGCCATGGAGTGATCTGAAGGCCCTGAGGAAGTAACTGGTGATCGTGGGGGGAGGGGAGTTCAGCCCCATGTTATCTATTGCACCTGCATATCTTTGTAGCAGAAGTCATGGCTTCTGCTAAGCACAATGATGTTTAATCAAAAGATGATGGCATGTTAAAAATTAACAGATACACGAAATATGTGTTGGCCGATGAGATATAAAACCAAGATACAACACAAAGGATGGGGGAATGGATGTTACATATCTCATGGGTCTTTTGATCCCCTCTGCACAAGGACTGCAGTGAAACCCAGGCTTTCTGGTCAAATCTCAGCCAGTAATATAGCCACATCGCTTTAATAATTCCCTCCACAATTTCAGCAGTAATTGGATGTCTCCCACTCAGCTCCCTGTGACCCTGATGTTCAATCTCCCCTTCTCTGAGGTTAACTATCCCCTTTGCTCTCCAGCAACCTTCTACTCAGAAACCCCTGTTGCACACAGCTACCTCTATTAATAATTGCTGAATTGCATTGCCTCAGATGCAGCTGCCACGGGCCCCTCTCCCAGCTGCCTTCGGTTCTTTCCTGGAGTAGGGACGTTAGCATGGCTGCTCTCTACTCACTCAGAGACTCTCTATGGTCCTCATGCTCTCCACTGCATAAGCCCTCTCTTAGGATTGTCTAAATAACTGTAACTAAGTAACAGGAGATTCAGGAATCTACTCCTTATGCACTGAAAATTGGGAGTATTCAGGAGAAAATCAGGAGACTCACTATGCTTGTTTCCCAAAGTCAATTTAATCTCAGTTTGTCCTTCCATTATATGAGTGGAAAATATTCTTAATCTATTTTGTGAAATTAGTACTCATAAAAAAAATTATAACCCCAGAAAACATTAGAGGGGATAAGAATGCATGTGAAATTGGTTTTGTGCCATTTGTGGAAATGTGAGAGATCTGAATTGCTTAGGGAACTGGTGCCATTCATGTGACATTGCTTCTCTCAAAATCATTCATTAAAACACAGGTGTGTCTTCAAAGCCTTTAATTAAAAAAAAAAACAAAAAATCCCAGAACACTCCAAAGGATTTTTTTTAAACCAGCCTGAAATCTTAGCACCTGATTTTAAAGAGAGAAGGTGCACAAATGCAGATCTAATTCGCTTGAAACTGTGGTAACTGCCTGTGGAAATAGTCATCTGTATTCTCTGTTACCGTGATCATGCCTACATATCAGTAACACTATTGCTCAGGCATTTCAGAAATGCAAATGTGTAACTAACTTTAAAAAGGAGGTGTGTAGTGTCTGCGTCTGTAACAGAGTGAAAGCTCCCTGAGGCAGAGTAGTTATGTCCTTGTAAGTTTGTACTGTGCCAATCACACAAGGGTTAGGAGGCCTCAACTGAATGACTTCCCAGAGGCTATGAACCTGCAACACTCAAAACATTTGGGCCACTCTAACAGAAGCATCCTGTCCAATTTCTCATGCTAGATCAGCCTCATTGTTTGGTGCAGAAGACAACTTCATGAACCAGAGATTTGTCACAGTAGGTCTTGCCTGAGCTCACCATGAAACAGCAAAAAAAGCCTTTCCCTGCAATCAGAGTCCGATTTTGCAGACTGAGAATATTCTGATAGTTTACATAAAGGAAGAATAAGCATCAAACACTTAATTAAACTCTTCCCATCACTATTCATAATGCATAAAATGACACACTTTTCAGATAAGTGCAATGTGGCTCTCATGGTAGAACTGGGCTCTAAATCAGTAATGAATGGCTTCACATCATTAAAAACTTGTTAAACATTAAAAAAAAAAAAAAAAAAAAGAGCAAGCTTTGGAAAGCTGACCACCTAGGAAGTTGTTTAGATAAACATATGGTGCTAACTACAGATGACATAATGTCAATACTCAAGTAGATGAGGTCCTTTATAATTATACGGTATCTACTTTCTTTTAGAAAGCATGGAAAACAATTTCTATCCTTAGCTCTAAAACAAAAAACACTTTGATTAAAAAAAAACTACTCATGCAAAGTCAGAATTAGAATAGTTAGTAAGATTTTTGCATTTGTGCAAGTGTCTAATTCATTGGAATAACTGCTGTAAACTAGCTGTTGCTTGATAGATCATCCTCTTTATAAAAAAGAGCCAAATCTTTCTCACATCACTGACACACAACGCTTTAAGACTTCAGTGGCTGGTTTGCATCAGCAATGTAAGCAAAATATGGCCCACAAATCTAGAAGATATTCTCTGGGTCATATGCTTCTAAAATTAGAAAACTTGTTAAAATTCTTTGTATTAAAACCCTGATGCATAAGATCAGTGTCCCAAACTGAAGCCAATAGCATGACTCCCTTGAGCAAAGTAAGCAGGATGCAGTCAGGAATTAGAATCCTCATACAATCTTCACCACAGCACAATGTACATTCATAAGGTAACAGGTATATTACTAAAAGAATTTAGCTGAATGCTACTCATTAACATTTCTGTAAAACACCAAGATAAGCAAAATATTGAACCAAATCATTTTTGCACTTATAGTTTAGATAATGTATATATATTTTGGGTGGAGTCTTTTTGTTTGTTTTTTGTTGGTTTTTTTTTTTTGCATATAGATATTCCGCAGTATTTTCTAGAAATTTAGCCAGAGAACTGCATTAGAATCAACTATCCAAAATGTAAACTGCATTACACTGTTATCTGCATATTGTTGCCTGTATTACTATGGTTTAGCATATAGAAGAACAGATGGTTCTCCTGTACTCCAGATCAAATACTGTCAGTGGCTTATTTGATCATCTGCATTGGTTTTTTTATTTAAATAATTGAGGTTTAGCATTCTCTGCTCCTTAAATCTGACCTGCTTCTTGCAGCTCTTTTGACTTGTGGCAATTGTTGTTGGCTGACAGCCAGCCGGTTTTTATGCTGACTTTTTGAGTGCAGTTAATTCAGCAATGAATTAAAAACAGATTCTCTATGTTCCTTAGGACAATGCAGTCTCAATTCTGTTCTTCAAATAATTACTGGGAAAAGCAAACAAGTCCAATTAATAATTCAACCATTAACCACAAAGGAAAGATTTGTTTATCTCATTTCCGATTGGACAGTCTTATACCAAATACACATGTGACTATAACTTGCTCCTTATACAATTCTTTAAAGTGCAGACATATAAAATATAAATATACCATTTATAACATAACATTTAAAATGTGCATTCTGTTTCTCTTATCCATTTGTTTTTGTGCCATATTTATTGCAAAATCTTGACATTGCACTCTGCTGGTATTAACACAAACAGCAATTCATTTATCTTTCCCAATCTTATCCCACACTATCTTTCACTACATTGCATCACACATTGATTAATTGAATCAAAACCATGTCCAGAAGTAAGTTACTGAGTCCTTTGATCATTAGTCATAAGGAAGAAAAAGAAGCAGATGGTTTCACTTGGGGTTTTGGTTCTCTTCTACCACTGAAACTAGATGTAATGACAAGATTATATAAATTCCTTCACATAGCAAGTGCAAGAAATGAACGAGCTAATTTTCTGACTTGAAATACTGTGGAACAGAAATTGGAAGTTATAATCAGCTGAAACAAAGAATTTGGATATTAATCATTGTTTAGAAGAGGTTTCATTTTTAAACAAAGCAAATAAAGGACATTTTTACATCTATAAATACAGTTAATTCTTAGTAACCGACAAATTTTATGAAAATGTCACACAGAGCAAAATAACACAATGTTATGTTTCTAATCACATGAAGCTCAACACCTCACTTGAAGCAAGTTATATCAAAAGCATAAATTTATATTAATGTGTTTGTTGGACAACATTTGGAATGCAAAATGGACCAAGGTTTGGAATGCAAAATGGACCAAGATCAAAAACAGAGTAAAGAACAGCAAGATTGTTGGACTCAAGATATGGTGAACTGTCTCAGATCTGTAGGACCTCAGTGAGGGAGATTAGTCAAAATGAATGCTTTTCTGGAAGATATACTTTACTCAAATGCAAGTTATAGGACTCAAAACAGGAATAACTGGATTAAATTATATGGCCTAAATTATTCAGAAAATCAGTACAAATAGTGCTTTGTGGATTTCCATTTTTTAAATCTAGAGCTTGTCAAAACTTTTCACATGAATTATTTTCCTGCCAAAAACACAATTTAATCAAAACTAATATTTTTTTCTACAGGAAAATGTCAGATTAGATGGGGAAAATTGTTTTCCAATAGTAATTTTTAAAAAAAACATTTTTGGTTCAAATCAACGTGAAATGAAACTTTTGGCCATGTTTTGATTAAAATGTAATTTTGTATCAGTTTTTTTAAAAAAAACAAACAATTCTGACATTTTCTGTCAAAACAAACAGAAAATTTTCATTTCAGAAAATCAATTTGAAACAAATTTCAGTCTGAATCAGTTTGAAACTTCCCACGAGAAAGCAGAAATTTTTCAACCACAAAGCTTTGAATGAGATTTGGCGTGGGTGGGGAGGGATTAATTTCACAGAATGAAAAAAAACACAACATTTTTTTCAGCCAACTCTAATCAAAACTCAGCCAGACTTTGCATTTGCTTTCCTACACCATGGATACCAATCTGCTATTGTAGAGCCAGTCAATTCAATCAGTCTTAATTAGGATGTAAATTAAAAATTGCTCATGGTAACATTCAGCTGTGTTTCTGACTAAAGACAGCCAAGATCTACCCGGCTGTTTACCACCTACAACAATTCCTCTGGTTTGGAGTTCAAAAGATATTATGATCGAAAGAAAATGTCTAACTAATGCGTGGAACTTTTTAAATTTTCTCATGATTAGGAGTGTGATTTCTTCTACTTACCTTTGTACTTTCTTTGGCACAGACCACCAGGATTACCTATACAGACAGAATTTATGGATATGGTATTAGAAACAATCTTGGCCAAGATTTTATATTGTACATAAACACATAACAAACTCCCTCTAAAATCAGTGGACATTAAGCACTTCTGAAAATCAGCCTACTTATTCAGGAGCCTACGTTTGAGCTCCTATTTTTGAAAATCCTGGCCAATATCAATAGTTGAAACCAAGAGAGGAGTACAGAATCTTACCAAACTACTGGCACAGCTGCACACTAACTAGGTAATAAGATCTTTAAGATCTCTGACCTTTAAACTAGGCCCATTAATCTCCAAAAGCTAACCAATAAAATGTTTTAATGCATGCATTGTTTCCACAAAACCCAGGCCAGGAAAGTAGTGACTAATAAACTACTCCACCATTCACCTGCACAAATTGCTCAAAAAAAAGGACAAGAGCAGGTAAGTAAGGACAGAAAATTTTTTGAAGGTGAAAACAAGAAGGTTAAATTTGATGTGGTGGAAAACAAGGAGTTAATGGAGAACTTCAAATAAGGTCAGGGGTAAGAGCAATAGGCAAGCGAGATAATCTCAGCAGCTGCATTTTGTATGATCTGGAAATGGGTAATGTGTGGGTGAGGTAGCCAGAGAGAAGAAGGTTGCAGTACATAAGTAAATAAGACAGGAGATTCTGAGGTCCTGAACTTCAACGGTAAGGAGACAGACAGACAGACACACATAGAGTCAGTTTTTGGATGTGATCAGTAATGGTGAAAGTAACAGAAGTTGAGAATGAGGATGGAATAGAGGTCATAAGACTTAGGGCCAGATTTCCAAAGGTATATTGATGCATGAAGATTGTGATAGGTGCACCAGTGGGATTTACAAAAGCACCTAAATAAATTCGGTTTGATTTCAATGAGAGTTAGGCACCTAAACTCCTTTCATTCTCTTGAAAATCCCAACAGGTGCCTATATGCATCTTTAGGCACTAAATATATTTGGATTATGGCCATTTGTCAAAAGAATATCATTAGAGACTTTGGTATGAACAGTCTCAGTTCTTCTAGGAGGACAAAAGTCAGACTGGAGAAAATGCAGGATGGAATTCAAGGGAAGTAACTCTAGGTTTTAGACAGTTCATTCAATGAGTTTAGAGGTTATGTGATTATGGCTAGTTGCTGGAGCAGCAAGTGGATTCAAGGATTTTTTTTTTTCAGGATAGCTAACACTCTTTCTCAAGCACAAATTTTGCTTATGTACAAAAGTCCACTGACTTCAAAGTTACACACTCACATTAAGTGCTTTGTAAGAATAAGGCATAGCCCCATGGGGAAAATAAATTCTTTGAGATTATTACCAGAAGGATTTGTATATTCAATGTTACCTCATCTCATAAATACTTAATCATAATTAAAGTCACTAGACGGATTTTTAAAAGTAGTTAGTTGTTAATGTGATTGGCAGTTTTCCTTGCTGTTGACAACATCTAATGATACATTCCAGGGTGGCATGCTACATTAAGAAATCCAAAAATACATCCTATGTGATCACCACATGTGATTATGCTCAGGCATTCTTTTCACAAAGACATATTATCGGTACCTCTCATTTAAGGAAGGTTGATGGATGTCAAAGACCCTTAAAGTATAATTTACTGATTATTTATTCCGTTAAAAATTATTCAAAAGATTTTTAGTTGCTTTTTATATAAAGACGTACCAGCAAGCTTTCAAGTTGTTAACCAGATTGCTGCAAACTTTGACTTTTTAATATTTATCTCAATAAAGGTTGATTGAAGACCACCTACACCACCTAAGCCTTTGGATAGACTATGCAGAGACCCGTGAACAAACTAGATGCATGGGGAAAGCTCTGGTACCTCTCTCTCTCTAATCCTATCAGAGGTGTTTTTAGCAAAAACAACAAAAGTGGCTAAAGAGCATAAGAAGAAGTTTTTGGATTCCTAATTCTCTCTTCCTTTTGGGTGTCATAATTCATTAATACCTTGTCCAAATGATCTCCATTTCAACCTGAGTCACGAGATTTCCAGTTTGTGTCTGTTTTTTATTTATTTCTGTTTTGTTTTTCGTTTGGTACAAATATTAAAATGAAACTCATTTACTACCATCCATAATTTTAAAAATCATTCTCCAGTATGGTGATTGTCATTTAGCTATTATGCTTAAATTTAAAATTTGTTTTTTTTAGAACCCATCATTTTGACGAAAATACGTGTAACTAGGCCATATAACTCATAACTTCTGTTAATCATAATACTAATTTGAAGACTAAATTGTGTTTTAACTCCTACTTTTAAAAAAAAAATCATTGTAATTTGAAATGAGAATTTTATGTGTGGGTGAAATTCCTAATACATTCAAATTAGCATTGATAGGAAATAAATACCATACATTTCAATGGTGTAAACAGAAGTTGGGGTGAGAAAGTATTTTAAAAATACTACATGCCACATTAATTTATTTGAGGATCAGTGTGTCCACATGTGCAGTTATTCAGGAATAGTTAATCATCTTTAAATTCTATCTTAAATGTGCATTATCTTTCAGGTTTAGACAAGTTCTACAGATACTGCTAATGCTTTGCATGTAGGATCTCAGATTTCTGGCAACCATTAGCAAAGCCTCACATTATCACTGTACATGTTCTACAGAGGGTTTAAATAGGCATAGCCAGTTTATGGACCCAATTTCGTGAGGTATGTCTATCTAAATACCTATATTCACCTCCACACATACGGAGACCCGATTCATCATGGTATTCGTTGATTTCAGTGGGATGACAAATTTGCTTAAAGTTATGCACATGTTTAAGTACCTTGCTGAATCAGGGACTTAATCAGCAGAGTAACTCATCTCATACGTTTTATAGACTTATCTTCACACCCCCATTGAAGGCAAGCAAGCAAGCATTATTCCCATTTTTGCACATAGGAAACTAAAGAGCAGAGGACCTGATCTGGAGTCCATTTAAATCAACTGGTGTCTAATTATGGACTTCAGTTAGCTTTTGGATTAGTCCCAGCCAGTACATACTCCAGGAAGTCGACAAAAGCTGGGAACTGAATTCAGATCTCAATAGTCCCAGTCTGACGTCTTAACTGCAAGACCATCCTTCCTCCAAAGCAAAACTCTCAGCTTTATCACTTCCCACTGACATCACCTTCTTTGGCATCTCTCAGGACTTATATTTTGCTCAAGGTCATCTCTCAAGAGGTACTTACTACCCTCAATCCTAAGTCACTTCAGTGCAAGCTGAACACTGAGTGTGCTTATCGCATCACTGGACCATTAAAAGTCAAATATTCTGATTCCTACATCCACAGGAGATGCATTATAAGTGAATTGCAGAGACTTTTTGGTTTTTGGTCAAACCATTAAAGATCAAAGTATGCATATTACATAGCACATGCAGTCAATATCTGCGAGTGTCGCTAATTCACCATTTTGTATGGTGTAACTCTGTAAAATAATTTATTAATTCTTGTGCTGGAATATTTTTCTAACAAGACCAAACGAACAACTGCATCCTGTTCTTAAAATAAACAAACCATTTTGCTTTTCCTGTAACCTCTGATAGTGCAAAGCAAAATGATTCATTAAGTGACTACTTTATGGTTATTTATGAGATGCTAACTAGGTGTATGATGTGCTAATTATTAAGAAAATGCACATTTGGAACACCTCCAGGTGTCTTTCCATTCCCCCCCCAGGTGCAGTTGTTTTCCATCTCTTTCCATTTGAATTAACATTCGGGCATTTCTCAGCTTCTGCACTTCACTGAAGGAAGTTGAATCACTAAGAATGAAAGAAGCAAAGTTGGTTTAAAAATATCAATCCATCATGAAAGATATATAATACCCTTTATTGTATACCCCAGAGCACTATCAAATAAACTAAAATAACTGAGTATACCAAAAAAGCTGTTGGAGCTCAAGAAAAAGACATAAGAATTAGGTTTCTTCTTAACTTTTAAAATATCTAAGAACAAGAACCCTGAAGCTTTCATTTAACTGTAGAACAATACAGTGAAATGCACACCTCCCAAACAGACAGTGATATTTATGGGATATTTAATAACCTAACAACAAGAGATCATTGAGGCCGAGCATGAAAAGAAAAAAAGGGGGATACAGAGGAACTACTTTATATACCTTTGAAAAGATACTATGATTTCAGAATACACCTGGATTTTTACAGGTAGCCAGTGGAGTGGTTTAAGTAAAAGGTTAATGTCTGTGCACTGAAGTTGATGGAGTTATGCTGATTTACACTTAATGAGGGTCTGACCCTCGTGGTGTCATCTAAAACTGCTGAGTAGCATGGAAGTATATTAAAGAGCAAGTTCTAACCTAACCTAGAGTTAACAAAATCATGAATGAACATGACCACGACCCACTCTGACCAAGATGTAGTTATTTTACTTTTCTTTAGTGTTAGGGGGACAGTCCTGGTCTTTCTGAATCTTGCTTCAGAAACTACTGTAGTACTGGGGCTTAAAGTTCTATGGCATCAGAAAATGGGATGCAAAGGAAAGGACTAGACTCCAAAAGGAAGCTGATCATAAAAATGGGGGACAGGGAAATGGTTGGAATTCTCTAGTAGCAACATTTTCATTTTGTCAGCTGAAAGTTTCCAGCACCCTCTAACCCACTAATAAATGTTTGTGGTGGTGAAAGATCAATTGCCTGAACATTCTCTGTCCCTGAGCAGTTTTGTACCTCATTCTCAAGAGGGGGGTATAGGTCTTATCCAGTACTTCGTATGCCCGCTCCAAATACGTGTCCCTTACACAGAACTTAAGATTTGTTAACAGGACTTGGGCTTTGTCCCAAGAGCTGGTTGTATTTTAACTACTGAAGTTCTTGCATTTCTCTTGAAAATGGATTCAATGTACTTTATATCTAAAGAGAAAGTCATGTAGTGAAAGACTCTTGAAGCAATCAAGATACATCTCATGTAAAAGCATAGGGCAGAAAGTTGAGAATTCTCCCTCCCCCCCACGAAACAAGTTTGAAAATAATGAATGATCTGACAAGCACAGAAATAAGCACACTAAAATTAGAAAGACCATTTTTTTTCTCCCCATGGAAAACATATGTACTTAAAAATCAACAGCTTCTCAATAATGCTTCAAAGTACCAAGAAACTAGCCGAGCTTTGGTAATGTCACATGAGTGTAAATGCAGATGAATAACCACCTAGACAGGATCCACTGATTCAATGATATCAGGATTGTTTTACCAAAAAGAAACAAGATAACTAAAGGTGAAGTTCACCCTCCCACCCCCCTTGCAAAGGTATAGTATAAGAAAATATGCATCATTTATATCTGGACCTTAGCATTGCAGAGGCTTTTTACACAGGGTTCAGATGATTTTCACCCTAACTGAAAATGCAGTGAATAAAGGTAAAGTAAGCCTGCAGCTGTTATCTAATTCATTGAGTTTGAAAGGACTCAAATAAATAAGTGTTAAGAGTGGAAGAACATCCAGTTGTGAAATATATAGATCCACAGGATGGATTTATGAAAGAAACTTCTCTAGGGAAAAGGAGAATTAGAGAGACAAAGCACCACCAAGTACAGAAATGACTAAATGCAGCATGTGACCTTTAATATATTATCCCTGTTTTTTTCTTTTGACATCCGTCTAAACCAGTGGCTCTCAACCAAGAAAACGCATACTGCCGGGAGTATGCAGAAGTCTTCCAGTGGGTACATCAATGCATATAGATATTTGCCTAGTTTTACAACAGGCCACATAAAAAGCACTAGCAAAGTCAGTGCAAGCTAAAATGTCATATAATGACTTGTTTATTCTGCTCTATATACTATACATTGAAATATAAGTACAATATTTATATTCAAACTGATTTTTTGTATAATTACATGATAAACATGGGAAAGTAAGCAATCTTTCAGTAATAGTGTGCTGTGACACCTGTGTATTTTTATGTCTGATTTTGTAAGTAAGTAATTTTTAAGGGAGGTGAAATGTAAGCAAATCAGACTCCTGCAAAGGGTACAGTAGTCTGGAAAGGTTGAGAGCCACTGATCTAAACATAATGCGTGTTTGCACATGACATGAGGGAACCATAACTTTTTGTTTCAAATAAAAACACACTGAAACTGGATTTTCAAATGCATATTAAAATTCGCTAATTTAAACAACATTTTTTTATTAAAAGAACCTCAGTGAATATTTTAATAAAACAAGGAATAGGATTTTATTCATTGCACACCAAGCTTAAGTCTCACTAAAACAATATCAAACCAAACCAAACCAAACCTGTGAATCCTGGCTTATCGGACAGACTTTTAACATTTTGAGTACGAAGTTCTGAATAATTCTGGCAAACTGCAACTTCTATAATGCTACATGCTGAATTTGTATTTGTTTAATTACTGATTCAAATTCTGCCCCTATTTCTTAGACATGGGAAAAACAAAACAAAAAATACTAACCTTTTTTTTTAAAAGCAGATTCTTTGTAGTAACTTCTGATGAGTTAAAAACATGTAATTATTAAAAACTAAGTTCTTGTGCAATAAATTATTCCTTAGATTAAGCAAAGCATGGAAGAGGGGTGGGGGGAGAGAAGATAATGTTTGGTGAAAAATTCAAAAGTTTGTGAAATATACAAATAAAAAAAAGTTTGAGGTTTGTAAACACTTGGCTGATCCATTGGTAAATAAAACACATTTCTTGTTTGGTTGGTAGTAAATATACATCAAGGTAATTGAAGTTGATATATTAAAAGAGCAGAAATAAATTCAAATGTAGAAAATGACAGTGTGAATGTACAGTTGATAAAGATAATTATAGCCTGAAGTCATTGGTTCATTCAAAGGGATTGTATCTTCTTCTGTCGCCTCCACCCCCACTCTCAAGACATATAAACATGTCTCGATGATCCCCAGCTGCCATCCCAAAACGTGTGTCCAGTTTGGGATTATACATTAAACATTGTTGCCAGTCTCACAGAAGAGGGGCCAGTATTTAGAACAGAATGGTCATGAGAACATCTTAGGGTTTTTTTCCCCTTGGGGGTTAAGGAGAAGCAGCAGCAATAAATCTGATTGAAATATGGATTTGTTTTCTTCCAACTATTGCAGCACTCCATGAGATGGCACAACTTTTTGTGAAATTCAAGATTTATTCAAAATCAAAAAACAAGATGTGAAAAACCTCAGTCTCTGAGGTCTATTAACTTCATTGTAAATACTTGGAAAAGATGTAGAAGTCCAGTAAATGTAACGGATCTCAATGAAAGTAAAGTAAAGCAGCAAATGAATCTGCAATTGAGATTAATGATGTTGCAATACACAAAATACCCTACTCCTTCAGGGCCTGATCCTGCAAACAATTATGCATATATGTAAATTCACTCACCTGAGTAGTTCCTCTTGTTTCAATAGGTAAGTATAAGTGTTTGTAGGATCAGACCCTCAGTCTGGCTGTTGCAGCACCAGCTGTAAATACTGTCAGGCAATCCAGATCATAGCCAGACAAATAAACAATATGCTAAACTCCTTTCTTTTGACGTTTCAGTTTGTGTGGTGATCACTTTAGGTTTGGTGAGCTCATTCCGTTGTTCACTAGCACTACTTCTGCTCTGATTATTCTCTGTAGCTCAGTCTCCTCAGTTACACGGCTCCACTTCAATCACACAGCACCTGTTTCACACGCACACCATTACCAGTTGCAAAGTCTAAGATCACACACTTTTCTCACCATCAAATAAGAAGAATCCTTTGTTCAACACACTTGCAATAGGCAAACAGGAAGATAAAAATCCTGTTCCTAATATTAATGAAAGACAACTGCTGGAAGCTTCACCTTTCCCTCAAAGGGAAAAATGAGCAGAGCCTTTCAAAGACATTTTCTTGACAAGGTTTCCATGCTGTTGTCCATCAATTTGCATACCTCGATGCCTACATTTTCCAAGAGTGCTTTAGTGGAGGGAAACTTGTCACAAATCCCTGACTATAGATCCTCGCCTGGTGTGAATTGGCATAGCTCTATTGACTTCAACCAGAGCTAAATAAATTTACACCAGCTAAAGAGCTGATCCCTGGGACATGATTCTCTACCAACTCTTGCACTCATTTATACCTGCGTAAATTGAGTGAGGTGAGAGTGTAAAACATTAGCAAATCAGAAAGGTGCAGGTTCCCATGCACACTACAGATTTAAATGACTACATTAGAGAATTGGTCTCAAGATGTGGTTTTGTGCTTGTCTATTAGATTTTGTGGAGCTCCTGGAGGTTTGGAGTGGGGGAGTAGGCTCAGGTCTGGGGCAGGGGATTGGGGTGTGGGAGGGAGTGCAGCTCCAGCTGGGTGGGCAGGGGGGTGGGTTCTGGGGTGGGGCCAGGGATGGGACAGGGGGTTGGGGTGCAGCAGGATGTTCGGGTTGCAGGCTCTGAATGGGAGTTTGGGTGCAGGAGGGGGCTCAGGGTTGGGACAGGGTGTTGGGGTGTAGGTGAGGGTGTGGGGTCTTGGAGGGAGTTTGGGTGCAGGAGGGGGCTCCAAGCTGTGGTAGGGGTTTGGGGTGAAGGATGGGGTGCAGGATGCAGGCTCTGGCTGGGAGGCGCTTGCCTTGGGCAGCTTCTGGTCAGCAGCGCAGCAGGGCTAAGGTAGGATCCCTGCCTCTCCTGGCTCCGTTCTGCTCTGTGTCCCAAGGTGACCGGAATGTCCAGCCCCTAGGCAGAGGGGCTATGCCGGTCTGTGCAGTGCATGCTGCCCGTGCCTGCAGGCGCCATCCCCACAGCTCCCATTGGCTGCAGTACCCAGCCAATGGGCTCTGCGGAGCTGGCGCTGAGGGCGTGCGCAGCGCACAGAGATTCCCTCGATGCCCCTCGCCTAGGGGCCACACGGGTACATCACTTGTGGCTCCAGCCCCGGGGGAGAAGTGGAGGGGTGAAGCTCGGGGACCGGTGTCCGGCCCGTGGTGCGGAGGCTTGCCGCAGGCCGGATGATAAAAAGAAGGAGTGGGCCACATCTGGCCTGCGGAGCCCCCCTTAGCTCAAGGCCCTAGGCTGCAGCCCTAAAGCCCTGCATTAATCCGGCCCTGCTAAACAGAATATTCTTTCATCTCTTCTGAAGGAAGAGTTTTGGTTATAATCTTTATGCCTCCAGCAGATTGTTGTTACTTTGACGCCTCAAGGCTGTGCGATTAAATCCAGAACCAACTAGAAAGGGATCATTTTTTCCAGACGTAGTCCATATGTGGCAAGCACAGAAATGTACTTTGAGAGGCATTAGTAATTGGCACAGCTCATAAATCTGGAGAGAAATCATGTTTCTACCAATGAAGGACGTTGAAGTTGCTTTTCAATTTTTCATTCTACTCCACCCCCTAGGCCTCCCCTTACCCATAACGGGAAGGGTAATTTTGTTCAGGCTTTTACAGGGGTCCCAGGCCATTCTCCCTGACCATGGAGCTCCATTGATTTCAGTGGCATTTGTCATGGGTGCAGGAGGTTCATATACATGGAACAGTTTGCAGGATTGAGACCTAGAACCAAGGGCAAAAGATGTGAACATTTTGATACTTTCTAAAGTGTAATTCAGTCCCTCTTCATACCATAATTGTAGGCTTTAACTTAATTTTCCTTATCTTGTAAACATCACATTTTCACAACATAAAGGATACTTATGCAAAGCTTTGTCTATCAGTACTAATTGCAACCGCTGATAACATTGTACCAGATATTATTTCTCCATCAATGGGGTCTATCCACAGATGCTAGGATTTACATGATTTCTAAAAGTGTGACCTTATCTTTTTACACAAAACACCAGGATTCAGAGCACAAATCCTGGCCTAGTATAGACAAGAAAGACAAAGACAATACCAAGTAATCTGCAGCAGCTTGATGTAAGGGTTACTGCACTGGAAAATACCTCGTCAAGGATTAAGAGCATGACAGCTGCTCTTAGAAAACATTATCTGCCAGGGTGGATGAACAGATAATAAAGCCCTTGTTAAAAATGTAAGATTCATTGATGTATGAAAAATGATAAACAAAATGCTCAATTTTTTTCCTCAAAAAGACTTTCTGAGCTTTAATGGAATGACTCAGGCTCCAGACCTCAGTTTACCTCTTGTCCTCATCACTAAAGGGACTTGCAGCTTCTAGCTGCTAAAACTATGTACATCAAATGTAAATATTGTATCTTGAAAACAATGAGGAGTCTGGTGGCACCTTAAAGACTAACAGATTTATTTGGGCATAAGCTTTTGTGGGTAAAAAAACCCACTTCTTTAGATGCATGGAGTGAAAATTACAGATACAGGCATAAATATATATTGGCACATGAAGAGAAGGGAGTTACCTTACAAGTGGAGAACCAATGTTGAAGGACAATTTAGTCAGGGTGGATGTGGTCCACTCCCAATAATTGATGAGGAGGTGTCAATACTAAGAGAGGGGAAATTGCTTTTGTAGTGTAGAGAACAAGATCTGTTTTCTGCTACCCTTACTCTGAATGAGCAGTTCCATTGATTTCAATTTGAGTAAGATACTATGCAGTGGGAGTAAAGATATCTGAAAATAGCTCTCAGTGGCTTTAACATAGCATCCTTAAAGGAAATATTAGGCTGCTATCCTGTTGCCATTGAAATCAATGGGAGATCTGCCACGAATTTCAATGGATTGGACTTCTAATGGGAAATTCTAAAGAAATGTGATAAATCTTTGACGTAAAAGATGCCAGATTCTGCCTTTGGAAGCTAATGCACAGCTCTGTTTAAAATCACTTAGAACTGAGCAAGTACATTCAAGAACAGAATGTTCTTTATATGGTTAGCTGATCAAATTTCTTAATTAAGGGATTGATCCAGTGGCCACTGTGCATTTGTAACTAACAATGGAGGTGGTTACCACTGAATAATGCACAGAGGAGTTATATGCCTAGGACCTAAAAATATATTGATCATGAAAGTCTTTCAAATAATCAGCAATAAATAGATGCTTCTCTTGTCTAATGTTTTATATTGTAATTGTATTTATGGAAGGGCGTGGGGCCAGATTAGGATCTCCAAGCACCCCCAAAGAGGTAAGGGCTATAATCTGATATTTTTAAGTCCTTGATATCAGCAGAAATTTTGGATATGTATGAAACAAAGCCTTAAAACAATAAGCATTGATTAGAGCTAGTCAAAAATACCAGGTTGTTGTCTGTGGGAAATTTTGTGAAAATATATTTTAAAACAAAATCTAGCAAAATTAATAAACAATAAATACATGTTTTCAAAAACTTTTTGAGAAAAAACAAAATTTTCAGTTTCTATTAAGAGATTTCAATTTTAATTTTTAAAAATGCATTTTGTTTATCAAAACACACATATATGGGTTTGGGCTGTTTTTTCAACAACATGAGCCAAAACTAAATTTTCCCATTAACATTTTAATCTTGGTTGAAAAGCCATTTTTAATTGAAAAAAAAATTATATTCGAAAAAATGCAGATCTGGGCTATAGCTGGTAGAAAAAAGTATTCTCCACATGCTTAATTTTAAGCACATATATAGTCCTAATGAAGTAAAGCACAGCCATATATCTTTCCAGGATCAGGATCAGAATGAATCCCTACAAGATACTCTAAACAAACTTGTTAGCATGATCTGAAGAAGTGTTACAATAGAAACTACATGGAATTTTGTGGGGAAAGAGTATGTAGAGAATGGAGATAAACTAAGCAAAAGTTCTGAGAAATACTTGGTAATTATCATAAAAAGACAGTGCTGAAAGAAGGCCAAGGTGGGCGAGAATGCAAATCTACAATTGGTCAGAACGTGGATATTGTAATACAACAGAAAACCTTATAGGTAATGTTAAATCTTATTACAATTTTCCACATTCTACTAGTAATATTCATTAATATGAGAAATAAAAGGCATATTACTATGACAGTGACATGATGTGAGTAATTTTATTGAAGTGGAAAGCTAAGAATGATAATATACAATAATTATTTTATTGATGTGCAGGAAATTAATTATTCATAGCTTCAAAGTATCTGTGGATAATTCTAATTACCAGCTTTTAAAGTATATGAGATCCACTGAAAATACATTAACAACTTTGACTGAACACCTGCTATCTTGTAGCAGCTAGCAGGCACCATACCCCAACCATTTGACGCTGAAGTCAATGGGATTGGGCCTTCTGTGCATATATTTTTAATTTACTGTTGGACTATGAACTCATAATGTGATGTAATCAAACTAATATAATAATGTAGAGTAAGCATGCTCATAAAAGTTCAGGCTGGGATTTTCAGATGATCCTAAGGGCAGTTAAGCTCTTGCATTCATTGCACTGGAAGGAGGGCTGGGGATACTGGATGTGGTTTAATTAGGCTTCAGCTTTATTAACTCTCTGGGGGTACCTGGCAGACAAAAAGTGTACAGCACAGGTAACTCCATGATCATTTGAATATCTACACAGAGAGTTTCCATCAACCCCCTTTCCATCCTGGTTCCCAGCCAACCCTATCACAGTCAAGTTGTGGGCAGCCAGGCCTAATGGTCAGAGCCAGGGTCCACGGTCACAGGACAGGAGTCAAGAGTCCGCTGGGTCAGGACTGGGAGATCAGAACCACAATTCAGACACCAGAAGTCAAGCTGGGCTGGGATGCCAGAAAGTCAAGCTACAGGACAGGGTGGATCTCAGATGTATGTACAACTTCCTGTTCCAGTACTGGGTTTATATAGAAGCTGTGGACCAGTCACGCCACTCAGCATTCTGCCAATCAGATTTCAGAACTGCAGTCCTTTGCCAGGGTTCAGCTTTTGCCCTTGCAACTGTTAGCAGGTCCTGCGTGACCGGTTGGAGCTTGCTAACTCCTAAGAGTCCTGTAGATCAATGTTTAAGAACTGTGATTTTTGACAAACCTGATTCTGGGACCTTACCATCTCCACCCCTTCAAAATGATGGTTGAGGGGGAGGTTGATTCCCTGGCATGTCAGTCATAGGAACCTCAACCTCCCCTGTTTCTGCTCCTTTAAATTCTTTACCATACGATTTATCTGGTCACTGTATCCCTTCCGTATGCAATACCTGCACTGGACACCCACCCCACACTTGCATAGTGAGTTGCAACATCATAGCCTTGTTCCATGCTCCCCTGAACTAAGCCTCTCCCCCTGAACCCACTGTGGGGAAGACAAAAAACAAAAACATGCTAGCAGTGAGGGAAAAATTCCTTTTCTCCTGCAGCATTCTTATTTTCTGCTGTCTCTTAAACCTTTCCTCCTCCTTCTTTTCTTCCTCCTGCACCTCATTTGGCCACCACCATGTTTCCCTGCCATGACATTTCCCACCTTTGGTTTTGCCACTGGTATTTTGTGCACTTTCTGAAGTATGTTTTCTCCAGTCCCCCCCACCTCCCAATCTAATTGGTATCATCATGGTTGGCTTGGTCCTAGCCCCATTTAACCTTGTCCTTAAATCTCAGACTAACTTCCCTATCTGTGAGGCTCCACTACTTTATTATTTGTTCCACAACCCATATTTTGTCCCCACGATGGGCTTTTCACCCAGACGTCTATTAAGAGCAAACTACGTTGCTATGCAATCTGCTCTCCCGGGATCACTTTACAGTCTCTTCCTTCTTTAGATCTCTTCCTCTTGTCAGGAAGTAATTGATCTGGGACCTGTTAGCACAGTTCTTGTATATAATTAAGTGCTCCTCACTCTTTACAAAAGTATATGTTAGTCAGAGTCCATGGCCCGATTGTAGATAACTAAAATATCTTCACTGGACTCTTTTCTGGTTTCAAAGCCTCACCCTCCATGACAATTTTCTTAGCCCTCACTGTGTTCTCCGATGAAGTGAGCTGTAGCTCACGAAAGCTTATGCTCAAATAAATTGGTTAGTCTCTAAGGCGCCACTAGTACTCCTTTTCTTTTCACATCTTCATTGAAATCTACTCTGATAATATAGCACTCAGCTTGTGTTACTTCACTTATTACTGGAATTCCTCCTTCTCAATCTCACAACCAACTTTTGGTATGTATTCACATATAACTTTAAATATTTGTTCTCTGCTCAGTGCTATTCTAAGTTTCATCAGCTGGTCACTCCTCCTTTGGAGTATTCACCCACGAAAGCTTATGCTCCAATACGTCTGTTAGTCTATCAGGTGCCGCAGGACTCTTTGCCTCCTTTGGATGTTCACTATCTTATCTTGTAATATTTCTGCTACGATTATTCCTGATCCATTCCTCATTTCTACTGAGCCATGATATATTATCTTGTAACTCTTCCTTATGTTCATGGATTTTGACCCCTTCTATTTTGTTTATGCAGCTAGTCAATGTGCACTCTTTCTTTTCAGTGTCTCAGCTACTTCTCCTGATTTTCCAGTCTTTGTTCCCACTTTCAGGGAAACTAAACCTAGTTCTTGGGCTTGCTTCTTTAGCTGCATGTACCCAGAACACAGTAGCCTTTTCCTATTTTCCATGGCTCTCAGGCAAATTAGTCACATGTCACTTCCAGGGGAATACCATGGCATTGTAGCTGTATACTCCCTAAAGATTAAGACTATCATAAATATAAAGGGAAGGGTAACCACCTTTCTGTATACAGTGCTATAAAATTCCTCCTGACCAGAGGCAAAGTCCTTTTACCTGTAAAGGGTTAAGAAACTCAGGTAACCTGGCTGGCACCTGACCCAAAATGACCAATGAGGGATCAAGATACTTTCAGATCTGGAGAGGGGGGAAAGGATTTTGTCTGTCTGTGTGATACCTTTGCCAGGAACAGATTAAGGATGCAAGACCTCCAACTCTTGTAAAGTTAGTAAGTAATCTAGCTAGAAAATGTGTTAGGTTTTCTTTGTTTTGGCTTGTGAAATTCACTGTGCTGGAGGAAATATGTATTCCTGTTTTTGTATCTTTTTGTAACTTACGATTTTGCCTAGAGGGATTCTCTATGTTTTGAATCTGTCTGCCTGTAAGATTATCTGCCATTCTGATCTTACAGAGTTGTTCTCTTATCTTTTTTTTTGTTGTTGTTGTTCTTCTAATAAAGTTCTATTTTTAAGAATCTGATTGGTTTTTTTGGGTCTAAAAAATCCAAGGCTGGTTTGTGCTCATCTCGTTTATTTTCAAGCCTCCCCAGGAAAGGGTGTGTAAAGGCTTGGAGGGATATTTTGTGGAAATAGGAACTCCAAGTGGTCCTTTCCCTGTTCTTTGTCTAAATCACTTGGTGGTGGCAGCATACTCTTCAAGGACAAGGCAAAGTTTGTGCCTTGGGAAAGTTTTTATCCTAAGCTGGTAAAAATAAGTTTAGGGGGTCTTTCATGTGAGTCCCCACATCTGTACCCTAAAGTTCAGAGTCGGGAGGGAACCCTGACAAAGACCCATAAAGCATGTGTGATTGGCACACTTTTACAAACCAGCTGGCCAGGCCTGATGTTCTTGGTTTGAAATCGGAGATTCTTCTCCTATATGGACTGCTTACCATGGCTAATGAGCCGCATCTGCCCAGGATAATCTGGTTAAAAGGCACCAGACAACCACTTTTCATACTTCCACCTTCAGTTCAGGAAACCTCTGCCACAAGAAGGCAAGTAGTAGTTTATCTGTCGGAGGCTACATATTATGCTGGCCACATAATGAGGCATTTTCTAGGGTGTGAGATCTCTTCCTCAAACCTGCCTTGTACATGACCTCACTGAAGTTATCCATTTTCTTTTTAAAATATCTTACGGACCTCACCGGGGATAGAGAACACCTCAAGACTCCTTGCCCACTGGAAAGGGATAAAATAAAAAGGATCAGACTCAAGGTAGCAAATTGCAGTTTGTAAGCAGGTCTTCAGCTCTCCAGCATGGAGCCAGTTGGTTTGCTTTGGCCTTGTGCAGAAGAATGATTTTTTTTCTTGCGCAGCTGGAATATATGGGCTGTCAGGGCTCATTTATGTTCCACACTTAATAATAAATATTGACAGCATCTCTTCGCAAGAAGCAGCAGCTTTCCACCTCCTGTCTCAATCCAAAATTCTTAAATTTGAAATAGTTATAATTAAAGAGATTTCAACCCACCAGCCTCTGCTAGAATGTGGCTGCCATGGAGGAAAAAGTTCCCCCTTGTTCTCCAGTGTTATTTCTTCTATTTTCTCTCTTTGTTTGTGTTCCTTACAGGAGAACTTCACAGTTAAAACACTTTAAATGACTCAGTTATGCTTACTCTAAATTTTTTGTATGCAGAACTGAGAAGTTAAATCCATGACTGAAAACAAGATGCTTTTTTCCATCTGCCTCTTATAACTGCTTGCTTAATGGTCTAAAATCACGTTCCTGGGCCTGATTCTCCGCGCAGTTCTACCAGTGTAAATCAGAATTAAACACCATTTTAATGAATGGGAGCTGTGGGCACTCCATTCCCGAGAATCCAGCCACCTGATTCTGAGTACAGTTTTCAAAGTGCACCCTGTTAAGACCTGATGGGAAAAATATGTGCCAGAGGATATCATTTGCAGTGCACAGCAAGAAGTTTCATTTGTCCTACAAAACCCAGAATTATACTACATATTCTTGAAAAGCAACTACTGACACTTCATTAACTATTTACATATACAGAATCTAACTTTCCAGAGTCCTAGAGTTAACCAAGTTGCATTCTCATCAGTCATACATCACCATTATTAACATCTTTAACTTGTATTGGTATTTTCATTTCCCCAAGCTATTACATATGCTCAAGAAGACACAACGATCTTTTTTTCTAGATAGAACATTTGTTTCCTAAGCATCCTGAAAATTCCAGTCTAGGGCTGCTCTATATTGGACATAAACATCTAATCATAAATTACCATTAAAGAAGCAACACTCTATGGATATGACAGTCTAAACCAGACAACACTTGCTATTCCTACAGTGTGTTCAATCTCCACTAAATCAAATAATTTTAGGCTTATACAGAACTGTTTCATTTATCATTTTATTTGGTTAACTAAATATTGGCTTGCTTGTGAAGGTATTTTTAAAAGTATTTGCTAGGCCAGATGGTAATAGCTCAAAATATGGTAAATGTCAAGAGATACTAAGGCCTTTGAACCAAGTCAGATAACTTTTCTGTGTACACTTGCTTTATTCAATGATTGTTTAACCATTCAGTAATGAAGCTGAACTCAATCTTCTCTTTTATTTACCTGTTTAATCAAGCAGGCAAAACAGAATTATTAAACAAACATAAAACTACCCAAGAGTTTTGATACAAAGATAACAAAATCATAGTTAAAAAAATACCAAATCAAGTTAATATTTGCAATACTTGAAGGAGTAACTCTGAAAATTGAAGTCTTCTACTTTAGTGCCATCTCAGTACAGCTCTAGCAGTAACAATTCAAGCTTCCACACACCAAGACTCAGATATATTTGAGAGAGTTAAAGACATTTGTCTTTATACCCAGTTCTTAGTCTTTCTGCTCCCAAACAAGAATGAACTTTAGTGTGAATTGTGACAGAGGAGCTTCTGGAATACAGATATTAATCCACTAGAAGATAGGCGGAGACCATCAATCCATGTTGTCTAAACCATCAAGAAGCCATCAGAAGATAATTTTTTTATCCACTACCCATCCGTACTGTATTTCAACTGATGATCCAGACACAGAAAGTTATGTATCTTATTATCAATCCATGGGCAATACACTCACCTCCCCCTTCTCAGCAACATTATTTAAAAGGCCACTCTTTAAAAAAAAATCACATACAGTTGACAAATATGCTTCCTTACCTAATTTACTAAATGTAAAAGTTAAGAACAATTGCCAAATGCAGAGGGTTAAATCGTACCCTTCTTTCTAAAAAACACACTTACCCAAAAATACATACAGCTTTTGAGAAGCCCTTCTTTAAATAAGAGACCACCAGCAATGTGAAAACAGTATATATGAAAGGGGAAGCAACAGCAACATGAAACAGGTGTGCACACACTTGGCAAATAATGACCAAGCATTATAGCACGCATAACCATAATAGCGATTATGGCCCCTTCAGTGGGGCTCTAGGCCAGAAGTCTGCTTGCACACAGCAAATTGCAGGCCAGGGCCTAATCTGGTAGCTCAACAGGGTGATGTTAGAGTCTATAAACAAAAGACAACTCATGCCACCTGCCTTCCATCAGCAATTACTGACTAATATTTGTTATGTGTAATCAGGAAAATGGTATGATTTTTGTGTCAAAATAAGAAAAAAAATATTTAAAAACAGCCTTCCTTTCTAAAGCTGGAATATCTTAAGTGATATTTTCAAATACTTAATATAACCGTCTGTTTTTTGGAATGGAAGGGGGTTCACAAATTAAATTCCTATCAACTTTGTATACACATATACACCCATCAGTATTAAAAAAAGAGAAATACATAAATTGCATTGCTACAGGAATTATACCTTTGCTTTGATTAGCGTCCAGAACATATAAAGGGGGGAATGGGCTGACTGAGGGAAGCCCCAGGCTGTACTAATAAAAGGGTTATGGTGATTGCCTTAGTTCATGTGAGCTAAAGCAAATGAATTATATTACAGAAGCCATACAGCTGAGAGATGACAATTAATCTATAGCAGCTATTTGCTTAACATAACCCGTAGCTTGGTGTAACTCATTGAAAATTATATTTCAACAGCATAAAATGTCAGAGAAATATAATTTAGCTACCTTCTGTAAACATTCTTTATTGCTTGTGGGCTCTAAACTGCATTTGTACGTCCAACTGTTTTTTTCTATAAAAATTCTCATAGTTCAGTTCATGTGAAAATATAAACATTTACTCATTTATGGGATTCAGAATTGAATAGAACAAGTTTCCAAATGTAATAGATTGAACATTACAGAGGAGGCAGTACCGCTGGAAGTGACCACTCAGAATACAGTGGGGGAATACAGGCAGATTGCCCTCATGGTCATGTTCCAATGGACTGCACACCTGTATATTAACAGGTATATAGAGTGTACCAGTTTGCATCTTTTGCACTTGGTTTCTTTTGCTCCTCATTTTGTTTTGCAGGAGATTTTAATTTATTATTATAATAACTAAAGATAGTGGTTTGGGGATTTGTGTGTGTGTATGGGACGTGGGGGAAGGACAGCTAAAGTCTGAAAACAAAAATTTTGATAGATGGTAGGCGCTGAAGCTAAGCTTTGCAAGAATGTTAAAACCTATTTCATCTTCCTGACACTGAATTAAAAATGAGGTTGGAGCAAGCCTGTAAGTGTTGAGAGGAGTGAGGCAATTTCATGTGGCAGAGTTCAAAGGAAGTGGTTATGCATTTATAAATTGGCACAGAATATTCTTTGGAGATATTTTACACTTAGTAAGATGGATGTAATAAATTAACTATTTCTTTATTGAGGGTATGTTCCATGTGAATGGACTGACTAGTTACTAAAATGTATATATACACATTATTATAAAGGCATTCTGACTACAACTTCCATTGATAAATCGACCATTCAGCTTAATTTTGGGTATGACACCAACATGATACCTTTGGTAAAACTGAAATAACCCAGCGTATTGTACAATATTCTATTAGAGTAAAATACATAGGTTGGTTGAGCAGAAAGGAAATTCTACTCAGGATTGCACAACAAATTCTTCTAAACTAATTGCTGTGGCATAAATCTGAATAGAGATTAAATGGAAAATGCTCAACTCTTCATATTCAGCATAGTCTGATAGGGTAGGACTGTTTGTATTAACTTTCCCCATGTTTCAATTTTGCAGGCTATGGAAAGATATCACCCAAAATAGAAGAAGAAAACAGTACCAAAGAAATGAATTGTCCCAAACAACTTGCCAGAGTGTGGTGACTGTAAAACCTTTGGGATCTATGAACTCCCCAAAAGTAGGTGACTCATTTTAACACTTTATTCTACAGTTACCCTGATTTGGGAAAGTCTATCAGAAGCCCCACAAGTGTAACTAATGGAGATTTCCTTTTAGTGCAACTGCTATAGCACCACCCCTATTTTTGGAGCACAAGTTCTATCCCTCCTTGAGACTGAAGTCCCAGATGTTTATTACAGTGGCAACCACAATGCCCTACATTGACATAGATATGTTACAATAAGGGGAAATGAAAAGAGAGTGAAGTGGGTAGAGGCCGGAGTGAAGTTTCATTGTGCATAGAGGACAGTTCAGTGGAAGCAAACATATGGGAGTTCCACCATGAAACTGTGCTTCATGGGACCCCATCTGCAATAGTGTGAAGTAGATTTGCGCAGGCACATGGGAAGGGTCTGGTCAGTGTACTATGATTATTATAAGTGGTTGATATATTTTAAAATTGAAAACATAAATGGAAAAATAAAATCTCCATCTTCTGACCAACTATACCGCTGGTCAAAACTTTTCTAATATTGAAATTGTGAGTTTTGATTTAAAAAAACATAAAAACAACAACAAAATGTGAAGGAAGTGTAAGTTTTTAATCTTTTTTCCCTCCTTGTATACAGCTCTAGAGACTATGGCAATCAACAGGTCAAACCCAATGAGTGTTGGGACAGCAAAGTACTAGTATAGCCTATGTTTGCAGTAAAGATTGCATGGGCATCAATTAATACCTCAGCTCTGTTCTTTTGTCAAGTGGTCATACCAGGCTGAGGTTTTCATTGTCCCAACCTCTATGAAGAATGGCTACCAAAAACAAATTTAGTCAGGTTTCATGGAGGATTTGGACATTAGAGAATAAAGACACAAATACTTTCTATTGTAGTCTATATCATGGAGCAAACTCTGTTTTTCCTTATACCTGGGCAACTAGAAGTCACAGGGGTTACCTGGAAGTAACTGAGGACAGAAGTTAGCCCCATGTCTCTATATCTAATATATCCGATCATATATCCAATGGGGACTGGTAAATCTTATTGTGCAGAGCACTGTGATATTCCCAAGACTAGAAAACTCCTTCATGTATGTGGCCCTTCACACATTACACTGCTGCTCTGGTATCTGTACTAGCTTCCAGTTATGTTCCAAGGGGAAATAAGGTGTTGGTTTTGACAATGAGAGTCCTTCTTTTATGGTACCAGAACAGAGTGCAACAAAACAAGATGCTTAAGCTAACAGACCCAGGGTTTACAATGGAAAGGGCAGCTGACAAATATTTTTCATTCAGGTGGAATTACTTTATACATCTATACCTCTAAAACCTTCTACCAAGGGACTGACACAGCATCATTTTCTCTGATTCAGGAAGTAAACCAAATGGCTTTCTAGGAGAATGACATTCCTGGTTCATGGATTAGACAGCAGGTGGCATCTCTAGACACAACTAGTATTACCTTTCCTTTCAGAACCTGACCATATCACCTTATTGATACAAACTCCACCAGCTCATGGGGTAAAAAAGTCCCACAGTGTGGCAGCACATTGCACTACAATCAAATCCTGCTTACATAAAAGCTAGTCTAAAAAAGGAACACATTATTGCTTTGTGTACATTAGATTACAGAACAGATTTCTCAATTTTAAAGATATATATAATTATAGAATAGAATCCAAGATATCTATTTCCCTTGTTATCTTAATAAATAGCACAAAATGTATCTTCTACATTTAACCTCAAAGATAGACCACAATTACCTTAATTCGTTAGAGGAAAAAATGATGTTTGTGTGTTCATATTATAGAACGTGTGTGTGTATTACACGCACACACACAGGAGTCTCAAGGCTAATACAGATCACCTTAAGAACTGTAATGGAAATCCTAATTATTTAACTTTGGTTGAAGAATAACTTTAAATTTCAATCTGAACAATGTAAGGTTAATTTTAGAAAATAAAGAGAGTAAGTGATTTTTTTAGATACACAGATTTATCATACATTGCATTATGAAACTGCCACCCCTGGAGTTTATTTGTTCTAAAATTGAAGATGTTTGTTTTGTAAGAAGCACTAGGAAGTACTGTTTTCTGAAATTATTGTTAAGGGATCAAATATGTAGAAAGTGCAAAACATATACACACGTATATATAGTAATAATATAATAACTAAAAATAAATCTAAATTTGTTTACCATGAAATGAAGACCTGCTCCAGAAGTCATTTCCAAGAACAGAGAGAACAGAGAGAGTTTGAACAGAGAGAGTTTTTCCTGAATGAGTCCAGTTTTAGACTCTTAAGTGAATGCCTTAAACATGTTGGTACCCACTAACCCACAGGTAGATTGTGTACCTTCATGTCTTTGCACTGCTTATGCCAGAGGATGACTTTATAGTTTCAGAATCACTGATATGTTGCTGGTAATACATCATTCCCAAGACGACCATCCCTTGAAGCAGGCATTTTAGGAATTAAACGAACACATGGGAAAAATCTGCACATTGGGAGATTTACCTGGTTAGGTGTGCATGGGTAGCCACAATGGGGATGTAATATTGGGTATCATCAACTTGCTGAGGACAACTCTCCCACTGAGTTCATATACCGCACAAGTATAAACAGAAGGGGCAACAAAATGGAAGTCTGCAGTACCCCACATGACAGAGCTCATAGCTGAGATGAGCAATTGTACAAATCTACCTCATATATCTCACACAAAAAGCAACTCCAACCACTCTCCACCATTAGTAACTGCCAAAGGATTCCATAACACATTGTGGTACCAAAACCACAGAGATCTAAAATAATTTTCATGGAGCTTTTATCCTCCTCTGTTGGCAAGAGGCATAATCAACCAATGCAATTTCTGTCACTGTACCCTTCTTAATTCAGGGAGGGTTCCACAAATGCTTCCACAGTTAACCTGTCACAACCTTTTGAAACAGCTTGCCCCCACAAAATGGGAAGATCTTAGACATGCGATGGTAACTAGTGACATAATGCACATTAAGAGTACCTTCTTGAGCAGAAACCTCACAAATCCTTTAAGAATTGGTGACGTTCTCCCCCGCACAGGGAAATGTTGACAATCCCAGCTAGCAATGTACATGATGCCTCTCCCCTGGCCTTCACAAGCCTATCATCAGGACATAGGTTCAATCCCCATGTTGCAGCTTGAAGCTCACCCTGCACTTCCAGAACCTCAGTGATAGACACCAGCCAAAACTTAAACACAAAAGACTCGGTGTTTGTCAGGAGTTATATATTTATGATCTGACAACTAGAGCTTTATGTTCTGATTTGCCATCTAAAACTAGAGTCATTTTGAAATAAGAATTTATAGCCCTTGCAAGTAATGCAACCAGAAAATGTCACACCATAATCATGATAGATTATTTTGTTCAAAAGATGATCCTGAGAATTATTAGCGCTCTTATAGTCCTATGGCTGTCTATACCTTGTTTCTTTCAGTGCCCAATTATAACAAAAATTTAAGGAGTATGGAGCATTTTTCCTCTCCCCCCATTGCTTGGCCTTCTGAATCTATATTTAGCAGGATTATTCTTCATTCAGATAATTCAAATGATACTTAATATTGTTCTTAGAAATTATATGAAGTTTAAAGCTGATATTTCCTCTAAGTAGACAACAAAATATATGTTTGTATCATTTGGTATTCTCCTAGTATATTCTCCTAGATAATGGCTTCTTTTTAGTATTGAAAATCATTAATATCAATCTTCTGCAAAATCAGCAGAGAGCTTATCAATTTTCCCCCATTGAATTGCATTCAATTTTAGTAGTTCCCAATTAAATCTCAATTAAATGCAATTTATTTCCATTAATTTAATTACTTCGCATCTCTATCAATAGCCTTTGTTAATTTCAATTACTTTCAATAAACCTTCAGTTAAATCCTTTTACCTCTAATTCATTTCCATAAATTTCAATCAGCTTTCTCTGAATTCATTTGATAGCCGTAAAACCAATGTCACAGATATGGTGTCAGACAGACTCTTTTCACTCAACTATGTAGATATTTAAACTTACTGAAAAAGTTGCATAGAATAGAATTTAATGGGTCCATAGAAATTTAACAGGGTTCTCTAGTATGACTCAGAACATCTGTAGAACGTAATAACAAATATTTGTTATCTCTTTTTGAAATATCTGTTAGAATTCTAGATGGGAAGGTCATGCCCCTCCAGATTTACACATCAAGGGTACCATCTACATGTGGATTTCTCCATCTCATTCAAACAGTTGTCTCAGTGGCACAGTCCTATCTTCCAACCTCAGTGTCAGGAACTCAGCAGGTGCTGGCAGCAGTTTCCTAGCAACCCAGTGAGCTTGACTGGGCCCAATACCCTCACTCAGTGACTGTGCTCTGATTGGACAGAAGGGCCACCGGATCCCTTTTTAAGCCTAGCAGCAACAGCAGCACTGCGGCTGCTCAATATGGTCCAGGCCTGCAGCTGTGCCAGGCTTGCTTCCCCTCCAGCCTTTGCTCCACTCGTTGCCTGCTCTGCTCCACCCTAGTCCCTGCCTCCTCTAAACCCCTGATTCCTAACTCCTGGCTCTGACTTTTAGCTTGCCTCCTGACCATGCCTCCAGTTCTGGCCTCTGATTCTGCTCCTACTGCTAGGCCAGACTCCTGCTCCAACCACTAGGTTGCACCACCTATGCCTTGTTGTGTGACATCCAGATGACATGCAGACTCACCCATGTGTCCCGGGACTTCTTCTGGGGAAAGAGCAGGGACTAGGTGGGCTGAGAAAAGGATAGACAAACTGGCACTGTGTTGGATGGTGTATATATTTGTCCCTCCGCACCCCTGACCCTGTAGTAATTAGGAAAAGATAATACGTGGTGATTTACAGATACACACACACACCTCTGAGGGCAATTGCAGCTATAAGATTCCCTGAAAAGGCACACTCCCAGGGTGCAGTGATCAAAAGTCCTTTGTGCTAGGTTCTATATCCCTGGGATCTAGGCAGATCATCTGGGCCTTGGAAGCTATGTTGAGAGCAACTCTTCTGCTCAGCCTCCCACTCTGGAACTATGGAGGGAGTCCATAGTCACCCCTATTTCCCTGAGTCTTATCCCACAATGGGGAGCAGTGATCTAACAACAGGCTTATCATGCTCATTTCAATTCTAATGAATGGAGGGGAGAAAAAAAATAACAAATCTGAAACTCTTCAAAGGATGTAATTTTCTAATAAATAACATAGGATGTCTCCAGAAAGGTAATTTATCCCATTCAGATCAATGAGGAACTGTGTATCTTACATCACTAGGCAACTGGACAAATCAACAGCCATAAATACACATTAAGAATTGTATCTCCTTTGAAGTCATGTATAATTTAGGGGTTCTGCTTCCTCGTCTCCACCCAAAACCTACTGTTGAACTTTTTATAGTTTACTCTGATGGTGTTTTGGAAATTTTGGGCTCATCCTTTTCGAAAAAGCCTCATCAATTTTAAAAGAAAACGTTAAATTTTCTAAAGAAACATCACATAAAATTAAATAGAAAATTATATTCCTGATACAGAGTAATATGGGACACAAATATAGAAAGGTGCTCACTCTCTATTAAATTGTGTAAGATTTTAGAGTCATTTCTATAACAACCCTACTGAGTCCCAGCAGCCTCTCACTTCCCCCCCCTCCCCACCAACTAAATAGAATTCAGTGGGAATTCTGGGTGCTCAGAACTTCTGTTAATTAGGCCATAAGGGATTCTTTCTATTGGGGTTTCGATTAGGCCCTAAATGCCTCAGTGTCCTTTCTGGCTTGTTGCATGCATGTAAATGAAGCAAGAATTTAGCCATTTTTGAGACTAAACATTTTTTGATTAAAACATCTATTGTTCAAAAACAAGATTTGTTTTTGTTTTCTCCTTGTATGGAAAAAATCCTGTAGAATTTAACATAGAATGATATTGTTATCCCCACTTTGGGATTTTTGAACCAAACATAGCATGTAACTAGTAGTATTATTCCTTTACAGAATTTCTCTGGGATGATTAACAAAAACAACAACTATGGGTAAAACATTCCTCAAGCTTTCAGAATAATTTCTAGAGAACCCTTTTGTTTTCATCTCTCCATTTCTATAGGCCTTTCCCCCAGGGAAGTGAAATGTTACTATTCAAATTGAGTTACCAACCTTTCCTTTCATTTAGATAATTTAAAACTGATATTCAAGTTGCTAAAACTGAATCTGAAATACTTCAACATTTAATAAGTAGCCCCCTCTACCATATGACATTCCATTGAGGTAGGTCCAAGCCAATTTTCAACTTCAGTGATTCAAATCCAATAAATTGTCATTTCATAAACATATCTTCATATTTTAAGCTCTGCTATAGTGAAGAGTCCAGGTGTATAAAATAGACTTTTGGAAATCACAGATTTCTGATTTGCTGAAGGAGGTGCATGAATGCTGAGTTTTAGTTAGGAATAAAATGTATACGAACAGATTAAAATGATTATAATTTAAACCATAAATATGCCCTGTAAAATCCTATGTGCAGACAATTCTGCTCCCATTAAATATGTGCTATATAATTATTCTACCCCCCAGTTCATTACTAAAATCAGAGTTTGGGTCTAGATATTAACAGGTTCAAAACTGAGGGTATTTAAACACAGCCTTTTTGGCTCAGACCTGTATCTATACTTTACTACAGACTGTTTGTCATGAAAATCTTTTGAGGAGTTTGTCTACTCCTGCTGTTCATGTCCCATGAGAAGTGTAGACCAAAAAAAGTGTTATGGCCAATACACTCTCTCTTTAAAACGTTCTTGAATCCAGGACTGTGTGTTCAAAAGATTGTAAACAAATGTCAATAGCATATGTAACAGCCATTTGTGTGGCATAGACATATGTCTAAGAGTCATTCTTTTCTGGGATTCTCAAAGGGGCATAAGGGACTTGGGCACCCCACCTTAATTTCCATTGACTTCTAATGAGGTTTGAGTGTGCAACTCTGTAGACTACTGTTTCATATGTCTATGTTGGAGTTGCACTACTGGGTAGTTTCATAAACCATGTACATGATACTGGGAACAGAAAGGTACTTAATTCTATTGTATCCTGTTTTTGTCTCTCATTCAGTATTCTCTAATTGTCTAAGCCTTCTAATGGCAACACAGCTAGTATTTGTGCTCATAGTTGTGGCAAATATTAGTGCTACTTTAATGTACTTCAGATTTTCTTGGTGTTTCCATTTGTATAAATATTGTATTATTGCTTCATTCCCTATTTTGATAGTTTTAAATGTCTTGAAAGTGTCTCACAAAGAGAAATATCTTCCAGTAAATGTGTCTGTTTCTGGATATTTATAATTAATAAGATAATACTGTAAGCTAGCAAATAATATATGATATGATTAGAACTCAACCTTTTCCAAACTTATTAAGGCAATTATAATGATTTCTTATTAACAATCTGATTCCTGAGAAGTAAGTAAAATACATATATTGAATATTGGTGATATCAAAGAAGAATTTTTGGAAACCTCTTGGCCCATCACTAGGTTAAAGCACTCAGCTTCTGATGTCCTGTGATCTGCCACACACCATCAGTCCATCTCCTCACTGGTCATCCTCCGCTATGATGACCTGCAACCATTCCTTCCATGATAATTTTCTTGAGGTTATGTCCATCTCTGCAACTGATATCACCAAAGTACATAAGTTTGTGCCTGTTGATTTTTGCCAGCACGGTCTGCCTCTTTCCTGTAATATTTCTAATATAAACATTCAACTTCTTTTCCATCCAGGGCATGTGCAGGATTCTTTGCTAGCACCACATCTCTTCCATTTTCTTATCAGCAGCATTAATTTCCTACGATACACATCCATAAATCACTGTGGAAAAAAATTAAGCTTTTTGCCTGTCAAACCTTCATACATTATGAGATTCCATGTTTTTTTTTCCAAACTTTTGAAAGGCAGGCCATGGGTGAGTGAGCCATTCCTCGTCTTTTCCAGATTTCTTTGGAACAGCTAAGCTAGGTATAAACCCCGATAATTGAACTGATCTACTGCCTCTACAGCTTGACCATGAATCATGATGACTACTTGCATCATATTTTTGTTAATTGTATCAACAAGCATGCGTTTAGTTTTAGGCACAGTCAGGGATAGGCCATATTTCTTACTAACGTTTTTTACAGACTCCAATAGTTGTTGCATTGCATCAGTGTTTGTACAAAAAGTATTGTGTCATCAATGTATGTGAGGTCAGTTAAGAGGCATCAATCCATGGAAATCTCAACTCCTTCCACTTTGTCAAAACCTTCCAGAGACTGTCTCATACTAAATTCTGTGTGAATACTGAAAAGGCTTAGGGGAGAGAATACAGTTGTCTCATACCCTGCACAGTGGCAAACCACTCACTATCACCTGCTGCTGCTTGCACCTGGATCCGCTAGTGATGGTAGAGATTTGCAATGAATTAAATGAGGTACTTTGGAATCCTTATGTCTGACAGCATTCTCCAGAAATAGTCATGTTGGATGGTCTTTTTGGAGTTTTGGAGTGGTCAGTGAAACGGGTGATTATACTCTGCATTTTTGAATGATGTGACGGATGGTCATTACTGAATAGATCACAGGGACCTCATCCTGCTCTGAAACCTACTTGTTGTGTTGGTAGTTCTGCTTCTATCATTCATGTCATGCAATCCTGGATTATGTAGGGCAATTTTACCCACATGTGATATCAGGGAGATTATCTGACTATTATTACACTCTGTTATGTCTCCTTTCTTTGGTAAGGGTAGAAAGATTCCTTTCATCCAGTTGTTTAGCCAATTTCTACTCATTCGTACATCACTGCTAATTTTCCACAGGAGATCAATAGTGTGGTCACGAGCCATTTTTAATAATTCCCTTGGCAAGTTGTCTACCTTGCGTGCTTGATAACGTTTAAAATAAAATATTATGGATTATTTTACCATTGAGTCCTATGTAATCATGAGAACATTTCTGATATGTTTTAATGTGAAATAAAGGAGAGAGAACATTTTAAACTTCATTTTTTTTTTTGCTTTATTTCCTTGTTTCAGAGTTGTGGGCGTTTTCAGATACATGCACAATGTTCAGTAGAATGGCTTTTTGGCAGGAGTGGGGGAGCAGGTTGTATTTAATGAGAATTTTTGCTCACTTGCTAATCACATATCATTTTACCTTCTCAACAGTGTAAATAATTCAGGTGTCTTTAGCACACCTGTCAAGAGTGTATGTGAAGCTGGAGGTTTACATGCGCCTGAAATTGTCAGGGCAATAGGGAGAAACACAAGCATGATACCCCCTGTAGTCCTCTTTGGCATCTGATAACTGAACAGTTCAAATATTTTCCATTACCAGAAAAAATGAATTCATATTGATCTACATCCTCTCTAGAGCATCCTTTGGAGAAATGATATATATGTATAGATGAGGCACTGTTCACTGCAGCACCGTAACTATTAGTTTCAGGTGAAAAATGAGGACAGCAACTCATTATACAGTACACATGGGGCAATGTCTTTGTTTCGTTTTCATTTCTTTCTTTGTCATGGTTAATGTTCTTATTTAAAACTTTATCACCCACACTATTTGTAGCTTAATTATAATATGAGGAGGCTCATATATTAAAAGCATAGCTTACAAGCACCATTTAAAAAAATCTGGGAGAGTGCACCTTCAATACTAGTCCTATGGTATATGGCCTAAATCACGGGGCACATTTACTGGAAAACAATTTGTTATACTTCTCTATTTATTTATCACCGTTGTATCACAAACATTGATGAATAAGCCTCAAAACATCCCTGTGAGGTATCAAAGAGTGATTGTCCTTATTTTACAGATGGGAAAATTAAAGTTAAAGGAGATTAAAGATGCCATTTTAAAAAGAGGACAGCAATTTTGAGTGCCTCTTTAAAAGGTGTTTCAAGTTGGGCACCCAAAAATATAGGTTCCCTTGTGTAAGGGCAAACAGGAAGTCTGGAGCAGAGCCAGGAACAGAATCCAGATCTCATGATTTATAATCCTATTACTGCTTTTCCTCAGTTCATTATTAGAGTTATAAATTGGTTTCTAATAAGTCCCTCGTTGTAGTATCTGGGCACCCTACAAATTAAGAAGTATATCATTCCTCTGAAAGGAAGAATCGTCCTGCATTCACTCCCAACCTCAATTAAAGTCTGATTTTTATAGTTGACAAATCCCACCGTATAACTGAGGAGGGTACCATCCAACTCCCATTCAACTCAGTGGAAAAACACTCACTGGCTTCAACAGACTTTTAATATGGCCTAACAGTGTGTCCTCAGGAGACTCACTACAGTTATTTGGGAAACTCCTGCATATGTCTTGGCACTTTAAATTTCCAGCTGTCTGGCAGGAAAAAAGGGTTTTCAGGAAATCATGTATGGGTAAGAATTCCCCAGCAGAACAGATGGATTTTTAAGATTCTCAGACTGTACGTAGGTGAAAATTTTCATTGCACTCTAAAAATCGGAAGACATTGGTGTAATAATGAATTCCATAGTCATGGGTCTTCTGTGGAGAGGGCACCCTTTTCTTAGCACCATATATATTCAAATCTCGGTTTTATTAGCGATGGATCCCTTCTTGGTCATGGAAGCAGCTATGAAAGACGCAACCTCTGAGATAACTAGGCCCTAGTACATGTAAGGACTGGGATCTTGAAACAGACCTGGAACTGGAACTGGTAGTGGAGAGCACTGCTGTAATACATTCTCCTCAACCTTATACATATAGGAAGCAGGTTACTGTAAGCTGTACCATCTTTCATTTTTAGATGATCACCATAGTCTGCATCACTGTGATAGTCTAGCCAGAAGGTGACCAACACATGGAACATCATGACTATTGGTGACATCAGTAGCGAAAGGGAACAGTTATGCAGTTAGGCAGACATAGATAAAGGTTTTTTTTTCTGGCCACTATCGCAATTTAGGCATCTAATAATAGCAAGACCAAATAATTCAATAGGACCTTGAGATTGCCCATCCCTTTGACCAATAAAGGAGAGATAATTTCAATGGGGGAATTTGTTTCTTCTTCCTCTACTACCGTGCTCTTACCTGAGCTGACCTTAAGCCAACTGCTTTTCATGTGAATTTACCCAAGTATTGTGTTCAGCAGGGAGATATGCTTTGTGCACATTATTTAGAAGGTGACATAGTTCTGGATGTCCTTCATATGCTGAATGTATCAGAGACCATCACATCTCAGTCTCTCCCAGGGGCTGCACATGGTATACATGTTCTTATGTCATGAGACTTTGCCTGGAGTACATTTTGTTATACACGTCTTTCCTTGTCCAAATGACACTTCCCCTGAAATACAGAGCATAAGAAATCTCCTTCCAGTGCAGAAAATTAACAAATGAAATGCAAATTCCTCATTTTAATACGGAAATGTGGTAGATCTTGCCATCTTAAACCCCATAGGTTTTTATTATTTCTCTGGGAAGAAGGAAAGCTGTAGAGAAAACCATGGGGAGATCCTTCAGGAAGGGAAAGTTTGCTAACCAAAATATTTTCTAACATGATCCACAAGGCCACCTGCCCCCTTCTGCAGAATACCCGTGGAACTCAGGGTTGGGCAGGAGTAATGTTATGCAGGAGAAGCTACGTTAAATGGTATCTCCCCTTCAAAACTGCAGTGGAATGTTAGAGTTGTCTGAGGCAACATTAACCCCTCTAAATTGCTCCTCTCCAGAGAGTCTGAGTGCAGCAGGTTCAGCAAGCCAGTGTCAGTACATCCAACCAGGCTCAGGGTGGGATCTACAGGGCAATGTGGAAAGAAGGCATCTCTCCCCAGCTGGGCACACTTCCTGGGATTTGGGAGTAGGAACCCCACAGAAGTTTTATGGCCCTACTCCCCTTCCCATCCAATCACACACCCCCCACAACACACTTGCGTGGGAGTGGGAAGCGGAGAATGAACAAATCCCATTATTTTGCTCCCTTCTGGGCTCTTTTATAAGAACAGAAAGACCTATTAGCTCATCTGGTCCTACATCCTGAAGTATTGTTCCCTATTCTGCATTTACTATTGTTTTGGCTAGCCTAATTTGAAATATGTCAAGAGATGAGGTTTCTACTCCTTCACCCACAGAAAATATTTTACGGGTTAATACACCTGCCATAATCAAAACCCTTTCAAAGGCCCAGCCCTGCAGCCATTCCATCTCTAAAGCTCCCCCTGATTTTCATGGGAGTTCAACATTAAAAAGGGAAGCAGGATTAGCTTGCAACATTGGTAGTCTGATTGCTGTTCAGCTGAGTTGCAATAGCTAACTTTCATGCTTGGAGAAGCTTGGTAATCCCACGTGTATATATATTTAACTAACTATATGCATTTTTAATGGCAATGATGGAGTCATATCAGAAGCAGGCACCATTATATTTAAAATACACGGTAAATACAATAGAATTATAAAACAAATTAGCATAATATACAACGAACGTAGGGGGAATAAGCAAGGTGCAAAACTCTCTGAAGAGAGGGACTGGATTACAGTTTTAGAAAAGGTAGCTGTGTAATCAGTAAAACATGTTTTATTTCCATTGTACAGTTTTTGGGCTTCTTTTGAATCACAAACTCCAAAGTAAAAGCACGAGTCTCAACATCTCACTTAGTTTTAGCCATCAGGATTGTATGTCAATGTGGAATGAAGTAGAACAACAGTATGTGACAAATGCAATGTGACAGGAAAATTTTAAAGGAGAACCTTCTAATTTGGAATCAGTAATTGCTACAATTCAAAAAAGCCCCATTACTTTAATAGTGGATTTTCAACTCTGAATTTTAGGCATATTTTTTAACCAGATTGAGTGTCAACTTCAAATGAGTCATTTGCATTTTTAAAAAATATTTCTCATCAACATAGAGTACTATTTATCACCTGGCAGGTAATAATTTCTTATCCCTACCTTTAGTATTGCTGAATATTTTATCCCAAAGAATATATTAAATCAAAAGAACACAACATTTTATGTTAATGTAATCTTTGTAAGGCTTTAGCTAAAATTTCAAGTGCTGATAATTACAAAAAAACGCCTGCAACAGGATTCCTGAAAAATTGGATTTTATTTATTTAGTTACATTTCCCCCACAGGGACTGAACTTGTCCCAATGAACAGAAGGATGTTCAGTGGCATGTAACACTTGGGGTATTTTGACTATGTGAGCTAAATCACTACCCTGGACTTCTAAAAATACCTCTGGAAAAAACTGGTCAATATGCATATGCACCAAATGCAAAAATTTTACAAAATGTTTCCATTTACAGGTAACTTTAACTCCCAAGCTCTCTAGTTTATAGACTAAAGTGGTCACTTTTCAATCAGGCAGTTTTTTAATAAAACATTAGAATTTTAAAATGAGAAAAAGCAAAAGTTTTATAGGGTCACACAAATTGCTCCATGAAAGTTAATGCAAGGTGCTAATAAGCTCATTCTCTCTTTGTCAGCCCTGGAAGGGCTCTTGGAATGGGAATGAATAGAGTGTCTGGATGAAGCAGTAGCATGTGCCTACAATAAGTGGAATAGGAAGTGCAAATGGAACTGAATATGAAGCAATATGAATTTGCAAAACCACAGAGATAAAAGAAAATAATATCAGACCTGGGCTGGCAGGGAGGAACAATGAATTTAGAAAGGACTTTATGAAATATATTACTTTTATTATCAGAGCGATTAAAAATTGGAATTTTTAAGTTACCATCTTGTCCTGCAATGCCCAGCGACCTCTCATAAGTGCTCAACTTCCACATACAAACAATGTGTGCCTGTATACATACTCCTCCCAGAATATTAATGTCAAAGTTCATATGACATTGCTAACAATGGATAGAGGACATATTTGTGTAAGTAACAAAACAAAACAAAAGATGCCAATACTCATCTTTCCCATTCTGATACCTCTGGAAATGGAAACCATTGAAGAATCATATTTCTCTATTTTTTGTTATCTAAGAGGAGAACACATGCTCAGGAGAAATGGGAAATGTATGCTTTTGTCTTGGCAGTCCTTCAGAAAAAGGAGTGATTATTATACACATTTCAAACTGGATTTGTTACAAACGAAATTTTTGTGTCTCTTCCAAACTTACCAAAACTCTCTATCATTAATAACTGTTATTTAAAATATGGATGTTCTATGGCTCTCATTTGCCGCTAGGACAAGTGCATACATTGAATACAATGAACACTTAAATAGTCAGAATTATATCTGAAAACTCACTGTTAGAAGTTCATGGTTTTGGATTTTTCCAATGAAATTTGTTCAGTTTTGAGTTTGTGAAAAATCATGACATAGTAGTATCAACCCACAGAGGCACAACCACCTTGCATAATTTGTAGCATCCTGTGGATCTAAACTATATTGGGGACTGAGATGATATAGAACTGGATCAAGTTATCACAAGTGGCCGGTGCTGAACACATAGTGATCAAAACTGAGAATCTGGACCCTGATCTTACTTTTAGATGTCCTTTCTTCTTTGTATGTGTTACAGATGTTGGTCTAACTCACTAAAAATCGGCACTTCGGTTATTTTTTTAAAATGCATGTCAGTACTATGACACATATACGCAGCACCTTCAACGAAACACTCAAAGATTAGCTCATAAAAACATAATTAACACACAAACATATTTTGCACTTTTTTCAAATTGTTGTCACAGTTTTAATTGGAAAAAAGATAACTGAACACCAGTCAGCAGTGGCTGACTGTCATCTTCCTTCCTATTACGACTGAAAAATCACTTGGAAAAGGCGATTGATGCAACACTTATGGATGTTACACATTCATATGAAATTGATTTTTTTTTCTTTTGTAGTAGAACATTTTCCTTGGGAGAGATGGGGAAATCATTTCCTGACCAGCTCCACTCTCAGGTAGAAATGAACTTGGACTCTCAATACCCTTTGTGAGTTAGTTGAGTCTTATCTCCATTTACAGAAAGACCAAGTGAGGAACAGGGGAGTTACAACCAATATTTTCAAATGTTGTCTCTGAATTTGGTTTCTTATGTTTCTGGATGCCCCCAAAGGTGTCTCAAGTTGTGAAACAAACAAACAAACAAACAAACATGACGCACCAAACTCAGCACTTGCAAAGTCACTCAACTGGACTACGGCAGAACCACAGAGGATGCAACTTCCATGACTCTCAGCAGTTCTGTACCTTTCCCATGACACTATCCTGTCTCTCTCTCTCTTAGATGGTGTATTATGTCTTTTGCATCTTCAATTTATATAATGAAAACCCTAAAACAGAAAAAGGATATTCAGTCTCACTTAAGTTATTAAGATATGCTTATGGATCAAATTCTTCTCCATGGAGAGATGCCTCCAAAACAGAAGGTCATATCAAAACTCTGCTAAAGTGTGCATATTTTGCTGGTAATCACATATTTCCCCACCTCCTAACTTTACCTTCCCCTGTACAATCAATTATGCTAAAAACTGGATTAATCCACACTGGGGTGTGCGCACATGTGTGTTTTGGACCCATTGCCAGATCATTGTGTGACTATTTAAAAACATAGAACTTATGCCCCTTGACCTTGGTTTAGGTTTCCAGGCAGAAGCCTACCAATACAGTGCACTGACAATTTTGGTTATGTATATATATTACTTAAGAACATTTTCTCCCTTAAATCCAACTCTCCCCCCCACACACAGACTCCGAAGAGATTTCCTAAAGGATTTAGTCACAATTCAAGTACCGTCACAATCCAAGTACCTACAATATGTATAATTTTCATTTTCTTTTTGCCCTGAACTTTGAATGATAAACAGATTCTGAGAATTTTATTTTTTGTGGATAGTTGGTTTGGAACATTTTTAAAGCCAGAAATATTAGAAGCCCTCAAATCCCTCCCTTCAACACCACCGTACATTATCAGCTTTATTTTTCAGAACATCATACAGAGGCTTTCAATTCTCTGGGATGGTGTGCTAATGTTATCATGCATCACCCAGCTACCGTGGAGTACATAACCATTTCTAATCTCGCACATCTGTAGGTTTGTCATAGTCAATATATGTGATGTTTGCTTCAATATTAATTGCACAAATTTCAGGCAGGATTAGGCAGCATAAGAAAAAAAAATCAGACAAACCAAGAGGAAAAGGTTTTTTAAGCTCTTTTAACAGCTTAGAAGTAAATCATAAAATGTCAAGCTACAGAAATTGGCTCAGATAAATATGATTTTTTCCTGAATTAGTTCACTAAGCTTTTATCCTCCTGAACATTTTCAGTCAATCCTAAATGCTTTAAGTGCCTGCCTTAATATTGAACAGTTATGCTACAACACATACAAAAGATTGAAGGTAGCAGTTATTCTAGATGTGAAAGAGGTTTTGTTTGTCTTCGTTTAGACTAGGAAAGTAAAGAATTTATCTGGCATTTGGAAGGGAAAAAAAAGCTAGAGAATTTATTGTATACATTTGTTCCATTCAGACACTTAAGTGATTGCATTAGATGCAGTCTTCTGTTATTTATATATTTCTGGAGCTTCATATCTTAAATATCATGTCTATTTAATGGTACATTTTTGTATTTTACCACAATGCAGTTAAGTTTATGTTAGGAATTTAATTATACACGCATGTTTTCAGGGTTAGAACTTACAGCAGCTTCAAAAATTCCACACCAGCTGTCACTTAGCATTCAAAAAGGTTTATTCTCCTCTTGATGCACATGGGTAACTCACATTAATGCTTAGGTGAGCTATGCACATGCATCTAGAGGAGAATATATCCCTAAGACTTAGAAGGCAAGTGTTATAAACCAAATATTCAAAAAATAATATCAAAGTTAATTGACAACTTTTCTTCAGTGTTCTGATTTTTTAAAAATATATACTAATGTTAAAATGAATGTCATATTTGTCTCATCCTTAGTCAGGCAAAACACCCATAGACTTTTGTCTTCAGTGGGAGTTTTGTCTGAATAAGGACTGCAAGTCTGGGCTCCAAATTTGGAAACTCGATTCAGTCCCCTGGGGACAAAGGTCCACATAACAGAAACCTCTTCCACAATTGACCCTGATGCTGCATGCTGGCCCATACAGAATGTCATGCCAAGCATTGCTGAATTGGGGCCTTAGAGGGTAATCTCAGCACGGAAACCAAGGATTGAAGGGTATGGGGGCAGAGTTCTTCTTTCTTCAGAGGTCAGGTCAGGTCAAGGTTGTTGGAAGGGTATGTGAGGAAAGTTATTTTGCTGCTTGCTAGGGTACTCCACCTTATGGTCTCTAACCCTGCATGCTCATCATCATTTGCAGCACCATAAATACTCTCAGAGATCGAGGCCTCTTAGTCATGTTTGCCTCCCTCTGCTAAGGCCTACCACTGAATGCCTAGTGCAGGGTCAGTGCCTCCTATATTTCTACTCTCAAGTGTCAGATCCTTCCCCCAGCTCTGAATGAAATCTGGAGCTGACAGTGGGAAGAGAGGCCATTGATTAGGACAATAGATTCATACTATTTATGTTCAATCCCTCCTTGGTTCAATGTGTGTGTATGTGAATCACTGTACATGGCAGGATGTGTGTGTGGAGGATGGGGATCCCGCTTTTATGTAGTGCTTTGGGGCCCATCCAAAAGTCATTATTCCTCAACTAAATTTACCCACCTTGTGCCTGCAGTGTGAAAAGCTTTAAGTTCCTGTGGCTGGTAGCCCATTACTATACCCTTCACCAGCAATACATTCATACAGAGAAAAACAACTATAGTGGCAAAGTAGGTGTTACACACAGATATAAAACTCTGGTGCAGCGCACAGAAATATTAGCTATACTGTGTAGGTATTTGAAGTGGGAACCCAGTCATATTACTCAACATGGTCTGCTTTGCAGCTCTGTTTGCTTTTATAGAGTGCAGAGGTCTCCAAGAGGTGGGGCCCAGGGAGCTTTCCCTTCCTCCCCTCTCCCCCTTGCTCTTCTAATAGTGACCAAAGATAACCCCAGTCCTTTTGTTTTTATGGAGTCAACGGCAGGTGCAGGCTACCTTATTTAATGGCTACAGAATCTCGGAAGAAATTGAGGCAAGTCCATAGCCCTGCTCCTTCTCTGTACCAGTTAGCAGAGCTTGGCCCATGCACAGAGGAGCTATTGCCGCACCCTATTAAAGATGTAGCTAGGTCCTCTGAGGCACTGCAATCCCCTAGAACTCATGGTATGATGTCTCCAGGAGATTGTACAGGGTCAGTCTGCTTCCACAACCCCACACTACAGGACTCTGTTTTAAAAAAACAGCCTAGATCTATGCTACAAATTTAGCCCAAATTGTAATCACTTGTGAAATTCTGAAATCAAACAAAAATGGAAAGGGTAAGATACTAAACTACAAATGAGATAATGTGGTATCTGTACATATGGATTGTATTTATAATCCCATACTCATCTTTTCATGTGTACATGAGTACTCAGTTTATACCTCTCCAAGCAGCTGAACCCCTTGTTGGAGGCAAAATATTAAGGACATTAAATTTTTAATTCAATGGTCAAACCCCCGTTCAGCTTTCCTAAGAATAAAATTTAAGATTTGCAGAAAATAGAATGTTAGTCTTCAAATGCTCAGTTTTAAATTCCTGGATTTAATTCATAATCCAAACACATTTTTTTTTCTAAAACTAAACAGTGAATTCCCAGAAGAAAAATAAACACAAGCCCCCTGGATTAAAGCCTTTTGTATTCAAAATACATCTTGCTTTGTTTTGCGGATTCAATTGGTCCCTGGATTCTCTTTCTGGAACTTTGAAATATGAATGTGCTGATCTATTTTTCACAGGTATTTAGTGAACATTCCATCACGTCAATTGATTTTCTTGAACAGGTTCTCTCTCTTAAAAATAAAATCTCTTCCAAAACTCAATGAAAAAATTAAGGCAAATAATATTTAAAGGGATGCTTTCTCCTTATATTCAACATGATTTGGTGTCTCCTTGTGTCAACAAATGAAAAAACAGCCCTGATCTAAAGTCCATTTGAGTCAATAAAAAGACTCTCATTGAATCCGGCTCAAGGAAAAAACATATGAGACTCTAAGAAACTACATTTCACATGACATAGTAATTTACTCACTGGACCAAACATAATGGGCGAAATCAGAAGCAAGCTAAATCTAAACCTTATCCCGTAATTTTGAATTTCTCTTCTTTTTTAGCATTTTAGCAGTTTATCACTCAACATGAATTTCATTACACTGAATACCTTAGAAATAGATCCCTTTTCAAGCACATAAGGAGAGGATGGAAGAATATAGTATTTTTTCTGTTTTATTTGACAGGTTTAGAAACAAGGGTTCTCAACTGTTTTATTGTACTTTAACAATGAAAATGTTAGCAATAAATCACTTTTTAGAAATCTAGACAGACAGACACTAGGTTTTATTTCAAAAAGTCAAATATTTTGCTGTAGATCATTCCTTTGGGAAGATGCCTTTGCCATTAGCTATCAACTAGAATAAAGTTCAAGCATCAATTTGCATAGATCTCCAAGATACCCTATTATCATTCCCTGCATCACTAACAGTTTTATAAAAGAAAAGGCATGAGATTCATAAACAGAAAATCCCTTGTGATGTCATAAGAATTTCATTTATTCTATGGCAGAAGTATTCTACTGCGTGTGCTTTGGAACTCATCCACTGGGATGCGCAGATAAACATTCATATAATGCTTAGAGAAAAGACATGTTGTGATTAGCCTTTACCATGATAATACTGAATCAACATAGTCTATTATGTTTGTGAACTACAGAATAAAAGCTCTCTAGTCATCTTGTGCTATGAGGAGATTAATGGAAGTATTGGCCCAGCTAACTTGATCAGCTGCTTTTATCTGCTTATATTTCTAATATGAGAAAGGACACATTAAAGAAATGGAATAAGTCAGCAGTGAGCAAACCATTTTTTCCAGATGCCTCAGAATTTCAGAAACATGCCTCTCTCCTAAACATCTGGACCATCACAGATGTTAAATGAACGGATGCCTTCCGAGCATTAATGAAAGAAACAAGATTTCTTTTCTGCTCCTACCTTAAAATGAAACACTTTGCAGATAATAAGGAGAAATGTCAACTAGAGGGGACAACCATGCAATATCTGCAGCTTGTCTGGGACTAGGACAAGAAACAAAAGTAACGGGGTGAGTGGTGGGGAGAATGAGTCATAAAAGACACAAGCTCCAAAAGCGTAGCCAGTAATTGCAGCTAGAATGGGAAGAATTTACCTCTATCGGAACCATGTCACAAGTAGTATCCTGGTGTGTGCTATTAAGATACACATCTAGGACCTCCTCCTGTTGAAGTCAGTGGGAGTTTTGTAATGGATTTAAAATGAAGACAGACAAGGTTCCTAAACAAGGGGCATGCTCCAATTTCTCCAAATCTCTTGTATAAGATACTGTTTTCAGTACACATAATGTAAAAAAAAAAAAAAAAAGATTTGAATACAGAAGACTATTAGGAAACATCAAATACATGGTGATTATAAAAAGGAGAATATCTGCCAATAGCTGCTACACAATAGTATTTACTATTGTTATAGATACCTATGCAAATCATCCTCTTGCAACTGTTGGCAAATTCTGTCTTTCATAATAAAAGCAAGACAATAGACTTTTTCAAAATCAAGTCTAGAGAGTAGGCTAACTTTATGACATGGAATGTAATAATTTGCTTTGCCATTTTTCATATTGTTCTATGTTCTTTGGAAAATATGGACACAGTGACCACTCACTTTAGTCACATTCAGATAAAATGTCATAAAAATAAAAAAAAAATTAAAGAGACAAGATGGGTGAGGTAATATCTCTGAGCTGAAGAAGAGCTCTGTGTAAGCTTGAAAGCTTGTCTCTTTCACCAAAAAAAGTTGGTCCAACTAAAGATATTATCCACCTTGTCTCCATCCTGGGACCAACATGGCTACAACAATGCTGCATAATACAAATTTGACACATAAATATGTGACAGAACAGGAAATGGAACTCAGAATCCTGAACCTCACTCTCTTGTTGTGACCACTTATTCAAAAGAATTGCATTGGTGCTTTCTGATGAAGGAAGGGTATGACAATTTGGGAATCTGTCCTTATGACTTATGTATTCTAGTTGATATTATGAAGGTATCATGAAGTGTTACTATCTAAACTACAAAAAGAAAAGGAGTACTTGTGGCACCTTAGAGACTAACAAATTTATTAGAGCATAAGCTTTCGTGAGAAGTGAGCTGTAGCTCACGAAAGCTTATACTCTAATAAATTTGTTAGTCTCTAAGGTGCCACAAGTACTCCTTTTCTTTTTACGGATACAGACTAACACGGCTGCTACTCTGAAACCTATCTAAACTACTTCATCATGAAAGTCTCTTTGTATGTATCTCCCCCATGTCTCAGACTGGGGACAACAGGAAGGTACTTAACTTTTAATGATGGTACTTGGTCGAAATAGCATGCTAAAGACAGGATTCAGAGTAGCAGCCGAGTTAGTCTGTATCCACAAAAAGAAAAGGAGTACTTGTGGCACCTTAGAGACTAACCAATTTATTTGAGCATAAGCTTTCGTGAGCTACAGCTCACTTCATCAGTTGAAGTGAGCTGTAGCTCATGAAAGCTCATGCTAAAGAGTAGCTGCATGCTTGGAAATCAGTTTTATTTTACCCCTCTGAAGAGAGGGTGGGAAAGGGTTGTTTTTTTTTAAGTTAGTTTGTGTCACAAAATGAATGTGATTGTATTGAATACAATAGAAACAGATCTCTCTTTTCAAGTGAGTAAGAAGAGGATGGATAAAATATAGGGTTTTTTTTTCCTTTTTCCGATTTACTTGACAGATTTAAAGACCAGGGTTCTCAAGACAGCCCTGTTTAATTGTACTTTAACAGCAATGAAAATGTTAGCAATAAATCATCCATCACTTTTTATAAATCATCATGTATATTTTAAATAAAATAACTTTAGTTTTCATTTCAAAAGGGTTAACTATTTCACTGTAGATCAGCCCTGTTGGAAGGGCTTGATCCGGACAGACAGCACAAAGGTGGCCAGGTGTTGGAAAGGAAGGCCTATAAACCCAAGAAAGCCAGATAGAAAAAGGAAGCACTGGGCAGGAGAGAGCAAGGTCACAGGAACTGAGGAAGAGAAGTCCATGAAGGCCAAACATCCTGGTATGTAGCAGCTGCATGAGGCAGGGGACCTTGCCCAAGGATGACCTAAGGAGAGGCATTGGGTTTAGATTGTGTTTTATGTTCTATATGATCTGTATTCTCTTGTGATTTATATAATTAAGTAAAAGAACAACTGTGTTGGACCATGGGTAAAGAGTGTCCATGTGTTAAATGCTTCTGCCTATGGAAATAGTTCACACCCTTGGGAGAGGGTGTTTTTAAATACAGTGAAGCCTGAAAGGTCAGCAATGTGTCCAGAGGGGCGAGGCAGCTGGACAATGGGTAACACTTTTCAAAAGGGAGGGCAAGACAGAATATCTGTGCCCCGAGCATGTGCCTAGGGACGCAAAGTCTGGGCAGTGGATGAACTCCGTTCAGACTCTGGGGGCTTAAAACACCCGGAGATCCAGGGACTCAGAGACTTGGGTTCCTCTTACAGCAGTCTGGTGGGGAGTGAGCAAGGGGGTGTCCAATCGGATCTCTGATCCTTTCCTACTTCCTCTTCTAATCACCACATTGCTACTCTGCTTCACAATTCCTAGCACTTGCTCTGAAGGTATTTCAAAAGATTGTTTCAAACATATGACTTTTAATATTAGAGACTTTTTGATGTCTTTTAGAAAGAAAATGAGAACTCTGAAAAGTTCATCAAATGGTATGAAAAACAGCCACCAGAACAATTATCTATAAGTATTCTAATTTTGAAGATCAATTCATGATGTCCTTCTAAAGATCATCCTAGTTTTCTAGCCTTCTTTCAGATTTGTGTAATAGAATGAAACAGTAGCTCACATTGCTTTTCAAGCACAACCATGCCAATTAAGGTATCTAAATTACTGGATAATTGATTGCATTTTGACCTTTGAGAACTAATTTAGAGAATAAAATGGCAGCTAATTAAGGTCTCAAGAAAAACAATCCTTGTCTAAAAGTTACATTAATCCTTCACACAGAACAAGTATAAAAAATCCATATAATTACAGACATCACACTTTACTTATCAACATTTGTTCATTTTCCAAATCTTAAATTCAAAAATGTAAAATCCTAAAACATTTTTTAACTGAAGATAGACATTTTAATATCAGCTTAATTTTCTATGATTTGAGAACATAATAACATAAGAATGGCCATACTGGGTTAGACCAAAGGTCCCTCCAGCCAAGTAACCTGTCTACCGACAGTGGCCAATCCCAAGTGCCCCAGAGGGAGTGAAACTAACAGGTAATGATCAAGTGATCTCTCTCCTGCCATCCATCTCCACCCTCTGACAAACACAGGCTAGGGACACCATTCCTTACCCACCCTGGCTAATAGCTATTAATGGACTTAGCCTCCATGAATGTATCCAGTTCTCTTTGAAACCCTGTTTGTTATAGTCCTAGCCTTCACAACCTCCTCAGGCAAGGAGTTCCACAGATTGACTGCACACTGTGTGAGGAACTTCCTTTTATTTGTTTTAAACCTGCTGCCCATTAATTTCATTTGGTGGCCCCTTGTTCTTATATTATGGGAACAAGTAAATAACTTTTCCTTATTCACTTTCTCCACACCACTCATGATTTTATATACCTCTATCATATCCCCCCTTAGTCTCCTCTTTTCCATGCTGAAAAGTCCTAGGCTCTTTAATCTCTCCTCATATGGGACCCGTTCCAAACCCCTAATCATTTTAGTCACCCTTTTCTGAACCTTTTCTAATGTCAGTATATATTTTTTGAGATGAGGGGACCACATCTGTACGCAGTATTCAAGATGTGGGCGTACCACGGATTTATATAAGGGCAATAAGATATTCTCTGTCTTATTCTCCATCCCTTTTTTAATAATTCCTAACATCCCGTTTGCTTTTTTGACTGCTGCTGCACACTGCATGGACGTCTTTAGGGAACTATCCACAATGACTCCAAGATCTTTCTCCTGTTTAGTTGTAGCTAAATTAGCCCCCATACATACATACATTGTATGTATTTATACATACATAAATTGTATGTATAGTTGGGGTTATTTTTTCCAATGTGCATTACTTTACATTTATCCACATTAAATGCCATGTGCCATTTTATTGCACAATCACTTAGTTTTGTGAGATCTTTTTGAAGTTCTTCACAGTCTGCTTTGGTCTTGACTATCTTGAGCCATTTAATATCATCTGCAAACTTTGCCACCTCACTGTTTACCCCTTTCTCCAGATCATTTATGAATAAATTGAATAGGACTGGTCCTTGGACTGACCCTTGGGGAACACCACTAGTTACCGCTCTCCATTCTGTAAATTTACCATTTATTCCTACCCTTTGTTCCCTGTCTTTTAACCAGTTCTCAATCCATGAAAGGATCTTCCCTCTTATCCCATGACAACTTAATTTACTTAAGAGCTTTTGGTGAGGGACCTTGTCAAAGGCTTTCCGGAAATCTAAGTACACTATGTCCACTGGATCCCCCTTGTCCACATGTTTGTTGACCCATTCAAAGAACTCTAATAGATTAGTAAGACATGATTTCCCTTTACAGAAACCATGCTGACTTTTGCCCAACAATTTATGTTCTTCTATGTGTCTGACAATTTTATTCTTTACTATTGTTTCAACTAATTTGCCCGGTACTGACATTAGAATTACTGGTCTGTAATTGCCAGGATCACCTCTAGAGCCCTTTTTAAATATTGGCATTACATTAGCTATCTTCCAGTCTTCGGGTACAGAAACTTTTTTAAAGGACAGGTTACAAACCATAGTTAATAGTTCTACAATTTCACATTTGAGTTCCTTCAGAACTCTAGGGTGAATGCAACTTGTTACTGTTAAGTTTCTCAATTAATTCCAAAACCTCCTCTAGTGACACTTCAGTCTGTGACAATTCGTCAGATTTGTCACAGACAAAAGACGGCTCAGGTTTAGGAATCTCCCTAACATCCTCAGCCATGAAGACTGAAGCAAAGAATTCATTTAGTTTCTCTGCAATGATTTTATCGTCTTTAAGTGCTCCTTTTGTATCTCGATCGTCCAGGAGCCCCATTGGTTGTTTAGCAGACTTCCTGCTTTTGATGTACTTTAAAAAAAAATTGTTATTACCTTTTGAGTTTTTGGTTAGCTGTTCTTCAAACTCCTTTTTGGCTTTTCTTATTACATTTTTACACTTAATTTGGCAGTGTTTATGCTCCTTTCTATTTATCTCACTAGGATTTGACTTCCACTTTTTAAAAGATGCCTTTTAATCTCTCACTGCTTCTTTTACATGGTTGTTAAGCCACAGTGGCTCTTTTTTAGTTCTTTTATTGTGTTTTTTAATTTGGGGTATACATTGAAGTTGAGCCTCTATTATGGTGTCTTTGAAAAGTGTCCATGCAGCTTGCAGGGATTTCACTCTAGTCACTGTACCTTTTAATTTCTGTTTAACTAACCTCCTCATTTTTGCATAGTTCCCCTTTCTGAAATTAAATGCCACAGTGTTGGGCTGTTGAGGTGTTCTTCCCACCACAGGAATGTTAAATGTTATTATATTACGGTCACTATTTCCAAACGGTCCTGTTATAGTAACTTCTTGTACCAGATCCTGCGCTCTACTCTGGACTAAATCGAGAGTTGCCTCTCCCTTTGTGGGTTCCTGTACCAGCTGCTCCAAGAAGCAGCCGTTTAAAGTATTGAGAAATTTTGTCTCTGCATTTTATCCTGAGGTTATGTACCCAGTCAATATGGGGATAATTGAAATCCCACACTATTATTGAGTTCTTTATTTCGATAGCCTCTCTAATCTCCCTTAGCATTTCATCGTTACTATCACTGTCCTGGTCGGGTTGTTGATAATAGATCCCTACTGTTAAATTCTATTTGAGCATGGAATTCCTATCCATAGAGATTCTCTGGAACATGTGGATTCATTTAAGATTTTTATTTCATTTGATTCTACATTTTCTTTCACATATAGTGCCACTCCCTCCACCCCCACATAACCTGTTCTGTCCTTCCGATATATTTTGTACCCCGGAATGATTGTGTCCCATTGATTGTCCTCACTCCACCAGGTTTCTGTGATATCTGTTATATCAATATCCTCCTTTAACACGAGGCACTCTAGTTCACCCATCTTATTATTTAGATTTCTAACATTTGTGTACAAGCACTTTAGAAATTTGTTTATTTGTCAGACCTTTTCTGATGTGTCAGATTCTTTTTTATGTGAATGTTTCTTGTCTGATCTGGCCCATACTTTGTCCTCTTCCATCCTCTCCTCCTGACTAAAACCTAGAGAATCTCTATCAATAGACTCTCTTCTAAGAGACGTCTCTGTCCAATCCACAAGCTACTCTGCATCAATCGGCTTTCCCCCATCTCCTAGTTTAAAAACTGCTCTGCAACCTTTTTAATGTTAAGTGCCAGCAGTCTGGATCCACTTTGGTTTAGGTGGAGCCCATCCTTCCTGTATACGCTCCCCCTACCCCAAAAGTTCCCCCAGTTCCTAATAAATCTAATCCCCTCCTCTCTATACCATCGTCTCATCCACGCATTGAGACTCTGAAGCTCTGCTTGCCTACCTGGCCCTGCGTGTAGAACTGGAAGCATTTCTGAGAATGCCACCATAGAGGTCCTGGATTTCAGTCTCTTTCCTAGCAGCCTAAATTTGGCCTCCAGGACGTCTCTCCTATCCTTCCCTATGTCATTGGTACCTACATGTACCACAACCACTGGCTCCTCCCCAGCACTACACATAAGTCTATCTAGAGGCCTAGAGAGATCCACAATCTTTTCACCAGGCAGGCAAGTCACCATATGGTTCTCCTGGTCATCACAAACCCAGCTATCTATGTTTCTAATGATCAAATCTCCCATTACTAACACCTGCCTTTTCAGGAGTCCTCCAAGGTAAAGGTATATTTATATACCTTTTATATGATCAGTTTATATGATCCAAATTAGATATACCAAGAATATGGAACAACAGAAGTTAGAGACGGAAAAGACCTACTCAGTCACTTTAAATATCATTACATTGTCTAAAGGCAGTATTGATTCCTAAAGTATATTTTTGGGTATTTTGTCCGATCTGGTTTTAAAAGACCCACAAATGGAGCTTCCACTATTTTCAATGGGGCAGTATTCTACAATCTCATATTTAGCAACATTCCATCCCATACCTTTCAGTTATTTCTCCCTTGATGCAAACTAAATTGTTATTATCATTCTTTGAAGTTTGCAGTCTTCACATACTAGGTGGGCGGAAATTCTGCAGTCAGGAAAGTGTGATTCACGTGCTATCTCAGAACCCCCAAAACATACCATACTCAGCATCCAGTGCAAACAATTAGAGAGGTAGTAACATCGTGTTTAGAAGTAGAACTAGGCAAACTATTTGCAAACAATGTATTCAATAATTTATATATCTATGATAAATAGATAGGAAAGAGGTTGCAAATGCCAGTAAAGTGAGCGTGGGTGTTATTTAGAAGATTGCTTATATCAAATTCACCCCAGAGTAGAGGAGAGACAGAAAAGCTGTATGCTCCAAAACAGGTTATGGTGCAAGTCTTCTGCACAGTAGTGAATTTCACCACTTGTGAGTGCTGTTCTGCTGCATTCACCCATCTCTGTTTAGAAGCACACATTTTAAGAAATGTCTGAAACTTTCAAAAATGAATACTGTCCACTGAAGCTCATTCTGTGTAAAGTCCATGTGTCAGCTAGCACATTCATGTATTCTTCAAATGAGTGATGAAATAATTTTGAGCATCTGAGAAAAATTTAAAATGGAACCTATCATTTTACATACAGTGCATCATGAGCTGCGGTATGATTTTTATATAATATAATTTCAGTACAGCTAATTTATTACAGCTTCATGTTATAAATCATCATTAAGTGGAAAAAAACATTTTAAGTTCTTAAAAAAAAAAAAAAAAAAAAAAGCAAAGGGAAAGGCCATTTAGGTGCCATACTTTAAATCACTGCTTCTTGGAGCAGCTGGTACAGGAACCTACAAGGGGAGAGGCAACTCTCGATCTAGTCCTGAGAGAAGCACAGGATCTGGTCGAAGAAGTAACTAAAACAGGACCGCTTGGAAATAGTGACCATAATATAATAACATTTAACATTCCTGTGGTGGGAAGAACACCTCAACAGTCAACCTGTGGAACTCCTTGCCTGAGGAGGTTGTGAAGGCTAGGACTATAACAAACAGGGTTTCAGAGAGAACTGGATACATTCATGGAGGTTAAGTCCATTAATGGTTATTAGCCAGGATAGGTAAGGAATGGTGTCCCTAGCCTCTGTTTGTCAGAGGGTGGAGATGGATGGCAGGAGAGAGATCACTAGATCATTACCTGTTAGTTTCACTCCCTCTGGGGCACCTGGCATTGGCCACTGTCGGTAGACAGGATAGTTGGCTGGATGGACCTTTGGTCTGACCCAGTATGGCCATTCTTATGTTCTTAATACACTTCAGGCAGATAGATTTTAAATCACAGATAATGAAAAACAAAAGTGTTCTAGTGTCTAATATCTACAAGCCATTGAAAGCCTCATTTAACATGTCTGTTAAACGAAAACAATATTTTCCTCTCTTACCATTTAATAATATTGTAGATCTTTAACATGCACATTCTTGTAATGCATGACTTTTGGCCACTGTAGCTTATTGGTATATACTTAATGCTTTCCACTATATTGAATCTGAAATGCACATAGACTGCTGTGATTGACCATGTATATTGTAGTTGTGTGAAAAGTAAGTGACATTGTCCATTATATTACCTCCTACTCCATTTCCTTACATTCTGAAATACAAAAAACCCCGCAACCTCATTAAAAGTAAAGTCACTGAAAACAGCCCATGAATATCTATGTATCTGAACAACTGATATGAAGTAAAAGGAGGAAAACTTGGGAGAAGATAGATTCCCCTCCCCTTATATGTGCAGGGATTTGGTCCCAAGAATTTGAATATCTCAGGGGATCTTCTGTAGGCAAATGGCAATCTGTGCAGATTTCAGAGGGGTAGCTGTGTTAGTCTGTATCAGCAAAACCAACTAGATTCAATTAGGGTGGATGTGGTCCATTTCTTGTCAACTGTTGGAAATGGGCCACATCCACCCTAACTGAATTGGCCTTGTTAACACTGACCACCCCGTTCGGTAAGGCAACTCCCATTTTTTCATGTGCTGTGTATTTATACCTGCCTACTATATTTTCCGTTCCATGCATCTGATGAAGTGGGTTTTAGCCCACAAAAGCTTATGCCCAAATACATTTGTTAGTCTCTAAGGTTCCACAAGGACTCCTCATTGTTTCATCTGTGCAGAGGCAATGTTCATCCAACAAGTTCTAGAATTCTCTATGTTCCCTCACCCGCAGCTCCTTGGCAGTGCAACTCCAATATGCTGTGCTCCAGGGACTATACAGCTGGAGTCTGCTTCTGGAATCACCTTTAAGGCTGTAGGGACTTCATGGAATATTCTCTGTTGATGGGGTAGGAGGAGATGATGCAAGGCCCCTCCTGTTACAGGAATGCTCCATGGCTGAATATGTGTGGTTAATGGACAAGTTGCCAGTAGATGGTACTGAAGAATGCGTAATATGTGTGTGTCCTGGGTTTTGTAGTAATAGTTAAACTTTGTGGTTGTGTACTGCAGATGGTTTCCACATGGTGTTCTTTGTATGTCTGACCCAACCCACACTAGAATTTTGCAGTGTCTTCCATCTTGAGATATGGGTGGTGGCAATCTCCCAAATTTACACAAACACATAGAGCTTAGGCAGGGTCAGATTCATGCATAATAGGTCCCGTCTGCACATGAATCCAGAGGATATTGTCCAGTCCAAAATAATTGCCCTTAACACTTTCATTTTCAGCCAATAATAGCAAACAATTTAATGTTTATTGAGTGTAACAGAATTCACACAGCTCATGAACTCCAGTGTCATACACCAAGTGATGGAAAATTTTACAGGAGTCTGAGACATTTCAGTATTGCTGTAGTGTTCCCTGTCACAGAGCCAAACTTTATAAATGATTACCAGAATTGTAAAATATTCACCTTCCAGATTCAGTGCAAACAAAATTAATGTTGTAAACTCAGAAGGATGAAGAATGTTGTAAAGTCTCTTAGGGATGAGAAGAGAACTTCTCAATACAGAAGATGCCTGCAGAGCATGTTTGTTAGATTGTAACCATTTATCATAGCTGTTTATTTTATGCTTACCAAAATTAGCATGATCTTGAGGTATTCACCATATCAACTCTGCAAATATAAAAGATTCCATTTGTACTGGACAGTACGCATCTCTTTACCTTGTTAGAAATCTATGGTACGTTACAAGGAGAGATTTCAACACAATAAAACCCATTTTGCCGATTTCAACTCCATCTTCCTTCTTTTTTTTTAAACTATTTTCTTCAATCTTCATCTTCTCATGAAATGAAGTTCTTTAAATGTATTACTATACTTTGCTTCAATGGACCTTCCAGGTCTGATGCTGCTCCCCTGGAAGCCAATGTTAAAACTCTCATTGATTTCAAGGCAGCAGGAATAAGCTCCTCATTCAATTTAGCCATTCCTTCTATCCTTAAGTTCCTGTGTCCATTATTAAATGGGGTCATTTTTGTCTTTTTCAATTCATTCCATATTGCTGCAAATTTTTGTAGACACATTTAGCTTATTTTCTTTCCCACATAAAAGAAAAAAAAAATCAGCATTTACTGTATTAAAGTCTCAAGGAGTTAGGGGTTCCTTTAGGTTCCCCTATGCTAGACTTTTCCAAGGCAATAATATCCTTCCTGTGTTAGGAGGACTAGTAACTGCACTTCAGAAGGGGACATATGTAGGCCTTCAACACTAAAAGAAAAATCCCTCTATGTGAAATTCCTTCCCATTTGCAGAACTTCCAAAGTCTTCAAAATATCTGAGGAATCTGCAATCTCCTCAAGGACATGCAATAAACAGAGACAGAGGATAAAGTGGAAGTTAAGTGACAAATAATCATCAGGAGCTGTTGGGTTCTTAGTACTTCTGAAGAGCTGATACTTTAGGTGCTTTAGTAAGAATCTGAGCCTAAATCTATGCTCCAGTTATTTTTTTTTAAATCTTGGTAAATGTTTTGAAAAACTTCCATGTAAATCTGTTTTCTGATACTGACAGACCAATAGATGCAAGAATGTACTTGATGGGTTTTTGTTTTGTTTTTTTATGGGCTGGTCCATTGATTGTTAACACAGCTAGGGGACAGCATTCCCCAAATATTCATGTAAATCTTAACATAAAGGCAAATTAAGAGAGCCAGACAGAAAGCCAGACACCCTTCACAACCAGAAGTGAACACAAACACACACTTTGTGTGGAAACTTAAATGTTGCTAACCAAAACTAGCATAATCTTGTGATCTCCACATTTGGAGGAATGATATCTGAGAAGACAAGGTCAGCATAGCTCACAAAGGAAAAGATTCAAAATTTTCTAGCATCAGTTATCTGCTACCATCCCCTTGATTGTTGTGCCTTGTTGTGAGATTCAGAAGCCCTGTGGCTTCTTTAGTCCCCCTTCTTGAATACAAGAGTTATGCTCATCCAATTAGGGAAAAGAAACTTCATATTACATGACCAATCACAACTAAACTAACCCGACTAGAAGTTTAATCAAGTTGTGACAGATACTGCCCCCCCATACGTGGTATCTTTGGGGACCATATTGTACTAAGTTTATGCATCACTTTAGGCCAGGGACAGTATGCAACTCCATGGGGGAAGGTTACCACAGCTCCTTCAGGAACCAAAACAGTATGGGGTGATTAAGGTGAATCACTTAGGCTGTAAACACTACAGATAGTTACTACTCCTGGGGACACTTGTGTATACTGTCTCAAAATAGGTTTTCCAGAGACCGACAGAACAGGAAGGGGCTGTTGGTATGAAAATGCTGTGTTTAGACTTATTCAGGGTCTTCCTGATCCAGAAAAAGTACAGGTCTATCTGACCAAGGGGGAACCCATCCCTTGTGGAAGGACTGGAAAGACTTTGGCCTACTACGGTTCCATAAGACTGATGTTCTTATACGCAGGTCTTTCATCATTTTGAATAGGTTTTCTCTATAATGCTTTTAGCTTAAGAATAAAGGCGTTCACACAGCAACAGCTGTGCAGTAATTTGTAATCACTGGCAACACACTGTTCATAGCCCTCAGAGAGAAAGCAAAGCACAGGTGCCGGACATTAAACTGGCTGGATTGCAGGGGATATTGCAGCATAAGACAGGGAGTTGTGTAGCCTTAAAGCCCCCAGTCAGGAGAAAGAGAGACGTAGATCTCCACCCAAGAGAGGTGATGGCCGGGAACTATAAACTTTAAGTGAGTGCCCTCGAGGGACTATGGAGCAGGAACACTGGTACAGTTACTCTGATACAAGTAATAAAAACTTGCAAACTGTGACTATTCCAGAGAATAAACATTCCAATAGGAAATTCAAACAATAAATATATTGTTTGAAGAATCTGCAATCTCCTCAGTAAAGTATTCACTACCAGTAATTCACTCTGATCTAATAGTGATATGCCACATATGATGAAGTGAAGAACTAAAAATGATATAGTGAAGAACTAAAAATGAATACCATAGACAATGAAAGATACTGTACTTCCTGTATTTCAGGACATGTTAGAAAAAGAAAACACATTAGTAAAGATGGAAGAAGCCAAAACCACTCATTATGAATAAGAAAAGCTCTACAAATATCTACAAAGCCAGTGCATTCTTCTCCTTTGGGACTCACCTCTGCCATAGGGACTACAAAGCACCACCAGCTTACAAAGACTGAGCAGGTTATGAGCTGAGACCTCCTCCTTATTGTATATTGAGTTTCTCATTTTACTATTAACTTAACCTTCCTCTGCATCTCATCATGACTTACACTGTGAGCTCCTCAGGGAAGGGACAGTCTTTTTACCACACGGTAGCTAGAGTAAGAGGGCCCTGATCCTCAAATTGTGATTCTAGATGATACTGTAACACAAATGAGCACAATGCTTTGAAAGCTCACCATGCTAATTTCATCTCACTGAATGTATGGTGTTGACTAAACCATTGAAGGGTTAATAAGTTGACAAAACAATTATTCTTTGGTCAGAAAATAAAATAAATGAAAATCAGAAAACCAATATTTATACACTCTAGTGCTGGGTAAGCCTAAGGCTAGCTATATCTAGCTCAGCCAGTGTGGGAGAAAAGCTGCCAAGTTGATTCAGCAACTACATAGGTTTGTCGTCTTCTGTGGTTGAAATCAAAGAACACGTCAGCACCTGAAAAAGTACTACAGAAGCTTAAACAAATCTTTATTCACACCAAGAGACAAACAATCTTTTAGCAGAGTTTTCTATAGGAATTCTAAAGAATCTTATGCCCATCATATAAGGGGAGCTTGTCTAATTAAGGATATTTTTTGTAAGGAGTAGACTCACAATACATTTGTTTGAAGACCAGCACAAAGAGAATGGCCCCTTAACCATTTGCTTCGAACTACATGAAACCTGGAAGCTGGAAAGCTTCTCTTTTCATCTCAGAATGCAATACAAGACTTTGATAGGCGTTAGAGCACACATGCAGGGCCTCATAATCTTAAATCCACAAACATTACAATACTCCCAATTTTTTTTCACATTTGCTTACACGATATAGATAGAGAGAAATTAAAACTATCTGTTCTTCTCGCGATACACAGCTGCAGCTTCTCATCAGCATTAGATCACTACAAAAGGGTTTTTTTTTTTCTCTCCTGCTGGTAATAGCTCACCTTACCTGATCACTCTTGTTACAGTATGTATGGTAACACCCATTGTTTCATGTTCTCTGTGTATATAAAATCTCCCCACTGTATTTTCCACTGCATGCATCCGATGAAGTGAGCTGTAGCTCACGAAAGCTTATGCTCAAATAAATTTGTTAGTCTCTAAGATGCCACAAGTACTCCTTTTCTTTTTGAGGATACAGACTAACACGGCTGCTACTCTGAAACTTGCTATTATTAGTACACATTGGGGACAGGCTAATGTCCCACTTCTGCTTCCATTGAAGTTACTGTCTTTGTTTTTAGTAGGATCTCAGTGTGCCCCTTACATCCTCAAACTTCATTTTGAAATTCACATTAACCAGTTTGTCATTTAACCATCGAATTTTTGCATAGAGTACACACACTCTCCATTTACTATTCTGATACTAGTGCAAGTTCTTTGAATACCTGATTCACTCTATACACAGGGGATTTAACTGAACTACAAGTGTTTTCTTGTGTGCAACTGTCCGGATGCATGTTACATATTACAAAATTCAGGAATCTCGAAAGCCAAATGTTATGGATAAAGAATCCATCAGAATCTTATTAAAATCATGAAGATAAAAGAGAAAAAAATGTTATTTCTTGTGCCCGATCTTGGACACAGTGGTTCTATAGTTTGGGGAGACAGTACAGTAGCTGCTGCCAAACCTATATATATATATATATTTAATTATTAAAGAACTATAGCCCTCTCCGCTAGCTGGGTTGCATAAAAGAGCAATACCAATTTTAAAGCATTTCCATGAAAGGCTTATTTTAAGCACAGCAGTTCATATGATGTGTTACTAATCTAATTGCTAGCTTCACCAGTTGCAACCAGGCCTTAAGTGGAAATTTGTAATAATTCTCACACCCACACATGTGCCTCCCTTATTCCATCTATAAAAAAAGACTAACGTGGCTTCCTTTTATATATGTCAGGGGACATAGTTGTTAGTGAGCTCGCCTCTGGGTCAGAGAAGCAAACACTTCTAACAATTTCTGACGTGGTTTTGCAGTATTAAGTGGTGCTGCACTGCTATGGAGAGAACTGGGCAAAATCTACCAAAAAACAAAACAAAACAAAAAAAACCCAAAACAAAACAAAACCAGTCATAAACATTCACATTTACACTATTCACAAGACTTCTTCATTCACTTTCTACAAACAGATGCATGAGGGAACCTGAGTTTGGAAGAACTTGTTGAACGTGCCTCCAAACTAAAGGTTGGAACACTTATGTGAATACATGTTAACATGAATATTGTGTTAGTAGTGTTTGGTGGCCATCTTGAAAACACTGTGTGTGTTTGGCAGTTATCGAATCAGAGAGCAGAAACAATAACATTTGACCAACCATACAGCATATATAGCGATTGTGAAATAGCAAATACTCAAACCAATAGAGTTCATCACAGGAATCCATTTTCAGCGCATAACAAGAAGAAATTTTTTCTGATCCTACAAAACTCAGGAAAAAAGCTGCATATTGTTGAATGCCAGCTACTGACATCTTATCTATTAACTATTTGCATATATACAGAAATTCCTTTTTCGTGGAGTATTCCTGTAACACTTGTAACTAGCAGTTCAAGGCTGAAATATATTAATAAATTTTAATGCAGAAGGGACCCTTACAATCATTTAGTCTGACATCTTGCATAACACAGGCCAAAAAACCTCATCCAGTAATTTCAGCATTTCGGTTTGAGTATAGCATATTTTTTAAAAAAATAGATATCCAGTCTTGACTGAAAGTGATGGAGAATTCACTGCACCCCTAGGTAAGTTGTTCCAAAGGTTAAACATCATCAGTGTTAAAAAAAAATTTTTTTTAGTCTGAATTTGTCTAGTGCAGAGCACCCAACCATTGGATCTCATATTTATTCTACCCTCTACTATCAGTAATCTCTTCCCGGTGTAGGTATTTGTAGACATAATTTACAAACTGTTTATTAAATCATTTCAAATAACTAACACTTTAAAACCTGGAATCTATTTAAGGTTAATTTGTTACCAGAAAAGGGAGGAACTTCCTAGAAGAAGTTGTTCATTACATTCAATTCACCGAGATCCAGTTGGAGAGGCTATTCTTTGGATGAGACGTTAAACTGAGATATCTCTGGCCCTGCTCTGGTAGCTGGAAACACACAGTCCCATGACATATTTAGAGAAGTTAAAAATTCAAGTGTTCCTTCTCTTATAAAACAGGTTTTACAATTATGAGAGTGTGAAGACTCAGCTGGCTTTATGCACAGAACCAACCAGAAGCAACAGGCCACTGCATACTCCTGTTAGAGTAGGAACTGGTGTCAAGGTATGGCCAGCTCTTCCTAGTTGCACAACTGGTTAGCCTGAACTGGTCCTATGCATATGATCTGAGCATAGATTCTCAATGCATAGGACCTCCAGACATAGTGGCTATTGCTTTTGGCACTCTTTACATAGGCCCATAGGCCAGTCTTGTCTGCCAAAATCTCTCTCATTTCTGATAAAATAGGATGTACTGTAGCTTCATTTTTTGAAACATGGGTGATGTCAAGCTGATTGTTGTGGGGTTCAGAAAGGATTGCAATCCCTCCCCTTGATACCCATCTGCAGCATTGCACAATTGGATAGGTGCATTTTCTTTGACTTCCTGTTAAGGTTTCAAAGTACTGCCAGAAATAGTCCATTGGTCATTCTAATGCTCCCTCCTAATTTAGTATGGCAGCCCCTAGGTACCCAATGGGAGATTACTGGTAATTAAATTCAGAAGGTAATCGGAATTACTAGAATCACTTTTGATGGCACACAAGTCACCATACTTAGTCTCCTCCTGAATAGGGAAGCATCCCTATTGTTTGAAGATGTCCAGTGGGTTTTGGCTTATCTTTAATAGAGTATCATAAATTTATGTTGATCCAAAATTGTCTTTTGAATAGTTGTCATGTTTTTCAAGAAAATTATATGATTTTCATAAGGGATTAAGCAGAAATGCTAGTCTGGGCTTCCTCTTTCAGTTCCTGTGTGATCTAAATGTTGAAAATTCTCATCAATATATGGTTGTTTTATTTGTGTGCTAAGTCAGTGCCTAGAATAATCAGTTGGTTACCATATGATAATGTAAAATAGAAATATCTGAGTCAAAAAAGCTGACTGCAAGGTTCACTCAAGGCCAGAGAACAGATATAGAACAATGACCTGCACTGGGGATGGTGCAGAGCTGCGGGGAGAGCATGGGAAAGTACCATCACTCCCCAGTTGTCCCACTTTCCAGAGGGACTATGGAGGCTGTCTTCAAGCTAGTCAAGCCTGCGGTTTCCAGTGCACCTAGACCATTCCACAGGCTAGACCAAAAGGGGGTGCAAAGTCATAACCCTGAAGACTTACCCCCACTGAGGAGATGTTCACCCTCCTGAGGCACAAAGAGGGAGGAATCCTGGCATGCACAAGGTGAGAGAGAGGATCCTTGAGCCCTCCCCATCCCATGCACCTAGACAAGCACCAATCACAATCTAGCCATTTGTGAATGGCATGTGGAGGGAATATCTAGATAGCATATAAATTGTATTTTCTGTGGGTACTTTACAGCATGACACTGGTTCAAATAAAGCAGAGTACTTTTAATATTCAGATTAATTTTCATAACTGCTACTGTATTTGTAATGCAATTAGGGATAGCTGAATTATTGGCTCCTCTCTCTGGTTTTGTTACTTGGCTTGAGGGGACCAATATAGAAGTAAGTGAGAATATAGGATATCTCAGCTCTAAGAAGAACAATGTTTTCTCTCATACACTGAGCTCAGAAGAGTATAGGAGCACCAGAAACTCTAATCACTGTGGTTGTGCTTAGTGCAAAACACAGCGAGTCCCTTGTTTTTCTATCTTGAAGTTTGCCTAATAGTCTGAGAACAGAGTCTTATTAATGTAAATGAAGTTCTAATAGTTTATTGCATGAAATTCTTTTTATTACTGCATTTCTTTGGAAAACAGCCTACAAACTGGATTAATCCACTGCACTGTATTTTCTGTAAGCATCGACCCAAAGTGACGTTTTAAACAGATTGCTGAGTAAACTTTAAATGAAAGCAGCCAATAAAGATACTTCTGCTGTAAAAAATGTGTTTTATATGTAGTTAATTTCACACTTATTTGCACTGGAAAATTAATTTTTTACTTATCAACATACCCCAGAAATACTGGGGGAAACTCCACTCTGATGTTCACAGAAGACTTTTTAGTGACTGCTTTAGGCAAACTATATTAAAATTAATTGATAATTAGGCAACTGGCATCCTAATTCCAGCAAAGTTGTCCATTATTGGTCTGTTTCATCACAAAGGAACCAAGCAACTATTTCTTTTAAAAAAAAAATGAGACTTGGGAGCCTAAGTCCCTTAGGCACTTTTCAAAATGTTACCTTAGTCTGTTTTCCTGGAAGATCAAAAACTTCCTTTGACTGCAATGAGAAGTTCGGCAAGAATGCAGGATTGACTGACAGTAACATACTAAGTTGATTCACTGGACATTTGGAACCAGATAAGAAAAAAGAAAGTGAGAATAATTTTCGGGTGCATAGAAAACAAAAATTCAATTATCTGTAATTTAAAACATAATGATCAGAACTGTCTCTTGGAAGAATTAAACAGCTATAATGATTGATCGGAAACCTGCTTTATTTTTAGCTAGCTTTAAAACCAAGAGATGCTCCTGATAATTTTGTTTTGAAATTCCAAGTGTGTTTTAAATCTAAATATTACTGACAGGGATGCTATTCTATTTACTGTTTTCAGGACCTTCTCATAAAACATGTCTGATATTTAATACATAATAAATTAATTTTTGCTGGCATAATTTGAGGTTCATGTTGCAGATCAATTAGGTTTAAGCATTGCTGGCAGTGGTGCAAATTTTGATTAATTTTTAAAGCCGATCAACAACTTCTTGAGCATATCTTTTTCTGAAGATGGTGGAATTTAATGTTGGCATTGGTTTAATAGTTTGGTCTTGATTCTCCTAAATACCGTATTAGTTTGAGGCCACAATGAGAAAGTAATTATCAGTTCTTAAGGGATTGCAGCACATACCAACAGGAAGGTTCTACTCCAGAAACATTCACACAAAACTCAGTTTTTCGATTAAATTTTATGGAAATCTATCTGTGTGTGATTGGGAGATGGAGGTGATTGCTGTTCTGTTTGTAAAATATTTTTAGGCTTAATGCCCTGGTTTTCTGTGTGAATACCTTTTCCTTTTGGGTTTGTGTTTCCCTATGATTTAGAAACTACTGTGGGAAGGAGGGATGAGAATGCAGTGTGTGTGTATATGAGTGAGTGAATGTGTATGTGTAAAAAATAAAAAAAAAGCAAAGCCCTGCTAGTGGAAAAATAATTTTGCTATGCCATACCACCTTTGATTAGATTGTGAGATGGGGACCACTTCTTTGCACAGTACTAGCACAACAGGGCTGATCCTGATTTAGGCCTGGAGGCACTATTGCAATAAAAAATAAGAAGACATGGGGAATAAGAAAGCCCAAAAGTGCAGGCAAAGGGACATGGACAGCCCTCCTCAAAGACTTTTAAATACATAGTTCAATCTTGTTATCCATATAACTAGTGGAGACCTAAAGACATTCTCAGCTACATTCTCATGATACTCAGCCCAACATCAGATGCTTTGGTGCATGACAGAGATAAAAAATGTAGATGACGAACACCACAAGCTGGATGAAAATCAAGTAGCGTGGGCTCAGTCCAGTTAAATAGAAAGCAATGGTTGTTTACAAGGGAAGCATTTGTAGGAATGGACAGAAGCAGTTTGTGAGCCCTCTCTATTGAGCACGTAGATGAAGCATTTTGGTGAAAGCTCAATGGTTTCAAGGTCCCAGGAGATTCATCGTTGACATGGGTGGCTTGTTCAGCTCCTCTTCTCCTCAGAGGTACGTTCCCCAGCCATAGATAGAGGATGGGTTTTGCCTTAGCGTATTCCCAGGGAATGACTGTCCTTTTCTTAATGACAGGTTTCAGAGTAGCAGCCGTGTTAGTCTGTATTCGCAAAAAGAAAAGGAGTACTTGTGGCACTTTAGAGACTAACCAATTTATTTGAGCATAAGCATCTGATGAAGTGAGCTGTTGCTCACGAAAGCTTATGCTCAAATAAATTGGTTAGTCTCTAAGGTGCCACAAGTACTCCTTTTCTTTTTGTCCTTTTCTTGATGCCTTACAAAGAGGAAGCAGCATAGTGCATAAACTCATTGGGCACTTGAATTTCCTTAAATTTTAAAGGCTCTTTTTGTGTTTAAATGAAACATTTTTTTGTTGCTTATTATGAAACTGCCTCGGTTAAGTGGAATCTGATGAAATAGACAACCAGCCTGGAAGAGTCCATCACAGTGTTAAAAAGCTTAACAAATCTCAACAACAAAGATGCAAGATTCTGTAGGCCTATAGTTATGCTGGCAAACCAGTTTGCTCTTTCATTTCTTACCATTTATACATATATTTAATGGACTGCCTAAAGGATATATTATTCATTTTCACTTGTTACTGATGCCCTTATTACTCCATGAGAGGCAGTGAAATGGAAGTTATGAAAGATAATAGATAACGAGCAACTAATGTACCCATAGTGTTGCCATTAGATGTATTTCTTCTGCAACATCAGTTCTGTTATATAATTTAGAGACTTTTTTAAAAAAAAGTTGTGGGTTTTTTTGTTTGTTTTTTGCTAAACAGAGGTGCTGACCTAACCGCAGCACTCAATATCACTCTGCTAGCAAGTGGTCAGGTTTGCTTATTTATTATTACTTTATTTTTGGGCCCTACCAAGTTCACGGTCCATTTTGGTCAATTTCATGGTCATAGGATTTTAAGAATTGTAAATGTCATTTAATTTAAGCTATTTAAATCTGAAATTTCATGGTGTTGTAATTGTAGAGGTCCTGACCCGAAAAGGAATTGTGCAGGGGTCGCAAGGTTACTGCTGTAGGGAGATTGTGGTACTGCTACCCAGACTTCTGCGCTGCTGCTGGCAGGATGCTGCCTTCAGAACGGGGCGCCAACAGCTGCCGCCTTTCGGCTGCCCAGCTCTAAAGGTGGCGCAGAAATAAGGGTGTCAATACTGCGACCCCCCCCATAATAACTGGGCCCTCCTGCAACTCCTTTTTGGGTCAGGACCCCCAATTTGAGAAACGCTGGTCTCCCCCGTGAAATCTGTATAGTACAGCGTAAAAGCACACAAGACCAGATTTCATGGTCCATGATGCATTTTTCATGGCTATGAATTTGGTCGGGCCCTCTCTATATTAAAGGCCTGCACACAAAAAAGAGGCTAGGGCAATGCCCAAATGGATGGAAAATTATTAGTGTAGGAGAGAAGACAATCATGAGTCATTTCTAACTTTACCTGTAGAAGCTATATTGATACTGCAATTGGATGTGTGATTGCAGCACTTGTAGACATATCCAAGCTAGCTTTAGATAGCATGAGTAACAACATCAGTGAAGTTGCGGCAGCATGGGCTTCAATATAGGCTAAACAAGCCCAACTGGCACCCCAGGCACTCGCTCTCATGGCTAGCCCATGTTGAAATCTGTGCTTGTGTGACTTCACTGCTATTGGTTCTTGTGATAGCTAAATTAAAGTTAGCTTGGGAATGTCTACATGTGCTCCAATCACACCTCCAATTTAAGTTTAGATATGCTATAATAGCACTGTTGTGAGACCTAATCATTAATGTCTGTAAATAGTATGAGATCTGTAGATAGAAGATGTAGTTGAAATGCAAAGAATTATTAGTACTAGCCAAGAAAATCAATGATGCTATGATAATATTGTTTATAAGCATGCTTATACAGGTTGTCTCATCATGAATGTTACCTTCATGTCTTGTGAGATTTATTTAAGTCTCTCCCCAATTTGCAAGGCAGTAATTCTTCTTCCTTTTCCACAGGGCCATAGCAGATAAACTACTGAAAAAGCTTCCACGTTGACAATGTTTCTGAGGAAAATGCATCCTAGATGTAATTCCACTAGAATTCCAGTGAAATTACTCCAGCGATTAAATTTGATCCTACATCTACTTCAAACAACAAATTAAATATTTTATGGGTTGGGGTTTTTTTGGTTAACCTTTGTTTGCGAACATATATCCTTACCGTCCGTGCCTTTTTTTTAAAAAAAAAATATTTATTTTAAATAACTACAGCTTTTTCAATGTGGAACCTGGTGAATGTTTTCAAATTTGGCACTGCTTAAATTTTGCGTTATGGTCTCCATGCCCAACTACTCCATGGCAGAGCCTTCCTCCAAGATTCTCGGTAGGTATCACATCAACAAATGTAGATCTACGGGAAAAGTCTTTACTGGTGCTTTTATAATAATCAGCCCTCAAGGCAGATCCAGAAATTAGCAGGGCCCATTCTCACCCTCTGCTATCTTGCCCTCCCAGCTGTTATTTCCACGTGGTTCATATGATGCTCTGATAATGTTGTTTATAAGCATGCTTATACATATTGTCTCATCATGAATGTTACCTTCATGTCTTGTGAGATTTACTTAAGTCTCTTCCCTAGGAGGGAAGATTGAAAAAAAAATGGGTTTGTTTAGTCTGGAGAAGAGAAGACTGGTGGGGGTTGGGGGAGACATGATAACAGTTTTCAAGTACATAAAAGGTTGTTACAAGGAGGAGGGAGAGAAATTGTTCTCTTTAACCTCTGAGGATAGGACAAGAAGCAATAGGAATAAATTGCAGCATGGGTGGTTTAGGTTGGAGATTAGGAAAAACTTCCTGTCAGGGTGGTTAAGCACTGGAATAAATTGCCTACAGAGGTTGTGTAATCTCTGTCATTGGAGATTTTTTAAGAGCAGGTTAGACAAACACCTGTTGGGGATGATCTAGATAATACTTAGTCCTGCCTGAGTGCAGGTGACTGGACTAGAAGACCTCTTGAGGTCCCCTCCAGTCCTACAGTTCTATTGTTCTATGATTAATCCCCACTAAAATAAACATGGCACAATACCCAAATTAACATATCCACTACTCAGAGAGGAGGTCAATCCTACAGGGTTTTGAATATGTGGGTCTGCGTGTCTAGATATTGCTACCTGAGGGTTGGATTCATAGACCATACTCTCCAGCTTTTATTGGCTTGTTTATTTATGCTGCCCTGGGTCACAAACATCTAGCATAGAATTTAATTATACATGAAATCAGATTAAACTTCATATCATTTCAGGCAATAAAAACAAAACAGAGAACAACTGCATACTCTATATGATCTATACTAAGACAAAGTAAGAGTAGTAAGAAGTCTAAGGCCTGTAGAATCAAGGCTATAAAATGACTGCCTAAACTGCAGGGAAGCAATTTGTATGAAAAAGTGCAATCCCTTTGCGTTAATTTTTATACCAGTGCATTACTATATACAAATGACACTGTGGCATTTGCAACACTAAAAAGCTGTATTAAACATAAAATAGGAGCAAGTAAAAAGAAAGATGTTAAAACTACCCAGTTTCCACAGTTCCCTACAATGATTAGTAAACAAATGTCCAGCCTGTGGTACTTATTTTTAATCATGTTTTTGTTATTATTAATCATTTACGTTATGGTAGTACCCAAAACTGCCAGACACAACACTAGGATTCTATTGTGCTGGACACTGTACAAACAGAGATGAAAAGACACCAATTACAGATCTTTGTATTCCCTGATTGCTATCTGTAACTACATACATTATTTTATTATTTCAAAAGTGAAAGCTCAAGTTAAAATAAGAGCCAGAGCCAGTAATTTTTAATGCAACCATTATTCATTGTTACCTAAAACTTGAGCAGTGCACTTCACGGGGGTTGCAGTAAAAGCCAAGAGGCTGCAACTGGAGAGGTTAATTTTGTCTAGTTTCAACCCTTAGTGCGTTTAACAAGAAACTCAGTGGGCAGCTTAACGTATTCTCTTCAGGCAAGGTGGAACAATGCTGAGTAAAGTCAAAGAGTCAGAACATTTTCCACTCCCTATTTGCCAACGGGTTATGGGGAGTAGAGTCTGGTGCTTCTTGAAAAAATATATATATTTTTAAATGTACTGTACAGTGGTTGCACTTTGGTGTCAGTTTCCCTGGATTAAAGCAGACCAGCAGCTCTGCTTTAGTTAAGGTTGAGTATCACTTTCTGTTAAAAAAATTATTAATTAAATAACTTGACGTTGGCAAATGAAATAGCCCCTAGGCATGGCCTATAGGAAATATAGGGAACAATATAAATGCTGAGGGAAGCTCATCTACTAGCATGTTTTTAAGGAGATGGCCAGTGTATAAAGGAAACTCATGGAAGTCACCAGACTGAGAAATCTGAAATTCACACACCCCTATTCTTTAGTCAATATAAGGAGCTGCAATACTGATGCTCCAGCACATAACTTAGAACAGTGGCAACTGCTGCACCCCTGCATGGAGTGCTAGGGCCACTAGATCCATGTAGTTGTGAACCAAAAGGGTCCACCCAATGTCTAGCCTCAAACCTTCCCATCATGCCTACCTCTTTAGGACCATCTCTCACAGAGCAGGAAGGTTGCAGAGAGCCCTCCACCAGGCTATTCCTCTTTCAGCCATTGCATAATGCCCCCTCTACAGGGCTTGAGTTGTGCTGAGAGCCAAGTCTGGGCTCTCCACAGGGTGGACATCAAAAACTAGTCCCATACCCATCTCACATACAGCTAATTAGAAAAATACTAAATATAACTACTCTATATAATGAATTAGATGCAAAATAAGTTCATCCCATGTGTAACTATGAAATGTGGGGGGAGGGAAGGAGGGAAAGAGAGACAAGTTCAACCCTTTACAAGTTCAACAAGGGAGATATATATATCATCTCCACATCGCTATCCAGGACTCTGAGTTCTGACTCCATTTCCAGTTCTCCCACTCTAGATATTCTGATTGTAGTCTTAGAGGTAATAAATTCTTCTAATAGTTTGGTCACATAAAAATTATGGCAACGGATTTCAAAATACGCACAGATTGTTAGATGCCCAACTTAAAGAAGTCTGCTTTTCAAAAGTTTTAAAAGTAGCTAGTCATTTTAGATGCCTCTATTTTGGGGCATTCCAAATTGGCATCAAGAACTGAAGGTACCTTAAATCACTACTCACTTTTGACAATATTGTCTTATAAACAGATTTGGAAAAATTAAGGGCAGCTGAAAACCCCTGTGTTAAGAGACAGTAGGATGGATATTTTACTGACCACTGCTGCTTAACTGGGACAATTGTAACATTCAGATATATCACTAAAAATCCCAACAAAACACATAAGAGGTTTAAAAACCCTAATCTATAAGGAATGACTGAAGGAACTGGGCATGTCTAGTTGACAGAAGAGAAAGATGCGGGGGACATGATAATAGCCTTCAAGTACATGAGGTTGTTACAAAAAGGACAGTAAGCAATTGAGAGGATAGGACAAGAAGTAATCAGCTTAGTTTGTACCAAAGGAGATTTAGTTGGAATTTTCTTCCTAATAAGGATAGTTATCACTGGAACAGGTTACGTAGGGAAGCTGTGGATCCTCATCCTCGGAGATTTTTAAGAACAGGTTAGACAAACATCTGTCAGGATGGTCTAGTTATACTTAATTCTGTCTCAGCCCTGGAAGGGGTGGCCTGGGGGGTGGGACGGGACTAGTTGACCTTTTGAGGCCATCTCCCAGCCCTATGATTCTATAACTTCTGGAATGATAATCAGCCGGCACAATTTCTGGACTATTGTCTCTGTAGACTGACAACACAATAAGAAAAGGAGCACTTGTAGCACATCGGATGAAGTGAGCTGTAGCTCACGAAAGCTTATGCTCAAATAAATTGGTTAGTCTCTCAGGTGCCACAAGTACTCCTTTTCTTTTTGCGAATACAGACTAACACGGCTGCTACTCTGAAATCTAACAACACACTGTGGCTTTTTTGTATTTGAGCAGAGGTATGTTGATTAGCCAATTTCTAACATGCTGCTATGGGAGCTCTGCCAAGTATAAAGTTTTATGCGACACAGCTTCTGTCACCCACTCACAAACTATAGTATTTCAGTCAGATTGCCAATGGGCTTGCTTACTGCTCTCACTCAGACGTAACCAACCTGGTACTGAATTGTAAGTAACTTTCCTGCTGCATGGTAATAATCACAACAATGAGGCATACACAAAATGAACAACAGAGATGGTGTATAGAAAAAACAAAGTAATAATGGTGACATACACTGAAATGAATGGGGAGACTTTTCTGTGGTAGAGTAAGAGCATCTTTAGAGTTTCTACACATTTTGCTTCTAGGGTATTAGACTTGCAGTGTGCGAAGAATATAGCCCTGATTCTTTCTTGTGTTGTCATTTTCATTGTGGGAAAGAAGATGTAAAATACTACGAAATCAGTTCAGTGAAAGGCTGTGGAGCATGAGGGCCTAAATAGGTATGTTTAACTAGAAAAAAGGAATCCCACAGCAAAGCCACAAACAGTGATCAATATAAGGTCTGAACAGAGTTGAGAAATCATTGGTAAAGATCTTAATAGTTCAAACTTTTCATACTGGTTCCTGCCTCCAGACTGCACATTTCTGAATCTAGTAGATAAGCTGGAAGGATGTCTACAGTCTTTGAAACAGTAAGTGTCTGAAATAGTAAGACTTCCATTGTGATTTAAACATAAATAAATAAATAAGCCTGATACTGCAGCTCTTGCTTATGTGAGTAGATTGGGTCAATTATGCTCTCAATTTACTCTGATTTAGACCTTTGTAATTTTATTTAAATCAACTGAGTAACTATTATTAGAGTGAATTAAGTCAGTCCTTAAGTATTAGAATGATGCATGATAAGGAAACACTAGAGACAGACAGACTGGAATTAGGCTCATTTAATTGTGATCAGAATCTGGCGTATAAGGCTGTAACATCAGACTCGAAATAGATAAAATACATACCAACATTATCTTTATTCATATACTATACATCAAATGCAATGTTTTAAATAAAAAAGAAAATAACTGTACATGACACACTGTTCTACAGAAACAATAGCAAGGCACCAAAACTGCTATGTTTTCTTGCAAAAGTTTAAACACATTTTTAACTCTATGCATTGAATGAATTCAATGGGACTGCTAACAGTACGTAAAGTTAAGACCATACAAGACCGGGGAGTTAATCTGCATTCTAGTATCTAATCTCATAGCAATATAAAAAGAAATGCCAGACATAATTACACCAGATCTTGTTTTCATTGATGTCAGTGGGAGATATTGATTTCAATGCTGGGTGTGTTGGGCCCAGTATGAACACCAGTGCATGGATTTACGCAGTGAGCACTAGTATTTGCTTAGTAGGGGAGATTTTGAAAAACTTGAAATAGCTAAGCAATTTTGGTCCCTATATTTGAGTTTTAAAACCATGGATATCGCACTATGTGGTAGATGAGGAGAGAAGGGAGGAATAAATAAAAGGAACATCCATAGGATTTGTAAGCAAAAGTAAAAGTTTCCCCTGCCAGGGGCTTTATCACAGTTTGCCTAAACTAGTGATAAAGCCTCCACAGTCTTTCAAACTCTCATCAGAGGTAGCTGCCTCAAAATCTTCACAAAGAAAAGAGTTGCATAAACAGAAACCTGGCAGAGCTTTCTGGAGTGGGACAGTGTGAAATCATCCCCAATGGGAGTTTTGCCTTTGACTTCTACAGGGCCAGAATTTCACCCATAGGCCCTATCTGCTTCCCTCTTAGTCTCTCTCTACTTTGTGGGAAGGGAGCTCTCTTTGTAGTACAGTCACAAATTTTGTAGTACACTCACTCACAGCTAAGGTTGCTACCTACCTGGTTTAGCAGAGCCCAAACCCACAAAAAAACAAGGAAATGGAAAGCCAAGCCCCTGAAGAATACTTACCCACCTCCCACAGGGATGCACCTCACAAAAAATGAGTAGGATTTGGCATATTTTCATTTTCTTTTTTCTTGACTATAAGGGCTAAGAATTATCCAGCATCTGTTTCTTTCTACCCACTGAGTCAATCCTATCTTACACGCATTGTATAGGTCTAAATTTAGACTCTGTCCCCAAAACACTGAGGTGATGAGGGCAGTTTGTGGGAAGGAGCCAGATGATACGGCAAAGTTTATATTGACCACTTTGTCACTCACGTGTTAGGATCTCAGTTGCACTTAGATGATCAACTGGCAACTGTGGTGTTCAGTGATCACCTCAGTGCTTAAGGCGCTTGCAAGAGATCTCCTTTACTTTGTTTCCAATGCCTGAGTGTAATAGTAACAAGAGCTTCAGTGTCTCTCTGTCTGGGAAGATCAATCCTTAAAGGAACAGACCCCAATACCACAGAAGTGACTTGAACTGCTTTTTTTCCATGGGAGTGTGATCAGGAGAATGCAACTCTCTTTCATTTTGAACCTCATTACCATCTTAGTTTTTCATCTCTAGAGTGGAGAACTGTAGTATCCTCTATATGGGGCTACCCCTTAAAACCTTTTAGAGGATGAAGCTAGTCCACAATGCAACACCTTGCCTCTTCAGTGAGTCTCACTGAAAGCATATGATATACACTGGCTGTTTGTAGACTTCCTATAATGTTAACCTGGAAAACCTGATTTTGGCTTAAAAAGACCTAAATTAATTTCTAAAAGACCTCCTCTCCTCCCAAATCATAGCACTGCTGTTTCAAAAACAGGAGTTCCCTGAGCTGTAGCTTCCTTGGTTTGAAGAAAAGGAGCTACTGACAGGAGATTCTCACTAAGGGCCTCTTGCCTTTGGACTTTTGGCCCTCTCATCGGCCAAAATAGCCTGAACCTATTGATCTCAGGATGTGCTGCAAAGCTCAGACTTGTGCCTGGGAATTAGGAGAAGGCTGAGGTGTGCTGAAGGTAGGGCTGTTTGGGGGGAGCTGAAAGATGGGGGTGTTTGTTGGTGTTTCCAGCTGAAGGGCTGTATGATGTGGGATGCGCTGTTATTTTCTACAGGTTGGTTTGTTTTGTGTGCTTTTTGTTAAACAGACTGTGCCCGTGATTGACATCCTTCATACAAGTTAAAGCAAAATAATAAAAATTGCAAAAATGAGCAGGAATTGCAAAAATGACCAGTGATTTTTGGTGCCTCATATTGGGCCCCAAATCACTACTCAAGTTTGAAATTTCTCCTCTGTACTACTAGGCTTTAGAATACTAAAGAGTTAGTCTCGGACACATTACTTATCTCATACAATATTATGTGGTTGTTTCGCAATGTGAACATCGACCAAGGACTATGCTTAATTCAAGAAACTCATTTTGCAAGAGACCCAGGATTTTTTTAATTCAGGTTTCCAAAAACGAAAGGCTAAGCAGGTTTCCCCACCACCCCCCCTTTGCCCCTAACATATTTAATCTTTTCTGAACTCAAGTTTACCTTTTATATTGTTTTACAAAGACTGAAATAATTCTTACTTTTCAGAAGAAAAAAGTTTCACTCACAAAGAGCGAGATAACTTGCATTGCATTTCTTTCCAGCTTTTTTATTTCAAAAGGTGGCTGAGATGATTATAGTTTGCCAGTTTCTTTAACTACTTCATTTTTTAAAGCAAGTTTCAATCTGCCATCACAATTCCACTGTTGATTACACGCAAGTGCGCAGTGTCTTTCATGTGGCTGCTGAGACAGTATATGCTGTTGCTGTATCTTTTGTCAGCGCTTGACACCACAGATCACCCATAAGTTCCTTTTATTTTATTTGGAATTTTGCATTGGGGTCAGTCATGGTATATGTAACCAGAAGAGTGCTACTGACAGTCCTAGGAGACTTGTTCTCCTCTCTATTGTATGATTTTTGCAGTGTTTTCATTGGTCCCCGTGTACTTTAACTGTTTAGACCCTGTTTCACTCAAACACATGAAATTTGTTCCACTGAAGGCTTGGATCCAACAGCTTCTAATGTTTCCCCAATTATAAAATATAACATTTCTAACATACATGGAAAATGCCAAGATATTCTAGTCAGTCATTATAGATCCTTTAAATCTATTCTATTGATCGGATGCACAACTGCCCTTTATATTATTCAGTTATGGATACCTTTATAGTTTCTTAAGCCTAAAACAGACAAAATCTGAGGTTGTCTTGGTTCATTCCTGATGCAGAAATTTCATCCGCATCTGCAAGGTTTGCCTCTGAAATTACTAGTCTACTCCTGTGTACCTTAGAGGTACAAAGACATTCATAACCTTGTACATTACTGTAGATTTTGAATTCTCTTTCATGACTATTTCATGGGGATTTTGTGAGATTCCATATTTCAACCCCATACCCCTTATCTCCCCCACCCCCAAGCACCAACACTACTGTGATAACATTGCCAGCCAAAAAAATGTCACACAGTTCCTTTAAACACAGGAAAGCAGACTAATATCAGGATCGAAACTTGCATCTCTTTATGATCAACACATGAGGCTGCTGTTACAGGACAGTGTCTGCTGATACTGAAAATCAGGCCCCAATAAAATGTCTCTCTTTGAAGGCATCTCAGATTTGAACAATTTGGCCATTGTGTTCTGTCCTGTTCTGAACTTGCATATTTTCCCCACAGTTAGCACCTCTACCTCTTCTAGTCAGAGATGTCATCCACTGGAAGAAGCAACATAAGTATTTGTGTTTTAGGCAAATTAATTCAATTTCATTTCTTCCACTTGCTTCCAGATGCAAAAACAACAAAAGAGTAAAGGGGTTAGGGTACTTTTTTAAAAAGTAATTTTATAGAGGGCTCAATAGTAGAGTCTATACCCAATCCTTATTTAGGGAATGCAGTTTCCTTCAAAGAAGTGCCTGCACATTTAATTATAGTAATAATAATAATAAAAGAGAGAGACAGGAAATTAGGCTGATTTTTCATAGATTTTAAAACCTAAAGGGACTACTATCATCATCATCTAGTTACACCGCATAGCACAGACCACAGATTTTCATCCAGTAATTCCTGCATCAAATCCTGTAACTTGTGGTCATACTAGAGTATCTTTTAGAAAGGTTATTGAAATTGCATTGAATGTCAACACAATTAGATGCTTTATTCCCTTTGGCCCCTTTGAAAATCCTAGCTTTAATGTTTAAAAGTTCTTTACTGACACCTGAATTTCTATTTTAGGCAAATTTCCCACTGATAGTTTTGCTTAGAAATGTTATATAGTAATTCCCTCTCTTCTTACTCATTCACAGTCTCTAATGTGTCCCTTATTTCTTAACAGAAGTGGAAAGTTTCCATTCGACATATAATTATTGTTAGATTTAATATTTTATGGAGTTATATTCCTAAAACTAAATCTTGCCCAGGAAAATACATGCTTATGGGGAAGGGAAAAAAAGAAAAGGCGGGGGGGGAGCACAGCCACAAATTCCCATTCAAGTCAGGATGCATGGAGCATTTAAATGGTCATCTGGGAGACTAGCCTGGCTGATACCCCCATTTAACCTGATCAGATGCACACAATGACCAAAATGGGAGTGGTTGACTGGACAAAGGGTATGACACTTTTGCAGTCAAGTAAGTATGTATATTACCATCCACCTGTACAGGGAGATTTTGTCAGAGCAGCAAAATGCCTGGACCTCTGTCAATAATTGGGATATCGATCATCATGCTTATGGTCAAAAACAGCTAAATCAGTAGGTCTTAGTAGCCTACAATAGCCTTAGCATAAATAAGCAAGCATCATGGGAGAGGGGGTCAGGAGGAGACCCTGACCCTCTCTCTTTCCTGATAAGATCTCTGCTGAAATTGCTGAGGCATGTGTTTTAGAAAAACAGGAAGCTTATCTACATCTGCCATTTGGGGTGCATTTGTCAGGGCCCTCAAGAAATGTGGACTCTGCAAAAACTCATCTGTATAATTAATGATTTGAGGAAACCTCTGGCTTAAACTTTGAAATTATTTGATTAACAAGTTTTTTTTAATTGACATGTTATTGTTACACTAACCCAAATAAGTAAGGAGAGAAAGTATTGGGTATTTGAATTCTTCAGGAACATTCTGTAGACATATTGTAGGGACCCAAGGCAGCTGAAAGACTGGCCAATCAGACAGCTGTCGTACCACTTGAAGACCACTCCAGGCTGGTAATTATTGATTTTTGGGGTGTTTTACTAACCTGTTCTGGATGTGTGTAAATGCTTGACACTAAATTAAGTGAAAGCACTCTTGTAGTGTACTGTTTATTCCAGTTATCTACCGGTCAGACGGCCTTGTCTCCACTGATTTATTTCCTCGCATGCCTCCCAAAGAGTAAGTTACCAAGTGTTGGGTTTTTAGAACCACGGTAACACACCAGGCAAGTACTAGCTATCATTAGCTTTATACTTAGTATTTTTCATCCCAAGGGATGTCTCCAAGGATATATCTACACTTCAGAGTAAACCCTGGATTAGTAGAAGTCTAGTTAGCAGACCTGGGTTTATGAACCTAGGGCTTGAGTGCCAACACTCATTTGTAATCCTAGTTTAGGAATTGTTGAACCCTACATTGCAACCTGGGGCTTCTTCGTCTACATTACGTTATGCAGCCCTGAGTCAAACCACTCATATCCCAGCCTTCCTAGCACTCTCCCAAAACGTGGCTGCTCTAGCACTTTGTTAGTGGTGAGGGGAAGGAACTTGACGATCCACCAAAGTTGATTGTCCAGAGGACAAAGAAAGTCAGCCCGTAGGACACTTTTGGTGAACTCCCTGATCATATGTCCAGCGAAGCTGTGTTTACACTGCAAAGCAGTAGGGCTTGTACCTTGGGTCCTAGCTTGACTCAAACTCAGACCTTTCACCTCTGGGGCCCTGGGTTAACATGATTTGTGTATAGACAGAAGGCAGGTTAGGCTTGAGCCAGTTCAAACCAAGACTTACTTGGCAGTATAGACATACCCTAAGTGTTTTTCAAGTATCATTAGCTTCAGTACTGAGATAAAAGTTATTATCTTCATTACATCTGGGAAAACTCAGGACGGGGAATATTAATGGACTTGGCAAAGGTCACAGAATAAGTCAATGGCATCACCAGACACAGGGCACAGGGAAATCAGTAAACTTAATACAGAACACACTAATTCCATTGCATGTTGCAATAACCCGCAGCATGCTGGGCTGACCCCACCTACCACTCCCTGACATTGTATGGAAAGAGGCAGATGGAGACAACTCACATGGCCTATCAGAGTACATTCTGCCTTAACAGTGTGCTCATAGGTGGGGATTGGGCCAGAAGTTTAGCCTTTAGAGTTCAAATCCTGAAAACAAAATGTATATTGCTGCTGTTTTTTTGGGGGGGATGATTGTGTTCAAAGCTGCAATAATCCCTTAGGGAAAGTTTATCAGATAAGGACATTGACTCTTTTACAACATTCTTACTCTGAATTTATTTCAGCAACACTGAATTGTACACCTGCTGTACACAACTACGGTGTACAGCACCACAATTAGGTGGTGGAAATAAATAAATAAAAGTTGTGTAGGTTTTTCTACTACCTGGTTATATGTGAGCAGCCTTTTTGTCAAGAAAAGGTCTTAAAAGATGAAAAAAATATAGTGGATGTTTTAATAATTTGGCAAATTTATTCCGTTCTATATGAGGGCACCTTCTCTAGCAGAGTCAGCTGGTGCTCTGCCTTTCTTATGTATACTTGTATATTCCAATTTGCGGCAAAGATTAGTGCACTAATTTTAACATGCACATCTCATGTTAAAAACATGTTAGTGTCTGTGGGCTCAATTCACTCCTGATTTGGGCAGGCAATGAAAATGTCACTCCTATGCACCAACAGGGGCACATACTCCCACAGGAAGTCAGGTGGTGCTTAACTAACGGTTCCTCTCCTTACCATCTTCCCCCTGACATTCCACTGGGGGAAACATGTTAAACATTGTCTCAGTGGGAGCTAAGGAACAATGTGAGGCAGAATTATGACTTGCTCTTACAAGTGTGTACTACCTGGCTCACCAGTCACAGCACAATGGGGAGAGCCGGCACCACAAGGCTGATGCTGTGCATCACTTCTGCTATAATGAACACATATAACTTCAATTTCAGAGCAGCTAGGCAGGCTTAGAGTTATGACGACTGTTCCTTATTGGCTCAGAATAACTCATATCCTACTACTTTTGTTACCCCAGCCCCTCCCCTCATTGTCTGATTCACCTGTCATGTCTGACCTTTCGACTATAAGCTCTTTTGGGGTGGCACTATCATTCCATCTGTGTTTGAACAGCATGTAACACAATGGAGCCCCCACTTGGTTAGCGTCTAAGGACAACCACATTATAAAATGGAACTAACAATATTCCCTCTGCTGCTTATATGCAAGGGGATTGGGCAGAGTGCCTTGTATCCACCTCCTAATGCACCAGCCAGTTTCGTTATTTTAATCTGCTACTGGTGAATACTAGTGGCTTTTCACTTTCCACCTCGAACACGGCAGGAAATCAGGCAGTGAAATAGGGCCCAGAATCATAATCCCCTTCCTGATCTGCTGCTGGGGGAAGCACCTTAACTCAGGGCAGACTGTAATGCTGGTCTCAGTAAGAATGACCAGCTGGTTCTTGCCTGAGATGAAACGGGTTTCAGCCACTTTTTGAAAAAATCTTTCAAGTGTCATTGATGGTTTCTCTTTTTATGCCAAGTGCAAAGTGACTTGGATGTTTTGTAAGGCATACTTTTTGTAGTATAGGTTTCTCTCCTGTGATTTAAGAGAATTTACTAAGTTTGGTTAGAAATAAAATAAACTGGCCACTATTGTTGGAAATACAGTTATTTTGACTAAAAAGGCAACAAAAACCCTTACATTTATTTTAATATGAGATTGCAAAAATCTCACTGTTATCATCAAATTATTTGTTCTCTGTACCGGAGTGCATTTTACCCACAAAATGGATACTTCTGCATATAATTAGCCATTGCACATGCAAACATAGGATATTTTGTGTGCACAAGTGCAAGTGTTGTGCATGTGCTTTGAGAGCCTTTGAGAATCTGGCCAACAGTTTCTTCTGTTTTTGGTAGTATTTAGAATAAATTCTTCTATACCAAAAAAATTCAGCAATATATAATTGAAAAATACAGTTATTGAGCCAAATTCTGCCCCACACTTACTCCTATGGAAACCCACTGACTTCAGTATTTAGGCCAATTTACCCTCCAGGCTGTCACTTCTGTGGTGGTGTCTTCAGCTCAGTAAAGGTATGAAATATGTTAAAGTTTAAGCATGTGCTTAAGTCAGTGGGGCTTAATTATGTGCTTAGTGTTCTGCTGAATCGAGACAAAAGGGCAGGTGCATTCCACTTGGATAAAATTCAAATTTTAAAAATATCAAGATTTCTAAAACCTAAATATAGTTTCAGATTTGCTGAAAGAGCTAACACTTGTTTGATAAAGCACAGTGATAAAAAGTAGAAAATTGGTGTTTATAAAGTGAAATATCACTATGATTCAGTTCATAGACACTTCAAATTAAAGAATAACTCCGAACAGCCTATTTGGAGGAAAAAAATCTGTAAAATGTAATATTACTGTACAGAGAGTGAAAGCTGAGATACTAAACCAAAGTAAAAAGAAAAATATTGAGGAGTTCTACAAGAATTAATAAAAAGAGAAATACCAATCTCAAAAGTTGTGCCATCATAAACTCCTTCATATCTAGGATACTTAGTTTTTATTTGATCTCTAGGCCTGCATGCTTCCTGAAATGTTTTCTAGAGTTCAGTTATATTGGAAAGTAGGATTATAGGGCTATTGAGTTCATTTTCCTAGTACAGAATACCAAACTGAGTTGCAATATTTGACAGATTTATGACTATTTGCTGAGATATTTTTACAAAACTGCAGAATAGCAGGCATTTTAATCTACTCTGTGGCAAGCCCTCATAAAGTAAACAGTTTAAGAACTGGAGTATATTACAAAGAGGTGTTTAACTTTTATTTTATGCCTTACTCTATCTACCAAAAGGTATATTTTGAACAACATTTTAAAATTATATTGCGTACTGTCCATTGGTTATCCTACAGAAAATCACTAGCCCCCACCCTAAGTCTAAATGATGAGTAAATAAAAGCAGAACATTCACTGGCTGTTCTACTACGTGTGGACACTTGTGAAGACACAGATTGATGGTTTGTTATTATGAAAAAATTGACATTTACCGATTACAGCATGATATTTCAGAGTTTTCCAGCATGTGCTGGGGTACATAGTGATGGCAAGTCATACATCTGAAGAGAAAGAAAATATTGCATTTCTATATAATATAGTGTGTGGGTCTGCAACTGCACATGCAAAAATCAGTGACCAACATGATGGCTGTTTGTTGGCCATCTCAGTTCAGTTTGTAACAGAAGGATGTCTGCATCACAAAACCACCATCATGACTTGCTCTAAATGATACCCTTGCTGGCAATCTCAGCAGGAAAAATGAGGATTGAATAGGAATGGAAGTTGAACTAATCACTGATAGCTTGAGGTGATGGTCTCCCCATCCATATTTGAGACACACCGAAAGAGAGAGAGAGTTGTTTTCCAGTGAAGTGTCACTGGTGCCTTCATGAGGACTAAATTCATTTGTGGTTTTTTTTTAGTAGTAGCAATAGTAGTAAAGCCAAATAAAAACAATGCAATCTTTACATACATCCCAAAACACTACATTAAAATAATATTAAGGTTGCAAAGTCAAGCCCTGAAAAGTTAACCTTAATTTTGACATTTTCTATTGATGCATACCTAATTTTGTCCCATACACATTATGACACAGGGTTTTTTTTTGTTTTTGTTTTTTTAACCACAGACTATTGTTTCCACAAGACCCTGTCTCGTCCAGTGCACAGGATGGACTATTCTCTGAGAATGAATCAATTATGTAGTGAATGAGGCTGTTGTCTACAAGACCCCTTTTCTCAGTTCTGGTATTTGGCACCTCTGCAGCCTCTAGGAGGAGTAATTGCAAGCAAAGTCCTGCTCTACCTCTGTAAGCCTTAACTAGATCATGCTTAGTCACTCTGTATGAATGACACGTTTACAATTCATTTGGCACATAAGAGTTGTGGGGGAATGGAGCGTTGCTCAATGAAGACAAAATCTTCAAAGTATTTAGCTGTCAAATAACAAGTATGTACTGAACAAGTGCAAACACAAATTTTTTCAAAAGTTATAACTTGTCCAACTTTGGGTGATTATTGTGGGGATGGCAAAAGGAACATCCCTGCCACCAACATGAGCATCTGCCAAATTTCAAGTCCCTACTATAAAACCATAGGGGCAATCTGAGCTTCTTAAATCAACTATTGTAAGATTTATTTTTAACATGGGCAAAACAACATATTTTCCCTAGTTTGATCTTAAAAATGGTTGAAACGTCCCCAAAAAGTTTCAGCCTGAGGCAGACACTGGACATAGAAAATCTGAGGCCAAACAGTAAGTTTGGTGAAGTTATATGTAACTGAAAACAGGAGCTAACAATGAAAAATATTGGGCAACCTTAACTATAGACATTACTGTCTGTATCTCAGCCCCAATCTCGTAAGTGCTTACACACGTTCTTATCATGAGCCTTTGGTATTAAGTGCAATGGGAATATTTATGTGTACATAGTTACTTTACTTTATAAGTGTTTGCTCTTCTTTAGAGCATTGCTTACCTTAAGGTTCATTCCTCTAAGTGGAACAAAGTATTTGTTGGTATATTTAATAGATAAAAATCTATCTGTTCCCAACTGTATTCCCTCTTTTTAAAGTTTACAACCGTTGACTAAAGAGGCTTACTGAAATAAAAAAAATATGATAATAAATAATTTAGATCATAAAGATGCTCTTTTGCGATGTAGACTTGCGTGGCTGTTCTTCACTGTCAATATCTGAGGGTGGCCATGCCTCTTTGCTGTCACGCACCTGAAACGGCAGTCTCTACAAGGGGGAAATTAGCTGTCTCTAGGGCTCAAGCCCTCAAGCAAGGTAGAACAGCAAGTAGACTGACACAAGCCTTCTGGCCAAGGATGGGGTGGGAGAGGGTAGGGGGATGCAGACCCACCTGACTCCATTGTGTCCCAGCCCAGGGCCCTAACAGTGGCAGAATGGTCTGCCACTGGATCAGAGGGGATCTGCCCACAACACGCCAGGCCAGCACTCAACCAGACAGTTGTCTAGATTCCCTGGGCTACTTCCTACTCTCCCCAGGTTTGATTCCTCAGTGTGGTGAGCGTCTCGTGTCTCCTCAGGGTACACTGTCAGTGGCAACCCCAGAAGCTCCTCAGCGTTGGTTGAGCCTGGCAGTTCTGTTAGCTCAGGCGAGTCCTCAGTGTAACTGAAGTCTTCTGCAGGCTCCTGCATCAGCAGTGGGGCGTACACATCCATCTCCTTTGGCAGCTGCTATTCAACCGAGCTACAGGGTAAGACTTTTATACTTCCTGTTCCTGTCCCGCCTCTCTGCTTATGGTGTGGTGAGCGTGTCCTTCCTGGTTCCAACCACCATAGGGCATCTGGCTGTCCCTCACTGTCAATCTCCGAGGGTGGCCATGCCTCTTTGTTACATGCTGATATGTCTTAAATACTTGTTCTGAATGGTCTGAAATCTTTAAGGAATACAGAGACCTATTCCTCTGTTAAGACCATTTCAAATCATTCAGACTGGCTCTAAATGTTCATAACTGGCTGGATATACTTTACATCTTTGTGAAATTCTAATGATTTAAACAAATACCTCTAGTGATTTAACCACATCATGGTTATAAAGATCTTTCTATGTGGCTCCCTTTGGAGCTGTATTTTATGCTGTGCCCGGGATCCAAGTATCTTGTGTTAGAAACACCAGGCATGGGGAAAGTCAATGGGATTTGTGCCCTTAAGTCACTTACATGATTTTGAAAATCCCACCCCAACTAGTTCAGCCTCACACAATCATCATACATTGTTTTGGCAAGTCTGTTTTGCAGCTGGAGGGATTCCAGCCTTCATTCAGACTGTGCAGGTTACTGGTGTTCACATCACAAAAGTTATTGAAACAATCAGCACTCTTGTTATCAGACTCAGTACCAAGAACAATGACTAACATGACATGGAGACTAAATTAACTTTCTAGCTCTCTAGTGGTCCTTCCTAGGTCAGATTTAGTTAGGACTGATGTTCAGCCTGGGGAAGCTCATTCTACAGTATGGGCAGTATGGTATGTGGCTCAATGGATTATCAGAATTTCCTTTTCCAGGGCTATCTCAAACACTACATTAGCCTTTAAAAAAAAAATCAACCAACCAAACAAAACCCCTTAATATGTTCTTGAAACATTGAAAATACTTGGTCATGCATCTCTCTTAAACTCCCCCTGCCCCCGGAACATTTATATAATAATGATCAGGAGTATAACCAACTTACTAAATACAGTCATGCAAGAATAAATATTTATGTGCCTTATATTATTAAAACACAAATCCTGTATATGGTTTACTATAGTCATTATCAACAATGAAACAGCTCTGTTTTGTATGGTAAGAGTACTACATTTGACTGAAGTTATATGGGGCTTAATGGAATCCAATGTCACTTTTTCAATTCTTGACCATAAAGCTGTTACATATTATTTTTGTCAGGAATGCCAATTAATCTCCAGGACCATATACTTCATTTGTATGTGTTAAACTCTAAGTTTCATCTTCTCAGTCAATTTCCAGTATATCTGTCTCTTTACAATAAGTCAGAGTACTGAAAAGGGATATATATTAAATAATCCCACTATAAAGTAGCAATCTTTATCATTTTCTTGCAGTTCACTTATTTTTTAGTGCCTTCCTTTTTCTTATTATCTCTTGTGTGTGATTTTTCTCCTTCCTTCTCTCCTTTAGCATGTTGAATAAAAGGAAAGGAAAATAACAATCCCAAAAAGCTCATGCCAGTTGGCAGGAAAATTAAAAATCACAGATTCAAAAGTACTTGAAAGTTCATGAAAACATCTCTAATGAGACAGATGAAAATATGAATTGCTCCTAATGAGCTCAAAATTGCACACACTTTCCTTGGTTTAATTTTGTAAGCCTTTACAGATATTTTGTGCTATGCTTATTATAAAACAAGAAGTGGCCACAAGGCTGTGATAAACCAATTTGTGAGATTAAAGTACTGAACTTGAATGGTTTTCATTAACTTATAAGTCATAAGTTGAAGTTAGTATAAAATGTAATTCCTTTTGTATTCAGAGGAGGCCTAATTCTCCACTACATTCCACCTTTTGGAGTCATTTGCACCTGTTCAGTGTGAATGCAAAGAGGGTGTAAGATGCTACCATTCTGACTTGCCAGCATTTTACTTTCACTTGATGTGTAAGGCAGGGCAGAATAATGCCTTACATGCAGTGGGGATTTCCGTAATTAGTGGCCAGCTGTACGTGTAGCAAACCCAGTGCAAACCGTTACAGCACACAGGCCAAGCCAAACTAAACTATGGCATGGAGTGGGACACCTTAGCCTGGTTTCAAGGAGGATTATGCTGCACTGGTGCAAATTGTGGCTTTTATCAGCTTTGTCTGTGAATACTACGGGTCTCTACCAGTGGTGGCAACCAGGGCAAATACAATTTAATAATCAGAGGACCTGATTCTCTAGCTGTGATACACCAGCACTGCTCCACAGAATAGCATCACTGATGTCAATGGAGTTGCGGCTACATAACAATGGTTGACACAGTGAAGAATGAGGTCTGTTGACATCATACTCACAAGGAGTGTTAATGGATATCTGATGTGTGGAGTTTATGATAAGACACAGAGAAAAAACATATGTGAGAGAGAAGCTTACAGCAAAGTGCACATCATACACAGTAATTGAAATCTAATTCCCAGTGCAGTTCCAAAAAAACTTTGAAAAGTAGTTCACTGGGTCTTATTTTAACCATGCATTTGTTAGAAATGTCCTATTAAACTGACAGAATTGGCAATTGTAATTTGCTACATTTTTTAGATAAAGCTTAATTTATTACTAAACACTAGGAATTGCTAATTAGTGGAAGTAGTTAGAAATTATGGGTTTCAATACAAATCTGCATTTTATTATAAAGCAGTCACACAAGATCATTACATTAGCCTGGCAATGTTCAGAGAGAGCAAACTAAAGAGCTGAATCATTTTAACAGTGAACAACAAAATTATCAGATGATTTTTAAAATCTACTTAACCTTTGAATCTTAACTGACATATTATATGTCTAGTAATCCAGTACACTCACAAAAAATTCCTCAGCTGACCTTCTGGATGTCAGCCAATTATCACTTGCATATTGAACTCTGGCTTCTGTTCTCAATCTCTTGTGACATTGATCCAGATTCTCATTATGTTCTCATTCTCCTGAAGATGCACTCAAAAACCTCAGGGAATCACTTCCATTCCTCTTCCACAGAAAGCAAAAGAATGCTGTACTATTATCTCACCAAGTATTAGAACATAATTTTGCCATAATAAGGTAAAATCCTGCCCATAGTAAAGTCAATACAAAACCCCCATTGACTTCAGTGAGGCCAGGATTTCACACCTGTAGTTTCTGGACCACAAAAATCTTGCATCAGCTGCTGCAGCTTCACTGGTGCTAGTACCCAAATTAGCTATATTAAAGCTAGCTCAGGTATGTGTACACTAGCTGTAATCACATCACCAGGCTGCAGTGTAGACAAACCCTCAGAGTCCAATGACTACCAAATGATTCTTTAGTAGGGCTGTCAGAAATAAATGTTACAATCAGCCTGGAAACAATGGCTTTAAGTTACAAATAAAAGATTAATCAAGAGTCCTAACTTAGCCTGAAAGGGCAGTCCAGTATAGGGGTATGAAGGTCCAATACAGGAGTATGAAGGTCCAGTACAGGTATGCTTCACCTAAGCACCAAGGGAACTCTTCAGGCCATCTGCAGAGTCTTCCACCACAGCTCATCTTGTTTCAACTCATACACATGGCCCCTTGTTTGCAGGCCAATCCCAATCTGTCTTCCAGAGCCACTGCCGCACCTGTGCCCGCTACAGGCTCCTTCCTAGCCTGGCGCTTAGCCTTTCAGTCCCAGCTCCCAACTGCTGGGCCTTCTCTCCAAAACCAATTCCCAGGCTGCTACCTCTGGCTTGTTGCTCCTACTCACAAGCCTACTCCTCAGACAGTTCTCGTCTGACCTCTGGCAGGCCTTCTCTTTCCTAAAATGGAGGAATTATGGAGCTCTTTACTGCATGAATATTTCATGGGGTTAACAGAGTGCCCTCGAGAGTTTAGAGTCTACATAGAAAAGACAGAGGAAATACTATTATCCCCATTTTGTGATGAAGAACAGAGGCATAGAGAAATAAGAGCTAAAATATGGTTTTGCCACAAGCCCTGAGTAAGAAAAGGAGCAGACCAGGCATCATATTGTGACTCAAGGAATTAAAATCAAAATCTATTTTATGATCATATTTGACAACACATTTCAAATACAGGAATTGATATTTTGCCTTTGAAAACAGATAATGCTGTTGCATTTGTAGCATTCCTTACCATTTGAGCAGGGAATATGGTGCTCTAGTTAGTTGATTCCATAGACATTTACAAATATTTTAATGGCAACCAAAAGTGACATTGGCAACTCAACTTTTTTTTTTTTAATTTAAAGTCTCAAGCACTTTTTATCCATAGCATAGTGCTATCTATCTCTTTCATGAAAATCATGTACAAGCTTTAGTAAAGGCCTACAACACACTGAAGAAAATTAGAACTGAAGACTATGAATAGAAAGTAACGTTTAAGTGGGCAAATATTTTCTAACGTCATTGGACATTAAGTGTGCTGTTTTTACAATGGTTTACAAGTTCCCACAGTGCCACAGAGTTTTTTTTTAAATGTTACTGAGTTAGGTATCATGTCAACTCTCTGAGGATTTACTGTGAACTTAGAGAGAATGAGTAAGAAAAATCTCATATGTATACTCAATTTCTAGACACCTAAAAATATTTCACAGGCTAAAACTGTATTTATGTCCAATATACTGGAGCAGCATTTCTGGAATGTGAAAAGGTAAGAATCTTAAGATGATTTAAAACTGTGTGACTATTAGAAATATTTAACAACTTAGGGATAATCCTTTATAAAATCATTAAAAATAAGAGAAATAAAAAAACAAACAAGCAACAAATGAGCGATGTCAAACAACTTCAGTAATTTTGTAGGAGGTGTAATAAGTGTCACTGAGAAACAGAGGAGTCCATACATATTGCACAGGACATGTAGTTCCCTGCTCCAGATAAATACATTCTTCCAAGCAAAAATATCCAAACCTAAATGGAATTACACACTAGCTTCAGAAGGTTGGTGAAATGGCTTCAGCGTGACTGTGGTTGCTACCGAAAAAGCAAACCCAGAAGAATGCCCATACTTTGCATATGATTTTCTTTTTTTAATGAGCAGTTATATTTGTTAATTGGTTTCAGGAAAAATATGTCTGCCAATTGCATTAAATGGAATATATGTTTGGCCTTTAAAAGCCTAGTAAATGAATTCTGTTGGCAGAACAATTAGCATTTAAAATCTAGAATGACCTTAAATCTGTACATCTTTGTTATTAGTTTGGGCTTTAATATCAGGTATAGGACCAAAAACTGCCTTAGTTGCCAAGATTAAAAGCTTCGAGCACCAGCAAAAGGACATTGGGTAATAGGGTGAAACATGTTCAATGAAACATAAAGGACAAACTTCTATGATTATGTTTGATTTGTGTTGACTTAGCAACCAAGCAGAAGGGCCTTCTTGAGCAATGAGTGTGGGAAATGAGAGTAGAAATTGACTTTTTTGGTATCATATGGCGTTACGAGACTGTTTGGAGAGGGGGGCCTAAATGACTTAGCCCCACAAAGATATTTTAAGCTACAGTATATGTATAGACCTGCTGTAGATACATTTATTCACGCAACCTATTTGGTATGTTGATACATTTGGTTTCCAAGGAAATCACTGGGGTGGTGCTGTTTTTTAAATCCCCCAAACAAATCTGTATTGCAAATGAAACAGCTGGTAGACAAAAAAAAGATGGTCTGCTTGAATTCTTTAAAAGCTCACCCAAAGAAAATAGCTGTAATACATAACGCTAATCACAAATCTGCAGATATGCAATCTAATCAAAATCACATTGTGAGGTGATTTTGTTTTAAGTGACTTTAATTGTTTGTATTGTGTATCATCTATATTTATTGTATACAATTTTCTAATTTTGTAATAAAAGACTCAATTAAACTATCAGATTGCCAGAAAAATAAGAGATTTTATTGTAACTTTCTGATTATATTAAAATGAACTATTCTTTAAACAAAATATTGGGCACAATTCCAAAGGTGAATTCTGTTACCTGATTTTCAGTCTTCTAGACCTATCTTTGTTGATTTAAAATAAAACAAGAAATATTAAAATACTACCAGATATAACTTGGTCACCCCATAGAGATGTTCTCAGTTTGGAGGCTACTCTGTATATTTAAATCATACCATTTTGTTTAGTATTTGATTTGTCATTTGTACTTGATGTGTCATTTTCTGTTTTTAAAGAATATAAAATAGCTGACTTTAATACAATGCCTGATATTCAAAAATTACTCTTGCAACCACCAAACCTATTTCTTACATAGCAGCAACTATATATATATAAAAAGAAATGTGGGCATGTCTCTAAAATTACACACAAAAATATCAAGATAATATTTTAATTTAACTTTGTGGATACAATGATCCTATCTATCCATCCATAAGGACTAGATTCTGCCACCTTTATTTCCAGCAAGTATTCCTACCAAAACCAGAGGGCTGAGTCCTAATATCCTTGTTATTATTTGTACTGCTGTTGCACCCAGGAGTTCCAGTCATTGACGAGGACACCATTGTGCTAGGTGCTGTACAAACACAAAACATAGTATTATGCACGCTACCTCTCTCTGGTAAAGGAGAATTGTTACACAATGTTTTGTAGTGCGTGATCCAGTCTAGTTTTGTGCAAATTGAGACCAATGTATTAATCTCCCCTCTTTTCTACCTTAGTATATATGCAGCACAATCTTAGCCCAGATAGGGAGAGAGACATCTAACATCATATTTGTGCATTAAATAGTTTCTGCAACCATGACAGGTGCTACCTATATATTTTTCAGGTAAAAAGAAAAGGAGTACTTGTGGCACCTTAGAGACTAACCAATTTATTTGAGCATAAGCTTTTGTGAGCTACAGCTCACTTCATCGGATGCATACTGTGGAAAGTATAGAAGATCTTTTTATACGCACAAAGCATGAAAAAATGGGTGTTTACCACTACAAAAGGTTTTCTCTCCTCCCACCCCACTCTCCTGCTGGTAATAGCTTATCTAAAGTGATCACTCTCCTTATGATGTGTATGATAATCAAGTTGGGCCATTTCCAGCCAAATCCAGGGTTTAACAAGAACGTCTGGGGCGGGGGGGGGGGGGGGAAGTGGTAGGAAAAAACAAGGGGAAATAGGTTACCTTGCATATGCATATGTTTTTTCCTACCCCTCCTCAGACATTCTTGTTAAACCCTGGATTTGTGCTGGAAATGGCCCAACTTGATTATCATACACATTGTAAGGAGAGTGATCACTTTAGATAAGCTATTAACAGCAGGAGAGTGGGGTGGGGGGAGAGAAAACCTTTTGTAGTGGTAAACACCCATTTTTTCATGCTTTGTGTGTATAAAAAGATCTTCTATACTTTCCACAGTATGCATCCGATGAAGTGAGCTGTAGCTCACGAAAGCTTATGCTCAGATAAATTGGTTGGTCTCTAAGGTGCCACAAGTACTCCTTTTCTTTTTGCGAATACAGACTAACACGGCTGTTATTCTGAAATTTTTCAGGTAGCAATTGGTTCTATCGAGCTTATATAAATACTAAAAATTAGAAAACCAGCAGATATGGAGCAACAGACAGCATTTCAGATGGGGAGATTAAGGATCAGCCGATGTACAGTCTGACAGACATAAAAATATAGAATTCACAGGTTTGACAGATCACAGTATTATATTCTTCTGTCACATACCAGTCAAATCCCAATCTCATACGAGATTTTACCTGCCTATACAGAAGATGCCTTTTAGTAGCCTATCTGTACCGATGTCCTCTGTTAGCCTCCCGATAAAGTTTTGGATGTGTTCCTTAGCCTACTCTGAACACCTTTTAGGCTGAAATCTCATAACACATTTTCTCATCAGACTTGGTCAGTTTTTGGACGGGAAACTACCAAAGAAAACAGATAGTGCTGAATTCTCAGGGAGTCAACACTTTCAGGTTTTGCAAGGCTCTAGTATTAGAACAAGTGTCCTGACTAAATTCCAACATAGAAAAATCAAATCCTGCCTACCTAAATCCCTTCTGTAACTGAAGAAGTTATTCATTATTTCCTTTTCTTAAAATTTTAGTGTAGGTTTGTTGTTACAGATTCACCTTTCATCACAGAAGTGAGTGAAGTGATTCAGAGGCAGATTCAATCCACTGAAGTCAAGAGCCATAGCATTTGTGTAACTGAGAGGAGAGTGTAGAGTCCATTGTAAAATGATTTGAAATCATTTAAAATAAATGTTTTATTTATGTGTGGTGTCATTTGATTGATTTAGTAATATTATGTTCATCTTCTGCTGGCTCAATGTGGTGTTGTATTCAGTCACTATTATCTTCACAATCTGTCAGTTCTACTTCCTTTGTTTACCTGTCTCAGACTGGAACTAAAGTAGCAATGGGGTGAGGGGAGAAGAGATTTGTTCCAGTACATTGTGAACATACTCAGTCTTCCAAACAGAATGAATATGTTAAGGTCCATAAGGTTCCCAAGGAGAGTGGGTGTTTGAATAGATAGTTCTTATACACCCTGGGGAGCCAAACAGATTGAAACTGGTGGGCTGAATAGTAAGAGTTCAGGATGAAAAAGGAGAGGAAGAGTCAGCAAACAGAGCGGATGCTGAGAAGCTAGAAAGAGGCATGCATTGTGATGGTTTCAGGGGAACTGAAAGACAACTTCATCAAGTCAAACGGTAAAAGTAAGTGCTTAATTTGTGCCAGGACTTTTCAGGGCTGAGACCCAGCACCTCTGTGCTTGGCAGTTCATAGCCCTGGCACCTCTGCATTGTGCCCTGACACCTCATTCATTACAAATCAATCACTGTCTAGAATATTTGTAGTGTTGGTACTGCAGTCAATCAACAAGCAAGATAAGGGAAGAGATCTTAGATCAGAAAACCTAGGCTTGAAATAAAGCGAAAGGCCACGTTATGGAGGAGGCAAGGGAGAGAACAACTAGGCAACTGAGTCTAGAAGAAAACAGAGGATTTTATACAAGAAGGCCTAGCGTCCTAAAAGCACAAGGACTGGCAACAATCAAGCCACAGGAACTTGGCTGAAGAAAGAAAAAGAAAGCACCCAGCAGAGAAGAGCACTGAGGAAGGCAAGACAGCTGTGAAGAAAATCATTTAGAGCTGATATACTGCCTCCAATCATAATTACATATGTGGTGAGCACAGAAGCCCAATGGCTTTTTTCATTCCTGGGAGCTGTTAAAATTCCATCTGTGCAGAATATACGTAGGCAGGACTGCAATGTTATGGAAAACCATGTCTGGACAAGAAGAGGGGAACCAGATGAACAGTGATTTTTTGCAGAAAGAAACCTGTGAAATTCTAGACAGAATTCCATGTATCAGTTAAAGCTGCTAGAAGTGAAAACATATTATAAATTTTAAATTATAGTTAATGAAAGACTGAAGGAAAAATTTGTGTAACTTTGGTCAAAGTTGTCTTGCTTTTTGTTGTTGTTGGTGGTGTAAATTTCTAAAGTTAACAATTAAGAAAATAAAAACAATTAAAGCATGTCTATATAAAGATGGATAGAAATTTCTTTGAAGATTTGAACACCCCTATACCTTCATCTCCCAATTTTATCTGAAATATACATATAATAAACAGGGATTGTGTAAGGAGGCTATAATATTGTCCAAGGAAATCATTGTTTCCCTTCAGGAACCTGTTATAGATACATAGATTTAAGTCCATGTGTCTATAAATTGTATACCTACCACTCTTCAAAGAATGGTGTGCCCAGATAAGTAATCTTCATTGCCATCAGTTTACACAATATTATTGTATTTCCTAAAGTTGAATTTTACTACATTTGATTCTGATTGTCCATCTTTTTGCAAATTGGAACAATATCTCATTTTTAATTACAAAGAGCCAGGATGTTTTTAAGTGCTTGGAACCCAAAGTTAGGGCCAGATTTTCAGAAGTGCTCAGGACTCAGCAGTTCCCATTGAGAACTAATTTAAATGGTGCCTAAATTGGAGCTCAGCCCCTCGTGAAATTTGGAAGCTCTTTACTATTGCTCAGATAGTGGTTAAATGCACCAGTTTACTGTATTTCACTATAATTTTATGCTGGTATAAAAGAGGTTTAAAAATACTTTTCCCTATCCCTGTTGATTTTGTGACAATCCTCCATATGGCACTATTTTGGAAAAGCTCAGCAGAAGGATGAAAATAACATATAAATACCAAAAGGAGGCATATGTTTTTTTTTTTTTAATGGAACTTTCAGGAAATTGTTTTTATTTTGACTTGTGTCTAAATTAGATTCTTAGGAGCTGAAAGAAATGCAAGACCCTCTAAATGCTATTAGACAAACAGGTTTTAGATAAGCAAACTAGGGAAATACATCCTAGATGGAGCTACTATAAGTTGGGTGCATAACTGGTTGGAAAAACATTCCCAGAGAGTAATCATCAGTGGTTCACAGTCATGATGGAAGGGCATAGTGAGTGGGGTCCCACAGGGATTGGTTCTCGGTCCAGTTCTTCATCAATGATTTAGATAATGGCATAGAGAATACACTTAAAGTTTGCGGATGATACCAAGCTTGGAAGAGATGCAAGTGCTTTGGAGGATGGGATTAAAATTCAAAATGATCTGGACAAACTGGAGAAATGGTCTGAAGTAAATAGGATGAAATTCAATAAGGACAAATGCAAAGTACTCCACTTAGGATGGAACAATCAGTTGCACACATACAAAATGGGAAATGACCGCCTAAGAAGGAGTACTGTGGAAAGGGATCTGGGGGTCATAGTGGATCACAAGCTAAATATGAGTCAACAGTGTAATGCTGTTGCAAAAAACCCAATCATCATTCTGGGATGTATTAGCAGGAGTATAGTAAGCAAGACATGAGAAGTAATTCTTCTGTTCTACTCCACACTGATTAGGCCTTAACTGGAGTATTGTATCCAGTTCTGGGTGCCTCATTTCTGGAAAGATGTGGACAAATTGGAGAAAGTCCAGAGAAGAGCAACAAAAATGATTAAAGGTCTATAAAACATGGCCTATGATTGAAAAGATTGAAAAAATTGGGTTTTAGTGTGGATAAGAGAAGACAGAGGGGACGTGATAACAGTTTTCAGGTACATTAAAGGTTGTTATAAGGAGGAGGGAGATAAATTGTTCTTCTTAACCTCTGAGGCTAGGACAAGAAGCAACGGACTTAAATTGCAGTAAGGGCTGTTTAGGTTGGACATTAGGAAAAATTTCCTGTCAGAGTGGTTAAGCACTGGAATAAATTGCCTAGGGAGGTTGTGGAATCTCTATCATTGGGGATTTTTTAAGAGCAGGTTGGATAAATACCTGTCAGGGATGGTCTAGATCAGTGGTTCCCAAACTTGTTCCGCCACCTGTGCAGAGAAAGCCCCTGGCAGGCCAGGCCGGTTTGTTTACCTGCTGCGTCCACGGGTTCGGCCGATTGCGGCTCCCAGTAGCCATGGTTCGCTGTTCCAGGCCAATGGGAGCTGCTGGAAGTGGCACAGGCCAAGGAACATACTGGCCACTGCTTTCAGCAGCTCCCATTGGCCTGGACCATGAACCGCAACCACTGGGAGCTGTGATGTGCTGAACCTGCGGACGTGGCAGGCAAACAAACCAGCCTGGTCCGACAGGAGCTTTCCCTGCACAAGCGCTGGAAGAAGTTTGGGAACCACTGGTCTAGATAATACTTAGTCCTGCCTTGAGTGCAGGGGACTGGACTAGATGACCTCTCGAGGTCCCTTCCAGTTCATGATTCTACGTGAAGAAAGTCATTCCAGTGAAGGATATACACAGATTTTGATAATGTTGTTTTATTATTTACACTTCTTCCCTGGGGATTGAACCTTGATGTTTTAGGAAGGCTTGTGTGTTCCAATGATCCTGAGAACATTGCTCACAGGACTCTGAACTCCTAGTAGGGACACTCAAGCTGCTCAGGTCAAAGGTTAGGGACCAAATGAAAATCAGTCCACTGGTCTTCCCTGTTGGGTATAGAATGATAAATTATTGGCATATCATTGTAAAGAAAATGTGTGTGTATTATATATATATATATATATATATATATATATATATATGACTGCCTAAGTAGTAATTCTTCCGTTATTTATAAGCACAAAAAGTTAACCATTCTGGCAAATAGCATGATTGACAGGGTTGGCGGAGCCTTGTTCATGCCCTAAGCCAGTGGTAGTCAATTGTTTTTTGTCAAGGTATAATCAAGGTCCAGACTCCAGAGAAACATTTTTCGCACCGCAATAATAATAAATGACAAAAATAAGTAAATGAAAATATTTTGCTGTCCATTCAAAAGCATTTGGTGGTTCAGATTTGGCCCATGGTCCATCTATTGCTTCAGGCAGAGGTAGTCAACGTCTGATAACAAGGGAAGGATTCAGATTAATATTGAAATAATAGCTGTGATGGTTCTCAGGATAACCAGGACTGAGAGTCACCTTGCTCTTCCCTCTCACCCCACTTCCAGCGAGAGGGAGATATGTTTATGCTTAACTAGACGTCAGTTCCCTGACACCCCCAGCCTGCTAGCCACACAAGCACTCTCCTCCGGCTATGCTAGCCTTATTTTACCTTGCAGGTTAACAATAGATATGCCCAGTCTTCAAGTTCCTTTGAAGCATTCACCTGTAGCGTCCAACCGCTAATCCACCGAACCCTTGAGGACAGCAGATCTGGTATCCACTGAGTGAATCAGCGGCACTGCTGTGGGTACCTGCATGGCCCCACAGTATGCCAACATTTTTATGGCTGACTTAGAACAACGCTTCCTTAGCTCTCGTCCCCTAATGCTACTACTCTACTTGTGCTACATTGATGACATCTTCATCATCTGGACCCATGGAAAAGAAGCCTTTGAGGAATTCCACCATGATTTCAACAATTTCCATCCCACCATCAACCTCAGCCTGGACCAGTCCACACAAGAGATCCACTGCCTGGACGCTACGGTGCTAATAAACGATGGTCACATAAACACCACCCTATACCAGAAACCTACTGACCGCTATACCTACCTACATGCCTCCAGCTTTCATCCAGACCACACCACACGATCCATCGTCTACAGCCAAGCTCTACGATACAACCACATTTGCTCCAACCCCTCAGACCGAGACAAACACCTACAAGATCTCTATCAAGCATTCTTACAACTACAATACCCACCTGCGGAAGTGAAGAAACAGATTGACAGAGCCAGAAGAGTACCCAGAAGTTACCTACTACAGGACAGGCCCAACCAAGAAAATAACAGAACACCACTAGCCGTCACCTTCAGCCCCCAACTAAAACCTCTACAGCGCATCATCAAGGATCTACAACCTATCCTGAAGGACGACCCATCACTCTCACAGATCTTGGGAGACAGGCCAGTCCTTGCTTACAGACAGCCCCCAACCTGAAGCAAATACTCACCAGCAACCACACACCACACAACAGAACCACTAAGCCAGGAACCTATCCTTGCAACAAAGCCCGTTGCCAATTGTGTCCACATATCTATTCAGGGGACACCATCATAGGGCCTAATCACATCAGCCACGCTATCAGAGGCTCGTTCACCTGCACATCTAGCAATGTGATATATGCCATCATGTGCCAGCAATGCTCCTCTGCCATGTACGTTGGCCAAACCAGACAGTCTCTACATAAAAGAATAAATGGACACAAATCAGACGTCAAGAATTATAACATTCAAAAACCAGTCGGAGAACACTTCAATCTCTTTGGTCACTCGATTACAGACCTAAAAGTTGCAATTCTTCAACAAAAAAACTTCAAAAACGGACTCCAAGTAGACACTGCTGAATTGGAATTAATTTGCAAACTGGATACAATTAACTTAGGCTTGAATAAAGACTGGGAGTGGATGGGTCATTACACAAAGTAAAATTATTTCCCCATGTTTATTCCCCGCTGTTCCTCAGACGTTCTTGTCAACTGCTGGAAATGGCCTACCTTGATTATCATTACAAAAGGTTCTCCCCCCGCCCCCGCTCTCCTGCTGCTAATAGCTCACCTTACCTGATCACTCTTTTTACAGTGTGTAGGGTAACACCCATTGTTTCACGTTCTCTGTGTATATAAATCTCCCCACTGTATTTTCCACTGAATGCATCCGATGAAGTGAGCTGTAGCTCACGAAAGCTTATGCTCAAATAAATTTGTTAGTCTCTAAGGTGCCACAAGTACTCCTTTTCTTTTTGCGGATACAGACTAACACGGCTGCTACTCTGAAACCTGAGTGAACAGTGTGCACATTAGCTTATATGATTCAGCTCAGGATCAGCACCTTGCTTAATAACACATCACTTACCTATATTCATAGTTAAAACAGGGATAAGTTTATTCCCAAATATTCAAGAGATAGTGAAAAAAGGATATAAAACAAAGTAATAACATGTTTTCTGGAGACTAAACTTAACTTACACTAACCTCCTGTCTAAAGAAGTCTTGTCACACTTAAAGTCTTCTGCATAGTTTCCAACCAAGGCCGGCTGTGATCCTTTTTCATGAATGTAATTGCCCATTTACTTTCTAGGTTCAGGATAGGGGGGCTGTTTTCTTTTATCCCCAAATTTAATTGTCTGTACTCAAAGATAGTATAAGCCCCATCACTCGTTTCCCCCCCATTGACTTGTTATGTAAATGGCTAGTCATTGTGGTAACTTACAATTCTTAATTTACATCTCAACATGCAGACAGGTGAATAAACTTTGCTTGTCTGACAGAAAACCTGTTTGTTAACCCTGACTCGATACAGACTAAGACATATTTTCAGTATTTACACACACACACAAACACTCTCTCTCGCTCTCTCTCTATATATACACATATACAATTTGCAACAATATTAGTGATCAGTGTGATCCTGGCTTTTATTTAAGACCTCACATGACATCCTCTGGTGAACCAGAACATACTTACAAGAACTAGGACATTTCTGCTTTCAGAGTAGCAGCCGTGTTAGTCTGTATTCACAAAAAAGAAAAGGAGTACTTGTGGCACCTTAGAGACTAATAAATTTATCTGAGCATAAGCTTTCGTGAGCTACAGCTCACTTCATCGGATGCATTCAGTGGAAAAATGCATCCGATGAAGTGAGCTGTAGCTCACGAAAGCTTATACTCAAATAAATTTGTTAGTCTCTAAGGTGCCACAAGTACTCCTTTTCTTTTTAGGACATTTCTGTAACCCTTTTCCTAGTTAGCATTAAAGGGATCTTGGGACTCAATAGCACAGGCTGAAAAAGGCACTTCCATTATTTTTAGGTATTTACAACTTTCTGGAAAGTTGTCATTTGGTAACTATAGTTATATTCTTAACATAAGCCTGAGAGTAAAATTTTTGGAAAGTTTAATAAATCAATTTGTTAAGGTTAGAGTTAACTAAATGTAGGAAAAGAGGCTTTGTCTCCTCCCTTACCCCTCACGTACCCTAAGATATTGTACAGATATGTTTCGCATTTTAAGCACAAAACCCATCCCTTTTTACCTTTCAAAGTAGAATAGCAATCTATAATTTTTTTTCTGCTTTCAGGCCTCAAAGAACCTCACCACAAGACTTCATTTCTGAAAAATTTCCCACCTTTACTAAGACTGCTGCTGCTCTCACAGTGGTAGCAATGGTGAAAGCACTAACATAGGCGAGGCTCCAGACAGCCATTGATATTTTTAAGTACTGTATCATCTAAATCTGCTGGAATCAGATACACACCACACAGTAGAGGCCACTGGCATCTTATTGAGCTTGCTAATACTGGTGGAGTTTCAAGAAAACCTAACATAGATAGGACCAAGTACAGCTAAAGAACTGAAAAAGCAGATTCGGCCCTCACCCCAAAGAGTTAGGCATTTTTTTGCTGCAGAATTCCAGTTGCCCCACAGATTAGGATAAAATCCTGAATTTCATGCATGCGCAAGTGCACACACACATACACGCCCTTACTTGATTTTTTTATTCTCAACTTTCTGCCTTGAATTTTATTCCTTCCTTCTTAATCGTTTTTGTTCATTAGTAGAGCAGGTCAACATTTTTTTTCCCCAGTGTAAAATTGTGGCAGAAAATGTGGTTTTCTTAAAAAAAGAAATGTTTAGCAGGAACATGTTTCTTATGACAATTTTAGCCTGAAAAAATGTTTAAATGATTTGTTTCAACTTCTTCTTTTCAATAATGTCAAAATGTTTTACATTACCATGAGAATTTTTTGTTTTGACTTTATCATTTTGATTTATATTTTATTTTATACCATACGAAAATACACATTCTATATTTAATATTTATAGCATAACATTTTGATATCAAAACAAATCATTTTGATATTTTGAATCAAAAGTTCAAAATTCCAGCACATAGAAAATTGACTTTTTTGTTCTAATTCAGAATGAAAACACATTTCAGAGTGCTGGAGTTTCCCACAAAATGGAACTTCCATTTTCTGATCACCTCTACTCATTAGTAATTAATTGTTGTTGCTGAGACATCACTTCAAACCTTAGCTCCTATTTTTAAGGGTCATAACTTTTAAAGCAGTTACCTTCTGACTGTGAGAAAAAGAATGAGCCTATTGTGGCTGGTTATAGTCTAGAACTATGGAATTTATCGTGGCGCTGAGGAGCTTGTGTTTGCATGTCATGACATTGGGTGATACAATGTGAGTTAAAATTGGTTTGGATGTCAGTGTTGGTTTAAATGTCAATTTCCTTTAATTTTACTAACTATTAATAAAAGGAGGAGTACAGCAAACTTCACTCTAGGTTCACAATGATTTGCGTTTATAAATAGGGCACTACCAAATTCATAGTCCATTTTGGTCAATTTCACTGTCATAGGATTTTTAAAATAATAAATTGCATGATATCAGATATTTAAATTTTAAATTTCACTGATTTTTTTTTTTTTTACAATTTTTCTGTTGTAGGGGTTCTGATCCAAAAAAGGAGTTGGGGGGGGGGGGGGGTCACAAGGTTATTGTAGCGGGGGGGTTGCGGTACTGCTACCCTTACATTTGTGCTGCTACAGGAGGCAGCGCGGCCTTCAGAACTAGGTAGCTGGAGAGCAGTGGCAGCTGCTGATCAGGACCCCAGCTCTGAATGCAGAGCCACAGCCAGCAGCAGCAGCAGAGATATAAGGGTGGCGTGGTATGGTATAGCCACCCTTACTTCTGCACTGCTGCTGATAGGGCGCTGCCTTCAGAGCTGGGTGCCCGGCCAACAGCCTCCATTCTACAGCCACCCAGCTCTGAAGTCAGCGTGGAAGTAAGGGTGGCAATACTCTGACCCCCCTAAAATAACCTTGTGATCCCCCTGCAACTCCCTTTTGGGTCAGGGCCCACAATTTGAGAAATGCTGGTCTCCCCCATGAAATCTGTTTAGTACAGGGTAAAAGCAAAAAAAAAGACCAGATTTCACAGGGGGAGACGAGATTTCATGGTCTGTGATGCATTTTTCCTGGCTGTGAATTTGGTAGGGCCCTATTTATAAATCCTGGAAGTGTGAGAGTGAAGTTTGTAACAATGCTGTTACAACAGTGTAAAAAAGTGCAGTTTAATTATATTAGATATTCTGGGCTGGACTGCCCAAAATTAAGGATGCTTTCTGAACTTCAACTGAATTTTCTGATTTAAGTGCAAATCAAATCTAATTTTTAATATTGCATTAACATAGCTCTCTGAATTTAATCCATAATATATTCTGTGTGGTAACTTGAGCACTTCTATAATCAATGCCACTTAGCATAGTGAATTGATACAATTTCATTACTTATTAATACTGGAAAAAGTGTTGGGATGAAATATTCCATACACAGGCCTTTTAGCCAAACCAACTTTTATTATGAGTTAATACGCTAGAGTATGTGGGTTTCATTAAGAATTTCTCTTCACAGCCCTGAGCCAAATTCTGCTCAGTTACACCAGAAACCACTACTAACATCAGCTTAATTGTTTCAGATTTGCACCAGTGTAACTGAAGCACAGTTAGACCCAGTGGGATATAAATGGCAGAAGGAGAGGGGGGTGCACTGAGCTCTGATACAGTTTATCTTTGGCTCAGTTTCACAATTTGTACAGCACTGTCTCCTAATTAATGTGGGGCACGATGCTGCAACCCTCTCACAAGTTGTATGCACATTTCATTCTTATACGGTCACTCAGTGGGCACGTGTGTTTCTTGGAGGGCCACAATGTCAATGTCAATGTGATGGTCTTTGAGGGTCCTCAAAAGGTAATCTGCTTTTTTCCCTGGACATCCCTTCTACATTAAGTTGGTATATTCAGATGACTGACCCAACTGTTCTTTTTTGGTCCTGGAAAGGGCAGTTTGAAGAAGTATAATTATTGCTACATTCACTGGAAGGTCGGTAAAATGATGTACAGTGGCCAATTGATGACATTGGTGTGTTGGTGGATTTGCACAAAACACAGAGCACAAAAAACACCAGCACTTAACAGAAGCACCACGTGAAGGTTGTAGTTTTGATCCCACTTAACATGAGGCCTGATCCCATCTTACCTTACCTTCCCCATCTAGCCATCTACATAGGTGACTTTAACAGCCATGACGAAGCCTGGGGATAGTGCTCAAATGACACAGTGGGGGAGAAGATCACAGAATGGGCCTCCCTTGAAGGCCTCCACCTGCTCTATGATCCGAAGCAACCTGGATCTTTTTGGTCTGAGATGGACAACGGATCACAACCCTGACCTGTGTTTTGTAATCTATAATAGTGCAGGTGTCCCACTGGCCACAACAAGAACCATCCCAAGTCACTTCCCGCATAGCCAACATCGCCCAATCATCCTACACTTCAGAAACAGAATCTTGGATCCCACGTTTCCAATCAATGCCTAAAAACTTCAGTCATTTTACAAACATCCTAAAATCGACCACTAAGAAGTACATCCTGTGTGGCCACCACAAGGTTGTCACCCCCTGCTGGACAAAGAAATCCAAGTCTCTCCTGAGGGAATGTGAAAAGAGTGGCAACCCAGATAAAGCCACTGCGCTGCTTGAGTCCTTGAATTGGGTGCTCCTGGAAAGGTGAAAAGAGGCCGCTGAAAGCCTTGATTTCACCCATTCAAGCCTTAAGACATGAGCTCTTTTGTGGCAACTTGGAGGATCCCAGCCAGTAATGCAATGCTCAGCAAAGGTGACAGCAAATGCTGTTGCCTCTCATCTTCTTTCTAACAGCAAGACACCGACAGACAAGATTACATACCAGGAGGTCCAGTGGGAACTCCGCAGAAACCTTGAACAATGCCTGGAGGAATCCCCACTCTCTTCCCCATATTCTGTCTAGGAGATCAAGGTTGAGCTGTTGGAAACCAAAAGCCAGAAAGCTGCAGGGGTTGATGGTATTCCTCCAGAGTTTCTCAAGAATCTGGGAAGACAGGGACGGGAATGACTGGTGGCGCTTTCTACTGCCGTGCATAGAACTGGAGAAATGCCAACAAGCTGGTGACAGGCAACAGTGGCTGCCCTACTGAAGCCTGGGAAACCTGCAGAGGACACATCCAGTTACCGCCCCATCTCTCTCCTCCCAACCACCAGCAAGCTCATGGAATGGGCGCTGCTCCACCATCTGTCTGATATTATTGAAGACATCCTCCCCTGTGGAGCAGGCAGGATTTCACCTGAAGAGGAACTGCTGTGACCAAGTAGCTTCACTTACCAGCTACATTGAAGCAAGATTCCAACATAAGTTGAAGACAGGGATCGCCCTTGTTGATCTATCCTCAGCATACGACACTGTCTGGAGACAGGGCCTCCTCCTCAAGGTCTCCTGCGTCATTCACTGTCGCCGAACAATCTGCCACTTGATGGCAATGACTGGGGACCGCCGCTTTAAGGCATACCTTAATGGCCAGATCAGTAGAACAAGAACTCTTAACTCAGGCATCGCTCAGGGCTCTGTCCTGGCCCCAATACTTTTTAATCTATAGACCACAGATATATCAGTGACTGAGTCAAGGAAATTAATGTATGCAGATTAAATTGCCCTAGCTGTTCAGCATACAAGCCTCAATACCATTGGCTGCACCCTAACCTGAGGTCTTAGCACACGGCTGATTATTTCCAATGCTGGAAACTTAGGCCTAATCAAAAACAAAAACACACACCCCCCCCCCCCCCCCCGGTAACTGCTTTCCAGCTGAACAGTAAATTGGCTAATACCAAACTTGATGTGCAGTTCTGCGGTGAGAGCGTCAGACACAAAGCTAATCCAAAGTATCTTGGCGTTACACTGGACTGGAGTTTGACCTTTCAACAACACCTTGAGAACACCCGCAATCAGATCTTATGTCACACTTACCAGAAAATTGCCCGGAACATCATGGGTCTCCAATCCATGGACCTTATGAATCGCAATAACTGCCTTGGTATATTCTGCTGCTGAATATCATGCACCAGGGTGATCTCATAGCAGTCACACTAAACTCCTTGACACTCAACTCAATAATGCTATGCACATAGTGTCAGGGACGCTCAAATCTACTCCAGTTGACTGGCTCCTAGTCCTATCGCACATCCAGCCTCCACAGATTAGAAAATCTGCTCAGACATTTCACTTTCTTAATCATGTCAATGCAAATACAAGGATCCCACTGCATCATGACCTGCAGAACCTGCCAAAGACGAAATTAGAAGCCCACAACCCTCTATGGAACCGTTTCAAGATCTTTACACCCTACTTTGATGCTGAAGCTCAGTGGAGAGCCACATGGAGCACTTTGACTACTCAAAACAAACAGCTCATCGTTGATCCTGTTGAGGAACCACCAAGTTTTGATTTATGTCGGAAAGACTGGTGCAGATTGAATCGCATCAGGAGATCTCAGGGGAGATGTGGACAAACCCTGTTTAAATGAAAAATGATGCAATCATCTGTATGCAACTGTGGTCACCAGGCACAAATGATAGAGCATATCATATCTGAATGTCCCCTTTGTTCTTCTGCCAGGGGCCTGAAAGACATTCACCAGATCACTGCTGCGGCAATGTGCTGGCTATCAAACTTGTAATTGTTGCTACCTATCCAAGCCATACAAAAGAAGAAGGTGACTCAGTGGACAATATGGCATATATGACACAACTTGTGTGTGTGTACATACACTGCTTGTCACAATGACTTCAGCAATCCTGTTCGCAAGTGTTGGAAAAACTTATGTGAGTGAGGCCTGTAGAACTGGGTCTTGAGGTAGAGATTCTGAGTTTTTGGGGCCAGGACCTTGGTTGGTGCAAAATCTGCTGACCTCAAAGGCTCGACAACAATTAATCCCAAGTGAGAATCTTGTCCTTTATACTTATATATTGCAAAATGAGTCTCAGAGAATTGACGCTCTGAGCTGAATTTTCTCTCTCTTTGTTGATCAATCATATTGCCAATGTTACATGGATATATGCAGCTCCCATTGGGGAGCTATCAAACACATTTTTGGTCACCAAACACACTAGATCATCAGTTATTTTATTTTTTCTTAGGAACCAAATTTAGGTCCAAAAATAGCTTGAAAGCAAGACCCAAACATGAACGTATAAAAAGTTTTCTCCGTAGGAACTACATATGGGTTAGGGAAAACAATTATCTCCCACGGGCTGTCTCTGTTACTGAAGAAATATATCCCCTCCAAGAAATTTTGTGTCACAAGGGATCAGTGTTACAGACTACTCAAGTCAACGCAACTAAGGACTTAATAAGTATTATATAATAATCCCCATCATTGTAGTATTGAGCACTACACCAAGAATCTCTCCTCACAATGCTCCTGTGACCCACATTTTTCAGATGGGGGACTGAGGCACAGAAAAAGTAAATGACTTGCTAAAAAGAAAAATATATTGCTCAAAGTCCGAGGCCGAGCTGGGAACGGAACCCCAGTTACTTGACTCCCACTCCAGTGACTGACTGCCTTAATAAAGCTATTTGTCCTCACTACAGGATTGTGCTTGTGCTAGCTAGTTCGAGAGCTCCAAGCTTTTCATAACATTTAGGGCCAGGCCTACTTTTTATAAATATGCATAATACAGATTCAGTTTGCAGTTAAAAACAGGATGTTGGGGTTTTTAATTGTTAATTTCAAACACTTCCTATATGCAAAGTTTAAGCAAATTAAATTAAATCAAGATTTACTTATGCAAACAGAAAGAAAATATAATTTCAATATGCTATAGAGAATGATTAAAAACACTAATTTTCAGAAAGGCCTTCATGTTTAAAAATTGATATTCAGTACCAATGGGGAAGGCAGATCCTAAGGTCTATGAGAATATTTGCATGACAAAAAAGTATACTTTCCTGCCTAGAGATCTCATGAGGGATTTGTGTGGGATTTTATTCATGAACTCCTCAGACACTAAGGTGAGTACAAAGAAAATATTATGCAGCATAATAAGGCAGCTCTAAAAGCCTATCAGCAGCCTTCGTACGTAATACCTCCTTTACGTTTGCCAACACAGCTGCTTGAGAAGTCTGCCAAGGAGAGATAGAAAGAAAGTGGGAGAGACATGACAATGCTGCTGGGGAAATATATATATTTCTATGTCTTGGCATCTCTAATCTGCATTTGGCAAGGATAATTTTTTTTTTAAAAAAAAAGGACAAGTGAGAGAATGCACAGAGGCAGACAGGCTTTTGGCAGTTAATTTAGAAAGTTAAGATATTTAATTTAGAAAGTTAAAAGATATTTAATTAAAAAGCATGACAATTTCAAATGAGCAACATTTAGCAGGCAATAGAGTGCAAAATTCTGGTTGCATTAAAAACAAAGTTAGAACGGTCACTGATTTCAATGGGACCAAGGATTTGGTCCATCATTTCTGGGCCAGCTTTATATACCCTTTTAAAATGAAAAAGGACGTTTCAGATCTGGGCCTCTGATAGTTCAGGATAAAATTATGATTCTGTCCCTTTTTATGGCAGAAACCTAGTGTGAATGTAACACAGAGACTCCTGTTGGCGGCGGGCGGGATCGAACCTGGGGCTTCTGTCGCTTAGTGCATGAGCCTCTACCGCATGAGCTAAAAGCCATACGGCCCTTAGCTAAGACTGTAGAGCAGAATCATTAATATCTCTCGCTAAGTGGTCTTGGTGCCACTAGATGGGACAGAACACCACACCCAGGAGGTGTGTGGGTTACACAAACAGACCTTTAAAAGGAAGTGGCATTGTAATGTTCAAGAAGGTTGCTAGAATATGCCAGTCATACAAATATAGAACGCAGTTCACCTGGGACTTTCAAATATGAATTTACAGTAGATCTCCCAACTTCATCTAATGATCTCTATGCAGATTCTAATTCAAAGCCAAATTCTGCTGATCCTGCACAGCAAGGGATCAGGGGAGAAGACTGAAGAAGCCCAAATTCACATTGCGCACACTCCACATAAGGGTATACATATATACTGGGGGCCTCCAGTGATGCACATTGCATCAGTTGAGCAAGGTAATTTTCCTTTTGTACCTGGCACTCGTGAGGCCACTGGAGTACTGTGTCCAGTTCTGAGCACCACACTAGGAAGATTGTGAACGCATTTGAGAGAGTCCAGAGAAGAGCAAACAACATGATCAAATGGTCAGGTTTTCTAAACCTATGAGGAAAGGTTAAAAAGCTGGGCATATTTAGTCTTGAGAAAAGAAGATTGAGAGGGGACCCGATGAGTCTTCAAATATGCAAAAGACTGTTATAAAGAGGACTATTATCAATTGTTCTCCATGTCCACTCAAGGGAGAACAAGTACTATTGGGTTTAATCTGGAGTGTGAGAGATTTAGATTAGATATTAGGAAAATCTTTCCAACTATAAGGATATTTAAATTCTGGAAAAAGGCTTCCAAGGGAGATTCTATTTGGACAAACACCTGTCAAGGATGATCTAGGTTTATTTGGTCCTGCCTCCGTGCAGGGGGCTGGACTTGCTGGCCTCTTGAGATCCTTTCCATATCTACATTTCTATGGTTAATATTATCTACCCTATATAACCAAATTTTCAGTGGAGAAGCTTAACATGATGGTTGTGTAATTCACCTGGTTAATATTTTTATTATGTTCCTAAGTTTCATATTATAAATTCATAACTCTTACTTGATATGATACTTTGTCTCCAAATCCAGAAATAAATATTAAATGTGCAACCATCTAATTATTCGTCCACACTGAATACAAGATGATTCAGATTTGAAGGTTTTAGGCTCTTTGCTATGATAAGAAAGATTCTCCCTATCCATAACACTTTAATATGTGTTACATCAAGGATTTGTAATATGACTTTTTCCCTTTGAGATAGTGAATTTAATTGATTTATTCATCCCATTTAAATGAGTTAGCAATTCTTTTGTCCTATCATCTTTTTAATATTTGCAAAGGCTTCATAAACCTACCCACTATAAACTCAGGGTTTATAGTCACTCATCGCTGGACATTTTCTATCAAATATTTCATAAAACACCAGCCAACTTTTTTAAAAATAAACTCCATGGTTGCACCTTTTCTTTGGTCCTAATGTGATTTTTCCTAAAAAGTAAAAAGAGTAGACATTATTTTGAATGTCATTAACTGTCAAATTAGTGCATTCTATGAAGATTTTATCTTGTTTAAATTTTTGCTTCTGCAGATAATTGAAATCTCATTCACCGAAACTTTGTTGTAATGAACAAACATTACATTTTCAGAAACATCTCTAAATACATCTACTCTGATTAGTTTTCTTTGTTTACTAAATGCTAAGGAAGCTTAATCTAGTGTGTTAAAATACTAGTAACAGTTATGTAGCACCAAAGTCTTCATAATATATTTTGCTGTACATTAATACATGCACGCTAGTGGCCTGATCCAAAGCCCACTGAAATCAACAGGATTTTTTCCCATTGATCTTAATGGGTTTGGAACAGATCCTAATCTTGAACTTGGTACAAAATAACATTGGACCAGTAGCAGCCAGCCTGGAGCAAAGCAGACAGACACAGGATTCCCCCTACTGCTACATATTATGGGTATATGTTTTGTCTGAGAATACTTCATATTGGCTTCAGCAATGAACTATTTACTGTGTAAAACCTCACTTATGCCAGTGGAATCTTTGAGATAGGCATTCAGGACAAATACACAGAGGAGAAAGATTGGATGGAGCCATCGATCTCTCCTTGTAGGGATGAGAGTTTGGTGATGGGAGAATTGAGGGACCATTTGTTCCACCTCACTATTATGGGGGTAGAAAAGAGGGTATTTTCCCATCACTGTGAGCCCCATCCTCTTCTGTATAACAACAGTTTTGGAGCTGACAGAGACACTATCTTGAGTAATGCATCTCAGACAGTCTCCTGACTGAAAGCCAACCAGAGAGGGCTGCCCAAAAAGCTGGCATGTCTGATAGTGTCTACTCTGACATCATTCTTCTATTCCATGACCAAAGGGCAGTTAGGGGGAGGGGCAGGATCCTAGGTCTCTGGGAAAGAAATCCTGGGCTAGTGTTATTCTGCCAAAATGTAGGTTACCCTCCAGATTTGCATTCTCCCTTGAGAGCTCCCAGAGAGCTGAACTGTATCGTGTAGATCCAGCAGGCTCCATGAATTTATTGTACCAGAACTAGAATTCTTGCTTCTCACATTGTTGTTCGAGTACTTCAGTTGCAAATATTTACTCAGTCAATGTCATACAAGCTCTTCAATTCAATCACATTGAAGAGTGCCAGGTGACTCATGTGGTACACTCATGTACTGTGCCTCATGTGTCTACTCTTCTGAAAGTTAATCCCAGATTGAATAATATTTGCCACTAACATGGAGATGTCAGTAATCTGAGTCAGATTTGCTAGCCACCAGTTGAAGATCAAGGATGTGTGACTGCTTCTGGATTCAACCTTTGAATTTTTTAGTCAGGCTTCCAAAAACATGAATGCAATATTTGCAAACACCCCATTGAGGTTGCAAAGGATGTGAACATGTGCATGCCCACACACAAGGGCCACTTGTACATATAAAGGATCACTTAGGTTTGCACAGTGGGTCATCATGTATATTGGTGTCCATTTGCATGCATAAAAATGAGACTCTGCATGTACAAATAGGTATAAAAATGCATCAGCAGAATGTGAAATCAAAGACCCTTCAAAATGTGGGATTCTAAACATTTGATTTATCATCTAGTTGTTCCATGTTACCTTTACAAGTTGGAGAAACGGATGAACCAAGAACATTATAAATGAAACTTGTAGGCACACAGATACTACTTTAACGTTACATAAATGTTACCAAGTACCATATTTTAATTTACAGCCTATATGCTGAAAGCAACTAAACACATAATTTTCAGAGATATTTTTCAAGTGTTAGGATTAGTCCTGGTCAGGAATTTTTTTTTTAAATTGGTTTCATAATACCAATTTGTTGAAACCAAAGCTCTTCTCAAGACGACACCAATTTCAATGAAACTTTTGTCAAGGAGGGTTTCTCAGGCCCAGAATGTAACTTCTAGTCAATGTAAGAGAGTCAGTCACTCTGGCCCAGTGAATATTAAACAAATTGGAACCGCTGTACTGAGCCAGAGAAAGAGAGAGAGATTGACTCGGCAGCCCAGAAGGCAGGGGGCAGCCCAGAATAGCTTAGTGTTTAAGTAAAGTTCAAGTCCCTGCTGTGCCTGATTCATTCCAGGACTTGAACATGGGGAACCCACAGCTTAGGTGAGTGCCGCAACCACTCTTTCTTTGTTGTTTTGTCAAAAAGATCTCAATTTTGTCCCAATGTGGAACAGGAAAATTTTTAAGTCACAACAATTATCCTGGGACAGGTAAACCATTTCCTGCCCAGCTCTTGTTCAGATTTGTTAAGACAATTTTAAAAAATGCCATATGCAGATTTACTAGTTGAATTTTCAAAGTTAGCTATTGGGCAATACCTGCTTTTCATTTCTTCACATAACCACCATATTGAAACCTTTTAAGTGTACAGTAATGCCTATTATCCATTATCCAGGTTTTCAACGTGTAATAAGTAATTATGTCATCACAAGTTGCTTTGGTCTGAAGCATATGTTAACAACCCAAAGCAATTTCAAAAACCTGATTTTAGTCTATTAAACTATTTTAAAGTTACATGACCCCTGAACAGAAGAACTTTTTCAGTGAAATATTTATTGTCATAATATTATCTAACTGGTCATAAAAATAATTGAGATATTTGGCTTCAATGAGACTTCGAATGCTATGCTGTACTAATACACAGTTGTCTTCTGGAATATTGCAGAGAGAGAGATAGCATAAAACAGTGCAATAATGTTCACTAGTCCTTTACCCAAATGTGAACTGTAAAGGGAAGATCAAAAGAACAGTTTATGCCCTTCATTGCTTCTTTAAGATGCATAAAAAAGCAATCATTTTTGTGCTACTTAATTTTTGCACAAGTAAACCCAATTAAGTTGACGGTACTAGGAGAGTTACGACTCAAGCTTCACTCCACTTCCTATGATCTTACCAAAGTCTTCCAACAAAAAACAGGAAGCCAAGAACTGGGGCCAGATCCTCACTGGTTTGAATCTGCATAACTCCATAGAAATTACAATTTACACTAGTTCAGGTTGTGCCCTCTGCATTTCTAACGTTAAAAAAATCAGTATTGCTACTTTTTAAGAATTATCTATGAAACATAAGGATTTGATCCTGTGTACTGGTGAGAGTCACCAAATCCTCTTGTACTCAGTACCTTTTAGAACTGTGGTACTGAGGAATATGTCTTTAAGGGCTCAGCTTGCCAGACACAGTCCAGGTGAGACATTGAAAAAGCTCATGCAGTTATGCATAATATCTTTCCAGCATCTTAAATAGTGATTGCTCAACACCATATGGTATCATGAGTGAAAAGCAACTACGAAAACACCCTTAGTGGAAGAGTGGAACAGTTAGAAGACCCACTAGAGTTGACATATCCTGGAAATGTGGAAGGTAACTGGAGACTATTAATAGCACTTCACTCTGTATGTGTCACCAAAAAGGAAGGCAGCCAGAAGCCCTAGTTCTGACTAGAACTAGGTGAAAAATGATCAGTCTGAAATTATTTATAATTTGACATAAATTTGCCAATCATTTCAGCCAATTTTTTGGAGCAGAGGGGCTGGAGGGGAAGCAGAGCCGCCATTATAATCTTTAGCCCAGTAGTTGGGGAACCCACCTGAGCCATGGTAGACCCAGGTTCAAAACCCCATCCACCCCCACCCTTGCCTGATGTAGAAAAGGGATTTGAATGTGGGGCTCCCATATTGCAGGAGAATGCTCTAGCTACAAGATTCAGAAATATTCTGGATCTGTCTCAAACTCTCCTGTTGAAGCTGTTCCATTCTGTTAAAATATATACCCATTAGAGCAGAGAGATGAAATTCTCTGTCCCACTAGCCATCAGGCTATAGGGCCAGGGATAGAATGACTCATGACTATTCAAGTATTTTATATGAAGTGGAACGTCAACGGGAGGTATTCCCAGAACCTTTCCCCACTCCCCAGTCAACCCTGTAACTCAGAGGCTAAGCACTCTTCTGCCATGTTGGAAACCCTAGTTCACCGCCTCCCCTCCCCCCTCATCATTTATGCCATACAGAGTGCTAGCTCCAGTGCCCCAGCTGATCTCAACTGTGACAATATGGAACACTAAGAGAGGTGCTTTCAGGGAGGTAGGTCTTAAGCCATTTAGAGCTTTAAAAGTCAAAGCTAATGCCTTGAAATCTCACTTGAAAATTCACAGGACTGGACTACAGCATTTTGTCAGAGCGTATTCCAGGAATATTTCACTACATAGCTTCTTTGGCTTTTTGCTACATCCATTAGTAAATACATCCCCCATCCCCCACCTCTCTTCCCTGCAAGAGTGGTCCATTACTCTGTACTGTACACTCCTGGACTCCTCTACAGATATTACTGTCAGCACTGAGCCCAGGCCTGAACTCCTTACTAAGGCAGTAGGACTTTACTAAGAAAATGAAGGTATCTGGTACCACATTGGGCTTATCATGAACAACAACAAAATTACATAGCTGTGATATGGTGTGATTATGTGGTAAGATCACTTTTCATTTTCTCAGTAATTAAATAGTTTGTTAAGAAGCCTTGATGGCTAGTTCATTATGAATTCTCCTCACTGTATATGATTTTTACTATACAAAGTCACATTGAAGTGAAATAGATACATGCACCATTGATTTTAATAGGACTTTGTACTGTAAGAATAATATGCAGGTACAGTATATTGCACCGAAAAACAAGAAAAGCACCACATATTAACCCTGCTAATGTAGTAAGAGTGTCATATAAGCTTGAAGGCCAAAGGTTTTAATGCCCATAGACATTAGAGTGACCAGATAGAAAGTGTGAAAAATCAGGACAGGAGGTGGAGGGTAATAAGTGCTTATACAAGAAAAAGCCCAGAATATCGGGACTGTACCTATAAAATCGGGACATCTGGTCACCCTAATAGGCATCCAAAATATGCACTAATTGCCCAGAAAGTTATTATGTGGTCAGTTTATTTGATTTTAGAAGACAGACCCCCAAAAAGCCAGATCTGACACTTTACACTTAAATTCAGCTCTAACAGCAAACACAGCAATTAACCACAGATGTATACCTATACTTACAGGGAGCCCCACTGAAAGTTAATGAAAACGCTCTGTCTGCACAACACTCCACTTCTGTTGAGTGGGTTGCAGGATTTGGTCCTCAAATAATATCTTCAGTTCTGTCCAGAAGGAAGAATGCTGCATTCAAGTGAAACTCATTTTTTATTACTGAAATTTAAGAGATTATCTCTATTTCACAAAACATGGAGGCCTTACTAGTTTTACTATGGTCATACATACATACATACATACATACTCTTTCTTTGGAGGAAAAAACAGCTACTTGACATAAGTGTTCTATGTCTAAATTATGTATGTGTTACACATAGTTAATCTAATTTCAGCAGGGTTCTTTACATCATTATACATTGTACAGTACACCGTATTTTTCCTTCCGCTAACAGACATTGGTAATAAATCAATGGTACAATGTGTATGATGTGTTTGAAAATCTGACAGTTATTTGAACTTTAGTGAATTTTCTCAAGTGGCTAATTACTATTTAGGCACTCAGAAGTACCTCCCAGGGAGCTTAACTGGCTGCTGTAAATTGAACTAGAAGGCCCTAGCATATTAATTGGAGTGGAACAGCAGGGCTGGCTCCAGGCACCAGCTTTCCAAGCAGGTGCTTGGGGCGGCAATTAGAATGGGGCGGCAGTCCGTGTCCCGCGGCAACTGCTTGGACTTTGCTAGAGCCGCTCCTGAGTGGAAGTGCAAATAATTGACCTTACCTTTTGTTGAAGTAAGGGCATATAGTGTGACTTCATCCCTGGAAGGAGAAGACCCTGATGTAAAATCCTTAATGGCAGTACATGTATGTTGCCCAAAGTATGATAAAATAATTATAGCCTGGCATGACTGGAGAACTTTCCAGGGGTAATTTGATAGTTCAAATAATTTTATCTTTGCAGATGTGGCTTCTCATTTTTGAAACTGTTGACCTCCAAACAGTTACATTTTTAAAAACTCTATTTCCCAAAGCATCTCTCTCCATCGTGGTCTCTGCTGAACATGGCTGCATGGGAACGTTTAACATTACTTCTTTTAAAGATCGAAAGAATTACATTTTACCCTGGCAGCATCCATCTCAATTGATCCAGGTAGAATCCAGTACTCTGCATCCAATCCTCTCCTGTATCAAAAACTTTGCAGATGTCATCATACCTACAAATATGCTCTGCACCTCTTTACTAGATTCCATCTTCAGCTTCCTTCCTCTGTATCTCAACCAGAAGTCCCTGAAATCATCAACAATTTAGGGCCAGATCCATCCCTGGTATAAGCAGAGGTCTACTAAGGAGGGTTTCTGTGTAATGTGGAGAGAGATTCAGTTCTGCTCCCACAAATGCCTTGTGAGCAAACCAGGGAAAAGTTCTTAGGATCTATGATTACATACAAATGGTATCCAGACTCCCCATGTTGGGAGAAACGGTCTCTATTCCTGGCAACGGACCAGCTGTACGGCAGCTCCACTCCCTGTCTCTGGGATGAATTCCATATTCCCCCAAATCCGGCAAAATAACCCATATATATTCTTTACCTGTTCCCTTCACCTGCTGCAGATGCCTAGGCGCACGAGGAGAATTTGGTCGGATCCTGGGTAAAGGTGGGACACTACTGCAGAAGCAGCTGAGCTGCTCTTCCACATTGAATAAGCAAGATCTATTCCCAGATCCAACGGGCCACCTCGCCTCATTTGCAAGCGCATCTCCTATTAACAGTGATAGGTTACGGTGGTGTTCGTTGCCTAACTTACTGTGTGATCCTGTGGTAAATGTGACTTTTGAAAAACATTCCTAGTTAATTTACAGCACCAGCTGTTCTGCTACAGCAGTAGGGCTTTTGCCACTGCCCTATAATTGGTGTCAACTGATGAGCAATTAAAGGTGCAGCAGCAGAGGCCTTCTTAGAAGGAAACAAACTCCAATATTCAAGCTTAACTGCCCAAATAGGCTTTGAGGCCAAGCTGAGCATCCAAAGGGAGCTCTTTCCCACAACTGATTTAGGCAGCCCACAGTGAATCTATCATATGAAATTTGCCTGCCACAGCTAATGAATCCATTCTAGCAAGTATAAAATAAATTGGCATGCTGTCTCTGCAGACAATGTTTTAACTTGGGTCTGTGCCTTCTGAAGGATAATGGTTTACTATGACAGGAATAGTTTTAGAAAATGAAATTCACAATCATAATACGTATTTAAATATAAACATACCTGAGAAAATACCCTGCATAGGACTAAATACAAGTCCTCAAACTATGGTGGGGACAAATCAAAGAAGCAAACAATTCTATTATGCAAATCACTGTAATTTATTGTGTCATGATTTTCCTAATCTCCCAGAAATAAATAGCATTTGGGATTAATTTCCTCACATTTATAAGTCAGGTGAATCAGCATTTGCATCCATGTTTGAGTTTCTCCATAACTATTGGCCTGATTCTTCACTTCGTTACATAAGCCTTGTCACACTGCAAGCCACATTGAAGTCAATGGAGTTACAATGATGTAAAGTAGGTGAGAGTCAGGCCCTGTATTTCAAAGACCATTCAATTTTTTCAGCAGTAATTATGTCTTTGTTGATCTGTCTCTCTGAGATGTATTCAGTTTCAATAGTCATTGTTGTATGTCTCAGACACTACAACTGTCCAACTTAACTCTTATCGCCGCTGCATTGTGTGTCCCCCCAACAGGAAGTTTGAATCTCCACTCATTCGCATCAATGTAAATCAAAAGTAACTCTCTATCTCTATGCAGGTGTTTATAGGGCCTCCATCACTTTAGTATCCAAGTACCTCTTTTAGCCTTTCTGAGCACATTTTACTGGTGTAAAACTGGGTCAGTGGAGAATCAGGTCCATAATATGCTATCAAACCATTCCACTTAAGGCTGTAATCTTGCCCAAGATAAACAGTGAGGGCCCTGAGAGACATCTCAGGAAAAGAGGAAGGTGCTGGTAAGTTAACCAAATATTCTAGCAAGCTATTAGGAAGTAATAAGGAGATGTAGAACTGTGGTCCTGGTCACTTCATGTCCTATATGGCTTATCATCTTCTGCCTCTTCTAGATTGTCTTGATTCCTTAACTAAGGAGTTCCAAATATTTTTTTTTCCAAAATAGGCAGACCACACCTTGAGAAATTATTTCATGGACCACCTTCCCTTCCATTGACTAGACCACCACCTGTTCTGCTCACATTCACACAACATCCCTGTTATGAATATACCAACCGCTATTAGGAAAAAAAGTACTTTGGGGTTATGTTTTAGAGCATTTATCAACAGCAAATAAGGAGTCAGTACCATGCAATCAATCATTTCTTCACAGACCACTAGCCAGTGTTCCATGGACTATAATTTGAGTACCTCTTATTTGTATAAGACGTCTTATTTTCTGGCACTCAATTGTTGTCCTTTGTTACTAGACATCTTTGAATGTCCGCTGTGTTACATTTCAGCAGTTGCTCCATTTCAGTGGTGTATGAAGCATGTATCCTTGAAAGGTCTCATCTTAATCCTATTGAAAAAATACCATCAAAGTTCCTAATTTACTAAAGCCAGAGTCAAATATGCAACTTACTGTTATAAGCTGGATTCATTGCAGTTTATTAATATTTCTGGGTGTGGTTTGCTGCCATTAGGACACCTTCCTGCAGAAGCCAATTCTGCTAGCCAGGTTTGCCTCTCTTGTGTACAACCATAAAAGCTAATTCAGACCACTTTCTAAGAGGAAGGCAAGACTACCAGCCTATTCTCTCACATCCATGTAAATCAATGGAGTTACAACAAAAGGCACGAGGAGGATTCAGCCTTACACTTCTGCATTTGTTTCCTAATCAAGGAGCATGTTTTTCAAGTAAAGGCTGATGTACAAGGTCCATGGGAGAATTTGTATCCTTGAGTGTCACTCCATTACTATATTGCTACACATATAACTGATTATATGGGATTGAAAGGAAGTTAGACTTCAAAACTGGACCAGAGCCTTAGTTCCAATGAAATCCATAAACTATGCCATTTATAGGCAGATAATATGTCCCTCAAAGCCAGATTCTGATTAAAGTTAAAACTCATGTTAATCAGAAGTGATTCCACTGTAGTCACATAGGGCATGATTCTCTTCTCATTCTCCTCAGTCATCAGGGGAGAGGTAGGAGTTTAGCATGTGATATCTCTAAATGTACTTCCACAAGAAGTAAGCTAATTTTTAAACAATGACAATCTTCAGCAAGATTTATGGCAAAAGTGTCAGCCCTCTTTCAGAGGATCAAATTCTGTTTGCAGTCCTCATAGTGAGGGCTACTAATTTGTTTGGCATGATGTGTTATGTCAAGTTATTACTTCCTTATACCAGAATCGTTGGAAATGTTTGCCAGCAGTTAGTGCTTTTAATACTCTATATTTTTCAGTTTGTCCTCTCTTGCATCTGAATTTCTATATACCATGGGAGAAGATAAACAGTTATGTGGGGGTAAAGCTGGGATCAGCTCTTCCTCCAAATCAGTGTAAAACTACAAATGAAAAAAAGAGTAACTTATGGTCAATGCAGTTCTTTCCCCTAAACATCAGTGTGCATCTGGGGAAATCATTTTAGATCTCCATTGAAGAAGAAAAAATGCAGCTAAATGCTTTATATACTGTAGGAGTACATTAGTTGTAGTAAAAGTAATGTGATTCTGCATTTCCTCAAATCAAAAATAGTACATTTATTCACTGAAATGTCACACACAAGGCCAGCAAACTCTGCCCATAATTAGCAATGAGAGGATGTATTTGAGTAGCTTCCAAGATTTGAAATTCACTCTCAGATACAAATATTTGAAAGATTATATGTTCTGTGAATGTGCCTTTTTTCCTTCCTTCTATTACCTCTGGTTATAGAGCTACACAAGAAGAAATTGTCAACTATGTGGCCTCACTAGAGAGAGGGGGGAAAAATAATATGGAGTAATTCAAGCACCAGATTGTTCTGCAGGGATCCACACATGAAGAAAGCTTTTCAAGTGCTGCTCTCCTCCTTCTTATAATAAAGCATATTTGTGCACACAGGTACGGCCTTTTCAAAGCACCTTTCTGGCCATCTCTGGACACCATAGGAAACTCTGCAAGGTTGCAGATGGGCTCTGTTTAAAAGGTTGGGGCAGAGGGCATTTGGATGCATTCAACTCTACTCCCTGGGCAAAAGCAAAAAACTCTCCAAAAAAGTTAAAACTTTAGGCTAAAGTATTACCTTTTCTGCCAAGCACTTTTTTAGAATAGATCCCATGTGCAAGGTCAGACAGCAGAGTCCCTGGCAGTATCGTTTCCTTCTTTTTCTGTCTGAGGGAGAGAGAAAAGCATATGGCTGCCTATCATGTGAGACATCTACACTATGTGATTGTTGTGACTGTTGCTATCGTCTCCCATTCCACCCTCACTGGTATTCCCACTTGCTGGTCCCTCTATCTCTGTTGATGGTGATTAAATTGATGGCCCTCTATCTGTCAGCACCAGTTTAATGTCAGGCCAGTGAGAGCTCATGGATCATATAGAAGGTCCAGTTCTGTATATGTTTCAGACTGTGATTGTCCCTAGATATCAATTCTTGTTTGTTTCCATCTCAAAAGCTGGCTAGATGTTAGAAACTTTGCTCCGTATCCCTGAAGAAGAGCTCGGTGTACGTTCAAAAGCTTGTCTCGCACACCACCAGATGTTGGTCCAACAAAAAATATTACCTCATTCACCTTGTCTCTTTAATACCCTGGGACCAACACATCTACAACAACACTGCATATAACAAATACAATGGTGTTTGTTTATATTAATTAGAAGAGGATAACTGAGTGATATTTAAATAGAAAATCACATTTTTAATGTGGTTGCAGGAGAAAGTTTTTTGGCTGTAGGTTGCAATAGTGATGAAGAGAAGTTGCCATGATCTTTGAAAATATAATCTCAAACTACAATTCTACATCTAGAGTCAATGCCAATCTATTTATTTAGGAAACAGCTAATTAGATTCACAGCATAAACCAGTATAGTAAATAAAGAAGAAAAAAAAGGTACATTTTTTATTAGAGGTGAATCAAACCAAATTGGACACATTTGTATAGTGCAGTTGATTTAGAAACCAGATATTCACAAAATGTCTATTAAAATAAATGGAGAAAAGACACTTAGAGGGACATTTTGAAAGAGGGAGCACCTATCATCTCAGCATTTCAGAATGTGCTTTCCACAGGTCTAATCACTGACTACAGTTGTACTTAAGGAATGACCCTCTCAAGATGGGAGAAAGCAACTCACTGCACTACTGCCAATTTTGGAATCATTATTCTACAGCTAGGTATAGGGTCACCTGTTATCACCTCCTCCTCCCCATTCAATTAATCAAATTGTTTAAGCAGCAAGGCAAACCATTATTAGATACCACGGAACACCCTTTGAACACAGGTGGAAAGCATATGTCTGCATAAAAAAATCTGTGCATCACTCTGACAATGAAGTATGGCAATCCATTATTTAAATATATAGTAATATATTCCAACACATTTAACAAACAAAACAAACCTCTTATACGTGCCTGAAACTGGGTTTTGGAACAACATGGCAAAAGAAACTTGGCTGAGAGAGATGGAATAGTTACAGAGGCTAATAAAGATAGTCCTTTCAACCTACTGAATACTTTTATAAAACCTGATCCAACATGAGTAACAAAACAGTAAATGTTTGCACAATTCAAATGATAAGATTATGTATAATGTTTTAATTTTGCCCTAAGGTAGGAATTTTTTTAAAAAAGTTATCCACAGGTTCAGACTTGCTGGAGACAAATACACAGTCCAAAACTATCAAAGAGAAAGGCAACAAACTTTCAAAACAGAAACAAAAAACCAGCAAATAAAGGAGCCAATGCTTGATAAAACTGTCATGAAACACAGACATATTGACAATGATCTTTTTTGTACTTTTAAATTTCCCCATAGTCTTATATCTTTCATCTGCACTGTTGGAATATATAATTTTGTAACCATTTTCACTGCTGGTGAATAAAAATGTATCCAACATAGTAGTAATTAATTCAGAAAGCCCCACATTTAGCACCAACAATCTGACATTCTCCTGTGTGTCATGCTGTTCTGACAAACTTGATTTCTACAGAATGCCAGACAATAGGCTGTTTTAAGAGCTGATAAAATTTCTCTGCATTTTATAGAACTTGGTGTGGTTTTTCTCCCCCTCTAAACAAAATAAATGTTTCAACGGGGAGGCAAAATAGGGTTATTTTAGAATGTAGAAACCAACCACATTTAAACAGCTGCATTCTCATTCCACATATTCAGAACTGATTGAATATTAATAAGACAGTGATTTCAATTTTGACCATATTAACCACGATTTCTGAGGAGCATTTATTACATATGTCACCATTTTGTAGTTCTTTAGAAATATTCAGCCATGTACACATCATCAAGAAGATCAGATATTTATAATGTCATTTAGGATGAAAATACTCTACAAACTTCAGCCCCTTTCCTGTAAAGACTTATTTATGCACAATGCCACTTAAGCTAAAGGACCACTCACACTGAACAAAGTTAAGGATATAAACAAGTCTTTGCAGGATCAGGGTTTTCACTTCTGAAGTTCAATCACTTTGAGGTAGAAACCAGTAATTGGTGAATAGCACATAGAAATACTTTCCAGCAGTTAAGGAACAGAAAACTAATCTATCCAACAAAACAACAGGGTGAGCATTTAGATTGGAAGAAGGCAATGGTTCAATTCGAAATTTCACCATGAGAGCAAGATTAACATTCCTACTTCAGTGAAGAGGGATTCAAGAAACCAAAGGTGCAGCTATCACTTTTTCATGTAGCAGGTGAATCAAAATTACCCATGCCCCATAGCTAGCCATTTAGGAAAGGCAATTTAATATCTAAGTAATCTTGCATGCATAAATAGACATTGCAGAGTTATTGCCAGTTATTACATGATATATACAATTAAAAAGAAATAAACATCTCCTACCTTTTTACTTAGGAAACTATTAAGAAGTTGTTGCAACAGCTGTTGCATATTAATCCATCATAATCCCTCTACATTCTGTCATTAGTTACACAATAAAATCAGAGCTTCTTGAAAGCTAAAAGTAAAGATGTGTGAAATGGTTCTGATTATGCATTTAGCTTATGACAAATGATGCTGTTTATTTCATTCTCCCTGATTCTATTCCCACACCTGGGAAATTCAAACCTGATATTTGATTAAACCTCTCTGTGTATCACTAATTTAAGGATCTTTTCCCAGAGAGGCCCTATATTGAAGTAGTGATGGTCCTTAATATCAGGAAAGTCACTTCTCTCTTCATCTAATGGATTAAGAACATATCCTGGACAGCAGTGGGATAACAAATCTACTCTCTATAGAAAGGACTATGTGGTGAAGTTACTTTGCAGCAGTGGGATAACAAACCTACTCTCTGTAGAAAGGACTGTGTGGTGAAGTTACCTTGACTTCTCATGGCCTTTTAATACCTCACGCTTATGTTACTAAAAAAGGGAGCAATCTCCTTCCTTACCTTTCTCTTCATTCTACACTTGTTCCTCCCCATGCTTTAATGACATGCTTCATCTAGATCATCCACTATTGTAGTATCAAAAATATCTTTCCATTCCAATGTCTATTGCACAATTGTTTAAACTGGAACTGGTTGATGCTCCTATAGACCTTCCCAGATCCACAGCTAATGTAAATCACTATAGGTACATTGGTCCTAATGCTGTCACTCCAATTTACATCAGGTTGAGAATCTGGTCCCCAGACACAGCTGGTGTAAGTCAGCATAGCTCCATTGACTTTAATACAGAGGTGCTAATATACATCAGGCTGAGAATTGGCCCTGGTATACATAGTGAGTCAGTACACATGCAGATAGTGCTGTTCAACCTGAGTGCTGTTTAACCTTATAAGGGGGCATATGACCTATCACCCAGTAGTTAGAGTTGACTGAAACAGGAAGGGGGAGTACCTCATTGTACCAGCCAAGAAGAAGGGAAACACTACTTTTTTTTTTTGGTGAACACTCCTGCCCTTATCTCCAACTACAAGAGTTTGAACACAAGTCTGCAGTGGCATGAACCATACCAGCTGCGTATTCTTTATGACTTCCCATCAGTTAAGATTCAGCTGGCCAAAACTTAACTATATTAGACCTTCGGTATCACCCTGGAAAAGAAACACAAATAGGAAGCCATACTCAGCAGCTGCCCCTAACTCCACAATTCATGATGATCAGACAGACTAGGCAAGAGTGGTAAAAGGAACCAAGGGGAAGTAGAGAGACTGGAGGACAAGCAGAGCAAGAAGAGGGGTCTTGATCCTTGTAAGGCTGAAGATCAAAGGGATGGGGAAAATAGTGAAAGGAAAGGAGGGTAGGAGAGAGCTCAGGAGGAGTGGAAGTTGGGAAGAGAGAGAAGAGAAAAAGACAAATCGGTTTCATTTCCTGAACAGAGAGCTTGAAAGATCAGCTACTAAACCCTGATGTCTTTATATGAAGATCTGGATATCCAGAATCCCCATTAGATACTTCAGAGACACAGGCCCAGAAAAAGGTGATAAAAGAGATTTCTTCTATATAAAGGAGAAAGAAAATATGGTGACAGACACCCTGTTCAGGAAAGAGGGGTCTGACTGACTCTGGCTCACCTAGTAGCTAATCCTTCTGCAGCTTTGTAAGGCGGGAGGTGTGATCCTAAAAGTGTCCCAGTGCCAGACAGCAAGGGACTTATTGGTATCAGGTAATGAGTTCCAGCTGGCCTGTCTAATTCAGTGTACCCCAAATCATGATGACTATAATCTGTATCTAAAAGGTGTCCTGTAAAGTATCACTGGAAAACTAATAATTCTCTGATCATTAATATTCTTGCATGAGGTATACACAGGGTGTGTACAAAAAGTTACAGATATTTGCTGAAATTATGACTAAAATTTGTTTAAACTAGGCATGTCAGGAGGAGTTGCTAAACAGGTTTGCCTTAGACAAAGGAATGTGTATCTGACCGTCTGATTAGTCTGGTCTTCAGGCAAAGACAATGAAGGTCAGTTTTTACATAGTAGGTAACATAGCTATTAAGTTAACAAGTGGAAGAAGACAGACCGTGGAGATTCCTTCACCACTAGACTCCAAGTTGCGTACCTTGCAACTTGAATGAACTTTACTTTGGGGGCGGGGGGTAACCCTCAGAAGAATATATTGCAAAGGTTTACTGGTCTATAGAGACTTAGGGGGTTGAACCTCAACTGAAAAAGCAATTGAATCAACTGATTTTACACAAAATTACTGTATTATTACAGTGACTAGAGTGAAATATTTTCTGAAGGCAAATGACATACTGGTGATGAATATTATTGCGAAATGTATGTACTGTGATGAGGTGTACAAACCCACAGCTGGCAACAAGGGGTTAAGGAAGTGCTCTGGGCTCAGCCAGCCCCGCCCGACCACACCTATAGGAAATGATCCAAATGGAACATTTAAAAGGCAAGGGAACAGCTCATTTGGGAGCAGACAAGGGAATAGAGCAGACCTGCAACCCCAGCAGAGAAGAGCTGAGGAAAAGATAGAATCTCTCCCCACGACAACTGCCCAAAGGTACCTCCCTCAGGGAAGGGAAGACTTGGGAATAGTTCTGGTTCAGGCTGTCTCTGTAACGTCTCCCTCACTTACGGAGTCTGAGTTTTGTTAATTCCCCTTTACTTTGTTTGGACTACCTCAGAAGGGGGAAGGTCCTAGGACTGATTTGACCCAGGATGGTGGGTTGTACCACGGGAGGAGATAGTTGCCTCCCAAGAGCTACCACACTACACACACCTGCCAGAAAGTACCTTGTGATGACCAGACACCCTCCACACTGCCGAAACTTTGGAGACTTTGACAATCGGTGGGTGAAGCAAGATGAAACAATGGAAGCCTGATTAACATAGAAATTGGCAAGATGATGAGAAGTCCACAGGAAAGGAAGAACAGGATGAGGTCATCCTACCTATTGAAACCAGGTCATTGAAATTTGGATGATATAAGCAAGAAGAGAAATCATCTGTGGCATCCATCACTAGACAGACACAGGAGGCCAGAGCTCTTGCAAGCTGAGAAAGATGAGTCCTTCAACCAAGTCTCTAGAAACTGAATATAGGCGAGAAACCCTTTTAGGCAAAGATCTTTTACTTAGGAAGAAAAGGGAAACCAGCATCTTGTACTTCTGTGGAATCAGGAAACACCAACCATGGCTGTGAAGAAGAAAGGCCTGTGAGAGAAATGAAGCCTGTATCTTGCTAGATTAAGTTTTAGAATTTTGATTCATGTTTTCACTTTTATTTGCTTGTAATGCTTTCTAACTTTATTCCTTTTACTTGGCAACAATAGGGCATAGGCTAAGTGATAAGAAATTTGTTTTACTTTTTACTATAAACCACCTCAGTGCTGTGTTTGTACGTAGCAATGTATTTACCCCAGTTAAGTTAATAAGCTGTGATGTGCTTTTGTGTCTTTAGAGTAATAAACTCACTCTATTTCTTCTCTGAAATGCCCAGGAGAGAGCTAGACATTACCAAGCAGATGGTTCTGGGAAAATTTGGGACTGGGAGTGTATTGAGGTCACCCTACAAGTAGTTTGCACAGTATACACAGATACCCAGGATGTGACCTGCATGCTTGTTGCTGACTATGAACATCCCAGGCATGGAGTTCCAGTAGCAAAGCATTTGAGGCACTCAGGGTTACAAGGCAGGAAGTGACCCAATCCCTTATGGGTCTGGATTGCACCCCAATCTCTGTACAAGAACGTTAATGAGATAAATGAAATGGGACCTAAACAGTGATTATGACTCTGTCTGACTCCAGTGGCAAACTGGTGAGTGCTGAAAATATTGAATAATTGGTTGTTAATCATTATTCTTGACTCAAGTCCTATAATTCAGAACAAGGGAAGTCTTAACAACTAATATCAAGAGGGTGTTTTCAGAGGAAAATGTACTATTGATATGTCATTATATGAAGCCAAAAGTTGGGTCAAATTATACCCTTGGATATGTGGCTTTGACTTCCACTGATCTGTTAGGTTCTCTCCTTCCAAAGGGGAAAGGAAAAAAGCCCTACAAGAAAAGCCAGGAAGAAACTGAGGAAATCAATGAGAGAATGCAAGATCAGGCAAATGAGAACTCCGAGTTATTTTATCTGTTTGGAGACATTTCTGAACCATTATTCAGGTAAACTATTTGTCTATAATACTGAGAGACAGTAACGCATGAACAAATACTTGCATATTACTAATGTGGAGGGTTTTTTTGGTTGGGGCAGGGATGGGTAAGATTTCTTAAGAGTTTAAGTATTTACACAGCAACTGCAGTCAACTTTTACAATCTACACTATCATATGAGCATGAACAATGAACCAAGAGGATACATGTGCCATTCGCCAGTCTTCTACTATTCATAATCAATAATTTATTTTCAGCTGGTGTCCTGCTTAATTATGTACTTGGGTATAAACTGAACCAAGAACGTTTGCTGTGAGGTCCCTTTCTTTCTTAATGCAATCCCATCCTCCATTTACCATTGTGCATATAGCGTGCCGTGAAGGTCACCTTTTTAAAAACAACTTGTCACATTCACTGTTCTCTCCCCATTTGTGTGGACTGTCATGCCTCAGTTTCCCATCTTCCTCAGGGCCCAGCTCAATACAGTCTCACTCCAATGTTGAGGTTCAACACAAAGTCCCCCTTCCTGGGGTTTCATTTATTATTAAAGTGTATCTAACCCTTCACTCTCATATCAGGATTAACCAATTCTGACCCTATCCAAGGACTTTACAGTCCTTTTGGCCCTCCCCAAGGGATAACAATGCTCTTTTACCCCTTAATGTACTGGTTTTCTTCTCCTCATAGGTCAGACCCAGACCACAGGATCTTGTTCTCCTTGTAGTCCTTTCACTGTGCCCCTAGGGCCTCCAGTTTCCTCCCCACCCCACCCCTAGTATTAGGGGCCAGACTTCATCCCTTCTTCAGGGATTTGTTTTCTTCTCCTCAGGCCTCTTCACATTAAGTCAGTCATAAGTTCTATCACCAGCCCACCTCGTTATCCACTACAGAGCCTCTTCCCAGGTCTTGCCTTGACTGTGATCCCTCTCAAACTGAGCAAGAAGCTGCTTTTTAAGTATGCTCAGCAGACTTTAATTCTTGGGCACACAGTCATGTGATACTTTCCAATCTATCCCATAATGAGGGAAGAAACCTGCAAAGATGGGAGCCTTGGGCCTATACTCCTCTTAAAGGCCCAGCTCACTCTGTTACAGAGATGCTAAGAAAGCAAATCTTACTTGAGAGGAATAGTACAGGGGAAAATGGGGGATTCTTAACCTTCTTTGTGTTGTACTCCTTGCATATATTCATGCAGTAACTTTTCTTCCTATACAGATTACACTGATTTATTGTGTTCTTATTCAATTGCCAGTGGCACCTTGAATTTAAGAGATAGAAAGACAAGAGGCATGTAACTCCAAAAATAAATAAATAAATACGTAAATAAATAAAAACAAAAGAAGTCCAGGCTTTTGAAAACATAGTTCTAAGCACTTTCTCTCACAAGGCATCTGTAAGATGACATGAACAATATTTTCTATATTGTCAGACAGCCATCATTTAGCTTAATCCTTCAACATACAGTGAAGTATAACCGCTTTGCTTCCCCATCAACAGGTCAACTAAGGATCTGGAGAAGGTTCATAGTGTGGGTCTCTATCAATCAAGCCAGGTATTGTGCACCTCCTATGTGGCACCATCACACCTGAACCCACCCTAGGTTACAGCATTCAGGAACAGTGGCAGTTCCTTTGGAATAATGCTGTCATGAAGCAGGAGCAGAAGGTTTCTGTGTGATGTCCTCACTCCCTTTGGGCTCTCTGTGATCTGATTTCTTTTGCATATATTGGTTGGAGGACAAATCTCACCTCCTGGCAGAAGAAAATGGGGGAATGAAACCTCAATTAATTTTTCTTTCTACTGGTTCACTCTCCTGCCCCACTCCTGAATGAAGTCTATGGTGGAGGCGCATGGTTGTCGGTCGTTTCTGTTTATATTTCTCTAACAGAAGATACCAACGCTAAATAAAATGCTTAAACACAGTACTTAAAGTGTACAAGGTGCTGGTTCTTAGTGCAAATCTATAGGAGAGTGTCCCACCTATACCCTACTGGCAGGACCAGTACATCTATTCCCACCCAGCACATAGAAACAGTTCCCCACTTAGATTTTTTTTTTTGTATTGTTGTGCTTAGTTTATCAGATGCTGCAGTATCAGTGTTATTTGCTAATAAATGCAACAAAATCCCACAAAAGCAAACTATGTTATGAGAATATTTGAGTTCCAAAGTTAAGCACTCCAAAGTCAAGAGTTTCAACATTAAAAAAGCCCCATTGCACATATGCATTATATAGCTTTTAAAGTTCTGTTTTTTAATTTTATGCAATAATATTGCACAGCTTTCTCTACAACAGTATGTTTGGACTCTTCCATTATTGCCAACTACTCTATGCAGAGCAGGCAATGCTGTCAGGGGTTAGCGTACTTGATGTTCCATGAGAACCCAATTCAACTCCCACTTGAGTTGAAGAAAAGAAAAGAAATATGCCCATTGACATCAATGGGTACTGGATTGGGCCATGACTGAAAAAGGATTGTTTGTCACTAAATCATAAAAGGGCATAATTGCTTGTTGGCTCCTATTAATATGCCAGGTATAAACCTCTTGCTTCAGCAGCAGCATTAGAAATATTAATTTTATAACTTACTGGCTAAATTATTTATTTTAAAAACAACAAAAATTAATTAAAATACATTTTTAAAAATAAACAAGAAGTGAATATTCATAACAAGATGTGTTATACTTTTATAACTTGCAAGTAAGCACATAAAAAGCCAAAATATTGAATCCTCAAATGGAGAAGAACCGTTTTCAGGTTCACTATAATCTTTTTCTCATAAATTTAAGACTTTTCAGCAGCATTTTCACTTTATTCACACGTTGCTGCCTCAATGCATTTCCATCCCAATCTGGAAAATAGATCCCATGCTGTTGCCATTTAGACAATTACATTTTTCATCCTGTCAGACTGGTAGTTCATTGGTTTAGATTTCTGAATTCATGCCAAATCAGAGGGATTTAATGGAAAACATTGATGCTTTTGTAGTAATCAGAACGGAATATAGCTTCACGTTCATGTTTTTGCTGAAGGTTTGGCAGTAATCTTCTTTTCAGAAATCCAATTATTTTCATTCATGTGTAAAGAAAGAGATACACAGAGTGGATTGCCAAGACAAAAATAAAAATAAAAATCCTGGATTAGTATCACTGGCCTTTCAGATTTAGGACTGCATTTTACATCCTCCTATGAGAAGATTAACCATACTTCCTCTGATTAAATGGGGTCTGTTTTTTAAATATATGTGCACACACCCCAGTTGTCTGCACTGCAATCATGTGATGTAGCTGCAGCTCAGGTAGACATACCCAAGATGAGCTAGCTTTAACCTAGCTAGCTTGGGTACCAGTAACAATGAAGCTGTGGCAGTGCACGTTTAAGCAGAGGCTATACAGTTATTTATGGGGCTAGCTCATGCTCATGGTTTCCAGTGCTCCAGTACCCGGGCTAGCTAGGTTAAAGTTATCTCAGGTGTGTACACATGAGCTGCGATCATATACATATAGACAAACCTAGATAACGTTAATAAAATAATATCCGTGTAGGAAAAAGAAATGTGTTTATATGATTTACCACACAATATTTTAATCTATTGGTGATAGCATATTTCTATGCTTAAAATCAATACACAGAGATTATAAACTATAAGAAATGATAAAATGTAACATTAGTATCATGCACCCATCTATCTAGGCATTTTATGGTAGGTTCACTACCATGATATCTGAAAATCAAATATCTGTATGTACAACTAAATTTAAATATCAGGGTATATTCAGTTAAATACAGATATGGTGTAATTATTCAGCTTTACATGTATATTCTCTCCCCTCCTCCCCCCCAATCAGCTTTATTTGCTTCCTTTTGTTATTTATAAAGATGAAGGTAATCCATTTCAAAAGTGACTAATGCTGACCATCCATCTTCTGGAATTCAGGCCCTTTAAGGGGTCAAGGTGGACACCCAAAAATTAAGACTCCCAAATCACTCGACACTTTGAAATATCTTGGCCAATGTGGACATGGTGTGACAAGACCAGATCTTGTGGTTTTGGGGCCTGAGGCATAACGAAAGCCAGATTGTTAGGGGGAAAAAAATATTGGTTCATTGGTTCTAATATTTAGAAGCAATGCACAGGTCTACCCTTGTTAGGACTTTAGATGGAATGTTAATCTTCATTTCATAAATAATTACATAGAGTGTCATCTCAAGCACCATTTTTAAAATGTCATAGCTCCCTGTCCTAGAACAGGGAAGCTATAAGAATAAAATTGTACTACTAATAATGGCCTGCATCATGTCCCAGAATTCCACCTATGCAGATTGGACCCTCCATGGAGAGATCTACCTCTTTCCATACAGAGGTAGGGCCAAGCCACCTCCACACCACTGTTCTCCTGACCATATGCCCAAAAGATTTTTTGGCACTCTGGGACTACAACCACTGTTGCCAGGTCCATTCTTTAGGTGCAGTGGAATTTTCTATCACAAGGGTGAGGCTCACTTGTTCAGGAGACAGAGCTTTCCCAAGTCTGGACCAGGACTATAGAACTCTCTTGAAGGAACTGAGAAATATCTCAAAATTTCATCACTATCCTGTTGAAGTCCAATGGACACTTCTTTGACCTTCCTTTCACAAATCACAGGACAAAACACATTAAAAACAAAATACTACACACAGTTTTTCACAGGGAAGAGGAATGGAGAAGAATCCACTCAAGACAGATGTTAATCACATTGTTTACTGTATCTGTGCTAATACACCATGGTGATGGGCATGGAATAAAGAACAGAACAGAAGCCTAACTTAGGACACGTTTGAAAATATTGGCCTAAGTGATTTGCCCAAGGTCAAAGATCAAGGGCAATTTAGATGCCCTGACTTAGACAACTGTCAGATGGTAGCCCTAAAGCACTCAAAACATACAACATTTCTTAAGTGCTGACTTCCTTTCAGTGAGTTACTGCTTCATCCTTTTATTAGGAAACAGTGTAATAAAATCAATACACAGGAAGTGGTTAAAGCACTTCCTTTATGAGATGGTGTAGACCCAGAGCTATTGTTTTAATTGTTTTCAGCGGTCAGCAGAAATTCTTCCCCATTATAGAAAACATGAATAAAGCTAGACAATTCTATGTACATTTTTATAATGTGTTTTCATAAAATATTGTACATATTCAAGTAATAACCTCACAGTGGCATTTCATCTACAAGGTATAAACATATTTAATGTCCATTGACTATTACTATTCAATGCCATGTTAATAAAAAATAAATCAAAACACAGGAATGATCATTGAATAATGTTAATTATGTCAAGTATACATTTACTGGGAAATAAACATCTAGTAAATGCACTGAGCTGGCCCAACTGTACCATAATACCAGGTAATTCAAATTCTGAGTACATTGTTAGGACACATCAACTTAACGTATAGTTCATTTATACTGGCATAAGATATTATAAAACTATTTCTAAAAAAACATTCAGCTTAGAGAGATGTTGTTGTAATACTTTTTATTGCAACTGCCGTAGGATATAAAATACACACAAATGCTAAAGAAAAGATGATTGAACTAAAGTCTAGTGGTATTTGAAAAAATATACAGGGCACTGGCTGACAATGTTTGTACAGAAGTACCCATAAGGTAACAAAAATATGTGGATGGTACTATTGTCTAATATTTGGCACTGGTATCTATTCCAAAAAAATTTCTAACAGTCTGTGAGCTTGTAAAATGCACTCACAATTTTGTCAGCCCATACATTGGGCTTCCAGAATGTAAAACACAGTGTAATACTTTCTTTATATGCACCAAACTCTTATTCTATATGCATTTGGTAATGGTGGAGGGATGGGAGAGGTAGGCCTTAGAAAGGGTAATGAAGGAGGAGTTCAGAACTGGTTTGGGAGTTAGAGACTAGCAAATGGATATTTCAGATAAGGAAAACTGCTGTTTCTCCAGCCATTACACCTTGGGTACACAACATGCTTCTCCAAAAAACTCAAGCTGTCACCACTACAGCCAAGCACCATACTGTGGCTAGATCTGTAAACATCAGAGACTAGTGTTTCAGCATGGATCTAGTTCCATAAACACTGTGATTTGCGGAGCCCGCTAGTGCCTGGTTTACGTAACGTTGCCTGATCAAGCCTCTGTAAAGACTTTACAGAATTCTCTGACAACTCTATGTTCAGGAAGAAATTTCCTTACATGCAGAGGACAAGCACAATACCTATGTACCAATTAAGTCCTAATGATGTCCTGATTTGCAGGCTTAACAGGGATTTAAGTGGAGTTTAGGCTATTCTGCACAGGGATAAACTTCACTCTCAGTGCCTTTGCTCAGTCTAAACTGGAAATCTATCATAGGACCATCCCATCCTAAACCCCACATTCTCATTACATGGCAAAGCACTCAACACACAGAAAAGAGATGCAAAGTGAAGGTTGTACAGTATGTGCAAGTTAGACTCAACTAACTTGGTCATAATCATTATAGTGTTTAATTGCATGAACATATATTTCTTGCACAAAGCAATCGTTATCTGGAGCCCTGCCTTATTAAATATGATCTTCACATGATGTGTATGTTCACTTTACAGTTACATTAGTCATGCACAAATGTGCAACACAGCCTACCTTGCTTCCAATTATTGTCAAAATGTGCTATCACCTAGATCAAAAAAAAAGAAAAGAAAAAAAAAGCTACTTTTCCAATGCATCTAACCCAGCCAAGCCAAGAAATAATGGAAACTCACTATAAAACCCACTGCCCTAATACTATTAGGGCAGCAGATTACAGCATGTGCATACAGAAAGGAGAGGGAGAAAAGAGACTGACATCTGAGATTTGTATGGTCATCAATGCTGATTCACATTAATTGAAAGCAGAGTGCAACTAGCAGCACAAGGATTAGGAAGAGATTAGGACAAATCCTGAGCAATCCTATCTTCTATTCCACCTCTCTCCCCTCCCCCTCCCCACGCCCCACCCCCAAAACCCTAAACAACTCCAACCCCAAAAATATTTAAGAGGGTAAAAAGGTGGTCGACAAATTATTGTTTATTACGTTTGGTGTTCCCATTGTAAAGAAGTTGGGCTGCTTCTGTTTCATGGGGATCCGATTCAGGGTTGAATTAGGCTGGGGGTTGTGCTTGGCAAATTGACTTGGATCTCTTCTAAATTTTCTCTCATGCCCAAGTTAATATGTTGGACAATATTAAGTCTTTATTAGCACAATAGTGCTTGTCGGCGGCCATCTATCCATTTAGGAACAAGATTAGCAATTAGTTACTGTTACACATATAGCAACACATTTCGGTCACTACTAGACAATGCTAGATACGGACCATTGACAGGGATAAAAGCATACCTGTTTTCCAATCTCCTTGAATAAAAATAGTGTTACATTTGCCTAAGGAACGAAACAGGATATAACGTTTACAATATTTTCCATAGTGGTCCCACTGAGTTGTCTTTTTTTCAGCATGACAGCGGGTGCCAACACTAGATTAAGTAATGTTAATTTCCGTTGATATTTGTATCTTAAACAAGTTTCAATGGTAAAAATTTTGTGGTTGCAGAAGGTCTGAGCAAAATAACTGCAGTTTCCTTTTAAATCCACTTTATATTCAATTTAATCCTCCAGTACTGTCTTTTTCTGTTCCAATTTAATTTTAATATTGAGACATACAATGATTCAGGAGTAAACATGACTGCCTGACTTTATGATATTATATGAATTGTCATAAAGAATGCTTTCTAGTTGAAGTCAAGTGACAGGTATGTAACAGATTCTGTAAAAAATAAAGTCACAATATGCCATAATATTTCACAATGTTCTACAACTGACAAGTGGTATACTAATTATTGCTCTCACTGAAACACTAAATACCATTTTTGTATATTTACTCTGCTAAGCAATCTATTATTTCGATGCATCCTTTGCCGGTTAGAGAGCAACGGAGTGATGGATTTATTAATCTTCCGTACACACACAAAAAAATGTTGAGTTAATGTGATAAATTAAGCAGCCGATGCCTCACTTAACAGGTTCTATTTAGAAACAATTCTACTTATATATTTGTTGGTGCTTCTCTTTCCAATTTTTTATCATCATCATCATCATCACCACCACCACAGACTAACCTGGAAACATGATCTTTGCTTCCAGAGGGCTCCTCTATTCCAGTTGCTTATTTGCCAAATGAAATCATAATTGACTGTCTGAGTGAAATTCAGCCCTTTGCAGAAAACTTTGAGGCCTGTGAACCACATAAGTCTCACCTAAGAGATTTTAAAAAGGAAAAAAAAAACAACAGTTGTTTCAGGAGCGCATATGTGGTACATAGGTTTGCTCAGGTTGACTGCAGAGGGCTGAATTTCACCCTTGGATGATTTGCTCAATATGCAATTTTCAGATGAGCCTAATTTTGCAATATCAAAGCCAATATTTTACAAATTGAGGAAAGGCACTTATCCTCAGTTAGGATCATATGCATGCCAAGTTTAACGCCCCCCCCCACCCCCCGAAAAAGTGTTTCTCTCTGTTTAGTGAACCTAAGTAGACAAAAATGATTCATACTCATTTTACAGGCCTCTGGGGTGAATTTCACATCCTTTATTTTTCAACTGAGCCACGTTCAATAACTTTTCAATATGTCTCCATTCATAGTTATTACGGCTCTATTTGGCAGAAGGAAATTATTAATTTTTCTTTTAAAATAATAAATTCTGTTTTGTTTTCTGGTTCTCTTTTCTTTTCCTTTTGTTATTATTCTTTTTAATATTTACTATTATTCAGACCATAAACTCTTTGGGACAGAGACAGTCTCTTGCTATGTATGTGTGCACTGCACAATGAGGTTCTGATCTCTTGGGGCCTCCAGTGCTTCCATAATACAAAATAATAAACGAAAAAATATGTATCAAGAGGAGTAATATTTATTAGAGCGGGACGAAAACTCTATTTTCCAATAACATTTTAAAATGTTTTGTTTTAGTAAAAAAATTCCATGACATTTTTCAGATTTACATGAAAAACTGAATATTGACAAAAGATTCAATTTTGGGGTGCTCAAAACTACCCAAATTTTCAATTCATATAGAAACTATGAGAGAAATTTAGTAAAAATACCATTTTGTTCATTAAAAAAAAATCCTTCAACCAGGTCTAATATTTATATATGTTTTTAAACTATAAGTGGGTCTAGCAACATGCTCCATAAAATATAAAAAGTATGTACTGATAATTTTAGAACTATATACCTATAAACATAAAAAGTGTTTACTGAGGATGTCAACATGGATGAGAAGCAATGTTACCATGTTTCCAAACAAACAAAAGAAAAATGCTGCAGGGACTACACTCCCTTTTCTTTTCTGTTTAGTTAAAGCAGTTACTTTTAAACCCCCAAATACAGAAGTAAACCTGTTTCAGATATTCTCATCTATAAAGTGAATATCCATTTAAAATTTTAAAAAAAAATACCTAACAGCATATTTGCTTAGGAGGCTGAACTGGCCTTGTGGTTGATTGTGACAAAACGTACCAGGAAGAGGATTCACAGAAGAGTTAAAACAAGCACAAATTTACATTT